>NC_137689.1:45770801-45890801 GCF_963989245.1 Nansenia antarctica | reverse complement strand
AGATTAAAACATCTCTATTTATGTCGCAGGCTCATTCTGTTCCAAGCCACTAACCAGTGTAACTCATCATAGGCATAAGTTCCCTTACGGCCAGCGTGTGTGTGTGGTGTTTTCGGAGGTAATTTAAGTGAGGTGAATTTCCTTCAGGGTGCGATATCAGTGAGCCCGCACAGAATCCCACCAGATGGTCAAAGTCCAAACACCCTCCCTGCCTGTCATCCAAAACGAATGGGTCATTGCGGCTTTTTCACCTCCCAAATGGTGCCACTGCAAGAAAAATCGGCTCCGGTATCCTCATACCACCAACAGTAACAGACCTGCCAAAATCCCTTTCCTTAGCCTTAAAGCGCTGCTCTAGGCCCTCCCAAGCCCTCCACGCTGCAGACAGGAGACCAGAGGGAGCAAGGTCGGTGAAGACAAAGTGCCCTGCGGCTGATGACGATAAAGAACGGAGAGAAAAGAAAAAAAACAGGGTGTTTTATTTTTATTTTTTATATATATCCTTTGTCTGTCTGGGGTCACAATGGGCAGGTCACAGTTTCCATTATAATACCAATTCCAGGGGTATTAATGAACAGCGCCTTTTTGTGAAGCGGAGTCTGAGATTGATCGGACCTGGTATGTCGGCGCGTCCGCACGAGCGCTACGAATCCATTTCACCGGAGCTCTCTCCCTTCTTTGACTCCCCCCTAGCCCTCACCCACCCACCCCTTCCCCTCTCAGGTGAGGCGGTACTCCGAAAAAACTCATTTTAGAGTCAGCCCCTGAGCCGTGTCCTTGGAAGGCCCCGGGTCTCTGTCATTACTGTTGGGGTCTCTGTGGCTGATCCATAGGCCTATGTGTGCCACTATGGGACTGTGTTGTTCAATTCTGGCAGAGCCACGATTCGCTAGTCTGTGCTCTTTGTCGCATTATTTTGTGATTCGGTCTGTGTTGTGTTCCACGGACCTTACTGAGCTTCTGTTGTTGCGTTTGTGTTTTTCACTGTTTGGAAGACGTCTCACTGTCCTAATACAACCTGGAAGTCCTTGTGTACTTTACAACAATACACTGTTGAGGCTGGTATGTGGAGATATAAATGGAGCTGTCACGCTTGTTTTCCCTCCACTCTGCTATGCACAAATGTACTGATGTACACTATTCTGACTCAACACTGCTGGGTTAATATTATGCAAGCCTGGGAGAAACGGAGAGAGAGGCTATGGAGCCATCTCTTACACAGTCCATAGAGGATACTGTATAAGTAATGTAATATACAGTGCTGAGAAAAACGGATGTGAACCGATACATAGTTTTCCCATTTTCTTACTTGCGAGCCTGAAATTGAAAAGCGTTAGGATTCGTTTGAACTGGTCTACACAGTCTACTCCACTACATTGCAAAGCGAATTATTATTTTTTGTTTTTTTGTTTTAATGTATAGAATTAATTTCAAATGAATGACCAAAATGTGAACAAAGCACTTAAGTGACCATACCGAGCTTCACAAAAGGGATTTTGGCACTACATCTGTGGGCAGAAATAGTCGGTTCACATGAGTTATTCATAAACATTAATCTCTCTGAAAGGTTCATGTCGATTATCAAGAAGTGGAGACCGTGTAGTAGATTAGGCCATTCCTCCCGAGTGAACAGCCGGAGGAGAAGACAACATCGTAGGTGTGCCGTCTGGAGGCCAATGGTGACTTTGAAAGAGCCACTGACCTCAAATATGAACATGCCAGACTAAAACCATTATTGAAAAAGAAAGACTTCCCACACATCATTTGCGTACTGCTGCTTACGTTTTTATTTCATACGTTTTTTTGTCTAAAAGCAAAGCTTTGAAATCAGGCAAATCGAATGTGCATCACCCAGTTAGCATCATCCCTAGCTTCCAGCATCATGATATGGGGATCTTGGTGTCTATGGGGATCTTGGTGTCTATGGGGATCTTGTTATCTATGGGGATGTGTTATGGAGGGACTGAGGAGTTGTCATGGGATTCTTGTTATCTATGGGGATGGTTGTTATCTATGAGTTAGGGTTAGGGTTGTTATCTACGGGTTAGGGTTAGGGTTGTTATCTATGGGTTAGGGTTAGGGTTGTTATCTATGGGTTAGAGTTGTTATCTATGAGTTAGGGTTAGGGTTGTTATCTATGGGTTAGAGTTGTTAGTTTTTTACAAAAACTCAACACCGTGTATACAATCAATCAACAATCAACAATCAAACAATCAGACATTTTAGACATTTCAGACAATCAGACATTACATTCAACAACAACCAACATTTACATTCAACTAACTAAAGTGTTCAGTGTTCAGTGTAGTGTTCAGTGTTCAGTGTAGTGTTCAGTGTTCAGTGTTCAGTGTTCATTGTCCAGGTTCCAGTGTCGGTAGGAGGCAAGGGTTAAAAACCTGTAGCTGTGCATCCAGGAAAATTCCCCTGCAGCCCTCTAGTCGTAGAGCGACTACTGTCCAGTTTGCCCACCAGTGCACCAGTGCCCTCCCCCACCTCCCTCCCCCAAGGGACCCAAAACACCCGACTCACCCGACCCGCCCCACCACCGGCGCACCCGGCCCAGCCCACCAGGCTCAGACTACCGTAGCCCTTCACGAGGCTAGCCGGACCAGGCGCCCCAGCGGCGGAGCAGATCAAGCACGCAGGCCGGCTGGAGGTCCCCAAGGAGAGGCAGCACGGCAGGCAAGCAGGGGCGAAAAACTTGTACACAGCTTATCCAGGAAAAAGCTCCCTGCCTCTTCTCAGCTTGTTCCGGGCTGGGGGTTGGGGGTTGGCCATCTTTCTGGTAGGTGATCCCCAGCAGTGATCCCGAGCAGCTTAATGTTTTCCGTCTTTACAGGGAAGGAGGTAGCCAGGTTCTCCTGCCAGTGCTGCGACAGAAACAGCTCACACTTACCCCAATGATCAGGGCGCCAGTGGCTGCACAGTAGTCCTCTACCACTTTCGTTGCTGTGGAAATGGAGCGACTATCTGTGCCGACGATGGTGATGTCGTCCATGTACGCCACCACCTTGAGCCTCTCCCCCCGCGCCCCTGGTAGAGGGTAGCCCATGATGTTGGGGGAGCTCCTGATCTTCCGTAGGAACGGCTCCAGGTAGATGACGTACAGCAGAGGGGCCAAGGGGCATCCCTGTCGTACTCCAGCTTTGATGGGGAAGGGGTCTGTCAGCTGGTTGTTGATCCGAACTCTGCTCGTGATGTTATTGTAGCAGAGTTCGGTCCAGTTGAGCAGATGCTGGGGGCAGTTCATGCCTCTTAGCACCCTCTGCAGGAAATCATGGCTAACCCTGTCAAAGGCCTTCTCCTGATCCAGGCTGAGAAGGCCTAAAGGGGACCTCTGCTCCTGGGAGTGCAGAATGAGGTCTCTCACCAGGAGCAGGTTGTCGTTGATGGACCTACCGGGGACGCTACAGGTTTGGTCAGGGGCTATAACTGAAGGGAGGAGGGTTTGAAAACGTTGGGTGAGGGCTTTTGTCATTATTTTATAGTCCACTGGGAGGAGATTGATGGGGCGCCAGTTCCGGAGGTCCTTGAGGTCCCCTTTCTTGGGGATCAGTGTGACCGTACTCTGTCGCATGGACTCTCCAAGCCTCCCTTCCCTGTAGACGGCTTTGAAGACCTCCACCAAGTCCTCCTTCAGGAGATCCCAGAGAGTCTTGTAGAACTCTGCTGGGATCCCATCCGGTCCAGGAGCCTTGTGTGTATTCAAGGAGTGCACGGCCCGGGTGAGCTCCTCCGTGGTCAGCTCTGGGTTCTCACTCTCACCACCCTCGGGGACCCGGTCCAGACCATCCAGGAAGGTGGCCATGAGAGTCTCGTCGGTTGTCTTGATGTTGTAGAGACTCTCGTAAAACTATCTTGCCACCCCCGGGATGTTGCCTCTGTCTGACACGGTGTCCCCGTTGGTGTCGTATAGGGACAGGATAGGCTTGTGTTTTGACCGTGCCTTCCGGAAGAAGTGGCGTGTGCATTTCTCCTCCTCCTCCAGGCCCTGGAGTTTTTCCCTGAACTGTTTCTTTTGTTGTTGCTCCCGGTAGAGGGTGGCAAGGTGTTGTTTGGTCTCGGACAGTTCTCGGGCCACATCCAGACCACCCAGCTGCAGGAGACTCAGGCGTTGGAGGGCCGCGTTGTGATGTTGAAACCTGGCCCTCTGTTCTGCCGCTTTCCTCCTTCCGACTGACCCGAAGTAGCCCTTTGTCCTGGCCTTAACCATCTCCCACCACTCTATCGGGGAGTCGAACAGTTCTTTTAGGGTCCTCCACTCCAGGTAGCGCCTGGAGAAGGAATGCACCACTGTTGGGTCCTGAAGGATCGATGTATTCATCCTCCAGGTTCCCCTACCCGCTCTTGTTTGGCCGTCCCATTCCAGGGACACGGTCAACATCCTGTGGTCCGAGAAGTGGGCCGCCTGACTGGTCAGGGTTCCCATCCTCAGACCTGGCGAGAGCAAGAACATGTCTATCCTGGAGGAAGACATCCCGGAGGAACTCACCCTTGTGTGTGTCGGCGGGGAGGTGCCACC
This sequence comes from Nansenia antarctica, assembly GCF_963989245.1. NCBI lineage: Eukaryota > Metazoa > Chordata > Actinopteri > Argentiniformes > Microstomatidae > Nansenia > Nansenia antarctica. The sequence continues at coordinate 45,886,279 of NC_137689.1, read as the reverse complement.
GGCGTCTACCAGTTGGAAGTCGTCTATGATGGATTGGAGTTCTGTAGTGGATCGGTCTCTCCTGGGCCTGCTGCGGTCCTCATCCCGGAGGGCACAGTTGAAGTCTCCCCCCACTAAGACTGGTGTGGGAATGAGGAGGAGAGACCGAAGTTTCTTGAAAAGGGAGACTCTCTCGGCCACGTTGGTTGGGCCGTACACATTGATGACCCTCAGCGACGAACCCTGGATCTCTAGGTCCAGAACCAGGATTCGCCCGCTCTCTACAACCTCCCCCTTTTTGGTCTGAAGAAAGGGGTTGGCCACCAATATGCCGACCCCATCAGCTCTTGCGATGTTTGAGCCTGACCAGAGAGAGTCCCCCCGTGTCCATTCCTCCTCCAGGGTGGCGTCCATCTCCTTGAATGGGATGGCGCACTCCTGGAGGATATATATATCTGACAGATGTTGGGTGATGTACTGGTAGACGACTTCCCGTTTGTCTTGTTGCCGGAGGCTTCTGGTGTTAAGAGTTGAAACCGTTATTGTCATGGTTGTTGGTGTTGGCTTGATACAGTTTTTGCTAGGTTGTTACAGATGTAGATGAGGCCCTCCAATGGGTCGTTGGGGGCCAGATAGTGTGGCACCTCCCCTTGGCTGCTCATGGTGTGGGGGTTGTCTCCCCACTGACTGCCTGGTGGCCCCCTCATCTGTGTGGTTGATGAAGTGATTTTCGGTGGCCCGGACGGTCCGGTGAGCATGGACTGGGGGTGGCTGGTGGGCTGTGCAGGGTCAGGAGCATGTGATGACTGGAGAGAGGAGGGGGGGGGGGAGCCGGCTTACCTGTATGGGGTTTGGGTTCTGGAGTAGTCTTTTTGTCTGTTTTTTTACGGATTGCCTTTTTCTGTGGTCTTTTGCGTTTGGGTTTAGCCAAGTTCCTGTCATTTTCACTGTCTGATTGGAAGGGGAGGTGGATCTGCAGGGTGCTGCTGGTGGCTATCTCAATAGAGGCCGGCTCCCCCTTCATGGTGTTTTTGAGAGGGGTGGAGGTGGTAATGGGATTTAGGAGGGGGGGGTGGTGAGGTTGTCTAAAGGGGGTGCTTGGACGGTTGGTTCCTCTCCTTCGCTCGAGCTCAGATCATCCCCCCCGTCGCTCGAGCTCCGGTCCTCCTCCGTCTCTCCCTTCTCTTCCTCCATGTTGGGTGTGGGTTGGGGTGGGGGTGGGGGTTGGGGTGGTGGTTGGGTGGTGTTGTTATATTCCCTATTGGCCCGGGCTCTACCTGCATATGATCTTGGGCAGTCACGGAAGAGATGCCCCTGTATCCCGCACAGGTTACAAGGTCTGGTCGTGGTGCACTCCGACGTCGGGTGGTCTTGGCGGCATATTTTACATACCACGGCCCTGCAGGCCGCTGCCAGATGGCCCAGTTGGCCGCAGTTCCTGCAGAGCCTCGGCATACCGTAGTAGTAGACAGAGCCCCTTTTGTTCCCCAGGTTGATGGTGCTGGGGATATGCTGGACTCCGCCTATCCCCGCCGGGTCCGGACGGAGTTGCACCAGCCATTTCTTGGCCCCGTCCACACTCCGTCTTCATCCAGGACCATCCGGGCCCCCGATTTGAGGGTGGCATGACGGTGTAGCCACACCTCAATGTCATATTCCTGAATCACCTCATTGTGGAATTTAATTGTGACAACTTTTGATTCTATATCCGTTAATGGGTGGGCTGTAAACCGGTTAAGTGGGGGGTTGTGTTCATTTATTCTATGAAAGTTCCAGAATTTTTCTAACAGATGGGGGGTTTTAAAGCTTACTTCAAAACATTCATTGGGCCCAGGGGGCTTCACCAGGCAGTTTAAGTCAGACGGCACAAAGCCCATACCTCTCTGTAGAACCGCCCTGCTGAATTCCAGGCGGGTCATTGTTGTTACTGGTCTGGCAGTCTTCTGTTGAGGGGCTCCATCCCTGGCAGCCTCCTCCGTTGGGTTGAGCGTCAACCTGACGGCGTTGTAGCGCCGCATTGCTCCGGGGTTCATCGTTGGAGTGGGATGGGGTGGGGGGAGATGAGGGAGGAAGGAGGGAGAGGAATAGGGTTAGGGGGAGGTTGTAGATGATTGAGGGGGGGGGGGGGAATAGGGTACTTGCCGTTGAGTTAGGGATGTTGTTCCTCTCAGGTCCTCACGGCAGATTTTGGACTCTGGCTTGGGTCTGGAACTGGGTTCCCGTCTGGGGACAAAAGAGGGACACCTGAGAGCGAGTGGGGACACCAGGTGGCCAAAGACCTACGGTCTTCAAAGCACTCCCCTTTGTCCCTCTCGCTCCTAGCTTAGATGTTATAGTTGTCCTCCCTCCTGGTCTGGTTGGGGTCCACTGGCTCAGCTGGGTCGGCTGGTGGGTGTTGGGCCCTCTCTCACCTCTGGCGTGCTCTGTAGCCAAAGGGTTGCCTAGGGGCCTGACTCGTGCTGCGGTGGTGGGTAAGCCACCTACTGGAAGAGTCAAGGTCTTCGACAGCCCCCCGGGGAGAGGAAACTGCTCAGGGGCCGAACTCGTGCTCCGGCGGCGGTCAAGCCACCCACCGGAAGAGTCGCAGTCTTTAGCCGATCCCCTCGGTATCCGGCCTTGTCCGCTCGGAGAGAGGAAACCGCCCAGGGGCCGAACTCGTGCTCCAGTGGCGGGCAGGCCACCTACTGGAAGAGTCGCGGTCTTTGGAAGCTCCTCTCGGGGTCCGGCCTTTTCCGCTCTTTGGAGGGGGGCTGCCCATCTATGGGTTAGGGTTGTTATCTATGGGTTAGGGTTAGGGTTGTTATCTATGGGTTAGGGTTGTTATCTATGGTTTAGGGTTGTTATCTTTGGGTTAGGGTTGTTATCTATGGGTTAGAGTTGTTATCTATGGGTTAGGGTTGTTATCTATGGGTTAGGGTTGTTATCTATGGGTTAGAGTTAGGGTTGTTATCTTTGGGTTAGGGTTGTTATCTATGGGTTAGAGTTAGGGTTGTTATCTTTGGGTTAGGGTTGTTATCTATGGGTTAGAGTTAGGGTTGTTATCTATGGGTTAGAGTTAGGGTTGTTATCTATGGGTTAGGGTTGTTATCTATGGGTTAGGGTTGTTATCTTTGGGTTAGGGTTAGGGTTGTTATCTATGGGTTAGGGTTGTTATCTATGGGTTAGGGTTGTTATCTATGGGGATGCTTGTTATCAGGGACTGAGGAGTTGTTATGGACAGGGACTCTGAGGAGTTCAGGATCAAGAGGAAAATTAAAGCAGAGACAAAGTCTAAGGGCTGAGCTTGCCCTAACTCTAACCTCTGACCTCTGATAGACCCTAACCCTAACCTCTGAGAGAGTATATATAGAGAGAACTATTGGGGTAGAAATCCACCCTTCAGGTTGAAAGAAGTCCAAAGCTACACTGGAATGGCTCAAGACAAAGAGAGTGAATGACTGTGAGTGTCCCATTTACAACCAACTTGATTGTAGTGCAGAGATCTTAACATCAGTGCGACAGGATGGGCGGATTATATGTGGCGCACGGAGTGGGAGGCAAACACCTCCAAACTCTGTGACCACATCCCAGTCGCCGGCCCTGAGCCCCTCGGGATGGACTTGCCAAGGCTATCCTGGGTAAGGCTCAATCGTCTCTGGACCGGCGTCTGGCGTTTCCACTCATCAATGCACAGATGGGGCTTTGCCCCAAATGCGTCGTGCGAGTGTGGCGAAGAGGACCAAACCGCAGACCATGTTATCCTGGATTGCCCAGTGTACCACCCACCCAACGGGATGCATGTCGGTATTAGATGACGAGACGATGACGTGGCTTCTGGAGGGGTGTCCAGAAATATAGCCCGGTTGAGCCCCTCAACCAGGTCTCGGGGTGGTAAAAGGGTAGCCCCTCGGCCCCGAGCCTGGTGGAGTGGAGAGGAAACAACAACCCATACGCCGAACCAACTTGATAAAGCTTCTGCAATTTACCAAGAAGAACGGGTGAATTGTGTAGTCTCTACTGTAATGTTGGTATAGAGACAAAAAGTCTCAAAACTGTAAGTGCTCACAAAGGAGCTTTCAACAAGTCCTGACTTAGGGTCTTTACATACATCTTAATTTGTCATTTCAAATGTTTGGTCCAAAAATGTCTTTCACTTGGAAAGTGTGGACGATGTTGTCAGAATTAACTGGGGAAAACATGGCAAAAACAAAACAATCAATCAAATGCATTTTCATTTCAGCCCCCCCCCCCCCCCCCCCCCCCCCCCCCGCCTCCCAAGACAAATGCAGGGGTTCACATACTTTTCCTCAACACTGTACTAAACCATCACAACATGGCTTCTATTAAGCTATGAAATGAATGAGCCTAAGAAGGGAAAAGAAGAGTTGTTTGTTTCTGAAACCCTGACTACACAGACAGGCTCTAAACAGTCAATGTGTCAATGCTGAGACTTGTGTCCTCTTTGTTCAGAGACGGAAACTTTATAATGAGGGAGAGGGTCGGGAGTGGAAGACAGGAGAAAAGAGAAGAGGACAGGAAAAAAGGAGAACAGAGGAGAGGGTAAACCGGTACACATACAGGGCAACCTGAGAGACAGAACACTACTGCCCCCCTCTGGCTGAGGTCAGAATTGCTATGAAGCAACAGGACATGTGATACCACACTCAAATCTAGCAGAACTTACAAAACACGAACACTCACTTCTATCAGCATACAACTTGTTTTGTGTAACTCCTACCCTCCTCTCTACTCCGCCTCCTCCTCCTTTCTTTTCTACTTTGTTCCTCTCTCCCCTCACGTTCTATCTATCAAACCAACACAATGTCAATGCACTCACACTAACCTTGGGATGTGCAAAACCACTTTTGTTATGTGGCTACTCAAATTGAAAACCAGTCTTTTAATGCAACATTCTTTTAGCCTTCCATCCTTCTGTCAATAGGTCTCCAGTACAGTAGGCCTATCTCACACCTGAGGCAATGTTGTCTCCTAGCAACCACAGCAAGGCAGGAAAGGTACAGCTCTGACCGAAAAGGAAGAAGACTGAGCAAGTCCAATAATTGATTTTCTTGTTTGTTTTATGGTGAAATAGTTGTGTCTATCGATCTTATGTCAAATTATGACACATACAATCTTGATACTGTATAAGGTGGATCTTTATGTGGTTGCACCTCCAACTACCATCCTGACTTCTGCTTTGTATTTTTTATCATTAATGTTTTGCTAAAATGTGTTTGCTGGCAGGGATAGGCTTACTACTCTCACAACATAAATTGGTTCAATAATGGAACATCTGATAGCATACAGTCCTCTACTTCCTCTAGCATACAGTCCTCTGCTGCCCAACTACAACAACTACAAAAAAAAAACTATTCCCCATCCGACTGTGGATGTACAACTTGCTATGTGTGGCCCAAACAAACAGATGGATGAATTTGTCAGCACAAAAAAGTATTACTGAATAGAAATCACAACTCCCTCATTCATTCAATCATTCATTTATTCATTTTTGTTTCATTTTTGTTCTACAGAAACATGCCTTCTATCTATAATAATAATAATAACAATAATAATAATAATAATAATAATATTAATAATACATTTTGTCCACTCAAATCATTGAATCTCTATCCAGCTCTATCCCCCTCTTCCTGTGTGGACACAAAGGAGTCTTCTGCCTTCGTCTTGGCTGGGCTTCTGTCGACGATAAGCCCAAACAGCATCTGCCCTTTCCTAACACAGTTTTACAATCATGAGAGCATTACTTAAAGTGGCATTACCTCTCTGTTGTTAGTTCAACACTGAGATAGCTAGGTGTTTTCACTTCCCTGTTTTACCTCATGCAGATGGTGGGACATGTGAGATTTGTATAAATAGCTAGCATGCTAAGCCTCACTAGCACACAACACTCAACACTACACAGTACACAGTAACCAGAGGAGCAGAAAAGCATTGCCGTAGAGGTTCATCTACAGTACATTATCCTTGGCACACGTATCCTTGGCACACCGAAGGGCATTATTGGATAACTAGCAAGAAACAACTTCAATATGCAATTTAGAAGATGCTTTTATCAACAGCGACCTACAGCACAGTGAGGGCATGCATTGTGTGTTGATATGACCCCGGTGGGAATCAAACCCATCCCATAATATTCTACCGACCTTAGCACCCTGTGTTCTGACCATATTTACTTATTGTGTTCCAAAACTAAATGTGAGCATGAACTATAAAAAGGTTTTGTGCTTATATAACCCAACTCACTGTCAAATGTCAACAGTGCAAAGTCAGTCTGCTGGCAAAACGTGCAGGCAGCAATAACAGTACAATGCCACCATAACATGCTCATCTGCACGTGACTATAGAGTGTCATCTGCCCTGCCCTACCCTACCCTACCCTGCCCTGCCCTGCCCTACCCTGCCCTACCCACCCTACCCTGCCCACCCTGCCCTACCCTACCCTACCCTGCCCACCCTACCCTACCCTGCCCTACCCACCCTACCCTGCCCTACCCACCCTACCCTGCCCTACCCCCTACCTATCCTACCCTGCCCTACGCCCTACCCTAGCCCCTATCTATCCTACTCTACCCTACCTACCTTACCCCCTACCTACCCTACCCTCCCCTACCCTGCCCTACCCACCCTACCCTACCTACCTACCCTACCCTACCTACCCTTCTCTACCCTACCCTACACTACCCTCCCCTGCCCTACTCTACCTTACCTACCCTACCGTAGCCCCTACCTACCCTACCCTACCCTCCCCTACCTACTCTACCTTCCCCTACCCCCTACCCTACCTACCCTACCCCTTACCTACCCTACCCTATCTACCCTACCCCCTACCTACCCTACCTACCCTCTCCTACCCTACCCTCTCTTACCCTCTACCTACCCTACCCGCTACCTACCCTACCCCCTACCTTCCCTACCCTACCCCCTACCTACCCTACCCTCTCCTACCCCCTACCCTACCTACCCTACCCCCTACCTAACTTACCTACCCTACCCTCTCCTACCCTACCAACTACCTACCCTACCCTCTCCTACCCTAGCTACCCTACCCTAGCCCCTATCTACCCTACTCTACCCTACCTACCCTCCCCTACCCTACCCTACCCCCTACCTACCCTACCCTCTCCTACCCCCTACCCTACCTACCCTACCCCCTACCTAACTTACCTACCCTACCCTCTCCTACCCTACCAACTACCTACCCTACCCTCTCCTACCCTAGCTACCCTACCCTAGCCCCTATCTACCCTACTCTACCCTACCTACCCTCCCCTACCCTACCCTACCCCCTACCTACCCTACCCTACACTTGGAGCCCACTGCCAGTCTTTTGCAGCCCACTGCCAGTTTGTGTTGTCTGATCCGTGCATGCACACGTTGTTACATATGTTACTACTACTGTGCGCACATATCCAGTAAGTGACTGGCCAATTACAGGCTATGTAATTACACAGATGTATTTATCTTTTGGTTTGTCAGATGGTTGAGTCAAGTGAATGCAGGTTAAGATTCATTCTTTTGTCTTGTGAGAATGTGCGTGCCATGATGTGTGCGGTTGTGTCGCTAAAATGCCAAAGAGTGTGTTTATATATATTCTTACTTCAGCATACAATTGTATGACAGAGGCAGGCTCTCAGACTTCTGCTAAGTGCACCACTGCACCCCTGAAAGCCCTTTTAAAGCAGTGTCACAGTATACATTGCATTACAGAGGTCTCCTCATTCCCCAGTCCCCTTCTAACACACTCGCACTCACAGACACACACACACACACACACACACACACACACACACACACACATAAAGAGCGACTCACTCAACCTCGTGACATGCATATTTTATAGACAACCTTTCACTGTGATCCCAGCTCCGAACCCCAAGGGACTCACATCGACTAGGCAAACATTTTCTTCAAGGCTGCCAAGAAGTCAGCAAGATATGCGATAAGGTTCTATTGATGTTAATCCTGCCATTTTACCATAGATGGATTATGTTAGCGTCACTCCACAATAATCAGCTATTGAACAATACAAAAATTCAGATTTAAAAATCACTTTGGAGCATAGCTGCCAAGTCTCACGCAATCGCCGTGAGACTCACGCATTTCAACCAGTTCTCACGCTCTCACGCCGCATCTCTATTTCTCACGGCGAGAAATAACAATTGTTTTACGGGACTTTTATTTTTGAAATTCCTTGAAAGAAAGCTACCAGACATGAGTTTCGTGGCATCTTTCTGCACGCATGTTAACTTGAGTCTGCAATCGAAGCGGCAGTCGAGCGCTATGGAAGAACCTGTGTTCACGCGAGCTGCAAGAACGTAGCAAGCAGTGGTTGCCAGATTGGGCTACTTTTGGTCACACTGGACCTGGCAACCACTGCTTGCTACGTTCTTGCAGCTCGCGTGAACACATACATGACACATACATGAATCCTTTGAGATATTCCAGAACTTGTTGGACTCATACAATATGTTTGCCCTCTATTTTAGCAATACACTTTCTTTACATATTGGAAAGTTACAGTAACTTTTAGTTCGGGTGGGATTGAGGGGTAGTGGGATTTAGGTTGATTTGTGGGATTGAGGGGTAGTGGTGGCCTAGTGGATAGTGAGTTGACCTGATGACCAGAAGATCATGAGTTCAGATCTCACCTGGGAACACTACCCAGTGTGTGCCCTTGAGTAAGGCACTTAGCCCTAAGTTACTCCTGGGAAACTGTCCATGTAATCTCTAATTGTAAGATACTTTGGATAAAAGTGCCTGCTAATGGTAAAAATGTTCATGTACATTGTGGACTGCTCAAAAAGGGTGTTGAGACACTGTGCTTTAAATACAGGACATAATCTACGCTTCACCTGTATCAATACTCTTCATCATCTTTTCTTTCTCAGTCAATATAATACCACTTTAGTTCTTCACCCTCTGAAAATCCTAATTTAAAAGCCTATTGATCATTTCAGTTGTGAGTTGAGGTACAGCATAATATATTATTATGTCATGAAGGAAGTATTGGGACAGTTTTGGTTGGGAAATGTCACTCAAAAAGAGGGTTGGTATTTCCAAAGACATCTGCTATTAAATATTGACCCTGAGATGTCCTTCAGATGCCAATGAAGGAATATTGAGCGATGGTTTTATTGTGCAACTATGAAACTGTTGATAATATTGATTTCCAGGGAGTTCTAATAGAAGGAAGGCAAGTTTATAATTTGGAAAGGTTTTGTCACCTCTGGACATCCCAAAGCTGGGTGTGATAGATATAGAAGGATACCAACAAAACATCACAAAGGAAACATCACTCTGTTCATTCTGGACTACCTTTTACTTTTCTTCCCATTCTAGGAATACTTCCGGGTAAATCTCTAAAGGTTAGTCTATCTAATCCAGTTTCATCCATCCGCTTTGTCCAATCGCTGTAGCTTTCATTAGAGTCCAAATGCACTGAATAAGAACAAGGCTGTGGTGAAGAAGCACAGCAGGCTTCAGTATTATTGAGGATCCTGTCAGGAGAGAGTGGGCCAGTCCTCCTCACCCTGCCACAGGCCAGGGAGGCTACAGTGGACATGACTGAAACAGATTGGCTTCTGGAAAGTGAATAAAGTGGAAGAGCACTGCTGGCCTGACACTCTGGTGGAATCTAATTACCCTAACAGAGGGTAGATCACAACCAGGAACCAGTGGAGGGAGTTGTTTATTAACAGTTATAGAAGTGCTTGTTTTGGTGGTGGCGTACTATGCCATGACTACTTGACAGATGCGACAGGGACAGGAAAGAACCTGGGCCTCCCCCAACCTCTAGTTTTTCAAGGAATTCCCACTAGGCACCTGGGGGAGACGAGGTAGGAGGTTGATGATGAAAAAGATATACTATTATTTCCCTGCAGGATGGATGATTGTGTTTTTGTCGAGCGGAAGCCTCCGGTAGCCATTTCGGAAGTAATGCCTTTATGGCCCGATTTCCCCTCCTTCTGACCAAGGACAGAAAACGCCCGATTATCGGATGGCTCTAAAGATTATCCTACAAGATTATCCTGTGGTGTGAGGTGTGTTAAGAGTCAATTTCTCCCGACAATCTGCAAAAAAAAAAAAAAAAACGAGTCCGGTTGTGATGTGGAATGGAATGTAGCCAATCAAGAAGCGAGCTGACTGACGCGTCTTCTTCTTTTCATTCTTCAGCACTTTATTTCCCCTGTAGCACATGGCTGCCTCTACAGGTCAGTCAGGGTACTACTACCCTGATCACGCAAGAATTCTGGCTTGGGGGACAAGACTCCAGACTGTCGGTGGACAGATCTTTATGCATGTGGTCGTATATCGGAGTACTCCACACACAATACAATCAAAACTGTCCTTATATGTGTACCAGGCTTAAGAGAAGAAGGAGAGCATCTGTAGTGTTTTAAAGCTCAGCGGTAAGTAGCTCTCTCTAGCAAAGTCAAATCAAACACAGAAGCACAATGTCTGTTGCATTATGGTTTTACATTGTTTTGGTTTTGTACCTCCACCAGCTCTTGAAGAGTAGAACTTTAATCAGTCACTCCTACTTACTGTAGGTGGGGAGAGAAGTGTAACCAACAGATGTTCATCTTCACAAGCGTGATCCAGATCTGTCATATTATCCCAGCTTTGATAAGCAACACTCCATTTCTTCACTACATCATCTGTGAGAGGAGAGGATGGCTGACAGCCAAACCCTTCCAGAGAACACATCATGGGTGTTGATGATGTCACCCTCTACTGTCAATGAGGTGCAATGTTGGTGTGGAGGGACTCAGGGGAGAGGGGTGTGGAAGGACTCAGGGGAGAGGGGTGAACAGGGACTCAGGGGAGAGGGGTGTGCAGGGACTCAGGGGAGAGGGGGAGAGGGGTGAACAGGGACTCAGGGGAGAGGGGTGTGGAGGGACTCAGGGGAGAGGGGTGAACAGGGACTCAGGGGAGAGGGGTGTGGAGGGACTCAGGGAAGAGGGGTGAACAGGCACATGCGGGGGAGACAGTCCCTTTGGGAATCTTGTTATTCGCTTTGGAAACTCCCAAACACCACAGGTGCTGAGATCCCACTGGGAAAGACTCTGAGGCCTGTTGGGCTATTTTTCTCATAACCTTGCATTATATCCAACACCATTTATCAGACAAATGATCGCCATAAATGTGACAGGGTTTCATTAAAAGTCCCCATCTCGGCAGTTGTGAAACCTCGCAATCGAGCCAAACAAGTCTTGTTGTGAAAAATGTGTTTTCCGGTTTTTGGCATAGGACGACAAACGAAGCGATGAAGAACCCACTCGATATCATATCCAACAGTTTTACATTCACTAAATAACTACATTTAGTTAGCAAAGTCGGGTGGGGGATATTATTCGTATTAGTGTGGCAGTGTGTGTAGCCACGCCCACCCCAGCTGTATGTAAGGAGCCATGTGTGTGCGTCTGGACCTGTTGACAAATTTACAAGATGGAGCTGAAGCTCTCGCTAATGCTATCAACAGAATTTCAAAAGCAGGCAGAAATACCAGGTGGCTGAACTACATTACCAAATAGTCAGAATAAGAGTAACCCAATAAAATAAAGTGTATTAGTTCTAAATTGCAAGCCTCTAAAACATAGGTGTAAATAGTACAGGTTTTATTAAAACTGGAACCTTAATTCAAAGTACAATTAAATAAAGTCCTCAAACATTAGGGGACATATTTTGACATTCTGCACAGCAGGTGCAGAACTCTGTACAGGGAAGGCCAACAGAGAGGCACTGCCACTTTCCACTCTCTCCACACTTTGCATCTTTGCAATATAAGTGAGTGATGTCTCTCACTTCTGTAGGTGCTGGGGGTTTTGTAAAAAGGACAGGTTGAATGGCCCCATCTCTGATAATCCACCCCTTGCCAATAGGACTCCATAACAGGGGTTTGGGCATGTGGCTGTGACACCATACCGCTGTCTGGAACATTGCTCTCTGCACATGCTGCTGAAATGCATCCTCTGTTGGCGGCAGATTTGCAGAGGCTGTATCTGATGTTGATGCAATTATGAACCTCAGTTCATCCAGGTTTGTGTACCTCAATCCATTTTCCATTTTCTTCTTTCCATATAGGAGTAGCGCAAATTCTCTTGCGACTGGTAAAGACTCTTCCAAGCTGGCAGAGAGTCCAAAATGGGCCAGATCTTTGAGCTCGCTGAGATGGGTCTTGAGTTTGTTGAATGCTGTTGTCTTTCCTATTCTGTACAAACTACTTGTTGTGTCACAGCCAGTGAGTGCATGACATGCTGGTAGACAGTTAGACATGTCTTTTCAAATTTTCTCAGATATGGTGTTGATGGGGACATATCTCTCTCTCATTCCATGGCCTGTATGCATGTACACCAGAGATGAACCAAACATTTCTTTGCTTGCATAATATATGAGCAGTACTTCCACATCTGTGCCATCAGACCTCACAATGATTCGGGAATATGACTCTGCAAGATGTATGGCATGGAGCTGATGTGAGAAATTGACGCACTTCATCATACGACACACAATGACCCATCATGTGTAGCTTGTTGATAAGGGCCTTGCTGCCAAACTCATGATGGATCATAATCCCAAGTCCTAGTGTGATAGGTGTACGTCTGCTGCAGCATTGTGCAATTAGATCATGGCAAAAGGTTATAACACTTGTGTTATTCTTCTGAGCTGGGTCCTCATCACAGGTCTGCACATTTTTAAATGCACCTGCATTGACACACCAGTTCACAAAATCATACAGAGTGTTTGGCACATATTCACTGCACTGGAGAAGGGAAAGCTTGTCACTGCTTATGTAGAATTGAGGCTCATGCTCAACCTTTTCCATAGTTTTCCTCAATATACCTGCAGCCTGGTGGAGGATTTGAGTGTCAGTGAGGGTCTCTGTTCTCTGTGGAGGCATTGTGTCCCTGTCTTCTGTTATGTTTTCTCTGAGGAGAGAAGCTTCTCTCATTGCATGGCCAACAGTCATGGCACCAGAACAGATCAGATCAGATTTTCCAGGACGTTCAATGAAGATGAGTTTATCCCCATAATGCTGACATATGGATTATTTTGATGTCCTTGTAGAGCTTTTTCACATATTAAGCAGACCTTTTCATCCAGTGTCTGTAAATATGGCTGGCTAGCTGTCTGCGTTGGCCCTGTTGGCTCCATTGTTACAGTGAACTCTGGTAAATATGGAAAACACACACACACACACACACACACACACACACACAATTAACTTATGCTAGCCTCTGTTAGCTAGCCTCTGCTAGCCTCTGTTAGCTAGCCTCTGCTAGCCTCTGTTAGCTAGCCTCTGCTAGCCTCTGCCTAGATCAGAATGCCTGCACTATGATTTAAAAGCTCACAAATCTAACAACATATTCAACAACATATTAATATCATAGTTGGACATATGTGTTACCTGTTATCTGTCATTAGATTGGTGATTATCTGAACAGAACTGTCAATCCACAACCCCTCTCCCTCTGAGATGGAGATTGTTATGGCTGCTGCTGCCCAGTTGGCTACAATGTTTTGAAACATGCAGCTGTCACTCAAACCAGAGTGGCAGAGAGTGTTCCACTGTCAAGCTTCAAAATTATTTCTATACTGTACTTTGAATTAAGGTTCCAGTTTTAATAAAACCTGTACTATTTACACCTATGTTTTAGAGGCTTGCAATTTAGAACTAATAAACTTTATTTTATTGGGTTACTCTTATTCTGACTATTTGGTGATGTAGTTCAGCCACCTGGTATTTCCCTCTCCAAATATGATGACCATCAGAGTGAGCATTCTTAACTTATAGCCACTTATCCCCCATTCAGAATTTGACTGTATCAGAGAAGAGGTAGGCCTATGTCTAAAGAAATCTCATTTGCAATAGAACTGTATGAGATATTTCCATACAACTACTGGTTAGTGTTCAATAGCACCCTAGACAATTCAGTAATGATATATTTTTCAGGGATTTCAGTTTTTCTGATAAAGAAAAGTGATGGAGTCCTATGTTCCTGTCACCAAAAAGTAAAATGTCTGTCTAAACTGAAGCTAAGTTTACAGGACTATGATTCAGTATTAGGTAAATAGTTGTCTGACTATTTGGTGATGTAGGACAACCACCTGGTTCATACCTCAGCAAATCTGAAGAGGAAAAGAGTGATCATTCTCAAGTTATGGGCTTTTTTGTCACCTTCCCCATATTCGGCCTGGTCTAATTTGGCTCTTTTTCAGGGATTGGGGTAGCTCTAAAGAACAACCAAAAAAACATATTTTCCCCCAAAATAAAATTTGACAACAATAAATGTCATTCATGGGAGACCCTAAAGATAAGAAAAATCATTGTTGTCATTTGTTCTACCTCGGGTAGGGGTATCTCAAAATCTGAGGGCCCTTCCTGCTAGACTATGTGTTCTTGGGTACGTTTTAGTGAGTTACATGTGTTGTTTACTAGGATTTTGTATTGTTTACTTAAGATAGCCAAACAGTTATTTGATGTTTTGTGAGATAGGTAGATAGCCCCGTTGTTAGCATCAGTTATCAGACCACTGAAACTGCTCACCACAATTATGCCACCCCTCTCCAAAACTAATGAGATGGTGGGAGGAAGAAATACGTTGTCAAAGATAAAACATAATTAATAAATTCATTTGTTGGAGACCTACTAAACATGCAACATAGTGTAATATGTTTCATGCACCATTTTAGTGTGTTTGTGTGTACCAGCTAGCCAAACAAGTGTTAGCTTCTAGATATCTTGTGTTAGCTTCTAGATATCTTGTTAGAGATATAATAGATTATAGAAAAAGTAAATGCTTTTGTAATGAACGATAATGTTGTGTGGAATCAAAAAAAATGATTAATTCATTGATATGTAAATTTGCTGTAGAACAATACTGTGAATTGAAATGATTTCACTAGCCTACTTCAGTACAAGTACAGTACACTGAGTCTATGGAAAACCTACACTAGCAGTGTGTCCACACCTCTGACCTGAAATTTGTGTTACAGAATGACGAGGTGAGAGGTTCTGAGAGATGACACCTTGATGAGTCACCAGCACTTCAGGTATTTGTCATTGTCATTGTATAAGCAATTCTATTTTATGAAGATAGTAGTAGGCTTTTTCGTTAAAAGTGGTGTTGGTAACAGTGGGCAATCATTTTAAATGTACTGTCTTCTTTTTTTATTACAGCTTTGATGCCCAGATGGGATGGGAAGGAACTACACCGAAGTCCCACTAGATGCTTTATGGACTATAATGATAAATGCATGTGCACACGGACACAACATTATTATTTTTTACCATTCTATTATTGTATTGCTCAATTGTATCTTGCCTAATTGTTTCCATTGCCATGAATTTTACTCTCTTGTACTTGTAATGGGATGTAATAAACTTTTGGCACACATGGCAATAAGAAATCATGAATCTTGAATTATTATTATTATTATTATTATTATTGTTTAGCTATTTAAACGTGTCAGCCCTGCAACAACCCCACTGACAGATGACAGGTAGATAATGACAGGTAGTGTAATGGGGGAGTGGTTGTCTTGAGGGTGTGGTTGTCTTGAGGGAGTGATTATGGTGGAGTTAACCAGCTATTGTTCCCACCCATTACCTCTGTGAAAAATGTCTCTGAAGACTTGAGACTCTGAAGGCTGGATATCTCAGTACGGTGGTTCAGGGGGTATCACCATTAAACTATCCATGACTTCTTCAACTTGTTTCAGATTTCAATGTATGACACACCATTTTAAAGCTTACAATCTACCCTTTCATAATCTGGAAAAAACTGAAAAATGATTTTGCCCTAGTTGCGGACTTTTTAACCATGCCCTGTCACAAATGACATTTAAAAAAAGAATATTATTATTATTATTATTATTATACTGTACACCATGGCATAATTATGACAATTTGAATATTTGCACCTGCTGAGTGATACGAGTTGTTGATTAAGTTTCATTTTACAATGGAAAAGTCCTCAGAAAGCCATGCAGATGATTCAAAATCCAATCACTATCACATTTGACTTTTCGAACAAAAACTCATCAACTCAATATTACCTAAGGAGTCCAGAGGTTGGAGGGCCCCTCTCTCTCTCTCTTTCTCTCTTTCTCTCTCTCTCTCTCTCTCTCTCTCTCTCTCTCTCTCTCTCTCTCTCTCTCTCTCTCTCTCTCTCTCTCTCTCCTCAAGGACAGATGGGAACAGGCAACCTGCTGAGAGATAAATTAAATGTATTTTCTTCTGCAATCAATATCATACTGTGGCTAGAAGATAGGGCTGCAGGGTGAGGTGGACCTATCCAACATGACAGTGTCCTCACAGAGAGGTCACTTACTGGGAGCTTCTTCTGCAAAAATACACTGCTAGATCAGCCATTCTCACATCTGTCTCTGTATGACCTACAACTAAGTCAACCACAAGAGAGAGGAACATTTATGTTTTCGCAAGATGTGCTAATTAATTCACCAAGGCCCATCATGCCTTCAAGGACATCCTTGTCAACGAAAAATGACACTTCCAGAGCGCAGGCTATTTATTATTAATAACCATCAAAACACGAATACACCTAATTAATCATTAAATCATTAATGCTGTTGACAAATGCTCTTGGCAAATGTCAAATCTGTGACGCAACACCAAAACATTTGTGTAAATGGCTATTGCTGCTGTCTAATAACAATGTGAACGAACCACATCTAGAGTTTCACAATGTCTAACATCTTCAGTATCTCTGGAGATAAACATGACAACCTGGGACATTTCCCCCTAAAGCCACCCCCAGTCTCATTCTCTCTCCTGCCCTTTACCCAGCCTACCCTGGCTCTCTCTATCAGGTTTACAAATCTTCCTCTCTCATCCTATATCTCATCCCCTCCCTACCCCCACCTTTCTCTTTCTATTTCCCTCTTTCTCCCTCCTCCCCTTTCTCCTCCCTCTCAGCCTGTGGCCTGTTGTCATCTCCCCCTCCCTCCCCCCCTCCCCCTCTCTCCCCTGTGTTCTCATTACCTGCCTCGCTCATCGTCCAGATGAGCCCCTAGCTGTGTCCTATCACAGCCAGCGGTGAAACCGAGCCGATTATTCACCATGTTACCATAGGAAATGTTTGAAACAGAGACATATATTAGCATGTACTGGCTGAAACAGAGACACATATTAGCATGTAGCCTACTGGCTGAAACAGAGACACATATTAGCATGTACTGGCTGAAACAGAGACACATATTAGCATGTACTGGCTAAAACAGAGACACATATTAGCATGTACTGGCTGAAACAGAGACACATATTAGCATGTAGCCTACTGGCTGAAACAGAGACAGATATTAGCATGTACTGGCTGAAACAGAGACAGTTATTAGCATGTAGCCTACTGGCTGAAACAGAGACAGATAGCATGTACTGGCTGAAACAGAGACAGTTATTAGCATGTAGCCTACTGGCTGAAACAGAGACAGATATTAGCATGTATTGGCTGAAACAGAGACAGATAGCATGTACTGGCTAAAACAGAGACAGATATTAGCATGTACTGGTTGAAACAGAGACAGATATTAGCATGTACTGGCTGACTCCTACAGCATCGTTTTCTTAGCCCAAGCAGGGAAACATGCTAATTTGCTAATTGGGCCTTTCTTTCCTAACTGAATGTCTGTTATGAATTCACACACTTTGCCGACTGAGACACATTTATTTGAATTGAAGTGTCTGAGCATCTGCTTCCACTTTGTGTAATCGACAGGCACAATAAGAGACAATGACAGCTTGTACAAAATGGGTTTGTTCGGTGGCTCAACCTCTAAATCAATTACATTTTGGTTGATAACCATCAGGCATCATCATGGATTGACAAGAATCTCTCAGCGAAGGGAGGGATGTTGTACGAAGAGAATGCCTTTGATTAAAATTCACTGGGACAATGATTACACAGCCTCTGATGAACAGTGCAACTCGAAATCGACAGAATATGTAACATCCCACAAGTCTAAAGATAGAAAGCTCTTGCCATTATGAGCTCCTTAATCAATGCCTCTTTTTATTTCAGACAGATTCACTCCTTAGTGTCAGGGAACAAATCGGAATTTCCACAGAGAACAGCAAGACTGTAAAGGAGATTTTAATCAATAAGATATTTTAAGCCAGCATCTGAGAAAGTGATTAATTGCAGGAATCGAGGAAAATGGAAAGTTAAGACATACAGACAAAGCGATCAATAATTACGGATCAGTCAGTGGATCTTCAGAATACAAGATGATGTTTTTATTGACAAGACAGGCACAAAAGCAGCAGACTGTACAGGTAAGTAAGTATCCTTGAGAACCAATGGTTAGGGCCTGTTTCTGTAGCGTGAGGCGGCGCGATGTACAAGTACACCCCCTGGACATGACACTGGTATATCGCAGTGTCTTACTGCCAATCTAACCCTGAAGGCTGAGTGTCAAGCAGGGAGGAAACGGGTACCGTTTTTATAGTCTTTGGTATGACTCAGCCGGGGATCGAACTCACAACCTCCCAAACTCAGGGCAGACACTCTAACCGCAAGGCCACTGAGCTGGTCAGACAGTACAGGTGCCTGGGAGAAAGGTCTAGATCAGCCATTTCTCAAAGTATAATATGCTGTGCATTCACAGTTTATACCTACCGTAGTTCTACGTCAGATTTAGCATTGCACTGATTGGCATTCTCTAAAGCAGTGGTTCTCAACCTTTTTTGGGCCAGCGCCCCCCTGTCCATTATCCAGGTCTCTTACCGCCCCCCATCAAAAAAAGTAGGCTTATTTTCTTCCCTGAATATTAATGTTGACTAATATTCTGTGTTATATCACAACAATAACACAGCAGTGATTTCACACATGTCCGGTGCAGAACAAACAGTAGGCTACAAAACTGTACATTACAACTAACATTGTTTGTTTTTTAAGTGTGCTGGTGTTGCATTTCGCCAAATTGCTGTTTTATGATGCTAATATTTATTCATTTTTGATTGGACTTTGTGGTGGTGTCACAATATGGCGGCAAACGCTAGGGGGCTATTATTTAAATATTTTATTTAGTATTCTATGGTATTATTTTCATAAACTGACCACTTAGTTCGAATTTCTCATATCAAAACATAACAAAGTTCCAAAGTTCAGAGCTCTGCGCTCTGAGTTTTTAGCTTCTCCATCTTCTTGATGACACTCACTTTTATTTTTGGGGGGCGCTGCGCTACATGTGTCTGCGTCACAGAGCCGGTTTTGCCCGAGCAAACTGACCGTTCGTGCATTTACGAACGTACCCGTAATAACACTGCTGACAGCTGATCAATCGCAAGCAGAGTAGTGGTTTCCTATAGCAACAAAAGACGCTGACAGCTGTTCGGAGTGCTTATGTGTTCGTTTCCAGGACATCACAAGAGGAGCAACATATCACAAAAAAGCGATCGTATATTTTAGTTTGTAAACGTTAAGACGAACACATCGCAATGCTAACCTCAGAATGGCACTAGGGATTTATGTAATATACTGTAATGAACCTGCGAGGGGAGAGGACATTCGTAGCTGATTTCTCTAGGTTCGATTATTGGTAAGCGACAGAGAGCTTTCCGGACTGGTTACAATTCGATCGCTTTTTTGAGATAGGTTGTTCCTGCTGTGATGTTCTGGTATGGTGGTATGGTATTAGGCATTAGCACTCATTTTAACTAAATTAAATAAGCTGTATTGAAAGGAAGCGAACGGATAAGCGCAGAGGGTAGTGTGTATACACGGGGAGTGAGTATTTGGCACGTCACTGGCGGGGACATGGACTGAGTATCACAACAAAAATAAGAAATGTTTCGCTTATAGCCAACAATTACAATGAGCCCACAAACTGAAACATATGTCACTCAAGCATAGCCTACAAGGAAAACACTCATTGAAGTTGGGCATTGAAAGTTGGCTTGTGCTAGCATTAGCTATGGTGCATCCATGGTCAACATGACGTTACAGATGGGATGAACCGGGGTTCTTTCTATCGTAGCCTAGCATAGTATTGCAATTTCTGCACTGTACATGAACTGTCAAGATTCTTCTACAATGCAGCTTACCCAGACACATTGGAAACTATCAAAAGCTCTGCCTTTGCTAGCTGAGTTTTTAGCTTCTCCATCTTCTTGATGACACTCACTTTTATTTTTTTGGGGCGCTGTGCTACATGTGTCTGCGTCACAGAGCCCGGCCAAGTTCAGAGCGCTCAGAGATGGGTGCTCTGACTGAAAAGACGGTTTGTCCGAGCGAACTGACCGTTCGTGCATTTACGAACGTACCCGTAATAACACTGCTGACAGCTGTTTTTCATGAGAAAAATACTTTATGCGTGAACGCCCCCCAAGAACACCTCAACGCCCCCCTTTAAAAAATATTTGCTCCAGCGCCCCCCAATGTTGTCTGAACGCCCCCTGGGGGTAGTGCCCCCGTTGAGAAACAATGCTCTAAAGGGAGGAATCAGAATCAGTCTATCATATTAGAACACTGTGGTTTCAATTGAGCTGTCCACATGAATTCCTTGCAGTGTATGAAGTCACATGCAGAGGTGAGACCTTGGTGGATAATGAGCTACCCATATCTTGCCCGTTGCTAGGTTCTGCAGACCACAAACTCTCCGGGTCCCTCAAGATGACATTAAGAAGTCCAACTTTTCTTTAATTAATGCTGGACACCTGACTCACAAAGAGACTACTTAGAACTTTGTTCTTTTATCAAAAGTTAACTACAAAATAACAGAATAACAGAGCAATAGTATTATTATTCTGGGCCTTGATTTACTTTCAACGGCTGCCAAAGGCTTAAGTTGACCTATGACCCTTTTTTCCCGACCCTTCAATGGACACAGTAGATAGATAGAACTGACAAGTAATCAGATGAAAACAAAAAGTAGCATAGTGGCAGCAAGGAGGAGAGGGGGGGGGATGCATCAGAGAGAGAGAGAGAGAGAGAGAGAGAGAGAGAGAGAGAGAGAGAGAGAGAGAGAGAGAGAGAGAGAGAGAGAGAGAGAGAGAGAGAGAGAGAGAGAGAGAGAGAGAGAGAGAGAGAGAGAGAGAGCGAGCTCTGCCAACTGAGCTCATGCACACATCAATCACACACTGGGTGGAAAGCACAAGTTGCAAGATATCCAATCGATCCTTCTGGTTTACGTTCACAACAATATCAATGAGACAAGACACAATGAATGCAGTATCATACAGCATTATGTACAACTAGTGTGCAATGTGCAAGATGTACAGAAAGTAGAGAGGTGTGCAGTTCATGGGTACACAGACACAAAACCAGACTGCTATAGTGTATACAACTTTATTTACCTTCTTGGGGCAGTAAATACAAGGGTATAGAGGATGGAACATACACATCATAATACACATCATACACATCACCCTGCAATAATATTTGGGATTCCTGTGAAACCTTACTCCCTATAATAATAATAACCTTGATTTGCATATCACTTTTCCTGCAAAAGTTGCAGCTCAAAGTGCTTTAACATATCCTATGACAGAGCATTATGAGTGTAGTGCATGCATGATGAAATGAGGATAGGACACTGTACATTTTCTAACATCACAGCCATTACAGATGGTAAAACACAACCTGGAAAACACACTCTTCCTATCCAGGATTTGTGCTTGCACATAACCCCATCTTGTGGTGTCTTAAACAACTGCAAATACATTTTCAACAAATCTTCACATGTTTTATTGATATTTCCTAAACCCATGTGATCTATGAATGAATCTATATATGTGTGTGTGTGTGTGTGTGTGTGTGTGTGTGTGTGTGTGTGTATATGTGTATGTGTGTGTGTGTGTGTGTGTGTGTGTGTGTGTGTGTGTGTGTGTGTGTGTGTGTGTGTGTGTGTGTGTGTGTGTTCGTACAGGAACTGACATAGGTTATTTTATGTCATTAATCACATTAATGTCATAAAATATTAATGTGTCATTAATCACATTAATGTAGTGCTACTGATGGCAGTATAAAGAAAACTGTGTCATTGTTTCTGTGTGTTTCTGTGGTGGTGCATATAAACCACATGTTCATTGTTGTTTTTCAACCCCCATTCTCCATGATGACCCCCTGGTCAAGAAGCTCATAGTTTCCACACACGTCAGGACACGGGGTTTCCTAGAAGCGTGACTAACGCAGGGGCCTGGGGTTCTCGTGCCAGTAAAACCAAGGTTTGTTACAAACTTGGTCAATAACTAAATAACTTATTTTGGGAACTGGGTGGAACACTGTCATCCGTGTGAAAATGTTTCATTGTGTGCAATCTTGAATGATGATGATAAGAATAATAATAACTAGACTATGGACAATTCCTGTGGAAATTGTGAAGTGTGCTTGCCCCCCCCGGGCCACTCCACTGCATCCCTGGCGAAGATTGTGTTTCTCTAGCTCACCCAGGGGCCGAGCTAACTAGCGCTAGCTAACTAGCTAACTCCCCTGCACCCCCCGGCAAAGACTGCGTTTCTCTAGCTCACCCAGGGGTTGAGTTGTGGGATTCGGGTATGTGTAGTCTAGTGTCTAGTTATCTAGTGTCTAGTTATTATTATAGCTAAATTTGCCCCGGCTAAGGCTCCCACAGTTTTGCCACTAGGTGTCAAAACGTGCGGCTCGTTCCAACTCGCCTTGCTATTGTCCGACGGAAGGTTACGGCACACGGTTTACCCACAATGCCCCGTTTAGCAGACAAAAAAACCTGTGTAGACAATGAATGGTGCAATATTCAAAACGCCACAGCTCGGCCTCTGGGTAACGTAGACACACAGATTTCGCCGGGGGGGGGTGGGCAGGGTGGTGACCCACACACACACATACTAGCATACTACTCATACTAGATATGACATAGTTTTGAGTATGCGAGAGCGTTCACACTGTACATACCGTATGCGAAATTTTAGTATGCAAGAAATCTAGTATGGATACTAGATTATCCCGAATTTTTATCAAATCTTTGAGTACGCGATCGATGCATGCTATTCCTACACGACATCCCCAAAATGCATTGCGTGTCTCTTCAGGCTCGTCAAACTGCGTCATACACTCTATTTGATACTCTTCAGCTGCAGCACCCCAGCTAAGTCTGATCACGGATGAGCGGTGGTATTTTCACTATATTGGGAATCTACATGGTGAAATGCATTCTTAGTCATTTGTTGTCATGATTACAAAGATGCCACTTGAAATGCATGAAATCCAAGTTTATTCGTGTCCTACACACACGTTCGCCTAGTATTTGACTGCCTGTAGCCCAATCATGAATGATCCCAGTATTGTAGCTTCAGACGGACACGTTGATTGTTATTGTGCTTGGTGCAGCAAGCCCACGTTATGTTATTGCTCATAACATATCGTGTTATGGCGAAGGAGGTAGAGTCGCCACCTAATGATCGCACGGTTGGCAGATCGGCGGTTCGAGCCCCGGCTGGCCACATGTCGAAGTGTCCTTGGGCAAGACACTGAACCCCAAAATTGCTCCCAGTGAGCAGGCCGGCGCCTTGCATGGCAGCTTGCCGCCAATGGGGTGTGAATGTGTGTGTGAATGGGTGAATGAGAGGCCGTTGTAAAGCACTTTGGAGCAGCTTTGGAGCAGCAAAAAAGGCGCTATATACAGTTAGGTCCATATATATTTGGACACAGACAGAATTGAATGAATGAATGAATGGTCTTTATTGTCATTAATATAGTACAGGTACCATACAACGACATTTAGGAGGGGGGGCTCCCCTGGTGCTTGGAAAAAAGACTAAAAACAAGAGGGCCAAGGTAAAATAAAAAAGGGAAAAGAGCTGGTTTACATACAGTAAATAAAGGCTATGTACACTATCTACTATACTATACTACTATACTATACAATAAAACACTGTGCTGTACTCTATGCTATAAATATCCTAACTTTTCCTATATCTGAACCTTATGTACACAAGGGTTGTCATATTGCACATAGTATTGTTGCACATTCATTTAAAGTGTCGCAGTTAGCAGGTTTGAAATGTTCACAGTTGTATTTCAATATTGCACTTATGTTTACAATCTAGTAGCTGCCATCAAATTGTCTAGATTGTCCAGGACCTAGAACCTAGGTCTTTGCTGTGTTCAGGGCCTGAATGGCCCTAGGGTAGAAGCTGAGCTTCAGTCTATTTGTCCGTGCGAACATGGTCCTGAACCGCCTGCCTGAGCGCAGCCGAACAAAGTGTTCGTTCCCAGGGTGGGATGGGTCCCTGGAGATCTTGGAGGCCTTCCTGAGGCAGCGTGTGTTGTACAGCTCTTCCAGAGAGGGGAGGGGGGCGCCGATGATCTTCTGGGCCGATCTCACGACTCTCTGTAGTGCTTTCCTCTCTGCGGCTGTGCAGCTGGAGAACCGCACACAAATGCAGTAGGTGAGGATGCTCTCCACTGTGCAGCGGTAGAAGGTCACAAGCAGCTCCTGTCTGAGGTGGTATTTCCTGAGGACTCTCAGGAAGTAGAGCCGCTGTTGTGCCTTCTTGATTATGGCTGCTGTGTTGGTCCTACAGGACAGGTCCTCCTGTATGTGCACCCCCAGGAATCGGAGAGTTGAGGAATTGTTTTTATTTTAGCTGTTTACCAAAACATCTTCAAGTTACAGTTATATAATGAATATGGGCTTAAAGTGCAGACTCTCAGCTTTAGAGTAAGGGTATTCACATCCAAATTGAAGGAAGGGTTTAGGAATTACAGCTCTTTAATATGTAGCTCCCTCTTTTTCAAGGGACCAAAAGCAATTGGACAATTGACTCAAAAGCTGTTTCATGGGCCAGTGTTGATTATTCCTTCATTATTTCTTTATCAATTAAGCAGGTAAAAGGTCTGAGTTGATTCCAAGTGTGGCATTTGCATTTGGAAGCTGTTGCTGTATACATACAACATGCAGTCAACGGAGCTCTCAATGCAAAGTGAAACAGGCTGCAAAAACAACCAAAAAATGAGTCAGAGAGATAGCGGGAACATTAGGAGTGGCCAAATTAACTGTTTGGTACATTCTGAGAAGAAAATAACACGCTGGTGAGCTCGGCACCAGTAAAAGGTCTGAACGTCCATGGAAGACAAGAGTGGTGGATGATCACAGGATCCTTTACATGGAAAAGAGAAACCCCTTCACAACATCCAGCCAAGTGATGAACAGTCTCCAGGAGGTAGGCATATCATTATCCAAGTGTACCATAAAGGGAAGATTTCACATGAACAAATACAGAGGGTTCACCACAAGGTGATGCAAGCCATTCATAAGCCTCAAGAATAGAAAGGCCAGATTAGACTTTGCCAAAAAACATCTAAAAAAGCCAGCCCTGTTCTGGAAGAGCATTCTTTGGACAGATGAAACTCAGATCAACCTGTACCAGAATTATGGGAAGAAAAAAGTATGGATAAGGCTTGGAACGGCTCATGATCCGACACTTACCACATCATCTGTAAAAAACAGTGGAGGCAGTGTGATGACATGGGCATGCCTGGCTTCCAATGGCACTGAGTCACTAGTGTTTATTGATGATGTGACAGGAGACAGAAGCAGACGGATGTTTAGGGAGTGTTTAGGGATATTCTGTCTGCTCAGATTCAGACAAATTCAGCAAAGTTGATGGATGGCGCTTCACAATACAGATGGACAATGACCCAAAACATACTGCGTAAGCAACCCAGGAGTTTTTTATGGCAAAGAAGTGGAATATTCTGAAATGGCCAGAGTCAATCACCGGTTCTCAACCTGATCGAGCATGCATTTCACTTGCTGAAGACAAAACTAAAGGCAGAAAGACCCACGAACAAACAACAACTGAAGACAGCTGCAGTAAAGGCCTGGCAAAGAATCACAAAGGAGGAAACCCAGCATTTGGTGATGTCCATGGGTTCCAGACATCAGGCTGTCATTGCCTGCAAAGGATTCTTGACAAAGTATTACAAATTAACATTTTATTTAGGATTATGTTAATTTGTCTAATTACTTTTGAGCTCCTAAAAATAGGGGACTGTGTATAAAAATGGTTGCAATTCCTAAACGTTTCATACAATATTTGTGTTCAACCCCATGAATTAAAGCTGAAAGTCTGCACTTCAATTACATCTCGATTGTTTCACTTCAAATTGTGGTGGCATACAGAGCCAAAATTATGGAAAATGTGTCACTGTCCAAATATTTCCGGACCTAACTGTAAGTGCAGTCCATTTACCATTTACCATATATATTTATTTTAATCCTGTTCTTTTACCAACTGCTAAGACAACAATATAATAAGCTAGTTACTTGAGCTAGCTAAAGGTATTGGCCCCCCAAATCATTTTACAACTTGTTATAATTATGTTACGATGTTCCTGTCGAACTCTGCAGTGAAGGTATCTACAGTGAAGGTATCTATAGGGTGCGTTTGTAAATTCGCAATGTGAATTGCGAATTAATGTGTGTGCGTGTGTGTGTGTGTGTGTGTGTGTGTGTGTGTGTGTGTGTGTGTGTGTGTGTGTGTGTCTGTGTTCGTACAGGAACTTACATAGGTTATTTTTTGTCATATTGATGTAGTGCTACTGATGGCAGTATACAGATCCTCTTAGAAAAGAAAACTGTGTCATTGTTTCTGTGTGTTTCTGTGGTTGTGCATATAAGCCACATGTTCATTGTTGTTTTTCAACCCCCATTCTCCATGATGACCCCCTGGTCAAGAAGCTCATAGTTTCCACACACGTCAGGACACGGGGTTTCCTAGAGTGAAAGGTGAAAGTTGTATGATATATATAAATGATTATCATTGCAAAAATAAAATATATATACCAAAAAAAACTAAGAGACCACAGCAAAATTATCAGTTTGTCAGTTTGAATAGAATTTATATTTTTATTCTATAAACTACTGACAACATTTCTCCCAAATTCCAAATATAAATATTGTCATTTAGAGCATTTATTTGCAGAAAATGACAACTGGTCAAAATAACACAAAATATGCAGTGTTTTCAGATCTTGAATAATGCAAAGAAAACAAATTCATATTCATTTTTACTCCAAATGAATAGCTGCAACGTTTGCAGGAAAAGGGTGATACAAATAAGTAAGTATAATAAGTTATTATTATAAAAAAAATTAAAAAAATAATAAACAACACAATACTATAATGTTTTAACTTAGGAAGCGTTCAGAAATCAATATTTGGTGGAATAACCCTGATTTTCAATCACAGCTTTCATGCGTCTTGGCATGCTCTCCACCAGTCTTTCGTTTTGCTGTTGGGTGACTTCATGCCACTCCTCTTGCGAGATTTATCAAAATAAGCCTGGATTTTTTTAGAAGTCTCACGAGAATACTCCCCAGAATTGATTGAACCGATCCTCCACCAAATTTCACAGTGGGTGCGAGACACTGGCCTCTCCAGGTCTCCGTCTAACCTTTAGACTACCAGGGGTTGGGCAAAGCTGAAAATTGGACTCATCAGAGAGGATGACCTTACTCTATGTTAATGTTAATGTTAATTTAATTTATAATGCGCCCCCCATCCAACTTTTACATCGGCCCGGGGCTGTAAAGGAACAGATAAAGACAAGGACAAGGACACTAGTCCTCTATGGTCTTTTGCCAACCTCAGCCTGACTCTTCTTTGCTTCTCATTGATGAAGGGCTTTTTTCTAGCTTTGTATGACTTCAGCCCTGCCCCTAGGAGCCGGTTCCAAACCGGCCTCGCCGTGTACTTCACCCCAGCTGCCGTTTGCCATTCTTTTTGTAGGTCACTTGATGTCATCCTATGGTTGTTGACGTTGAGTGACATTTGAATGAGTTGGTCGTCATCTCGGTCAGTGGAGAGTTGTTTTCGCCCTCTGTCGGTCTGTAGCTTTGTTGTCCCCAATGTCTGCTGCTTGACCTTGTTCTTATGAACCGCCGTCTTTTGACTTTCACTGTATCCCTCTGCCAGTAAAGCCAGAATTGAACCCTTTTCCTCACTGAAAACTTTTCTTTTCGCATGGTCAATAGTTTTTTTTTTAATTACATTTTTTAGGTACTACTAGCACGGCTTCTGCCATCCAGCTGGCCCATTGTAAGAGGATAGTGCTGACCACAGCAGTGCTGTTTAAAAAAAAAAAAAAACTTTTCCTTGTTAAATAAGATTTGGAATTCAACAGACACTGGAATGGAATAGCTGCCATACATGTAGAGATGCTGATGTAAGAAGAATTTGGCCTCAGAATTTTTTCCAGAGCCGTGTGTTTACTATACTATACTATAGTAAGTAGCCAGGTGTGCAAAATTCACTAAGAAATTCACTTACAAATACACATGATAAATGATTGATGACCACTTAAATAACCAACTTTCAAGCCAAAAAAGCTGATCTGTTCCTTTAATCAGAGCTCGGAGGTGAGTCGAGAGGAAGGGGTGCTCGGGACCGTGCATTACTTGCGCGTGTCCGAGCTGAGTATGGACCACTGAGTGAAAATCTAAAGAATTAGAAAGGAAAGCGAACGCAACAGTGATGAATTAAATTATATTTTAACAAGCGATGTATCCTCATCCAGGTAAGTTAAACTAAGTTTAAGCCCTGTATTTAGGTAAAACACTTTCGTGTGCACATAGAGAGGTTTCTGAGGTGCACAATACAAAGGGTTTCTTCGCAGGAAAAATGCCGGTTGTAAATGTAATGTGGAGGCCCGCCCACCCAGTGCCTTCTCAACTCACCACATAGATGCAATAACATAAGAACTCTTCACGTTTTCTACTATTAGGTTTATGTTGCTGTTAGTGACAAAAGATCGTGTCGAATTGTCGTTTCCCTGCGATACGATGTGAACATAGAGAGGTTTCATGTGCAAGTGGCCGGGTAGCGGAGGAACATGGTCGCTCTGCGGTGTCTCCTAGTGATCCACACCGGGCATCGGTGCAGTCCGAGCCGCTAGAGGGATAAGGGAACTGCCGGGGTTGTCGGTGCGGCAGCTGGGAACGGGTGGTTCGGAGGAACAACGACGTAAACTACCGTATAACCAGAACACGTTGCTATTCCTCGCCGTGCATAACATATGGGATCACTGTTAGGAGGTCCTTGTAGGTAAAGTTATTGTTACATTTTTTATTTTTAGAGAATCAAATGTTTACGTTTTTTAGTCAAAAGTCGTTCGTCGGTTATATTGTAGCCATTTGCTATTCTCATTTGAATGTAAGTATCGTGTCCCTTCTATGGCTTCGAACGTTGCTTGCTTATTCAGTGGGGTGTGAGACAGTAGGTCAACTAGCATATTTTCGTGTTTGTTTTGGTGGGATCAATCGCATGATCTTAGGCATGATCATTTTTTCGGCCATGCGGCCCTTCTCTCTCAGCGGGCGACTCGGGAACTCTGCAGTGGGCAAAGTGTTTATCTGTCCCCTCAGACAGATAGAATGGCGGGTTCAAGTATCGCGCTACACTTGACAGCCTTTTTACACATGACAGCCCTTCTACACCTGCTAGTTTGATACAGTGCTTTCGCGCATGACGTATTTGTAGCCTAATTGGTCGAGTGATACACGAAGTTGATTATTTACATTTACATTATTTATTATTAATGATGGCTATCTTTTCATAAGTTAGGCCTGCTGTAACTGAGACCTAGCTCTGACCAGCACCATGATAATCATACTCCATCTCCCCCATAGCATTTATGTGCAACAGGAGATATCATATTGGCTTATATCTAACATTTTGAAATACAAAGTATTACATGCAAAAGACTATCATGCCTGCAAAGTGCAATTTACTATAGCTGATTGCATAGTGAATCCATAATATTGCATTTTGTATGCTTTATCAATAATAAGTATTTTATTTTTAATGACCAGCATGGTGGATATAGGCTAGCCTCCACTCAATGTAGCCTATAGATTAGTTAACATAATAAATACTTAAGCCAACAGTTTATCCAATCAAATGTTTCTATAGTTTTTTTTTCTATTCCAAGTTAACTATACAAAATATCACTTTACGCTACTCAAGATTTTTAGTTGTTAGTGATAACAAATCAAATATGTATTCTGTTTAGGGCTGTCAATGTTAATGCATTAATTAATTAGGTTGCAATCACCTCTGCAGGTGTGGGTTCAAATCTCACTTCAGACAGCCTTTTTTTTCTTCTTTTAAGCAATATAAAATACGGTGGACCCACTGCTTACATGCTACTAAATATGAAATACGGTGGACCCACTGCTTACATGCTACTAAATATGTAATACGGTGGACCCACTGCTTAGGCCTACATGCTACTAAATATGAAATACAATACATGGTAGTATTCGTTCAGTGGACCACTGACCAACGACGAGTGTTGGGTCGTGAAAATCTGAAGAGCCGCTCGTTTTGTGTGTTTGAGCTAATTCCCCTTCCTCTCACAAGGCTAAAGTGATCTCAAGAACAAATGGTATACTTTAACTTGTGTCATTCTTAGTTTATGTAGGAGCTTAAGTATAAAAGTATACTGTATTCTGTGAATTCAAGAATGAAAACGGCTACGTTCATAAATTCGCTCTGAGAGCGCCGGAGCACACACTGGGTTCAACGTCATAAAGAGACCAATGGCGCTTCTCCATTGACCAGACCAGGACGGTACAGGACGGCACGCATTTGTATCTTACCCGTACGGTATTTTCAGAAACGCTTCTCCATTATACACAACAGACCTGCCTACCAGAATGATTTTCGCACAGGCCAGCAGCGGGGATTTTTAAACCTCCATTGGCTAAAAGCTGTAATTTTGGCTCTACAAGTGTTAACATATCGTTTTAATGTTTTCAGGCGAGAAAGTAACCATATATATTCCCAATATGTGTCCAGTTTATCAAAATAACCGGTTTATATATCTGATCTGATGTGTTTTCTGTTCGCTAGCTACATTACGTAGATACCTTCACTGCGGGGTTCGACAGAAACATCGTAACATAATTGCTAAACAAGTTGTAAAATGATTTGGGGGGACAATATCTTTAGCTAGCTAAAGTAACTAGCTTACTATATTGTGGTCTTAGCAGTTGGTAAAATAACAGGATTAAAATAAATATATTATGAGCAATAACATATCGTGGGCTTGCTACAGAAAGCACAATAACAACCAAATTGTTCCGTCTGAAGCTACAATACTGGGACCATTCGTGACTGGGCTACAGGCAGTCAAATACTAGGCAAACATGTGTGTAAGACACAAATAAACTTGGATTTCATGCATTTCAAGTGGCATCTTTGTAATCATGACGACAGTCAGGTCTAAGAATGCATTTCACCATGTAAATTCCCATTATAGTGAAAATACCACCGCTCATCCGTAATCAGACTTAGCTGGGGTGCTGCAGCTGAAGAGTATCAAATAGAGTGCAAAAAAGCAGCATCTGCACACTCAAATCTGTGCAAAAAACGATGTTTATTGCGAGCTTTCGGTCTCAAGGCTCAAGGTAAACAACAGCTGTATGACGCGTCACTTATCAATCAAACCAATCAACGGTCTGCAGCGTCACATCGTAGCACGGATAGTACCTTTCGCTCCAAGTCAGGAAAGGTAGCTAAAATCAGTACGGGTACTACGGCACGGTACGGGCCAGTTGGCAGTGGAAAAAGCAAAACAAAGCGGCCTCACGGGTTCTGGTACGGTACGGGACGGTAGTGGAAAAGCGCCACAAGTAATTTGATTGGACAAAAGGCATTCCATGAGTGTTGATCAGATTCCAGAGCAAATTTACGAACGCAGCCTACTTCTCCGCTTTTAGTACTGAAAGTCGGAACAGTGGCAGAAAACCAACCAGTGGTTGAGAAATAATACATTTTAGTACGGTCTAGCGATGCACCGAAATGAAAATTCTTGGCCGAGGCCGAAGCCGAATTTAAGGAAACACTTGGCCGAATACCGAATACCGAATACCGAATGTGTATCGGCAGTTTTTAATTTTATCATTGCATAAACTAAATACATTTTGCTTTTTATTCATGCTTCTCAAAGAAAGAAATTGAGATTGAAAAAAATTACTTTTATTGAACATTCCAGCAGACATCAGTCTATACCAACAAAGCACAATAAATAAAATAAATCAGTCAAATTAAATGTTTTTGTTTTCCCTGAATAGCTGCTGAAAGAAAATCTTTGTAGGCCTACAACAAAAAAGTGCATTGGGATAAAAGTGCTTTGAGCCTACTTTTTACTAGACTACTTCTTTTCGTAAAAGACCATATTTAACATTTTAACAAAACATTAGAAAACAAACAAACAACATTATGCCTATACTTGACTGACTGCTCAAATTAAATCTGTCTGTATAACGTATGCAGTGTTTCCTCCAGGAATTTTTACAATGGTGGCGGGTAGTGCTGACCGCGCACGCGCGCTCAAAACAACGACGTAATTTCAGCCAAAACTCGAGGATGGCCCAAAAAAATAAAATGTTTTCCTGTACTTCTCCCGTGTGTCTCTTATTGTCTGTGTCTGCATGTTTTTCCAGCATGTAATTCCGTTGTCAATAAAAACAAAAACACTGATCTGACGGTTTTTTTCACAACGTTATTACTTGTCACTTTAAGCCCAGGAGGGAGTTAGCGATTAGCGATGTTTAGCTTAGCTTAGTTTAACAGAAGTATCTTCACTTTTAACATGACTTCCCGTGGTCGTAGAGGGCTGGTCGACGGCTTAAAATTACCGTGTAGACCTGTAGACCTTATCCAGCTATAGTCTTGTGTTTCTACCCCGGGCATAGCCGGTGTTATTCACGGACAAACACTCCTGTTAGAGTGGTTCTAGTACACTGGACATAGGTAACACATAGAGAGGCTTCTCCTCTCTCTCTCCATCCTACACTACGCATCCTATACTACACTACACTACGCTAGCTCGCGGTGTTCGGGTGACAGCCAGGGCGCGTTCGTAAATACGCTCTGGAAATCTGATCAGCACTCACGGAATGCCTCTTGTCCAATCAAATGACTTGGTCCCTTTATGACGTTGAACCCAGTGTGCGCTCCGGGGCTCTCAGAGCGAATTTACGAACGCAGCCTCAAGTTCAATACTCGCGACACACACGGACTGGTCCAGTTTCAGCGCTTGTGGGTGTGTCTAGCGCTGTGAAGGTCTGAAAAGCGGCCTAAATTTTTTTTTTTTTTTGGGTTGAGAAATCTGAATGGTGGCGGAGGAAATTCCATCGTGGCGGTCCGCCACGATGAAATGCATGTAGAGGAAACACTGGTATGTATATAACTTATGTATGTGTAGCTTGTCAGCTATGGCATGTCAGTTACACAATATATAACAAAAATGTGCATAGGGATAAATAAAACAAATGAATAACTGGCTGCCCTTTAAAACAATATAAGCCTACTTATTCAGGAAAAGTGGCAGGTTCATCGATGCCCAAACTGCTGAAGGCTCTGGCCAAGGAATGGGCTGCAAATCTAACGTTGGTATTAACTCAAACAATCCAGACAAAAAATCTAAATATTT
Source organism: Nansenia antarctica (assembly GCF_963989245.1). NCBI lineage: Eukaryota > Metazoa > Chordata > Actinopteri > Argentiniformes > Microstomatidae > Nansenia > Nansenia antarctica. The sequence goes on along the minus strand of NC_137689.1, from coordinate 45,852,858 downwards.
AAGTCCAAGTCTTGTGTTTCTACCCCGGGCATAGCCGGTGTTATTTACGGACAAACAACTCGTTATACGTTCGATTTGGGCTCTTCGTCTCATTCGCCGAGCAGCATGGGATGCTTACACTGTTTGATTGCGTCATCAAAACACGCCCACTATTCGGTTGTAAACATTCGGTGTTTTCACACATTCGGCCGAATACCGAATGTGCTTTATTTTGCGATATTCGGCCGAATACATTCGGTGGCCGAATGTTCGGTGCATCCCTAGTCTAGCTAAATGCCAATGAATGGTGAAAAGTGAAGGTTCAGTTTCAGAATAACTTTTCCAGACTCCCAGGTTCGAGACCGTGCGGAAATAATGTTTTTCTACTTCACCTTTGAGGTGGAGCAGTTACTTACTTGATAGGGCTTGGTTGAACCGACTAGAATTCAGACAAGAACAGACAGGTGCAGTGTATCTGTGCAGTCTAAGGTTTTGCAGTTAAGTGCAGTTCTGACTGCATAGCTTGAGATTTGTTTACTCTTAATTAAGAGATTCTAATCTTATTCAGAAATCATCAAAACAAAAACAAAAACTGTTCTAATAAAGTAAAAAAATATATAATAACTGTTTCCTCTAACCAGTTTGTCATGAATGTCTTTATTCCAAGACCACACATGTTTTAGTTTTATCTCCCCCCAACAATACAAGTAAATAGTATTTAGGCTACTAGTACTTGTGACTAATCATGATTAATCACAGAATATTATTGTGATTAACTTGATTTAAAATGTTAATCGATTGACAGCACTAATTTTGTTCTTCATTTTATTTTATTTTTTTCAGATATAAGTATGTGAGTGTGGTCGGAGGCAGCTGCCCATGGTCCAGAGCCCCCACCCCAGCACACTAGAATGTACCTGATGAACGTGCCTCCAGTCGCAGCTATTTACTCAGAATGGAGATCCTGCGGTCCACCCAGAGGCTTTAGCCTACCCCTGTGCTTCAATGACTCGGACAGCGACTTGTCCACCACTGGCACACCTATCCCAGACAAGGTCCAGATGATCATAGAGAGCCTGAGAAGCACCCAGTCCTCACTCGACATGGGCGACGAGATAGAGGGGAACGTGCCATCAGGTCAGGAGGCCCGGCCCCAGGGCTACAGGGCCCTGAGGGGACCCATGACAGCAGCACTCAAGACCAAATGCAGGGATCCTTCTCAGGACCTGGTGCCGGAGGTTTCCTCCCCAAAGGACTCTGAGAGCCAGGAATCTGATAGTGACGACTCGGTGGATAGAGGGATTGAAGAGGCCATACAGGAGTACCTGAAGGAGAAGGATGACCACAAGCGAAAGGCAGAGCCAACTGTCAATATTTTACAGCCATCCAAGATCCCAAGGAAAGACCAAACATTTGCAGATATTCCCAAACAGCATTCCGATAGCAATAAGGTTTTAACTGCCATTAACCAGGTCCCGAGAAGTGTCAGAGTGGAGGCACACACTACACCAACCATGCCAGCCATTAAGAAACTCACCCTACAAAAGACACCCTACAAAGAGAATCCTTTTAAGACACAAATGGACACAAGCAAAGGGAAAGTTGGTAAACATCTGTCCTCTTCTGAGCTGAAAAGAGGCCCCTCAAATTTGAACCCTGTATCTGACAGAGAAATGTATCCCAAAACAGTGAAAGTGAAGGAAGACTCACCTGATTCCAGCAGTGATGATGGTATTGAGGAGGCCATTCAGCGGTATCAGTTGGAGAAAAAGAAGGACAAACCTGAGCAAGGATGCACAGAGTCCTCCAAGCCCCTGCTACCCCAGGAATCCTCCAAGCCCCTGCTACCCCAGGAATCCTCCAGGCCCCTGCTACTCCAGGAATCCTCCAGGCCCCTGCTACTCCAGGAATCCTCCAGGCCCCTGCTACTCCAGGAATCCTCCAGGCCCCTGCTATTCTTGGAAGAGTCTGACTCAAGTAGTGATGATGGGATAGAAGAGGCGATACGCAGCTACCAGCTTGAGAAGCAAAAAGAGGAGAATAGTGTGGTGATACAATCTCTTCCCAAGCTAAAGCAATTGAGCAAAGCAGCTCCAGAAAGTACAAGCTCACAGCTGAAAAAACACAAATTATCTCAAAAGAAAAAGAAGAAAATGGAGGGGGATTTAAAATCTCTCCTACCCACTCCCTCTCCCTCCTGTGTTATCAAAAATAGACTTACGGGCAGCCCCAAAGGCAAAGGAAATGAGGTCCGCTCATCGAAATTAGAGACCATGAGGGAGCAGCAAACCCCAGCCACCTTAAAGGTGAACACAACTGTTGAACTGCTGTGTGCTGAGGCAATACTAGACATTTCAAAAGCTGTCTTGCCCAACGTTTTTAATCCCAACGCAGGGCCTACAAGCAGCAACTCCATCGAACCCACTCCTCTTCTCATCTCCTCAAACTGCCCAGGTGACAAAAGTGACGACAGCTCTATCGACAGCGAGGATGGGATCGAACAAGAAATCCGGATGTTTCTTGAACAAAAAGCCCAAATGCACAAACAGCTGCCCAGCACCGCTCATCCAGGTGAAGCAAATGAGACCGAACGGGAGAAGACAAAACTGAGTGCCTCTCAAAAGAAGACAATGAGACTGTCTTTGTCACAGAAAAGAAAATGCAAAGAGGAAGGAGTAGGCAGGAGTGTTTCCAAGGGGGAAACAACTGTTCCCAGAATGGATGAGGCCATCTCAAAGCTCTTGACAGAGACTGAAAGAGGGTCAAGGTCATCTGTGTCCTGCCAGAGAAATCCCCCACAATCAGTGACACACTTGGAGAGGGAACAGAGTGGAGACAAGAGCAGCTCACTTGACAGTAACGAGGACCTGGACACAGCAATAAAAGACCTGCTCAAGACAAAGAAGAAGTTAAAAAAGAAGACAAGAGATATGAAGTTGAAGTCAAGGAAAGGCCTCAAGGATGTGGAACCTTTGTCTGTTAACAAATTACCGTTAAAGAAACAGAAAACTGAGCCTAGTCCCAAGTCCAGCGTTTTGAAAAGCCTTAAAGTAACTTCCACCCACAGTAAGAATGACAACAAGGAGAAACGCAAAGTGGGTAAGCTTCCACAAAGCAATAAGAGGAAAGAGTCAATCGATCGAGCAGGTGAGACACACACATCTAAAGGGAACGCACACACGGAAACCTTTCCAGGTAACAAGAGTGAGGTTGTGGTTCAGGTAAAGGAAGAGAGCAGTTCCGTGGACAGCGACGACAGCATTGAGCTAGAGATCCGAAAGTTCCTGGCAGAGAAGGCTATGGTTTCTACCGTGGTGAAAACAAGGGATGGAGAGGAGATGGGGAATGGCAACGTCAACGTCAAGACCACCGGCCCTCTCTCAGAGAAAGACATCGGACTGGAAGATCAGCTGGCTGAAATTCCAAGAACGGGCATTACTCAATGCTCTGACCCTCCTCTCCTGAGTCGGTCTGTACAACAGAGAGTGTGTCAGGATGGAAGAGTCTGTCCAAACCTATTCACGGTCCTGCCAGACAATCCGAGCTCTGCCACAGTCGCTGTCAGTGGACCGTGCTTCTCCTCTGCGGTCATTCACAGCTGCTGCCCCTCGGAGCCTGCGGACGGGGCGGGGGCTGCGGGCGGGGCGGGGGCTGCAGACGGGGCGGGGGCTGCAGACGGGGCGGGGGCTGCAGACGGGGCGGGGGCTGCAGACGGGGCGGGGGCTGCAGACGGGGCGGGGGCTGCAGACGGGGCGGGGGCTGCTCGAGCACAGAAGCAGTGGAGGGACGGTGTAGGAAGCTGCGATAGAGCCCAGAAAGCCAGTTCAGAGAGTCCCACTCCCCTTCTGTCCAGCACTGACTCAGAGCGCTGGCATCAGAGCCAGGCAATCGCCCCCACTGGAGAGAAAGACATGATTCCAAATAAATCCCCATTCCATACTAGTGCACCCAGTGCCTGTGAGGTTACAGCAACCGCTCCGGCAGGTCAGTGTGGTGTCTCTAACACCCGTCAGCGTAGGAGTGCTGACCAGGCACCAGATACGCCTAACGATGTCTCTCCTGCTGTAAGAAGCTTCAGATCAATTGTCCCTTTTCACCGCTCCTCAAAGACACCTGCCTCGGCCAGCTCCCTCCCCCCTTTCTCCCCTCTGACCACATCCAGGCGATCTACAGGGAGTTACTTCATGCAAAGCCATTCATCACTGGGCAGGTGGGGTCAGTCCTCAAGCCCAGGGCTGTGTGGGAGTGTGGTGCATGTGGCCAAGGACCAGACCATGTTTGTCGAACTGTCCACGAACAAGACCAACCACGTACCGGTCAGAAGCAGGGAGTTGAGCAAGGGAGAGGAGAGGAGAGGTCTGCCAGGGGAGATGGAGAGTGACAGGGAGAACAAGAAGACAGATGAGAGAGGAGAGCAGATAGGAGGAAGAGAGGAGGAGTGTGTAGATGAGACAGATTCAGAGGAGAGGAGAAGCCCAGAGAAGAAGCAGGGGTTTCCTACTTTGTAAGTACAGGCTTTTTCTTGTCTGTGAAGTTGCATAAAATCACCTTTTTAATTTTAGTCTATAATCTATTGAGTGTGTTCTCCTAGTAGATATCATGTAAACTCAAGTTCATTCATTTGTAGGTTTCAAGGGAATGTTTGTTGTTAATACAAAAAAGAGCAGAGTACAAAGCTTTCTTTTTATATGTTTGTACATTTATACATCTATTTAAATATGATACAATGCCACCAAGAAGACTAAACCTTTCAATTTGCGCTCTGAGATTAGTTTTTGTTGTTGTTGAAATTTGAACCCTTAAAAGCAATATCTACCACCCCAAAACAACTAACTTGAGTTGAATGTTGGCACTAACCAATGCACAGCTGTGTGTGTGTGTGTGTGTGTGTGTGTGTGTGTGTGTGTGTGTGTGTGTGTGTGTGTGTGTGTGTGTGTGTGTGTTCGTACAGGAACTGACATAGGTTATTTTTGTCACTGATGTAGTGCTACTGATGGCAGTATACAGACCATCTTAGAAAAGAAAACTGTCTCATACTGATGTTGGGGGTGGGGAGGGGGTTGGTAGACTTTCAATTGGAAGCATAGATGAGGACATATCAAACTCCATGTCTTTTAACAGCAAGCAGTGAAGTGGGTCATATCTAGCCTATGGATGAGTGACTATCAATGCAAATAATTCAATCTCTGTTTAAAATCAAAATTTATAATCCCCAATGTGTTTGTGCGTGTTCTCAAACCTACATATATTATTCGGTTTCCTATCTCTATTTCAACTTCTTTCCCATAGCTCAAAATGGGCCTTTGCATTCAAATGCATTTTAACCAAACCTTGGTTTAACACATTCATAAATACAAGAACATGTATTTGGCCTATTGGAAGATTGGGCTAGTCACAATCTGGAATAGTCCCTCTCTTTACATATTTTGGAAATGGGTTCAAGGTTCGGCCGATATTCTATATTATGGAATATTGTGGTATTTTGGAGCATATCATGATTTTGTTCTGTTATTGACAATAGTCTAAAAAGTGCTTAGAACACCAGTGGGGTATTCCATCAACGTCGCTAAAGGAAATACAGGCTTATTTTTGACAAGTTTGATATGTTTTGAGACGTATCAAAATAAGCTTGGATTAATAAGCCCCAATATCACCATAGCTACAAGCGCAGTATCCCACTTTCTGCAGGGCAAAGAACATCTAGTATTGAAAACAGGCCTCTGTCTCACTATTACCACACCACCGACAGTAGATCCACTACGCTGCCATTCAGTTCCACTGTACTTCAACAATGATCGTATATTGTGATAACGATATTATCGTATAGCGTGACTGACATTTTGGATATCACCCAACCCAACTTCAATTTGGTGTCTAATAAAATGGAAACATGTCAATTTTGTTGCATATGAAGTCTGTGACAGCAGCTGGTGAAACCGTGAACAAGTCAGCAATCGACGGACCATTCAGACTTTTATTCTGAACATTTTAAATAGATGTCAACGTTGTTGAAAATCAATGACACTCGCTAGTCAAGCCAAAATATTGCAATGCAATGGATTCAGTGAGTAATCCCCACTAATACCTAGTTAGTGTAGTGTGTTTTGGCTTGACTAGCGAGTGTGTCATTAATTTTCAACAATATTGACATTTATTTAAATCTTTCAGAATAAAAGTCAGAACATTTTGATTGGTTGGAGGCTTGTTCCTGGTTTCACCAGCTGCTGTCACTATTTCTCCTTCTCACAAACTTACTAAAAACTAAATCACCAAGGCTCTCCATCTTACTTCACTTGCCATTTGGTAGTTGTTTTTCTTTGTTTTTGCTTGTTATATAGTCAGTTTTCTTGAATTTCTTATGTTAAAAGAATGTTATTTATTTTTGTTTATGGAACAATGAGGAGAAAAATACTTTTACTGAACATGCTGTGCATCGCCAGTTTTCATAAATATTTTGCAAAATGTAACTTTTCCCCCGTCAGAGGACAGAAACGTTGACTGTATCTTTAAAGTGCAGCTGTGTAATAAAGAGTGAACTTCAAACAGCAAATGTGCTCCTCATATCTGATTTAATTGCATTATCATTGACACTAAAACCAAAACGAAGCAATGGGAAAGGACATCTAAAGGTAATCAAAATTGTATGGCTTTCTAAAATAGTTTCATATTTAATATACAGTTCCATTACAAATTACAATTTCTTTCCTCAACCATTTCAGAAGTATACCAACTCTAATCTGATATACAAATAGCTGAATATGCATCCTGACATCCTGTACGACAGCTCAGAGAGACTCCTCCATGCTACTCTTCTTCAGGAGGATGGCAGATAGATGGATCAGTTTTTTATGTATCGCCATAATCCTCTCATATCAATTTAATCTATTCCTGACACTGTTTCTCATGTGCATGACTAATAGCTAATGTTAAACAACATCATTGTCTCCCTATGGTTCCTCTCTCACTGTGTCACATCAAAGATGCTCTGTGTGAACATTGTACTTACACACTGTGAGTGTGAAGTACCATGGAGCATGATAACACAGAAATTCAAGGCCTCTCTTTGATCTCTGTGCATCTCTGTCACTGTCACAGCATGTCTTACACTATAAGCATCTTAGCCTTTCGGCTTGTTCTTGTGTCATGCATGAGCAGAGTGTAAACACTGTGTAGGGGGTGGTAGTTTGATGCGTCCTCTCCTCTCCCTAGCCACAGATCTCTGTCCAGCGCCATTGACCCTGGCATCACCCTCAGCCCCTACATAGCACTGAACTCAGAGGAGCGGAGCAGGAGGTTCAGAAGGTGGCGCGTCTCAGTAAAGCCTCCAAAGGTAAAGTGCCAAACATACACAGGGTCATTCCAAACATACACACGGTCATTCCAAATATACACAGGGTCATTCCAAACATACACACGGTCATTCCAAACATACACACGGTCATTCCAAACATACACAGGGTCATTCCAAACATACACACGGTCATTCCAAACATACACAGGGTCATTCCAAACATACACACGGTCATTCCAAACATACACAGGGTCATTCCAAACATACACATGGTCATTCCAAACATACACAGGGTCATTCCAAACATACACACGGTCATTCCAAACATACACAGGGTCATTCCAAACATACACACGGTCATTCCAAACATACACAGGGTCATTCCAAACATACACAGGGTCATTCCAAACATACACACGGTCATTCCAAACATACACAGGGTCATTCCAAACATACACACGGTCATTCCAAACATACACAGGGTCATTCCAAACATACACAGGGTCATTCCAAACATACACAGGGTCATTCCAAACATACACAGGGTCATTCCAAACATACACAGGGTCATTCCAAACATGCACAGGGTCATTCCAAACATACACAGGGTCATTCCAAACATACACAGGGTCATTCCAAACATACACAGGGTCATTCCAAACATACACAGGGTCATTCCAAACATACACAGGGTCATTCCAAACATACACACGGTCATTCCAAACATACACAGGGTCATTCCAAACATACACAGGGTTCTTCCAAACATACACAGGGTCATTCCAAACATACACAGGGTCATTCCAAACATACACAGGGTCATTCCAAACATACACACGGTCATTCCAAACATACACAGGGTCATTCCAAACATACACACGGTCATTCCACTAGTTGAATCTGTCTTCACTTGTCTCATTTTACTCGATATGTGCTGATGTGAAATAATAGGATAGGTGAAAGCATCATATTTTCAGTAGGGTAATCATTATGTTGCCAATGACAATCCAGTATTTTCTGATTTGTGAAAATGAAGCCTCATTTTTTAGGTACACCCTTAGTAGAGGAAACATTTATGATGATGACGTTGTTTCAATGGTGCTCTGTTACAGGAGACCAAGGCTAAGAAACCTGTCAAAAGAAAGCTCCAATTTCATCAAATGTCCAGGTACAGAGATGTTTGTGCAGTATTAAAAACAAATGTTCAATAGGCAAAGGCTCTGTTTACAATTTTACATTGATTTTTTTCAGGACAAAGGAAACAACATGGAAATAAAACACCAAGAAATAATGATTATACCGTATATAGAAAGGAAATTACTGGTATTGTTGGTTGAGAAGGTTTGTCACTTGTTGTGACACTGGTTGAATTGTTTGATGGGGCATAATGGTTTCTGTTGACTGCACTTTATGTTTTGTTATTGCATCTTCTCTGATTATGTTTAACTGGAAATGTTTGAATTATTCGTTTTTTAAGGGAGACTACATATCATTTCACAATTTAAATGTGTTTCTTAACAAACTCAATTTAATATCACGAGTTCTCGTTTGGGTGTTCTAAGTATGACCAACAATGTTCTTCTCTGTTGTTATAGTGTATTGACTACTATTTCTTGACACTTTTTCAAGTCTCAGTTATAGGATACTGTTGTATTATCAAGAGAATCATACATATTTTGTAAATATGTATTTGAATAGGGTGAATTCAGGTAATCTGGAACATTGTGGGACACCTGACTCCAGTCCCTTTCTGTGACATCACCTCCATGAAGTGATGTGATTTCAGTCACAAGACATCCATGCTAAACCTATAAAAATCCTGCCGACTACATTTTGTTAGAACAGGAAATAAACACAGGTGTCCCACATTACCTAATATCCTAGATTACCCAAATTCACCCTATACATTATTTTTTGGATTATGCTAAATTGTATGCCTGTCATCTTACATTTCAATAAAAAAAATCATTTTCCATTTCAATAACGTTTTGTGGGGGAGTAAACATTTGCCAGATTCAGTGTTCATGGGATTTGTAGTTTAAGATGAAAACCGATAACAACGAAGTAGTGCGCATGAGTAGTCCTACGGACTGCAACTACCAGACGCAATTCTCTTTGACCTTCAGTGGGAGGGGACAGGCAGAATAAGCATGGCGGCTGGAGTTCTAACGAAAGGTACATTTGTTATGTAGTTTGTTATGTACATTTTCTCATGAATAATCAGCCTTTTCGTTGTGGTTATGAAATAAAATGCAATTTTGCTAGCAACACTCGTTTGATAGAGACCATTATGTACGTTTTCCACATGCATAAAGCAATGCTAACCGGCTGGCCGTAACTGAACTTGCTAGATGCTAGTATTTACACACCGAAATGTTGATAGGATGCTAGCTTTAATAAGCAAATACTATCATAGTTACATGTGTGTATGCTTCGTGCTTTCTAGTAGGAATCTGCGGGCTCCGCAACTCTCGGCTCTTTTCAGCTGGATACGCTTACAGGGGTCCCCAATATGCCACCGCTGCGGCTGTCAAACCAGTGCCATTGCAAACTGACAGCAGAGGTAGCTACAGTACTATACACACACCTTACAACAGAGGTAGCTACAGTACTACACACACACACCTTACAACAGAGGTAGCTACAGTACTACACACACACCTTACAACAGAGGTAGCTACAGTACTACACACTCACCTTACAACAGAGGTAGCTACAGTACCACACACACACACACCTTACAACAGAGGTAGCTACAGTACTATTACACACACCTTACAACAGGTAGCTACAGTACTATACACACACCTTACAACAGAGGTAGCTACAGTACTATACACACACCTTACAACAGAGGTAGCTACAGTACTACACACACACCTTACAACAGAGGTAGCGACAGTACTATTACACACACCTTACAACAGAGGTAGCTACAGTAATATTACACACACCTTACAACAGGTAGCTGCTGTTTTCAATATTGTACCTTCTGAAGTTGGGAACAACAGTACAACAGAAATGTACACTATGTAAAGAACAGTAAATACGTACCCCCTAGTCACTTGCTTAAAACACTTGAATAAAAAGTAAATTCTGTGAATTTTTCTCAGTGTTTTTATAATGCGTTTCAATGTTCCTCTCTCCTCGCAATTTCGTTCCAGCTTCGTCTGACACAGTCCAGAACCTTCCCCTTGAAACTTCTTCCCCAGACTTCTTTCATTTGTCAGAACTGTTCTCCTTGAAAGATCTATTCGATGCCAGAGTTCACCTTGGCCACAAGACAGGCTGCAGACACAGGTATGGGGGCTCTGGTTTTTGCATTTCTTTTGTCATTACAATTCAGATCATCTTCTCTGCAACAGGGTGTCTTTATTATGCCTGTAGGGTTGTTGTGCATTGTACTCTGTAGGTACAGGGACATGAGTAATAGAAGAAGTACAGTTTAGCATAATATAGTCTCTAGTCCTGATCAACGATCTCCTGTCTGTCTGTTGCCCTCTCTCCTAGGCTGATGTAGCCTTACCTGCCTGTCTGTTGCCCTCTCTCCTAGGCTATGTAGCCTTACCTGTCTGTCTGTCTGTCTGTTGCCCTCTCTCCTAGGCTATATAGCCTTACCTGTCTGTCTGTTGCCCTCTCTCCTAGGCTGATGTAGCCTTACCTGTCTGTCTGTTGCCCTCTCTCCTAGGCTATGTAGCCTTACCTGTCTGTCTGTCTGTTGCCCTCTCTCCTAGGCTATGTAGCCTTACCTGTCTGTCTGTTGCCCTCTCTCCTAGGCTGATGGAGCCTTACCTGTTCGGCTCTCGTCTGGACCAAGACATCATCGACCTGGACCAGACGGTGGAACACCTCCAGGCGGCCCTGAACGTCACCGCCCACGTGGCGTACCGCGGCGGGGTCATCCTCTTCGTCAGCCGCCGCCGGCAGTTCAGCCACCTGATCGAGAGCACGGCGCAGGACTGCGGGGAGTATGCCCACACGCGCTACTGGCGAGGCGGCCTCCTCACCAACGCGCCCATCCAGTACGGCCCGGGCGTCCGCCTCCCCGACCTGGTGGTCTTCCTCTCCACCCTGAACAACGTGTTCCAGCAGCACGTGGCGGTCCGCGATGCGGCCAAGATGAACATCCCCACGGTGGGCGTGGTGGACTCCAACTGCAACCCCAGCCTGCTGACCTACCCGGTGCCGGGCAACGACGACACGCCGGCCGCCATGGAGCTCTACTGCCGCCTGTTCAGGATGACCGTCACCCGCGCCAAGGACAAGAGGAGGCAGACGGAGCTGCTGCAGGGCCTCTCCAGACGAGAGCCCAACAGGTCCTGAGAGGGGTAGAAGAGGACTGTCAAGAAAAGACTCTCAACGGCGCTTTTTTTACGAATACGAAGTGACTTCCTTCCCTCCTCCTCCTCTCTTTATTTGCGTCGATGTGAGAGAACTGATTGGGTGAATCATGCCAACCGTCTCTGGCATACTGCTTTCACCTGTCCTGCGTTTGGTTGATCAGTGCAGATGAATGTGAGGTGGTGAGGAGGGAAGCTACTCCACTGTTGTACTCTAAGCACTATGTCTGAGTGACTGACTACATATTTACCTGCGCATTTGGTTAGATCACGCATTGGGTAAATGGAAATGTTCATGTGTTATTCTGTGGTTTTTCACATCATCATTCCGGATATGGTTGCCATTATTCACAATTCAGTAAATGCAAACCTTCTATACTTGTTTGTATACAATGCCATGGTGTTATGCAGTGAAATGTATCTGGTCAAGTGGCTGTTATTATTTAATTAACTGTCAAGTAAACGTTCTGTCTCTTGATTTGTGTGGTGTCATCTTGTGTGGGGTGATTTTGTCAGGTCTTGCATTTCCTTCAAGTGCTAAAGGGCTGTATGAAAAATAGCTCAAATTCTTAGTGCTCTTTAGCCTGCTTTGTTACAAAAATGCGTTCTTACACTTTATCTGGAGCATACCTTATACTTGGTATGGTCAAACGGTGTGGCGCGAGGCAAGTCCAGGTGTGCCGTGGGATTTTGTGACAATCATACATCATTATTGCAATACACAACTATGCAAGAGGTTATTTATTTAAATAAACAATAACCCCTTTATAGGAAACGTTGTTTCATCTCTAAATCTAAGACTACAATTCCCTTGATGCCTAGCCCCTAGGTGACATTTTTGACACAGGTGTTGTGCATTGGCCAATCAAGTGATGTTGTTTGCATCCTTTATACCACTTATCTGCTTTATGCGTGACGTTTAAGACCGAAAGCTCGCAATAAATGACGGTTTTTGCGCAGTGTTTGATTGTGCGGATGCTGTTTTACACTCTATTGATACTCTTCAGTTCCAGCACCTCAGCAATGTCTGATCACGGATGCGCGGTGGTATTTTCACTATCTTGACGGAATTACTAGAGACACATCAAAGACCCTGACTGAGAGACTGAGTGTGAACAACCGACGTTAAAAAAGAGAAATCTGAGGGGGGGGGGGGGGGAATTGATCGCTTTCTTGTGAGATGATTTAGTGAAACTTTTTGGTGCCACCTGACGTGGATGTATGTGTAGATGGTCCCTGGAAGTTGTGCGCTTCAAGGAGGAAAATGGATACCACCGTGATTGAACAAGGTGAGTGCATCTGCTCAAATAATGAACATTATGCAAAAAGAACATGTTTTACTTGTGTGTAAGTACAGCTGGCTTCACTGACTCATGATTTGGGCCTACCAGGTATTTGCCCAAGGGGGTGTTATATGAAGGCAAGTGTGGAAGGACAGAATGCCTCCTACTGCTGAATGCTGCACATAATGGTAAGAAACTGGTGCCATTAATTCAGTCCAGTGCCATGAGCGCAAACCGGGCCCAGGGCCAGTCCTAGGCATTTAGGTGCCCTAGGCGAGAGTATGATTTGATGCCCCCCCCCTCACCCAAAATGTTAGGGGCGCCACCACCACCACATTAAGCCACCAGTACTGCCTCATCACCACCCACACATTCAACAGTAAAAATATCGACAACAATGGTTTCAAGACAAAAATATGATTTGTTGTTGAGGTTGATGGGATGTTTTTATAATGCGTTTCAATGTTCCTCTCTCCTCGCAATTTCGTTCCAGCTTCGTCTGACACAGTCCAGAACCTTCCCCTTGAAACTTCTTCCCCAGACTTCTTTCATTTGTCAGAACTGTTCTCCTTGAAAGATCTATTCGATGCCAGAGTTCACCTTGGCCACAAGACAGGCTGCAGACACAGGTATGGGGGCTCTGGTTTTTGCATTTCTTTTGTCATTACAATTCAGATCATCTTCTCTGCAACAGGGTGTCTTTATTATGCCTGTAGGGTTGTTGTGCATTGTACTCTGTAGGTACAGGGACATGAGTAATAGAAGAAGTACAGTTTAGCATAATATAGTCTCTAGTCCTGATCAACGATCTCCTGTCTGTCTGTTGCCCTCTCTCCTAGGCTGATGTAGCCTTACCTGCCTGTCTGTTGCCCTCTCTCCTAGGCTATGTAGCCTTACCTGTCTGTCTGTCTGTTGCCCTCTCTCCTAGGCTATATAGCCTTACCTGTCTGTCTGTTGCCCTCTCTCCTAGGCTGATGTAGCCTTACCTGTCTGTCTGTTGCCCTCTCTCCTAGGCTATGTAGCCTTACCTGTCTGTCTGTCTGTTGCCCTCTCTCCTAGGCTATGTAGCCTTACCTGTCTGTCTGTTGCCCTCTCTCCTAGGCTGATGGAGCCATACCTGTCTGTCTGTCTGTCTGTTGCCCTCTCTCCTAGGCTGATGGAGCCTTACCTGTTTGTCTGTTGCCCTCTCTCCTAGGCTGATGGAGCCTTACCTGTCTGTCTGTTGCCCTCTCTCCTAGGCTATGTAGCCTTACCTGTCTGTCTGTTGCCCTCTCTCCTAGGCTGATGGAGCCTTACCTGTTCGGCTCTCGTCTGGACCAAGACATCATCGACCTGGACCAGACGGTGGAACACCTCCAGGCGGCCCTGAACGTCACCGCCCACGTGGCGTACCGCGGCGGGGTCATCCTCTTCGTCAGCCGCCGCCGGCAGTTCAGCCACCTGATCGAGAGCACGGCGCAGGACTGCGGGGAGTACGCCCACACGCGCTACTGGCGAGGCGGCCTCCTCACCAACGCGCCCATCCAGTACGGCCCGGGCGTCCGCCTCCCCGACCTGGTGGTCTTCCTCTCCACCCTGAACAACGTGTTCCAGCAGCACGTGGCGGTCCGCGATGCGGCCAAGATGAACATCCCCACGGTGGGCGTGGTGGACTCCAACTGCAACCCCAGCCTGCTGACCTACCCGGTGCCGGGCAACGACGACACGCCGGCCGCCATGGAGCTCTACTGCCGCCTGTTCAGGATGACCGTCACCCGCGCCAAGGACAAGAGGAGGCAGACGGAGCTGCTGCAGGGCCTCTCCAGACGAGAGCCCAACAGGTCCTGAGAGGGGTAGAAGAGGACTGTCAAGAAAAGACTCTCAACGGCGCTTTTTTTACGAATACGAAGTGACTTCCTTCCCTCCTCCTCCTCTCTTTATTTGCGTCGATGTGAGAGAACTGATTGGGTGAATCATGCCAACCGTCTCTGGCATACTGCTTTCACCTGTCCTGCGTTTGGTTGATCAGTGCAGATGAATGTGAGGTGGTGAGGAGGGAAGCTACTCCACTGTTGTACTCTAAGCACTATGTCTGAGTGACTGACTGTACATATTTACCTGCGCATTTGGTTAGATCACGCATTGGGTAAATGGAAATGTTCATGTGTTATTCTGTGGTTTTTCACATCATCATTCCGGATATGGTTGCCATTATTCACAATTCAGTAAATGCAAACCTTCTATACTTGTTTGTATACAATGCCATGGTGTTATGCAGTGAAATGTATCTGGTCAAGTGGCTGTTATTATTTAATTAACTGTCAAGTAAACGTTCTGTCTCTTGATTTGTGTGGGGTGATTTTGTCAGGTCTTGCATTTCCTTCAAGTGCTAAAGGGCTGTATGAAAAATAGCTCAAATTCTTAGTGCTCTTTAGCCTGCTTTGTTACAAAAATGCGTTCTTACACTTTATCTGGAGCATACCTTATACTTGGTATGGTCAAACGGTGTGGCGCGAGGCAAGTCCAGGTGTGCCGTGGGATTTTGTGACAATCATACATTTCAATACACAACTATGCAAGAGGTTATTTATTTTAATAAACAATAACCCCTTTATAGGAAACGTTGTTTCATCTCTAAATCTAAGACTACAATTCCCTTGATGCCTAGCCCCTAGGTGACATTTTTGACACAGGTGTTGTGCATTGGCCAATCAAGTGATGTTGTTTGCATCCTTTATACCACTTATCTGCTTTATGCGTGACGTTTAAGACCGAAAGCTCGCAATAAATGACGGGTTTTGCGCAGTGTTTGATTGTGCGGATGCTGTTTTACACTCTATTGATACTCTTCAGTTCCAGCACCTCAGCAATGTCTGATCACGGATGCGCGGTGGTATTTTCACTATCTTGACGGAATTACTAGAGACACATCAAAGACCCTGACTGAGAGACTGAGTGTGAACAACCGACGTTAAAAAAGAGAAATCTGAGGGGGGGGGGGGGGGGGGGAGAATTGATCGCTTTCTTGTGAGATGATTTAGTGAAACTTTTTGGTGCTATATTGTTCCGTTGATTTTATTTGGAGTGAGACTGATGTGCATTCGCTCTTCTCAGATCATTGTATCATTTCAATGTTAACTGCGTTGATACTAGGGTTGTTCACTTTTTTGCAGGAGTTTTCATTCTCAATGCATCTATTTTTTCTTTACAATTGTAGTTGTTTTTAATTTTAATGTTTTTTTTCAACTCAATGGGTTAGGGTTATGTTTCTGCTTTGATGCAATTTTACAAACGTATTTGGCACTGGTAAATAAAAAAAAAACGGTTAGAGACGAGGGAACACGTGTTATAGAAGATATTTTGCACGGATATGAATACAGGTGTGCCTTGAGATTTTGCCCTTTGGTGTGACCTGTTCACAAAAACTTTGAAAACCGTATAGAGTGCAAGAACGCAACACAGCCGTATTAAAGGCCCTTGCACACCAACGCGTTTTTTACGCGCGTTTTTTACGTCCGTTAAAAAAATAAATTAGAACTCATGTTGTGTCAACCACGCTTGCACACCAATCCGTAATAATTAGTCCGTCAAAAAAAAAACGCAACAGGTTCGATTTTCTGCGTTTTTCGCGTCCGTCAAAAGCCTTTTGAGAGTTGTTATTGACCACTCCGCCATGGTATAGACTGGGACACGTCGTCAAATTAGAACTTTAGGACAGTTGGATTAATGTTTACAGAAGTACATGTCTCAAGTATTATCTCGCGGTTAGTCGAGTGAAAGAAAAACAACATACAGATGATAATTCACACAATATAATACCACGAAAGCGTAAGGCACTAAACAATAACATTCAGTTGGGCAGCATCACTAAACAATAACATTTATTTGGGCAGCATCCTACTCAAACTCAGGCAGAAGGGCAGGGTCCGGGCAGGTTCACACACTGTCACAGACTGTCAGTGCATCATACATCATTCAGCATGGTTAGGTATAGGCTGGCTATATATAGCTGTTTCTTTTTCTATTCTACTATTCTATTCTACTTCTGCTGTCTGCGAAACCCTGGGTATGCACCCCCCTTCCCGCGTCCCTGATTGAATGCCGAATGCATTTTCTGAGATGCGGCGCTCTTGACAGGCGGAGGTTGAAGACGCGCTTGTCCTCTTCAAAAAAAGTTCGCAACGTAAAAAAACGCAACGGACTCCGCAACGGACCGGTGTGCAAGGTCTCGGTGCGTAACGTTTTTTTCGGATGAAGGATTAAAAAATACGCGTGCGTAAACGCACGCATTGGTGTGCAAAGACCTTGGCAACCCTGAGCGGAGAGTCTACACATGGTATGATTACATATCACACTGCAGGAGATGCACACCACGCTTTGTTAAAAGAAATAAAGATTTATTGTACTTTTCTACTGATAATACATTCTACTGATGTGGTCTACCATTTGGTTTTAGTTCTATTGCTCTCAGTTGTTTGTACCTTTTGCTAAATCAAGCATTTAGAATGTAGAGTGCATATTGCGAAAGTTCGCAACGTAAAAAAACGCAACGGACTCCGCAACGGACCGGTGTGCAAGGTCTCGGTGCGTAACGTTTTTTTCGGATGACGGGTTAAAAAATACGCATGCGAAAACGCACGCATTGGTGTGCAAAGACCTTTATATTTAGCTCGTAAGGTGCATAACTGCTTGCTTGCCATAAATTACAATTGTCCCAAAAAGTTTCCGTAGTTGATCCCCTATAAATACCACCCCTTTCGTCTGTTGTCGATTCTCGGTGAGACACGACGAGGTGTGTGACCGCTTAATTGTCGTAGTCTGTATGGACATTCGACGTTGGAGTTGAAGGTGGGAAACATTGAAACTGCGTGTTTTTGACATTTCGCGTATGTCTTTGTATCACACATGCACACCGGTATTTTCGTCAATGCATTTGGCTCTATTTATCGCCATATAGGGTGAATGCTAGTGTACTTGTACTATTTATAATAACATTATAACATGTTGCATGGGTCAAGCAGCCGTGGCGTATGGAAGATGGAAGTACTCCACACTAAAGCAGGGACATGTTTGCCCATGACATGGTGTGTATTTTTTTTTCTCCCAATATATATATATATACATTTTTGGGTGGGGCTTAAGGATTTAAAAATATATATATTGAATGAATACTATACTTCATCTGTTATTCCTTGACAGAGTTTGAGTGAACCTGCCACTAGAGACGTTGCAGCGCGATTGTCTGTGTCATTAGATGGCGGAGAGGACAGGGTCATGTGTCACCTAGGTGCCCTCTTACCATGGGCGCTCTGAAAAGACTTGTGGCTCAACATGTACTATCGATGCTATGACGTGCATGTGGGCAAGCTGGTACTAATGCGGTGTCCTCCTGCATGTCTTTGTAACCACCTGACGTGGATGTATGTGTAGATGGTCCCTGGAAGTTGTGCGCTTCAAGGAGGAAAATGGATACCACCGTGATTGAACAAGGTGAGTGCATCTGCTCAAATAATGAACATTATGCAAAAAGAACATGTTTTACTTGTGTGTAAGTACAGCTGGCTTCACTGACTCATGATTTGGGCCTACCAGGTATTTTCCCAAGGGGGTGTTATATGAAGGCAAGTGTGGAAGGACAGAATGCCTCCTACTGCTGAATGCTGCACATAATGGTAAGAAACTGGTGCCATTAATTCAGTCCAGTGCCATGAGCGCAAACCGGGCCCAGGGCCAGTCCTAGGCATTTAGGTGCCCTAGGCGAGAGTATGATTTGATGCCCCCCCCCTCACCCAAAATGTTAGGGGCGCCACCACCACCACATTAAGCCACCAGTACTGCCTCATCACCACCCACACATTCAACAGTAAAAATATCGACAACAATGGTTTCAAGACAAAAATATGATTTGTTGTTGAGGTTGATGGGATGTCTGCAGGGTGTAGAGTTGTGCTTGTTGAGGTTGATGGGGTGTCTGCAGGGTGTAGAGTTGTGCTTGTTGAGGTTGATGGGGTGTCTGCAGGGTGTAGAGTTGTGCTTGCTGAGGTTGATGGGATGTCTGCAGGGTGTAGAGTTGTGCTTGCTGAGGTTGATGGGATATCTGCAGGGTGTAGAGTTGTGCTTGCTGAGGTTGATGGGGTGTCTGCAGGGTGTAGAGTTGTGCTTGTTGAGGTTGATGGGGTGTCTGCAGGGTGTAGAGTTGTGCTTGCTGAGGTTGATGGGGTGTCTGCAGGGTGTAGAGTTGTGCTTGTTGAGGTTGATGGGGTGTCTGCAGGGTGTAGAGTTGTGCTTGCTGAGGTTGATGGGGTGTCTGCAGGGTGTAGAGTTGTGCTTGTTGAGGTTGATGGGGTGTCTGCAGGGTGTAGAGTTGTGCTTGTTGAGGTTGATGGGGTGTCTGCAGGGTGTAGAGTTGTGCTTGTTGAGGTTGATGGGGTGTCTGCAGGCTGTAGTGTTGTGCTTGTGGTTCCTTCACCTGCAGGCAAATCCAAACATACACCTCTAATGTCAACTTTATGACACTGTTATGAAGACCTTATGATGGAGGATTCAAGTAAAGTGTTACCAAGTGAATAAATATGAATAAATAAGATGTATTTATTAGTAGCACATCCATACTGTTACACCACTGCATTAAGTCCTTTGTGTCATTCTACTACATATAAAGTAGCACTGTACAAATAAACTTTATTTGATTTGACTAATGCCTGCATTTAATTAGTAACAAGGTCTAACTGTAACATTCAACAATAATAATAACAATAATAATAATGACAACAAATAATTGGCTGAACTTACATGGTGTAGATGGGAGATCAGATGTCCCTTCTCCAGAACCTGGGTCTGGGGGCTTCTGTAAGTATTTCCTCAGTGCATCTGGACAGTTATAGAGTAGATATTAGCCTATTACAAGCTAAAACATTTAGCTAGCTGCAGAGTAGGACTCATAAACAGAACCATCATCAAAAAGCAGGAAAACTAAGCCTAATCTCTAAATCCCCCAAAAGCAAGCAAGCAGGTGGTGGTATAACTTTAGCCTGCAGAGTAGAGAGTTGATGTTGATCGACCAGATGACCACCATAGCTAGCTGAAGTGAATTAGCTAGCATCAAGTTGGCTAAAACCATCTAAATTAATATCATACATTAGTAGCAAGGTCATTTGTTTGTTGTGAGCAGCAGGGACAAGCTAATAGAAAACAAGAGGCTAGTGTGACTAATCGCGAAGTGTAATAGAGACAGTAGGCTGAGACATATGTGACAGAAGACAATGAAAAGAGCTACCTGGGGGCAAAATCATTTTTCAGTTTTTTACATGTGCTTAAACTACAGATTGTAAGCTTTCAAATGATGCATCATACATTGAAATCGGAAACAAATTGAAGACGACATGAGTATTTGAAAGTTGCTAACCCTGAAATCACAATGCTGAGAAAACCTTCAAAGATTTTGTTTTTTCTCACCTTCACATAGCCAGGTAATGGGCGGTAACAATGTCTGGTTAACCACTCCCCCTCTAGATTGACTGTCAGCTGTCAATATCTGTCAGTGTTAGTCACTGGGTCAGATAGCTATAGCTAACATTATTACCTAGCAAGGTATTACCGAAGCTAATTAGCCAGCGTATCATTATGGAGGCTTTATGGTTGTTGTAACTATTATTCTTTTAATGATACAAAAAAGTCTTGAATCTGAATTTATTTTACAGTACACAATAATACAAATCTTTGGCTGTGGTTCTTCAACATTAGCTTTGCAGCAAGGTACATAATCACAATAATCACAAGTAAATGAGTAAAGTAAGTAATGAAGTGATAAGTGATGGTAGTCGCACTACAGCAGAATTAAAGTGCAATCAATAGTGTAACATGCTGTGCAAAGTTCAACAAGATGAAAATGAAAGTGTTCAGGTATTTCTCAAGTAGTCAGGTAGTGTGCAATTCCTGTGTCCTAATGTTTTCAACATTAGCATTGCAGCAAGGTACATAATCACAATAATAAGTAAATAAGTAAAGTAAGTAATCATAAGTAATACAGTTTTCTGAGGTGCTGTGGAGTCTGGTGGGCATGTGGTGTCTTTTGCCTCATCTGAACAGAATTCTCTGATCAAAAAGATACTTCTGTCTGGCCATGTCAAGTCCGAGTGGGCCTTGCGCATGAAGATCACCTCCGGGGGGCTTGACATCAGTGATTTTCAGCCATAACTACGCCAGGTTCCTTACCATCAAAGCTGAAACAGACGGACGACAATACATTGAATTATTGCCCACAGTAAATGAAATAATATTACCGCCATACCCTAAATGAAAGTTCATACATGATAATGAATTACCTGAAGTGCTGGTAACTCAGGCAATCAGGAGGTTGAGGGCAAGGCCAGGCACAGTACCACAGCATGAAGTTGTTCTGAACAGTAAAAAAATAAATAATTGAACACAGTTAGCTAGCTGTACACGGTATCAACAACACAACTTATAAGAACAGCATAATGTGCTATGCGATTGTTTTAGAAAGTCTTATGCAATACCACACATAACATGGCTAGCCCAACCCAAGTAACAAAAGAAAAACAGTTAACTAACTGTACACAGTAGCAACAACACAACTTATAAGAACAGCATGTGCTATGCGATTGTTTTAGAAAGTCTTTAAAAAGGCAATACGATGACACAGAACATACTCGCTAATGTTCGCTAGCTAACGCGGCTAACCCAACACAAACAAACAAAGGAGTGTTGGCTACTTACCCAAAAGCAGAAAGTGTTGTGGTATGTTGGTCCCGTGAAATCCGTATGTTGCCCTAGTAAAGGTTCGTTTCTTGGGGACTTTCTTTGTGCCTTCAGTCATTACTGAACAATTCATTGAGCTAAGCAGTGTTCATCGATGTACAAACTCGAAATACATTCTCAATGAAAACATTGAAAGACGCGCCCTTTGTGTCCCTCCCCCTTGAGCGAGATTAACAGCCAATCACACCCAAGTGAAAGCATACATGTTATTTCAGCCACCCCCCAAGCGCGTCGGAAAAAGCATGAGAAACAAGCCTATTTTTTGATAGATTATACTTATTTAATGAATGTAAAACTGTTGGGAAAAATAACGAGTGGGTACTTCAAAGCTTCAAATTGAATGTTAGATAAAAAACCGAAAATCTGACTTTTAGGTCAGAAATAGTTTGAAGACTGATTTGACGTATTTCTGTTTTGCGCCAGGTAACTCCAAATACGCTACTGTGTCACATATTTTCATCGAGACATGAAATTCATAGAGCCATAACATAATTTAAATGTTGGGGTTTTTTGGCATTTGGCGCCCTAGGCGACCACCTAGTTCGCCTAGGACCGGCCCTTACTGGGCCAGATAGACCCAGGTGTCCTGAGGGCAGGTGTTAATCCTCATGTTAAGACCAGGCGATGAGTCTAACCTGAACCGCCGTTGACCAGTACTAGTAGTGAACGTTTTACATTTTGGTTGCTCATTTTGAGATTTCTTTCCCGACTCTTTAAGCCCTGAATTGACCTGTGTTTCTGTCCAGATCAGGAGTTGATCCAGGAGGTGCGAACTGACTGTAGTTTATAGCCGAAGAAGGCATGCAGAGACAAGATTCACGATGAGTCTCATCAGACCTGTTCTCCCAATCTGCCCCTTGAGGCGTTGCAGTCCGACTGTAAGTGTCGAGCCTGTGTCATAAGGGGCAGAGACTGAAAGTGCTGTCTTACTCTGAATGCCTAGAACAGTGGGTACTTGGAGTGATTGATGGCACCAACAGATGGCCATATGGGGACACATGAATAGAAGTGCTCCTTTAAGAATCAGAACAGGTGGCTGAGTGCTTGTAGGATCTGTTCTTGTGCTAATATTGAGACTGGCTGGAATTGCCTTCATGCTAAGGCATACATTCATTCGTTATTTACTTGATGTGTTAATACGACACTTGTAATTGTTTTTTACAGGTGGAGAATGTGCTACAACATGTGGTAGGAAGCTCCAACTTGTTTGAAAACAAGAAATGCAAGTTCTGCTGTGGAGGTTCTCTGCCTGCCTGGAACAGTCGGCAGATTCCGCTTCCTGTCTGTAGCCGAGGGTGTAAAATGATCTGTAAAAAAAGCCAAAGTATTTGACTCTTGTGTACTTGTACAGTAAGATGTAATAAAAGTGATTCTGATAAAATGCTGCAACAGTTCCAATATGAGCATGAGGTGTTGAGTGACCTAGAAGCATTAACTTCCTCGAAGATTATATTTTATGCACGGTTTACGATGTACATTTTATGTAAATGTTATTGTAATTGCAGAGTACCAGACAACGAAATGCAGTTAAGCATCTAACCAGAAGTGCAAATTGTGATGTAGTGTAGATAGCAAAGGATATGTACAGTTAAGAAATAAGTATAGTGTATGTACAATAATGAAATAAAATATGTACAGTTAGCTATGCAGTTATGAAATGATAAATGTAGGATATGTACAGTAATAAAATTATGAGTACAGTAGGTAGTATATACGTACATAGGTATATACAAGAGATGGACACTAAGCTATACTCAGTTATGGTATGATATATATGTAACGGTACATGTGGGAAAACTAGGGTTAGGTGCTAAGGTTAGGGATAGGATTAGGGTTAGACATGCCATCATGTACCAAATCGATGTAGCACCTAACCCTAACCCTAGTTTTCCCACATGTACCGTGTTCCCACATGTAACATATTATGGTACATGTGGGAACACGGTACATGTGGGAAAACTAGGGTTAAGGTTAGGGTTAGGGATAGGATTAGGGTTAGGGTTAGACATGTCAGCATGTACCAAATCGACGTAGCACCTAACCCTAACCCTAGTTTTCCCACATGTACCGTGTTCCCACATGTACCGTAACATATATACTATGTGGGCAAACGGTTTATGTCGGCATTTCCCGGGACATGCCAGCATAAACCGTTGACCCGGGACATGCCGGCATGTACCAAGTCGACGGTTTATGCTGGCATGTACATTCTTACTTTTAGCACCATGGACAGTGCCAGCGGCAAGGACGGGATTTGCTTCACACTGTATTTAACTAAATAGCCTACGACTAAAGCAGCCTATATTACATCAATCAAAACATATGTCTAGCCGACATGCAGAGAACTCTAAAAGTAGAACCAACACATTTGTAAATGGGGAATGCGGAGTCTGCTATGTAAGGGATAAAGTATGGCCAGCCGGTCAAATCCCTTCAGTGCTTTACGAAACCTCTCGGGGTTCCGAATGCACTGTCGGGCTCTTATTTTTCGATAATGACCGACATTATCCCGCTTATTACACGGCTACTTACCACAACATGAATAATTACTCTTGTGAGAGGCGACATGGTGGCTGCTCTCCGTGTCAGATGAATCTTCTCGACATCTGACCGTCTGACCATCATTATCAAAGCTAATATCTCCTCATATCCTTCTCAGTATCATACATGTTCTTTGCAATGGTGGAAATAAAAAGAAAGAATCAAGCTCAACAACAGCTCAACTGTGTGTCAACAAGTTCCCGAAATGTGCTCCTCTGACTTTCCCGAAATACGCTCCTCTCACTTTGATGCATGCACGCCTAAAGGCTCCCTGTGGCGCGGGAGCACTGGCCTTGTTTTGTGAACAATAGGGTCTAAACTTTAAGCAGCAGTTGAAAATAAACACAATAAACAATTTCTTGTTTAGGGGGGGGGGGGGGGTAGAAAACCCCAAAGTCCCACTAGATGATGTCGGCCCTCATGGAGTCAGAAGTTTGGTCAGTAACATGCACACGAGTAGCCCGCTGGAGGTCATTTTGTAGGGCCCTGGCAGTGCTCCTCCTGTTCCTCCTCGCATAAAGGAGCAGATACCGGTCCAGCTGCTGGGTTGTTGCCCTTCTACGGCTCTGTCCAGCTCTCCTTTTGTAATGGCCCGTCTCCTGGTATCTCCTCTACTATCTTGAGACTGCTGGGAGACACAGCTAACCTTCTTGCGAGAATACGTATGGATGTGCCATCCTGGAGGAGCTGGACTACCTGTGCAACCTGAATGGGCTGCAGGTACCGCGACATGCTACCAGTAGTGACAAGGGCACTAGCAAAATTAGAGGGAAATGGTCTGTGTCCACCACCTGCAAAACCATTTCTGTTTTGGGGGTTGTCTTGCTGTTGCCTCTCTTGTCCACCTGTTGTCACTTTCATTTGCGCCTAAGCAGGTGAAATTGATTAACAATCGTTTACGCTTCCTAACTGGACAGATCGATATCCCAGAAGTTGAATTCACTTGGTGTTATATATAGGTATACTGTGATGATTAAGTCTCTACTTCATTTAGAGAAGTGACTAAAGATGATGAGTATGGTTAGATACTACTATGAAAAATTAGGTATGTGCAAATTATGGTATGTGCAACAGCAGTAGTGCAAAGGCTAAATTGAGTGTCCACAGTGAGTGGAGGGGGGGGGGGGTAAACAGATACTGGGGGGGGGTTGTTTATCAGAGTGACAGCTGTGTGGAAGAAGCTGTTCTGGAGCCTGCTGGTATGGGACCTGGGGATCCTATACGTCTTCAGTCTTTTCGATGGTAGGGGATCAAACAGGACGTGGTTGGGATGCGACTTGTCCTTAATGATGCTTACCGTCCTCCGCCGACACCGATCTGCCTGGAGGGATTCGATGGTAGGGAGTTTGGTGCCGATGATGCGCTGGGCGGTCTTCACCACCCGTTGCGGGGCCTTCTGGTCCGACACGGTGCAGTTGCCGTACCACACTGTGATGCAGCTAGTCAGGATGCTGTCGAAGGTGCAGCGGTAGAAGTTGGTCAGAATTCTGGAAGACAGCTGGGCTTTCTTCAGCCTCCTCAGAAAGTATAGGCGCTGCTGCACCTTTTTGACCAAGGAAGAGGAGTTGAGGGTCCAAGAGAGGTCCTCTGAGATCCACACACTCAGGGACTTGAAGCTGGGAACACGCTCCACCTCCATCTCATTGATGTAGATGGGGGTGTGTACACAGCCCAGAGTGTTCCTGAAGACCACAATGATCTCTTTGGTCTTCCTGGTGTTGAGGGCCAGGTTGTTGTCAGGCCGACTCGTCATTGTAACGGTCTACCACCGTGCTGTTATCTGCGAACTTGATGATGGTGTTGGAGCCATGCATCAACATGCCGTCGTGGGTAAAGAGGGAGTAGAGGAGAGGCCTCAGCACACAGCCTTGTGGCATGCCGGTGTTCAGGGTCAGGGTGGAGGAGGAGTGGTTGACCAACTTGACAAGCTGGGGTCTGTTGGCCAGGAAGTCCAGGGTCCAGTTGCAGAGGGAGGTGCTGATGTCAGGGTCACTGAGCTTGGTGACAAGCTTGGAGGGGATGATGGTGTTGAATACTGAGCTGAAGTCAATGAACAGCATCCTTGCGTAGGTGTTGCTTTTATCTAGGTGGGTCAGAATAGAGTGAAGTGCAATGGAGATGACGTCCTCCATGACCTGTTCTTGTGGTAGGCTAACTGGTGGGGGTCTAGTGTGGGGGGTGGGTGAGTTTTAAGATGGGCCAGGACCAACCTCTCGAAGCACTTCATGATGATGATTACGTCTAAACTTCACTGTCTCTTGCTGCTCATAAAATCTGAGATTATATGGGGCTAACATCTGGTCATGGACAGATATGTTTGAAACTGATTGAGTACTGATGCATTTACCTCAACATATGGGCATAATCATACCATTGTCTCAATATGTCAATGACACCATCTTGGACTCGGCTGTCGGGCTGGAAGGAAGGACTTTACACCGTGCGGACAGGACGCTGCTTAGTGAGAAGACGCGCGGAGGCGGCCTCATTATATCTACGAAGGACAGCTTCGTGTGTTTACATACCGCCTAGCGCGGTTGGTAGCTTAGCATTGGCGCGGCTACATGACGTCATCAGTAGTGGACTGAGCGCGGATCCTCAAGCGTACACATCATCGCGGGAGATTTCAATCATGCTGACCTGAAGGTAGTACTACCGAAGTTCTATCAGCATGTTAAATGTGCAACAAGAGGAGAAAAAACACTGGATAAGGTATACACCAACATCAAGCTTGCTTACAAGGCTAGACCGCTAGCTCATCTAGGCATGTCTGACCATGTGTCAATCCTCCTGATCCCAGCCTACACTCCCATGAGGAAAAGTGCTCCCATCACCACTAAGACTGTCAGAACCTGGCCAGCAGGGTCCGCTCCACTGCAGATCTGCCTGAATGACACCTCATGGCAGGAATATGAGCATGAGGACCTGGAACAGTTCACGTCGTCGGTTCTGAACCACATAGTGAACTGCACCAACTCAGCCACCGTGGACAAACGGGTCCGGGTCTACCCCAACACGAAGCCATGGATGACTGGGAAGGTCCAAAAACTGCTCAAGGAGAGGGACACCGCCTTCTCAGGGAAGGGCACACTGCTGTACAGCACCACCAGGGCTAACCTAAACTTCAGAGCCAACAGGCTCACAGCCGCAGAGGACTACCCCCTGCTGGCGGAAAAGCTGAACTCCTTCTACGCCCGGTTCGACGAGGGGCGAACGGAGGTAACCACAACACAAACACCACTCTCTCCAGCTCTCAGCAGCCTCACCCTCACAGAGCATGAAGTGAGACGCGTGCTGAAGGCGGTGGACCCCAGGAAAGCCTCAGGGCCGGATGGCGTCCTGGGACGGGTGCTGAGGGACTGTGCCGACCAGCTGGCCGGGGTTTTCACCAACATCTTCAACCAGTCCCTGTCCCAGGCCACCATCCCACCCTGCCTGAAAACCTCAACTATCATCCCAGTCCCGAAGAAAAGCACGGTGAGCTGCCTAAACGACTACCGCCCGGTGGCACTCACACCAATCATCATGAAGTGCTTTGAGAAACTAGTCCGGGCCCACATAGTCACACGCCTCCCGCCCAACCTGGATCCATACCAGTTCGCCTACAGAGCCCACAGGTCCACAGAGGACGCCATCGCGACGACTCTCCACTCCACTCCACTCTATCCCACCTGGAGAGGGGAAACAGCTACGCAAGACTGCTCTTTGTGGACTTCAGCTCTGCCTTCAACACCATCCTTCCAGACAGGCTAGTGACCAAACTACTAGACCTGGGACTATCACACTCTATATGTGCATGGATCAAGGACTTCCTGTCTGACCGCCCCCAGAGGGTGCGGGTGGGCCCCCACACCTCCACAGCCCTCAGACTCAGCACTGGGTCCCCCCAGGGCTGCGTGCTAAGCCCCATCCTCTACAACCTCTACACCTACGACTTCACCCCCGTCCACCCCAGCAACTCCATCGTAAAGTTTGCAGACGACACCACCGTGGTGGGCTGCATCTCGGGGGGGGACGAGGCGGCGTACAGGGATGAGGTAGAGCAGCTGAGCAAGCTGTGCAAGGTTAACAACCTGCTGCGGAACCAGTCAAAGACCCAGGAAATCATCGTGGACTTCAGGAGGAAAAAATCTGGGGTCCAGCCCCTGCTCGTCGATGGAGGGAGCGTGGAGAGAGTCTCAACCCTCCGATTCCTGGGGGTGCACATACAGGATGACCTGTCCTGGAAGATCAACACAGCAGCCATCATCAAGAAGGCACAACAGCGGCTCTTCTTCCTGAGAGTCCTCAGGAAAGACCACATCGGACAGGAGATGCTGGTGACCTTCTACCGCTGCGCAGTGGAGAGCATCCTCACCTACTGCATCTGCATCTGGTTCTCCAGCTGCACAGCCGCAGAGAGGAATGCGCTACAGTGAGTCGTGAGATCGGCCCAGAAGATCACCGGCGCCCCCCTCCCCTCTCTGGAAGAGCTGTACAACACACGCTGCCTCAGGAAGGCCTCCAAGATCTCCAGAGACCCATCCCACCCTGGGTACGAACACTTTGCTCGGCTGCCCTCGAACAGGCGGTTCAGGACCATGTTCGCAAGGACAAACAGACTGAAGCTCAGCTTCTACCCCAGGGCCATCCAGGCCCTGAACACAGCAAAGACCTAGGTTCTAGGCCCTGGACAATCTAGACCAGGGGTGCCCAATACGTCGATCGCGATCGACCGGTTGATCGCAAAGGTAGTATCGGTAGATCGCATGGCATTGAACAAAACGGAAAAGAAAAAAGAAAAAAAGAAAAAAATCGCCTATCATCCATCCTCACTATGGCTTTTGCCACTTGATTGACGTACAGGTAAGCCAGTCTGCGATCTGATCTTTTCACCTACACCTAACACAGGTTCACCACGCATGCGCAGTCAACAGCGCCAACTACAAAATACCGGCGAGACTAATTAACTAGTTAGCCTTCCAATTTCTACTATTTACTATATAATACTAAATAAAGGCTATACAAATGAGTGGGGAAGCTGGACCAAGTAAGAAACCAATAACGTATAACTTCCATCCAGAATGGGAGGAGGACTTTTTTACACGATGTGATATTGGAAATGCGTCTGTCTGATCAGCAAATCTACGATGGCTGTTTCGAAGAAGGGAAATGTGGCAAAAGAGCGAAAACGTACGGCTGTAACGATAGCTTCTTATCGCGTCAGTCACGTTCTTGTTAAACACAAGAAGTCATTCAAAGACGGCGAAATTGTGAAAAAAGTTTCTCGAGGCTGCAGATTGCCTTTTCGATGACAGATCCACAGTGGCTGATGACACCTTGCAACCAGCTCCTACAGCCCTGACTACTAGAAACTAGCTGCCTCCTCCCAGTGCCAGGTCTCCCACTAAGGTAGAGAAATGCATTTATTTCCTCCTTTCAAACTAGGGAACTACCTGTTTTGTATCTGGTTTACTTTTCTGTGTGTTGGATCAGTAGTTGGCTATGGTACTGCAGACTGGCTGTCAGTGTGTGAGTGAGAGAAAGTGAGTGAGTGAGTGTGTGTGTGTGTGTGTGTGTGTGTGTGTGTGTGTGTGTGTGTGTGTGTGTGTGTGTGTGTGTGTGTGTAAGAGAGTGAGAGAGAGAGAGAGGGAGAGAGAGGGGGAGAGAGAGGGAGGGTTTGTGCTATGGCTCCCTATGCAGACTGGCAAATGTGTGTGTGTGTGTGTGTGTGTGTGTGTGTGTGTGTGTGTGTGTGTGTGTGTGTGTGTGTGTGTGTGTGTGAGCGAGAATAGCAAAGAGGGAGGGTTTGTGATGGTCTTCTCCTGTGGCTGTGTGACAGAGAGAGGGAAAGTGTATTGTGAGTTTACTATGCAGGCTGGGAACTGTGTGTGTGTGTGTGTGTGTGTGTGTGTGTGTGTGTGTGTGTGTGTGTGTGTGTTTGTAGTACGTGCATGTACGTTTGCGATGTTGAAACTAGACTGGTAGATCTTGGCAGACTGGCTACTTGAAAAGTAGATCTTGGTTCCAAAAAGTGTGAGCACCCCTGATCTAGACAAATTGATGGCAGCTACTAGATTGAAATCAAGTGTAATACTGAAACACAACTGTGTACATTTCAAACCTGCAAACTGCGACACATTAAATGAATGTGCAATAACACTATGAGCAATATGACAACCCTAGGGTACATAAGGTTCAGAGAATAGGAAATGTTAGAATAGGTATAGCATAGCATAGAGTACAGCACAGTGTTTTATTTGTATAGTATAGTATAGTGGATAGTGTACATTATTAGCCTTTATTTATGTAAACCAGCTCTTTTCCCTTCTTGTTTTTAGTTTTTTTTTTCCTAGCACCAGGGGAGCCCCCCCTCCCAAATTTCGTTGTTTGGTACCTGTACTATATCAATGACAATAAAGACCATTCATTCATACAATGTGTGCAGTGTGTTCTGTATCAATGCTACAATCCCACTGACTATGGATGTGCTCAATAAAAAATGTACACAATGTAATATATGCTCCAGGGTGTTGGGAACAATTGAAATCCATGGTAATTGGACTAAAAGTCATTGAGAATTAAGTAATAAAAAAATCAGTTGCAGAGAATTTCAGATTGAACTGCTTTTTATTACAGAGGGTTTGTCTTTACAGATTCTACAACTTCACATACTATTGCTTTGGGGGATGTCACTATAACAATGGATTACGAACACAAGACACGGTTTCTACTGTGAATTGTAAATGTACTTTTAGGATTGTGTTGTGGAAACTTAAGAGTGTATGTGACTCTATAAATTCAATAATGGCTGCATTGAAAGCATTCCAGTGCAAAATGACACTTCTGAAGAGTCGACTGGAATACAATAGACACATTAATATTAACATTAAGTTAATATTAACATTAAGTGATGCACATTAAGTGGTTTGCAGTCCAGACTAATGCAGGAGTTTTAGCCCAAAAATATTGAAGCAGGAAAAAATAAACAGCAATGGGAAAACAAAAGATGATGACATTTCAGATGTTGTTGCTATGCCAACAAACAGAATTCTGATATATTGTCTGGCTGATGGGGTGTAGACTATCGCTGTCCTCAATAGTCAATTAATAGAGATTATATGAAGGGTGTCATGATCCATATGATCAATATCTACACAATGTGATCTCTCCATCCATATGACTGAATACTCTCATGATTATTAATACATTTTCGGAGTGGATTATTTTTTACAAACAATAAACATACAATTACGCACACCCTCATTCTGTACATACATTTACAGTCACTCCCACCTGTTCTTCATGGGATGATACAACATCTACATCAGACCTCCCTGATATATTTATCCAGTGTGTAACTTCTCTTTAAAAAGTCGTCTACAGTTTAAATAAATTATCATTGCAAAGGCAAGGCCCAGAGAATGATAAATTCACACAGTTACCTCAATATTCTTCACAAAATAAAAAATCTTTCCATTCAACAGCGTTCTGTGTTCTTGCCAAAATATTGTTTCAACTTTAAAGCTCTGAGGCATAGCTTGGTCATACAACAACCCAACACGTAGGGTAGGAGGGAATAGAAACATTCCTTAGCTCTGAGAGAGAGGCCTTCTCAGATTAAACCCATTAAATTCAGTGGGTTAAAGTACCTGTAGAGTTACCAGGGAGGGGTAGGGGGGTGAATGAGCGTGTAGGGGCCTCACTAACTCTGTCTGGGGTCCTCAGGAGTACTGGGTGTTGGAGATGGACTTCCACAGCAGGGTCTTGAGGTTGTTGAGCATCAGAGAGTGGTGCACCTCCATCTGGCTGGCCAAGCCGCTGAGCGTCACACAGGTGCGCAGCTGCTTCTCCAGGTCCCCCCGGAGGTCCGTCGGGGCTCCGAACAGCAGGAAGTCCTGCAGCAGCACGCACACCTTGGCCAGGTTGGGCTGGACCACCTCCGTGTTACACTGCCTGACCAGCCGGTCGCACGTGGCCGTGCAGTCTCGACCGTACGTGCAGTCGGCGTTCGTCTCGCAGCGTCGGCCGCGCAGGTGCCCGCGCACGGCCACCTCGGACGCCACGCTGCGCAGGTCGGCCATCTTGCAGTCGTACTTGGCGTTGTAGCCCACGTGGCGCGGGCTGGCGTCGCACATGAGGAAGCTGCCGTAGGAGCCGTGGAACACCTCCTCCAGGAACTCCAGCAGGCCGATGGTGATGCGGGCCCGGCGGGGCCAGGCGGGGGCCAGCCAGCGGTTCAGACCGGAGCTCAGGGCCTCCGGGACCAGGGCCCGCAGGTAGCTGGGGACCTCCAGCCTGTAGAGGGAGCTGTGAGCCACCCGCTCGGTCACGTAGAGGTCCCCGCAGAAGCCCAGCAGCTTGGGGGTGTGCTCCTTCTCCTGCAGCGCCACCATCAGGAGGAACTCGTTGATCTGGAGAAGCGCCCAGATCGACTTGGCCTCCGCCAGAGACACCTTCCCATCCTGGTTGACGTCGGCCAGGGTGATGACCCGCCCCACCAGGGTGTTCAGAGAGGGCTGCTCCCCCAGATTTGACTGCATGGAGTTGGGACACAAGAAATAGAAATGACGATCACCAAACAAAGAGACTCATTCATGTTCGGTACATGCTAGGTTAATACAGCGGGTGATCCATCAAATCGCGGGCGAAGGATTAATCAGATTATTCTAATCGGATTCCCTCCTCCATCTCATTACCCTGTTAGCCACTGTGCTGACAATGACCACTGTTCCAGCTTCTCGTCTTGGGCTATATTTGGCGCAGGACCTTCAACCCCTCACTTCCTGATCTTTCTCTCACTTCCCCCGCTTGCCTTCTTCCATCGCTCTCTCATGTCACCCCCCCTCCTTCCTCCTTTCTTTCTCACTCTGGAGATTCAACAAGCCTCCGTCAGCACACGGTATTAATAAGGTCACATTGCCGTTGTTCTTTCACAGCATACGGAGCTGTGATAGAAAAATTTATGTTAGATGATTAGAATCTAGCAGATCGTAGGAAAGGTTAACTTAAAATACTGTGCTGTATTTTCAAATGAACTGTTGAACTGCTGTAATTTTCCATTCTATACAGAGGTATGCTAAATGCAAAAGCTGTGTGCAAAAGATGGTATTTGAAGTGCTTACTGTCCGACTGTCCATTTGGAGACTGTCCAACCAAAACAACATATTGTCCAACCAGATACGTTTGATCATAAACTGCTGGCGGTAAGGCCCATGTGGTGGGAACTCATCTGACCTGTTTTTCATATCTCAAAATAATGTCTGAGCAGAACTAACTATATAAAGAGGCCTGCCACTGATGATCAGGGGGTCTCCTCTGCAGCATTAACATAAAGCTTCTAGAAGTATGAAGTCATTTGTCAGTACAGTGCTCTCTTTATTGGCAAGTAATTGATTTCCATGACAGAGCTTGTACCTAACCATGTTTGCATTAGACTCAATTCATCCATCTTGTGATTTGAATATCTGAATATGCCTTGCAGATAATGCTAATAAATCTAGTTCCGCTAACTTGTATTCTTCTAGGATGGAGGAGCGGACCTTGAGGAAGCTGTGCAGCATCTCCCTGAACTCGTCCATCGATGTTCCTCGGGTGGGCTTGTCAAACAGCGTCATCTCCTGTCGGAGCACCGAGTCTGGACCCCCGTCGCCCTTCAGAGGCTCCTCGATCCCGCACTTAATGACCACCATCTTCTCTTTCCACAGTCCGCCATACACCTACAACCACCCACGCATTTTCAAAAGCAGTTATTCCAAATGTGGTGGTGGGCGCATTTTTTTGGGCTCATTGGAGGCGCGCGTGTGCATGTGTGTTTGTGTGTGTCTGTTTCTTTGTGTGTTTGCATGTGTGTGTGTGTGTGTGTGTTTCTTTGTCTGTGTTTGTGTGTGCACGTGTGTGTGTACGTGCATGCGCGTGTGTGTGTACGTGCATGCGCGTGTGTGTGTACGTGCATGTGTGTGTGTGTGTGTGTGTGTGTGTGTGTGTGTGTGCGTGTGCGTGTGTGTGTACGTGCATGCGCGTGTGTGTGTACGTGCATGTGTGTGTGTGT
This sequence comes from Nansenia antarctica, assembly GCF_963989245.1. Lineage (NCBI taxonomy): Eukaryota > Metazoa > Chordata > Actinopteri > Argentiniformes > Microstomatidae > Nansenia > Nansenia antarctica. Next base: position 45,818,634 of record NC_137689.1, on the reverse strand, counting down.
GTGTGTGTGTGTGTGCGTGTGTGTGTGTGTTACCTGTTGTGTGGAGGAGGTGGACAGGCAGTGCTGCAGGGTCAGAGTCCTGTCCTCACACAGCGCCTTGCAGGACGACCCTGAGATGATGCCCCTCCTGTAGTGATCACACTACAACAGGAAACAGGAAATACACCTCATCAACAACAGGAAGACACACCAATCCTCCAACTCTGCTCCGTTCTCAAATGTAGACGATATCCAGACGACAACTCAAAATGTTTGCATAAACCTTGTGTTGATATCAACGGGAAAGGGGGTGAATTCACGTTATTTCAAGGATTTGGCCTCATGGGTTCTGTGTTACGGTCCTTCACCCAGTCAGTCCTCCTCTTTACCCTCCCGAAGAAACCCCTCTGTTTGCCGAGGAGGTAGGGGGGGGGGGGGCAGCAGCATATGAATTAGCATTTGTGCGCATATGTGGGTGTAATCATCCAGGCCACACGCCAGACCCAGCCGAAAACAGCTTGAATCTTAAAAGAAAAAAGGAAAAAAAGAAAAAGAAAAAAGAAATGGACAGAAGAAGGGCTCCGACCTTCACGCTATGGTGGTTGCTACGGTAACAGGCCGTTTTTCCTTTGCCCACTTTCATATGAGCCATCCAATTAACAGAGGCTTCTCGTAGGGGCCAGAGTGACATTTTCGTTTGTTCTCGCTTTTCTTGCTTTTCTTTCCAAGAAGGGGTGGGTGGGTGATGTCTGCATGCCTGGTTGACCCAATGTCCCATTAATATGCATATTACCCCGGGGTTATCCACAACAATGCCAACACTCTCCTCCCTCCCTCCCTCCCTCCCTCCCTTCCCTCTCTTCCACTGTCAGACACATTGTAACTTGAATCCTCCGAGACAGCCTGCACACCCTCTCGCCTCAGCCCAGGGAAGAGACGAGCAACATGCTAATTCAGAACCAGCGTAGGTTAACCACTGAGTTTCATTCTCAATCTGCCTCTCTATGACACATCTCAATCAACTGAAAACATCCGTACAGGGCAGCAAACGTACTCCCACCCACACACAGTACCTCATTAGACCCATTGATCTAGGTTTCTCTGAGAATTACTGCTTCACTGAGTCATTACTCTTCATCAAGAGGGGCCCAGAGGCTTTCCTGACTGTGGGACTTGAATAGGAACAACTGTGGGCCTTACTCATCACATTCAGGGAACATTCAGGGAACAAGAGTAGCCGCTTCTCCTGTGTCCTGGCTATCACAGTGATCCGCAACGCCCCTACCCTGGACACCTTCAAATCAGCCCTCAAAACTCATCTGTTCACCAAGGCCTTTAGTTTTGTCGCTGTCTGTGTGTTTTTTGTTTTGTTTGTTTGGTTTTCTGTTCTGTCTGTCTTTCTGTCAAAAAATCCTGTAAAGCATCCTTAGGTTTGGGAAAGGCGCTATATAAAACCAAGATATTATTATTATTATTATTATTATTATTATTATTATTATTATTATCACACAAGCCACAGACTCGATGTTACCTCACCGATTTCTCGTCAGGCGTTAATTACTATTTTCCGCTCCCAATGTTGCTCTTATCAAAGAGAATCCTGCTGCTCTCCTCAGTCCCGGACACAGGGAAGGCCCACAGATTCACTTGATCTTTTCTCAGCTGCTTCTTTTTCAATTTTCTTTTTTCTTCTTCACAGTCTTGTTTCCCAATTTCATGCGTTTGCCCCGCAAAATGCCCCGGATTTCTCTCTCCCACCACCGTACAGTTTATCAGGATTTCACTCTACTGGAACAACTTGGTTTTTAAAGTACGAGTAGTGAATTTTGGCGAGTTTAAACGGAGGTCATATCTCTGCCTCTGGTTGGAGGACGGAACAGCTGCGTACATTAGTTCAACAGTTCAACAACTATTTCTCTTTTGGCCAGTATCCATCGTATACTGCAGGCGGCGTGATCAGATCCTCACAGCTGCCCCCTTTCCTCACAAGAGACTCTTCAGTCCCCCCCCACCCACCCCCCTCTCCTCCCCCCCATATTTTTTCTTCCCCCTCGTTCGATGTCCTTGTGTCACAGAGCGTTAGAATCAAACCAGGGTGTTCTATTTCTAACTCACAGCATCAGTCTGATGCGCCCACAAGGCGTTCTTGTGCTGAAGCACACCTGCCTCCCTTCCCTTCCCTTCCCTTCCCCTCCCCTCCCCTCCCTTACACCCTCCTCTTTCTTCTTGCCTCCGTTCAGCATGGCATGGGTCCTGACTAACACTGTCCCCCATAGCTGCCCTTTTTGTTTGTTGTGTTTCGTTTTGTTCTTTATTCTCCTGCTTCTCTTCTTTTTTTTCTCGGCACAGTGTCCTTGAGTTGGATAAAGGCGCTTTTAAATCAAATCTATTCTTATCATTTCTTACCACCACCCCCCCACATACGTACCCACACACACACACACACACACCTCTCTCTCTCTCTCTCTCTCTCTCTCTCTCTCTCTCAGATTGCACTTTCACTGCACTACTCTGGCCTGTGGCGATGATGCCACCGATCCCTCAACCTGGTGAGCTGAGAAGTCGACCGTGTCCCTGACCGTGCGGTTCCCGGCTAACCGACCTTCGAGAGCTGCGATGAGACACGGCAGTCGTCTGACAGAGCTGACGCAGTGATTGGTTCACGAGGCTGAAGAAATATGAAGAGATATGAAGCCCCACTTACGATGACCACGTGGCACACGTGCCCGCGGCACAGCTCTGAGTAGGAGGCGTACTGCATGTACACCACCCAGCTGCCCACCAGGATGCCCACCCACGCCAGGAGCAGGTACTTCACCTTGATGGCCGGGAGGCGACTCTACAGGGAGATGGAGGGAGGGAGAGAGAGAGAGAGGGAGGGAGGGAGAGAGAGAGAGAGGGGGGGAGAGAGAGAGACGGGGGGAGAGAGAGAGAGAGAGAGAGAGAGAGAGAGGGGGGAGGGAGAGAGAGAGAGAGAGATGGTGGGAGGGAGAGAGAGGGGGGGAGAGAGGGAGTGAGGGAGAGAGAGAGAGAGGGGGAGGGACGGAGAGAGAGGGGGGAGAGAGGGAGGGAGGGAGAGGGAGAGGGCACAGGGTTGAGGTCAGGAAGTCACTTGAAGGATCTGATACTACATATATTATAAAGGGGTTATGCAGACACATGCCAGGGTTGGGTTATACTATACTGTCTGACAGGATGTCATTGTCATGTGTAAGAGACACATTAGACAGTTCGAGCAAAGCCAGTTCTCACAGGTTCCCAGACATCCAATATCCCTCTAGTCTCACAATGAGGAACCAACGTACTGCTTTTTCATCCGAGTCTAAGTATGAAATACAATAACTTACATCCATTGGAATGAAAGGTATGTGTAGCCTTTGCAGCAACTCAGTTTACTGTTGAGGAGTTTAGGCTACTTTTATGGAGGTGACAGACACACACACACACACACACACACACACACACACACACACACACACACACACACACACACCTCTACACTATCACAGGCACGCGCACAGGCGCGCGCACACACACACACACACACACACTCACACACACGATTTAATTAAATGACAGGAGCCATGGCAGGACGCACAACCCAACAATTCAACATTGTAGTGCATTTGGCTTTCAGATCTTGTTCTCGACATTGCAAAAGGGCAAATTCCGGGTCGTAGTCCCACCTGCAATCCCTTTGACAGGGGGCAAAACAGCACCAAATGCACGAGTCTCCGTAAACCTCTGGGCATCATGAAGGATTCCGTTAGGACGCGGTCGGGGTAGATAGGCAGATGAGTGAACCGTATTGTCGTCGAGTCACATCCTTTGGACCATCTCCGTCTAAGCATACATTGACCTCACCCCTCATATGGCATCAACCATTCCATGTATCGTAAATCTGCATGTGAGGACATCAGGGAAGATTAAAGGCACAAATATAACCAGTCCAGTGCGACGCCAATATTAGCCTAATCGGGTCACGAGACCGATCATCTAACTCAACACAGATAGAAACACCATCGTTGTTCCAAAAAAATATCAAAGCGTTCAGCAGTGTCCTTGGAATAAAAATAAGTTAAACGATATTGTTGCTTTTATCTGTAGAGACGCCATTGGTTAGGACTGCAATGCCGACTGCAATAAGTCTCTTCCAGCGGTTTCACCAGTCCACCAGGCACGTATCGCTGGCCCGTTTTCGAAAGCAGCCTAGTTGAATAAACTGGGTGATACCCTCCTGGTTCCAAGAACCCTCGTTACAATGTAGCTGTAGCGATTCATGAGAGCGCTATTTTAAAGGGGAGGCTGATGCGAGCAATGGATGCGATGGTCTCAGTTGTGCTTCCGTTTTAAGACCGCCGACATAAATCTGATACCATTGCTCCTTTAAATTAAATTACGGGATTATTATTATAATTTGTATAATAATAATTTGTTTTCTAGCCTACATGTGTGTTGATCAGAGCGAATGGTCACACAAAAGAATAATAGGCATAATAAAAATAGCAATAATAATAATAATAATAATAATAATAATAATAATGACAATAATAACAATAATAATAACTTCAATTTATAAAGAGCTTTTCATTGCAAAATGCGCCCCTACGCATTTTCATTGGTTGATACCGCACGTGAGTGGTGAAAGCTACGCAGTCTTGGGTGTATGTCCGGGCATTTTCGCCATTCACACATGAGCCAAATGCCGGTAGATTCCCATGGTGCCCCCTTTCACACATGGCGGCAATTCCCTGGTTGCGCGATCTACTTGAATCATTGCATGCATTCAACTGGATGCAGAACTGGAGCGGGACGGGTGCGTGGGACTGCCATGTACTACCATATATATATCTGCCATATCATACCTCCGTTTTATATTGAAAAATATGATGATTAATACATGTAGGATGGAGGTATGATATGGCAGATGTGTGGTGTGTGGCGGTCTCACACGCCTGTCTGGTTCCAGTGAGTCAACTCGTATTACAAGTGCTTACCATCATGGTCTCTATATGACATCATGGTCCCTATATGACATTGAACCCAGTGTGCACTCCAGCGAATTTACGAACGCAGGCAAAGGGTTCAAACAAATTCACTCGATTAGCTAATGCACAACACCTGTGTCATAGTGGGTAGACATCAAGGGAATTGTAGTCCTAGATTTAGTGGACTACAAAAGCCACATACACAAGTGTTCACTGAGAAGAGAAACACCAAAATACACCAAATATTTCCAATATATTGTAGCGAACGGGAACTGGTAGTGTAACTCGCCCCATGCTGGAGTCGAACCCCGATCTCCCGCATAACCGCTGGCCACGCTAACCACAACACCAAGAGAGCTCTCCGATGGCCTTCCTTCCATCCGATGGCCTTCCTTCCATCCCGCTTCTGACACCAGTGTAGCGAATGGGGCGAGTTACACTACCAGTTCCCGTTCGCTACACTGGTGTCAGAAAGTTGGGATGGAAGGAAGGCCATCGGAGAGCCGTGTCCACGTGAGGGACTTGACATAGTGAAGCGTGAGGGCACGCTCTCCCGAACGGTGAGGATAGTGTAAAGATCCTGTATGAGGCCCGTTAACAGCTCCACCAAGGGAGTTAACTCTCTTGGTATTGTGGTTAGCGCGGCCGGCGGTTATGCGGGAGATCGGGGTTCGACTCCCGCATGGGGCGAGTTACACTACAAGTTCCCGTTCGCTACAATATACATAAAACAGAACACAAGAGAAAAGAAATGCTACAACATGCAGACATCAGGCAGTAGCCATCATATAGCATAGAACATGGGCCCTATTATGCACTTCATAAGTCTTAAGCAATAAGACGAGGCGGTAGATCTAAACTTAAGACGTGGAGGCGTGGTCAAGGCCACTTTGCTATTATGCGTGCGGTAGTGGGCGCCTAAGACCCGGCACTAAGCCCAAAAATTAGTCATGGGTGTGTTTTGGCCGTCTTCTCAATCAACCCAATCAGCGTGCCAGGTGCCATTCCCTTTAAGAACCGGCTGCGTTAAGTCATAAGCGCTATGCTATTATGCAGTTCATAGGCGCTAGACTTCATGCACGTTTTGAAACACGAGTCTACCGCGTAAGAACTTTTCAAACCACTTCTTAGCGCTAGGCGCAAAGTCAGATCGCATAATAGCAGGGGCGCCTAACGCACTTCATTAACATATGAATGAATGAATGGACTTTATTGTCATTGCTACAGTACAGGTACCAAACAACGAAATTTAGGAGGGGTGGCTCCCCTGGTGTTAGGAAAGAAAAAAAAAAAACTTTAAAAAAAAAATCACAAGAAGGGAAGGAGCTGGTTTACATAAATAAAGGCTATGTACACTATCCACTCTACTATACTGTACAGATAGACGACTAGGGTTGTCATATTGCACAATAGTATTATTTCACATTTATTTAAAGTGTCACAGTTTGCAGGCTTGAAATGTACATGTTTGTGCCTCAGCACTACAACTGATTTTTTCAGTCCAGCAGCTGCCATCAATCCGTCCAGACTGTCCAGGGCCCAGAACTTAGGTCTTTGCTGTGTTCAGGGCCTGGACGGCCCTGTGGTAGAAGCTGCTCTTCAGTCTGTTTGTCTTTGCGGCCAGAGTCCTGAACCGCCTTTTCGAGGGCAGCCTGGTAAAGTGTTCGTACCCAGGGTGGGTCGGGTCCCTGGAGATCTTGGAGGCCTTCCTGAGACAGCGTGTGTTGTACAGCTCTTCCAGAGAGGGGAGGGGGGCGCCGGTGATCTTCTGTGCTGTTCTCACGACTCTCTGTAGCGCATTTCTCTCCGCTGTTGTGCAGCTGAAGAACCAGTTGCAGATGCCGTAGGTGAGGATGCTCTCCACTGCGCCGCGGTAGAAGGTCACCAGTATCTCCTGCTTGCTGTGTTCCTTCCTGAGGACTCTCAGGGTGTATAGCCGCTGTTGTGCCATCTTGATGGTGCCTTTTGTGTTGTCCTTCCAGGTCAGGTCATCCCGCATGTGCATCCCCAGGAATCGAAGGGTTGAGACTCTCTCCACGCTCTCTCCGTCGATGAGCAGGGGCTGGATCTCGGACTTTTTCTTCCTGAAGTCTACGATGATTTCCTGGGTCTTTGACTTGTTCAGCAGCAGGTTGTTAACCTTGCACAGCTTGCTCAGTTGCTCTACCTCATCCCTGTACGCCACCTCGTCCCCCCCCGAGATGCATCCCACCACAGTGGTGTCGTCTGCAAACTTTACGATGGGGTGGACGGGGGTGAAGTCATAGGTGTAGAGGTTGTAGAGGATGGGGCTTAGCACGCAGCCCTGGGGGGACCCAGTGCTGAGTCTGAGGGCTGTGGAGGTGTGGGGGCCCACCCGCACCCTCTGGGGGCGGTCGGTCAGGAAGTCCTTGATCCACGCACATATAGAGTGTGATAGACCCAGGTCTAGTAGTTTGGTCACTAGCCTGTCTGGAAGGATGGTGTTGAAGGCGGAGCTGAAGTCCACGAAGAGCAGTCTCGCGTAGCTGTTTCCCCTCTCCAGGTGGGATAGAGTGGCGTGGAGAGTCGTCGCGATGGCGTCCTCTGTGGACCTGTGGGCTCTGTAGGCGAACTGGTATGGATCCAGGTTGGGCGGGAGGCGTGTGAGTATGTGGGCCCGGACTAGTTTCTCGAAGCACTTCATGATGATTGGTGTGAGTGCCACCGGGCGGTAGTCGTTTAGGCAGCTCACCGTGCTTTTCTTCGGGACTGGGATGATAGTTGAGGTTTTCAGGCAGGGTGGGATGGTGGCCTGGGACAGGGACTGGTTAAAGATGTTGGTGAAAACCCCGGCCAGCTGGTCGGCGCAGTCCCTCAGCACCCGTCCCAGGACGCCATCCGGCCCCGAGGCTTTCCTGGGGTCCACCGCCTTCAGTACGCGTCTCACTTCATGCTCTGTGAGGGTGAGGCTGCTGAGAGCTGGAGAGAGTGGTGTTTGTGTTGCGGTTACCTCCGTTCGCCCCTCGTCGAACCGGGCGTAGAAGGTGTTCAGCTTTCCCGCCAGCAGGGGGTCGTCCTCTGCGGCTGTGAGCCTGTTGGCTCTGAAGTTTGTCATCTGCTGAACCCCCTGCCACATCCGCCTGGAGTCGTTGCTCAGGAGGCATTCCTCAATCTTCTCTCTGTGGTCAGCCTTGGCCGCTTTGATTCCGCGCTTTAGGTTGGCCCTGGTGGAGCTGTACAGCGGTGTGCTCTTCCCTGCGAAGAAGGCAATGTCCCTCTCGTTGATCAGTTTTTGGACCTTCCCAGTCATCCATGGCTTCGTGTTGGGGTAGACCCGGACCCGTTTGTCCACGGTGACTGAGTTGGTGCAGTTCACTATGTGGTTCAGAACCGACGACGTGTACTGTTCCAGAACACTCCCACAATGAGTAATATATGCACGGGAGTCTTACGTCTTATGTGTGGGCGCCTAGAGACACCTGCATAATAGCAGTAGCGCGTATGAAGCGCATAATAAGGGTGGCGGTAGGTCTTAACCTGGCGGTGCGTCTTAATTAAGACTTAAGACGGCAAGTTAAGAAGTGCATAATAGGGCCCATAGGGTTTCTAAAGCAATTTATTCATAGCACACACTCATGTCAAAATCCTCAATCAAACCTAGGGGTTGTAGACTTTCTAGGGTGTGGATCCAAGAAAGCTCTCTCTGGCATAACCTCCTGTCAACATCACCCCCTCTCTGAAGGGTAATCTGCTCTATGCCCTGGAACCTAAGAGAGGAAATGGGGTGGGAGTGGTTATTAAAATGACACGCTACGGGGTAGTTCACATCTTTGCGTCTTATGGAACTTTTGTGTTCACTGATTCTTTGTTTGAGGGGACGGGTGTTTTTTTACCAATATAGATTTGATCACATGGGCATTTTAAGTGCACAACTTTTTTTGTATTACATGTGTGGAATTGTTCCCTCCCATTCTAGGATGTCTAAAATCATTGGTTTTAGAAGTATTATGGCACTGGGCACTGGGTAGTTTTTCCCCCCTTTTTATGTAGATTGATCCATTGTTATTTTATCTGTCCTAAATGTTATAATTGACTGGTGGAATGGTCCACGGTCTGTTGATTGAATTCTCCTCAGATGCCAAGGCTCCGTTTAACCATGGACAGACCTGTGCTATGGCATCTGAGAGAACGTTTAGGGAAAGGAATGGTGCCATGTTCACTCAAAACCTCTCTACTCCAGTTGAAGGAGACTTGCACATAGTCCACAGAGAATAGATTAGCTTTTTTCTCTTTTTCTCTCTCGCCTTACTTATTGTGAGAAGCCTCCATGCATGAAGAAACAAAGAGGAAGTGAGAAATAGAGAGAAAGAGAATGAAAGAAAGTAAGAGAGAGAGAGAGAGAGAGAGACCTTTGCTGTGTGCTTCAGCATCAGAGTTCTGTCCATAAGATCACAATCTTAAGGAGGCTTAAAACGGATATAATTTGTCTGTCATCCAATATTGTTGATCCAATGTGGTTTTAGCATACTCACAATATCCATGATGAAACACCCAACCTAACTGAGACCTATACATTATGCTGTGGTTCATCTTGTTACCAGCAGAGAGAGACAGAGCACTTTGTATGCTTGTAAGAGAAGCGCTGTTTAAATCCACTCACCAAACACTTTATTAGGAACACGTGTACACCTTCTCATTCATTCAGGTGGTGTAATGGTGCGGGGATTGTTTTCTTGGCACACTTTGGGCCCATTAATACCAGTCAATCATCCCTCAATCACACATCACATCATGCTACAGCCTATTTGAGTATTGCTACTGACCGACCATATGCGTCCCTTCATGACCACAATGTACCCATCTTCTTCTCATGGCTGCTTCCAGCATGATAATGCACCTTGTCACAAAGCAAAGGTCATCTCAAACTGGTTTCATGAACATTCAGTGGCCTTCCCAGTCTGAATCCAGTTGAACACCTTTGGGATTAGGTAGAACGGGAGATTCACAGCTTGAAAGTGCACCTGAAAAATCTGCAGGAATTGTGCAATGCAATCATGTCATCATGGACCAGAATCTCAAAGGAAAGTTTCCAACATCTTTTGGAATCAATGCCATGAAGAATTGAGTCTGTTTTGAGAGTAAAGGGAGGTCCTACCCAGTATTAGTATAGTGTTCCTATTCCTAATAAAGTGTTCGGTGAGTGTAGAAAGATAGTCTAAATTTGTCATATAATGTATATTATTTCTCTTTTACCCTCTCCTGAAGCTACACATTTTGATTGAATGATAAATGTTTTAATAGTTTAATAGCAATCACTAAGGGGATTAATGACTTTGGCTGTGGTCCTAACTAAGCTCTATATGTCTATCTACAGTATGGGCTGAAACCTGAGGAGCTGGATAGTACTAGATTACACTGCAGGATTATTACTACTAATCCCATCATTTGTAGTCTCCAGTAATCTGGCACGCTGACGCTTTAGCATCTTGCTTTCTAAGAGGGATGAACATGACCAGCCACATGTCAGACAGACATTTGTTAAAGGTCAGAGTTCACCATGAATTTAGACTTCATGTCTCCTTGATGAATACAGATCTTTATTGTTTTTATTTGGGGAGTGAAAAAGGTATTGGCAACATTTTTTAAAAATGTGATAATTGTTGGGAAAATGCATATTTGCATACAAATTATATAATTGACACATCACCAAAAATGTAGGGTCAATAATGTTTGAAGACTATCTCTTGTCTTGTCTTGTAAGTGTATGCTGGTAGGGTGTCCATAATGTATTCCACTGGGTCTTCAGTCCGACAGTGAGTCCAATAATGAGTCATCCTTGAGCCACAAGGCCTATCTGTTGCATTTCAGATGTACGTCATAGGCTAGCATACGCTTTACTCTTCTTAGAAACTGAATTTGACTCTTTACTTTGTGTTATTGTGTTTGCTTTGGAATAAAAGTGCATTATTGCAAGCAAACATTTTTTTATTTGTAAGCGTATGCCAAAACAAAACAAAACAAACATACCTAACAGTGAGATGTTTTTAAGGGGCAATGTAAATTGGTACATCCATTTTTGGACTTTTAAATTAATGATATATAGCCATCGATTCTTGAAGAATGTAATTTATGAAAGCCTCATGAGTTTAGATCAACTGTTACTGCATCCGAACCCAAAACATAACATTGTTTTTACTCCATTATTTGTAGACAATGTAATCGTAAACAAACACTGTAGGCTATACCTTCAAAACATGGTTAAAACTCATTTTGATCTCATGGATGATTAGCCCTTCACAGACCATCCATAGCTCTGTGAATGCAAGTGGTGGGTTGCCCGATTGGTGGTTGTTTGATTTAGTGAAAGCACCTTTAATAATGAGTTTAAGCAACAAAACAAAAGTACAGAGGAAACAAATAATCCTAATGTTGAATGCAAATAATACACTGTAGGCTATTTGACGAGCGAAACGTGTAACACATTTGTGAGTAGCCTACACATAGATCTATGAGCCTACACAAAACACAAAGCAGTGACAGAGGAACCATAAGCATCTGGAACCGGAAACAGAAGGATATATTGATTTTGACACCACTTTCCCTTCTGGAGCCACCTCTCTTCTGGCTCTGGAGATTCATTTGCCAGATTTCATTGGAGCGTAGAAAAGGATGCGCCGTTGTCTGATTTGGCTTTAATTGACGCCCGTGTCTTACAGGGTTGAGTGGTGTGGCTTTGGAGTTGCCCGAGTGTTTGCCTTGGAAGTTGGAGCGCTAGAACGCTGACGTCAGTCGGGACCACGGTGCAAATCACGGTGCTTTGCGTTTGCACACTAACTGGATTTCTCGCCTCTTCCCATTTTGCTGCCAGTTTCGGTGGAGCAATCAGTATGGATGCGCTGTGGATCGTACCCCTGCTGTTGGTCCCACTGCTGCTATGGACCAGCAGCACGTTTGTATTTTATTTCAAAAAGTGTTTCTATGTGGCCTGGATGATGGGTTTGGGCCTGGTTGCAATTCCGATTTGTATTCTGAAAAGCGGCGGCAGAGACATTGAGAACATGAGGTAAATTGTCTTCTGCACAAACAGCGGCTCGCCGAGCCTCCTGACAGACAGCAGCAGTAGCCAGCTAACCGTTAGCTTGTCTGCTTCTCACCAGGAATGAAAACACTACACTTCTGTGAAAAAGTGATAAGAGGGCTATTGATGAAATAATGCTGCATAATAATGTTATTTATCTAAAACCCACGCATCTATCAGATGTATGAATTGAAGATTGTTTGTCTGTCTGTTGTTGTTTTTCCTAGGTAATGTTATGTACATGAATGCTCATATCCAGCAGTGGTATGTGGAAGGCTAACCGCTAGCTTCAGTACAGCCAGATGTTTAGGGGTTCAACGTCGCTAAAGGACAATCCAGGTTTATTTGGATACATCTCGCGAGACGTACAACATAATCCAGCCTTATTTTGAGAGCTCTCGCGAGATTTATCAAAATAAGCCTAGATGTTCCTTTAGCGATGTTGATGGAATACCCCCCTTGGTCTCCAAGGCGGCTAACGCCATGCTAGCTAGCATGCTAACCTCAGCTACAGTGTGCCTCCAGTATAATATAATAGCCTCGGGACGGACATGTTTGAAACAACCTTATCCAGCCAGGCCATATTTAGTGCACAGACTAACCAAGAACACACTACTGCAGAACATCTGTCATGGCATGCATGGATTTGTGTGGCCATCAAGTTCCAACCTGTTTTGCGTGGGAATATCAACTCTTATCAGCTGGTGGATTAGGATTAGACATGACAATGTGCAGTGATGATTTCCGGAAGGTTGAACCGTTATGATCATGCACATTAAACATTAAAGAGAGTTGTTTCATTTAGCTAAGACAAGTGCTAATCATCCAGGTGTGTGTGTGTGTGTGTGTGTGTGTGTGTACACACATCCCTATAATCTAGAATAAAATGAGATAATGTCACAGTGTTCCAGGTGGCTGCCAACTGGCTGTGACTCCACCTATGTACACTTGAAGAGACTGACCTTTTATACCCCTCCCTTACTCCCCCGCCCCCCATTGATGGGGTTAAACTACACTAGCGTCAGAGTGTCCCCTTGTTAGCGAACTGATCGGGTGTTGTGGTCAGAGGAGCCATCGAGGGCCACGGCTGATTGGACAGAAGTGACTGTATCCGGTAATTACGTAGGCAATCGAGTCAGATCGCATGTCTCTCCCCCCCCCCCCCTCCTGAACGGTGTTGTGTTGCTGAAACGGTTGTTATCTTCCGAAATGTTCCCAGAAATCAATATCCTCTCCCTCATGGGCCGTTTGTCCCTTGTTAGCTCAGTCGTGACAACACAGGTCTGACCACAGGTCATGTTGCCCCGACTCACCATTCTCTGTCAACCCAAAGGTTATCTGGAACCTATTCTCTGTGTGTGAGTGTGAGTGTGAGTGTGTGAGTGTGAGTGTGAGTGTCTGTGTCTGTGTGTCTGTGTGTGAGTGTGTAAGAAAGAAAGAGAAGGGGGAGGGAGGCACATACAGACAGACTCTCACTGACAGACAAAGACTAGGGAGGCAAACCATATTAGAAAGAGTTGACTGATTCAGTAAGGACAGCAGCACAGCCCGTCCCAGTCATCTGCCCCCCGGACGGGTACAGGGAAGGTCTTGACTGCTGGCTCTGGGACTACAGCCTCCGGTCAATATGTCCCACGCCACTGCTTGGTTCTCATTCAGACTTGAACCTATAGGTCGCCTCCCCTTGCTGTGAATGCCTCTCTGGTGAATGAGTTATTGTGTGGCTTTGTGTTGAATGTGTTGCAAGAATGGGACTGGGTTAGTGAGTAGGGACGGGTCCTCCAGTACTCAGAAACAGACGTTAAACCTCTATCTTTAACCAGAGATTTGAGGGTTTTTTGCGTCCGACTGTAAATGTAGGCCACACCGAGGGATCAGGGGGTAATGGCACAGCTGATGTTGAACAGGCCTAACTAAACCTTGTTCTGCTGCTCTGCCTCTCCTTTCCCCTGCTCTCTACCCCTGCATGCACCCACATCACACACCCCGGCAGAGTTGGTCGTTCTTGTAAAGTCGGGTTGTGCTTCTGACTAGTTACTTGCTAACTACTAGTGTCTGTTCTGACTAGTTACTCACTAACTACTAGTGTCTGTTCTGTTTGGCTTCAGCAGCTTGAGCAACTTCCCTTTGGCTACAAATAAAGACAGTTTGTTGTTGAGACGCTACTGAGTAGCCTAATTTTTTCTCTCATCTTTGCTTTGTCTATCCATTTCTTTACACACTGCGCTTGGCGCTAAGTGGAGAACAAAAAAACAAAAAAAAGAGAAAAAAAGTACTAAATCATGCGAGTCAAAACATGTCACATGCCGTCTCCATAAGTGAGTGTTTGTGTATATGTAGGCTCCATAGTATATAATAGTTTCTTCAAGTTGCAGAGCTAGAGAATGTGTGCGTGGGATGTGTGTGTGTGTGTGTGTGTGTGTGGGGGGGGCGGGCTGTTTCAGCATCCCAGACGTTCCAGACAAATGGAGTCAGAGTGGTCCTGTTGGCAGTTGCCAAGATTCCAACGTGAATCATCAAGCTGAATCTCATCACAAGGGATAAAAACAAACAGGGGATTTAGCCACTTACCCACAGTCTCTTGGGCTGCACACACATGGGAGACGGGCTTATGAAAGAGGAACAGGACTCACTGTCTGTTTGCGAGCCAGGATGTGTGCACTCACTGTGGGCAACTCTCACAGTTATTTCTCCTCTCTGCGACCGAGAGGTTGGCTCAACATCCTCTTCTCTGTCAGGTGACATCCTCTCTCTCTGTCATCGTCCTGTCCTCGTGTCCAAGGCCTTGTCAAACACACCGGTGGTCAGTTTGAACGTTGGCACCCTGGTCTGTCGGGGGATAATGGTTATTAGGTCAAAGCAGGCGAGGGTCATACTCACGTTCGTCAAACAAGGCCGGAGGGCGGCGTGACATTATGGCGGCTCTTTCAGTCACCTTTGTTCAGTGAGAGTCGACGAGGAGGCCTTTAGAGCTCGATCATGAGATAACTTTTTATCTTAGTGCTATTATTATCTTAACTTATTAGCTTCGTGTCACGTTTTTACAGCTAGATGAAGACCTAGGCCTACATTGTGAGATGACGAACCTTTTTTCACTCTCTTATTTGCTCTGTGTCCTGTGTTTTATCCTTATATCGGCATTCAGAGTTTGAGATCACACCCACCCCCACGCTGTTATCTCTCCTCCTAGAGTTGTTTACGAAGCTAGCTGGTTAGTAACATGTCGGAGATGTCCAGCAACCAAAAAAAAAAAAAAGAAGCTTGTTTGGAGTTGTTACTTTCAAAAACAGCATGTGCTCGCTTGTGAACCGTTGAACGAGCTGCGTTTGACAGACTCTAGGGTGTGCAGTGCGCACAAGCCCTCAGAGTCGGTCGCTGAGAGAGTAGAATCTCTACAGATTAGGCAATTCTTTCCCCCTCTTAACAAATTGCCGTCAAGGAGACGGGGGGGCCTCTCGCCATGAGCACATTACCCTTGCGTAACCACTACTGCCTTTTTACACAAGATGTTTTTTTCATCATGATGCTTTCTGGAGATAGGAGGAGAGGATTAAGCCTGTTCAAAGGTTGCCTGTTGTGCAGTTTGCTATGAACTCTGAGATCATTCCTGAGCATGTAGGCCTAATACTGGTGGTGGTGGTGGTGGTGGTGAGTGTATGATGAGAGACACACACACACACACACACACACCTTCCTGTGTGTGTTTAATCACACGCCACAGACTAACTGGGCTAAACAGAACCACATGCTTCTCCTTCATCTCCAGCATCTTTTAGACAGAGGGCTTATAGTTTCCTTACCGTAATCAGGTCCATGTGCTCGGACGTGCCAGAGGTGCTCAGGGAGGGTTGTTTATGCCTAGGCTATATACCGTCAGGATGTTGTGTGTTGCTCTCCTTTAAATAGAGCCCGGACCAAAGAGCCTACATTTATCCTAGAAAGCCAAGAGATCAAGGCATTTTTCCGGTCTCCAAAGAACGATTTTGAGTTGGGGCCTAGCCTAGCCTCTATCCTCTGAAGGCCAGCACGGCCTATGGCGCCGGTATTCTTAATTCCTGCATAATGTTTAGGATTAGCTGTTATCATAACTGACAGTTAATCCAAATATAAAAAGCGTCAGGCTAGCTGTACTGCTTACGGCGGCGGTTGCTTTGCTGAACAGACAGTTGCGGTCATGTGGCGGTATGGAACGGCATGTGAGACGCTGGGGGGAGGCTCCGTGGAGGAGCGCGCACAGACAGATGGTTGGCCTCCCTCCCTCTCTCTCTCTCTTAATGCTCGTCGAAGCATCGTGTTCGCTCAGGGCCTCGTCATTAGCCTTCTGAGAAACAAACAGAACAATGCAGGAGACGAACGCAGGGAGATTTGGTTCGGTAGAGATATCTGGCGTCTTTGTCGCGTGGGCGCTGCTTACGTCTAACGGGGGGGGCGGCTGTGGCGCAAGAGGTAGAGCCGGCGTCTAATGATCACAAGGTCGGCAGATCGGCAGTTCGAACCCCGGCCGGCCACGTGTCGAGGTGTCCCTGGGCAAGACACGGAACCCCAAATCTCTCCCGGCAAGCGGGCCGGCGCCTTGCATGGTAGCTTGCCGCCGTTGATGTGTCAATGTGTGTGTGAATGAGTGAATGAGAGGCCGTGGTAAAGCGCTTTAGCATAAGGCACTATACAAGTGCAGTCCATTTACCATTTTTATTACGGGAAATGACTGCGTGCTGCTGTTTCCGAGGTTGAGACACCAACGTGTTGATGTTTCTGTCTCTGTTTTTCCTGTTTGTGACTGAAGGCCTTGTGGGTGTGTCGTTTCTGTGACTGAAGGCGTTGTGGGTGTGTCCTGTTTGTGACAGAAGGCCTTGTGGGTGTGTCCTGTTTGTGACTGAAGGCGTTGTGGGTGTGTCCTGTTTGTGACAGAAGGCCTTGTGGATGTGTCCTGTTTGTGACTGAAGGCCTTGTGGGTGTGTCCTGTCTGTGACTGAAGGCCTTGTGGGTGTGTCCTGTTTGTGACTGAAGGCCTTGTGGGTGTGTCGTTTCTGTGACTGAAGGCGGTGTTTCCTGTCCGCAGGGTCATCCGCGGCCTGGTCCGCCATGTGAAGTACTTCCTGGGTCTGCGGTTCGAGGTGAGCGGCTGGGAGCACCTGCAGACGGAGGGCCCCTACGTCATCATCTCCAACCACCAGAGCTCCCTGGATGTCCTGGGTAGGACGGACGCGCACACGCACACACACACACACACACTCTCTCACTCAGAGGTCATCATCAGGGATCCCGAGCTTAACCACCTTAACCCCCCTTCACACACACACACACACACACACATACACACACACACCTCTTTTGAATATGATCAGGGCACGTCCTCTTGTCTCTCCACCAAGCCCTTACCACACATCATGTACGCAAATGCCAAAGGTGTTTCGCAACCCTATCTGACTTGCTCGGGTGCCTGGCATGACATTCTGTGTTTTCAGGCATAAAGAAATCCAGAAACAAATCCAGAAACACTCAAGCCAAGGCATGCCCAGATAGATGGGATAGACTTGTCAGTTGGTGTAGGCTTACTGAGCACACATACACACACAGGCCTAGCTGTCACAGGGATACAGCCTGAATCGAACGAGAGACTATATTAATATACTAATCTCTCTTTCGGATTAGACAGTCCGACACCATTTTGTGCCCACCGCTGTCAAGAGAGGCGCTGCGATCAATGAGAAACACCCTGGCGAGGGGAATCGTCTAGCACTCTGAATAGAGAGAGGCCGGTGGCTTTGTGGTTGGATGTATCGAAGGTTATTATTCAGGCTTCCCACGGGTCCTTGTAAGTTTGTGAATTTGAGAAAGAAAAAAAAATCAATTTTGAAAATAGAGATGGGTCATTGAAAGTGCTTGAATTCTCTCTCTCTCTCTCTCTCTCTCTCTCTCTCTCTCTCTCTCTCTCTCTCTCTCTCAAATAAATAAATATATATATATATATGTATTTGGAAAGTGACACAATTTCCATAATTCTGGCTCTGTACGCCACCACAATGGATTTGAAATGAAACAATCAAGATGTAATTGAAGTGCAGACTGGCTTAGGAATTGCAACAATTTTTATACACAGTCCCATATTTTCAGAAGCTCAAAAGTAATTGGACAAATGAACATAATCATAAATAAAATGTAAATTTGTAATACTTTGTCGAGAATCCTTTGCAGGCAATGATGGACATCACCAAATGCTGGGTTTCCTCCTTTGTGATGCTTTGTCAGGCCTTTACTGCAACTGTCTTCAGTTGTTGTTTGTTCGTGGGTCTTTCTGCCTTTAGTTTTGTCTTCAGCAAGTGAAATGCATGCTCAATCAGGTTGAGATCAGGTGATTGACTCTGGCCATTGCAGAATATTACACTTCTTTGCCATAAAAAACTCCTGAGTTGCTTACGCAGTATGTTTTGGGTCATTGTCCATCTGTATTGTGAAGCGCCATCCAATCAACTTAGCTGAATTTGTCTGAATCTGAGCAGACAGAATATCCCCCAGAATTCATCCGTCTGCTTCTGTCTTCTGTCACATCATCAATAAACACTAGTGACTCAGTGCCATTGGAAGCCAGGCATGCCCATGTCATCACACTAACTCCACTGTTTTTTACAGATGATGTGGTAAGTGTCGGATCATGAGCCGTTCCAAGCCTTATCCATACTTTTTTTCCCCATCATTCTGTTACAGGTTGATCTGAGTTTCATCTGTCCAAAGAATGCTCTTCCAGAACAGGGCTGGCTTTTTTAGATGTTTTTTGGCAAAGTCTAATCTGGCCTTTCTATTCTTGAGGCTTATGAATGGCTTGCAACTTGTGGTGAACCCTCTGTATTTGTTCATGTGAAGTCTTCCCTTTATGGTACACTTGGATAATGATATGCCTACCTCCTGGAGACTGTTCATCACTTGGCTGGATGTTGTGAGGGGGGTTTTCTTTTCCATGTAAAGGATCCTGTGATCATCCACCACTCTTGTCTTCCATGGACGTTCAGACCTTTTACTGGTGCTGAGCTCACCAGTGTGTTATTTTTTTCTCAGAATGTACCAAACAGTTAATTTGGCCACTCCTAATGTTCCCGCTATCTCTCTGACTCATTTTTTGGTTGTTTTTGCAGCCTACGGATGGCCTGTTTCACTTGCATTGAGAGCTCCGTTGAACGCATGTTGTGCGTATACAGCAACAGCTTCCAAATGCAAATGCCACACTTGGAATCAACTGAGACCTTTTACCTGCTTAATTGATAAAGAAATAATGAAGGAATAGCTCACACTGGCCCATGAAACAGCTTTTGAGTCAATTGTCCAATTGCTTTTGGTCCCTTGAAAAAGAGGGAGCTACATATTAAAGAGGTGTAATTCCTAAACTCTTCCTTCAATTTGGATGTCAATGCCCTTACCCTAAAGCTGAGAGTCTGCACTTTAAGCCCATCTTCATTATATAACTGTAACTGTATCTAAAATAAAAAAATATCCAAATATATATGGACCTAACTGTATATTCAAAAATGTTTTACTCAGCTCGTCAACTAGTAAATAAATCTCTTTATTGCTTAACTTTACCCATATTTCACAATATATTGTTTTGCTGTGCTGTGGTAGAGAAGGCAAGAGACCATCTAGTGTTCATACATTCAAGCCTCTCTTTTTAATTGTTGTCTGTGAGCGGATAGTTCCTATTACTATATAAATTCTCATCTAGATCTGTCTCAAACTATGCTGTGTTGGGTCCTTGAATTTGAGGGAATTCCTTGAAAGGTGCTTGAATTTGATGTTTCAGAAGGTGTGGGAACCCTGTGAGAGTTTCTTTCCACGTCAATCAAAGGTGATAATCACGGGTGTTTGTCGGGAGACCGGACCGGTCTCACACGGGAGACACGTTTGTGTCGAGTTGTTTGGAAAAGCACAAGCCTGTTAGCGCTAGGCTAATGCTGTGACGGACTGTTCTCTGGGTAGACAGTTGCGGTGGTCCCCGTCTCTGTCAGTGAGCTGGTGGGTTGGGGAGTGGGGGGGGGGGTAGCCTTTCCTCGCCCGTGGACTTGGTTCCTGTGTCCGTGCGTGCACTCCCCTTAAATCTCCGCCGTGAGGTAGCTGACTTGGCGGCGGTGTTGTGTTCTCCTGCCTGGTTTCTGCCTGGGAGAGTGGCGTCTCTCTCTCTGTCTGTCTGTCTGGTCTCTGTCTGGTGTCTCTCTCTCTGTCTGTCTGTCTGGTCTCTGTCTGGTGTCTCTCTCTCTCTCTGTCTGTCTGTCTGGTCTCTGTCTGGTGTCTCTGTGGTGAGTGGTGTCTCTCTCTCTGTCTGTCTGTCTGGTCTCTGTCTGGTGTCTCTGTGGTGAGTGGTGTCTCTCTCTCTCTGTCTGTCTGTCTGGTCTCTGTCTGTCTGGTCTCTGTCTGGTGTCTCTGTGGTGAGTGGTGTCTCTGTCTGTCTAGTCTCTGTCTGGTGTCTCTGTGGTGAGTGGTGTCTCTCTGGTTAGTGGTGTCTCTCTGATTAGTGGTGTCTCTCTCTGGTTAGTGGTGTCTCTCTGGTTAGTGGTGTCTCTCTGGTTAGTGGTGTCTCTCTGGTTAGTGGTGTCTCTCTGGTTAGTGGTGTCTCTCTGGTTAGTGGTGTCTCTCTGGTTAGTGGTGTCTCTCTCTGGTTAGTGGTGTCTCTCTGGTTAGTGGTGTCTCTCTCTGGTTAGTGGTGTCTCTCTGGTTAGTGGTGTCTCTCTCTGGTTATGTCTCTCTCTGGTTAGTGGTGTCTCTCTGGTTAGTGGTGTCTCTCTGGTTAGTGGTGTCTCTCTCTGGTTAGTGGTGTCTCTCTGATTAGTGGTGTCTCTCTGTGGTGAGTGGTGTCTCTCTGTGGTGAGTGGTGTCTCTCTCTGGGAGAGTGGTGTCTCCACTTCATTAGAGCTCTGCAGGAGTTCCTGATCCAGGGTCAGAGTTTCCATACCAACCCTGACACCCCCTCCACCAGAAAGCTGATCCTGGGGTAAACAGAACGCCCCTATGCCTCTTGGTCACTCTCTGCGTTACTCACACCAACACACACAAACACACCCTGTGAGCACACCCATGAATACATACACTTGCGCTTTGTCTTTCATGCGCGCACACACACACACACACACACACACACACACACACACACACACACACACACACACACACACACACACACACACACACACACTAGGCCAGGTGTGAGACAGAAAGCCCTGCCTTACTGCAGGTGTTGTTGATGCTGTGTGTTTGTTTTTCCTGCATTGAAAAGGCTCCTTTCGCCCCACCTAAGCCTTCTACGAGAAGTAGCGCAAGAAAAACCATGCCAAAACGGTTCGATGCATTTATTTCTGCAATTCGGGCATCCCAGCAGCAGGTGCTTTTGTACAGGTTCCCTAATGGGACAGAGGTAATGTTACCTTTCCAGCTTATTAACCCCGAACCCTGGGAGCCCACGGGTTACGTTAGACTCATTTAGCCAGGCTCGTAGCTGTAACTACCCTTAGACAGGCTTGTAGCTGGTAACTACACTTAGACAGGCTTGTAGCTGGTAACTAGCCTTAGACAGGATTGTAGCTGTAACTAGCCTTAGACAGGCTTGTAGCTGGTAACTAGCTTTAGCAGTCCTCGACTCCTCTGGTTACTTTAGACTCTTCTAGACAGGCTAATATAGACCCTCACATAGACCCTCACACCTCACATAGACCCCTAGGAGGAGGTGTAGCCACGGTACATAGCAGCAGACCACATAAACTCACGTGGCCTAAGCTACTCTGTGTTTTCTCTGTGTCTCTGTGTGGGCCTACAGTAGATGTGCATGTGCAGTGCATGTGTTCTCTGTCACCCGACACTTCTAGAATCGGGTGATTCTACTGAAGTACCAAGACAACAAAACGCATTCGCCATCTAGCCAGGTGAACAGCCCGAGGGTTAGGGTGTGGACAGATATACTGTATAGGATGTGGACAGATATACTGTATGTACAGAGTGATATGTACAGATAAGGGGGAGATATCTACATAGTGCTGTCCCAAACGACTATTTTTCTAACGATTAATCTAGCGATTATTTTATCGATTATTCGATTAGTCT
This sequence comes from Nansenia antarctica, assembly GCF_963989245.1. Classification (NCBI taxonomy): domain Eukaryota; kingdom Metazoa; phylum Chordata; class Actinopteri; order Argentiniformes; family Microstomatidae; genus Nansenia; species Nansenia antarctica. Next base: position 45,796,548 of record NC_137689.1, on the reverse strand, counting down.
AACGACTAATTTATCGATAAGTCTAACGATAATTTTTGTACTGTAAAAAACAAACAAAAAAAAAACGTATTTGTCTCCACCTCACTGCTATGTTTAGCCAACTTGAATGCCAACATGGCCATTTAGAAGTCTGTCCATCACCACAACACATAGCTAGCTAACGTTACTCTCGCTGCTATGTTATGATTAGCTAAATTCATGCTAACGTAGCATGCGAGCTACGAGCTAGATAACGTACAGTAGGTGCTCGCACCACAATGACAATAGGCTACCGTAGCTAGCCAGCTACATAGCTAACGTTACTAACACCAGAAGACAAGACATACGAACTGTGGTGAGCTACATTGCTTGTGTAACATTAGCTAGTAGCTATCCATTTTTCACTCATACACTTAATTGTCTCGCCTGGTAAAATAAAGGTAAAAAAAAAAACGAAAAAAAAAAAAACGCCATTTTGTTTATTTACGACTAACCGACGCATATTACGCTAACCGACGTATTGACGTAGTCGATGACGTCGACGACGTCGAATAATCGTAACAGCCCTAATCTACAGTAAGATATATGCACTGTGATATGTACAGAGCAAGGGTAACGGATAACAACGATGGTGGTGGTACGATGGGTGGTAACCGATAGGGATGAATTAAGTATTCAGAAGGAGAAATTCATGAGGATTAATACCAGAATAAATACGATTTTTCACTGTTAACAGTGTTTTTTTGCGTTGAAGATATTAAGTGATAAATGGCCGATGATCCACGGCTGCCTTTGTGAATGTCGGCACACGTCGAAAAATTTATTATTTCGTTCATAGCACCCACCGATTATTTGAATATGGAAAAACTGTAGTTATGCACATCCCTAGTAAAACACCATCTTTTACATTTACATTTAGGGCATTTAGCAGACGCCTTATTCCAAAGCGACTTACAATCAATATTTGACTAAGCAAGTGAATCATCAATCCACAAGTCGTAGCAGGAAGAGTAATCTAGCTCAGGCCCGGGGCCATTGGCAGTCTCAGTGATAGAAATACAGATTTATTTCTATTTTTTATAGACAGTGGAGAAACAGAGAAAAGGTACAGGGGGGGCAGTAGAAGTCTTGGCGGACACAGTAAAGGGGAAAAGCGTGTGTCTTCAGGAGACTCAGTGCTGGGGGGCAGTAGATGTCTCAGGAGGAGCAGTTAAGGTGTAACCTGAAGAGTTGGCTCCATCTCTCCCTCCAGGGCTGATGGAGATCCTGCCCGACCGCTGCACCATGATTGCCAAGAAGGAGCTGGTGTACGCCGGCACGGTGGGCCTGGTCTGCTGGCTGGGCGGCCTGGTCTTCATCAACCGCAAGAACACCAACGACGCCAAGACAGTCATGGCCGACGCTGCCAAGACCATGCTGGACGACCAGGTACACCCCCTCTAATCAACCTGCTTCCCTCTCCATCTCCTTTCTCTCTTCCTCCCCCCTTCCCCCTCTCTCTCCGCTCTCGGCTCTTTATCTTTCCTCTCTCTCTCCCCCTCTCCTAGCTCCCCACCCCTCTCCTGTTGCCTTCACTCTCCTCTCCTCTATTCTATCTCTCCTTCACTCTCCTCTCCTCTATTCTATCTCTCCTTCACTCTCCTCCTCTATACTAACTCTCTGATATATCGAGATCTTGCTTAGTCAGATGGCCGGAAATGACATTGATGACTCAGAGAGAAGGTTGAATCGTAATCATTGTATTAGGCAGATCTGGGTTACATTCTCTTGTACAGATGTTTCCAAGGCAGCATGCTCTGTTAGTTCCCAAGCTTCAAGCATGGCTGCGACATAGGAGTTGCCGAGCATGGCTGCGGCATAAGGAATGCCAAGCAAAGTACTGATGGAAGTTACAGCTTATATACTTGTTCACAGAGAGGGAATAGCTTTACATCCGTCCCTCGTAACTTACAATACTGACATTGGTTCCCATACATGGCTCTATCCTGTGTCCATGCTGTTCTACTCTGCTGAGCACTGGGCAATGTCCTTATAGTTCAACTGGTCTCACTGTTACTTGATATGGTATGTGCCTGCTCCTAAGGATGTGTTGTTTACTACTGAGAGTGGGCACACTTAAAGTATGTTTAAGGTTAAACAATGAGTATTGCAATATTTGATAGGCACACAAAAATGCATCATATCACTCTCCTCCTCTATTCTATCTCTCCTTCACTCTCCTCCTCTATTCTATCTCTCCTTCACTCTCCTCCTCTATTCTCTCTCCCATGTCTCTGACCCCTGACCTCTGTAGATCCGTCTGTGGGTGTTCCCTGAGGGCACGCGCAACCAGAAGGGCGACCTGCTGCCCTTTAAGAAGGGAGCCTTCCACCTGGCCGTGCAGGCACAGGTGAGTCTGCTGTGTGTGTGTGTGTGTGTGTGTGTGTGTGTGTGTGTGTATACAGGTGTTGTGTGTGTGTGTGTGTGTGTGTGTATGCAGGTGTGTGTGTGTGTGTGTGTGTGTATACAGGTGTGTGTGTGTGTGCAGGTGTGTGTGTGTATGCAGGTGGTGTGTGTGTGTGTGTGTGTGTGTGTGTGTGTGTGTGAGAGAGAGTGAGTGACGTGAGTGACTGAGTGAGAGTGTGTGAGTGTGTGAGAGTGAGTGAGTGAGTGTGTGAGAGTGAGTGAGTGTGTGAGAGTGAGTGAGTGTGTGTGTGTGTGTGTGTGTGTGAGTGACTGACTGAGTGAGTGTGTGTGAGAGTGTGAGTGTGAGTGAGTGTGAGTGAGTGTGAGTGTGAGTGTGAGTGTGTGTGAGAGTGAGTGTGAGTGTGAGAGTGAGTGTGTGAAAGTGTGTGAGTGAGTGTGAGTGAGTGTGAGTGAGTGTGTGAGAGTGTGTGAGAGTGTGTGAGAGTGTGTGTGAGAGTGTGTGAGTGTGTGAGAGTGAGTGAGTGTGTGTGTGTGTGTGTGTCAGTGAGTGAGTGAGTGAGAGTGAGTGAGAGTGTGAGTGAGTGTGTATGAGAGAGTGAGTCAGTGAGTGAGTGTGAGTGACTGTGAGAGTGTGAGTGACTGTGTGAGTGAGAGTGAGTGAGTGACTGTGTGAGTGAGTGTGTGAGTGAGAGTGAGTGAGTGACTGTGAGCGTGTAAGCGAGCGTGAGCGTGCGTGCGTGTGTGACTGTGTGTGTGAGTGTGTGTGTGTGAGAGTATTGGTTTTTTAGCTCTGTGATTGTTTCTGCTTACCATACCGGCAGCAGTAGGGGTTGTGTGGTAGTGAGTGCTGTGCCTGTTCAGGCCACACGGGGGCGCTAACAATCTTTACCTGGCATCGACACTGACTGGCCTGACCAGATTATAATCCTGATGTCGACTTTTTTTTTTTTTTGAGCATCGGAGAGCGAACAGTTTGGCCTCTTTTCCCATCAGGACCCACAAATAACACGTTTTCTCTCCGCTCGGTCTAGCTGCTCGCAGAAGGGCACCCAAAGACGTTCTAGCGTTCTAGAGTCTCCACCTTTGCGGTCCTCTGCGGTCCTCAGTCAGTAGAGCATGACCGCATGACGAAGCCGCGGGGTTCGATTCCCGCCGGGACCGTATATACTGAGATGACGTAAGTGGCTTTGGATAAAAAGCGTCAGCTGAAATGGCGTGTGTTGCACTCACAGAACATCTGCTCACGCCATGTTCACCTCACTGGCTCTGCCTTCAGTCACTGACCGAGAGAGGCTTTGAGAGGTCACCGAACGGGGGGGAGGGGGGGGCTCTGACAGCAAGGCCCTGTGGAGGGGGACGCAGCAGAGAGAGTCTGTCTGTCTGTCTGTCCATCCTGGAGGTGGGAGGTCTCCGCTCTGAGTTCCGTGTCCCCTAGCGCTTGTCAGGTGGAACCAATTAAAGAACCTTTCAGATGAAACAGAGCCAGACACACCGCAAAGTTCACTCCAGGCAACGGTGTGTGTGTGTGCAGGTCTGAGAACGTGTGCGTGCGCTGCTCTACGCTGTTCAAAGGGGTGGTTGTAGCTGTTCAAAGGGTGGTTGTAGCTGTTCAGAGGGTGGTTGTAGCTGTTCAGAGGGTGGTTGTGGCTGTTCAGGGTGGTTGTGGCTGTTCAGGGTGGTTGTAGCTGTTCAGAGGGTGGTTGTAGCTGTTCAGGGTGGTTGTGGCTGTTCAGGGTGGTTGTAGCTGTTCAGGGTGGTTGTAGCTGTTCAGAGGGTGGTTGTAGCTGTTCAGGGGGTGGTTGTGGTTGTTCAGAGGGTGGTTGTAGCTGTTCAGAGGGTGGTTGTAGCTGTTCAGGGGGTGGTTGTAGCTGTTCAGGGGGTGGTTGTAGCTGTTCAGAGGGTGGTTGTAGCTGTTCAGGGTGGTTGTAGCTGTTCAGGGTGGTTGTAGCTGTTCAGGGTGGTTGTAGCTGTTCAGAGTGGTTGTAGCTGTTCAGAGTGGTTGTAGCTGTTCAGAGGGTGGTTGTAGCTGTTCAGGGTGGTTGTAGCTGTTCAGAGTGGTTGTAGCTGTTCAGAGGGTGGTTGTAGCTGTTCACAGGGTGGTTGTAGCTGTTCAGAGGGTGGTTGTGGCTGTTCAGGGTGGTTGTGGCTGTTCAGGGTGGTTGTAGCTGTTCAGGGTGGTTGTAGCTGTTCAGGGTGGTTGTAGCTGTTCAGAGGGTGGTTGTAGCTGTTCAGAGGGTGGTTGTAGCTGTTCAGGGGGTGGTTGTAGCTGTTCAGGGGGTGGTTGTGGCTGTTCAGGGTGGTTGTGGCTGTTCAGAGGGTGGTTGTAGCTGTTCAGAGGGTGGTTGTGGCTGTTCAGAGGGTGGTTGTAGCTGTTCAGGGTGGTTGTAGCTGTTCAGAGGGTGGTTGTGGCTGTTCAGAGGGTGGTTGTAGCTGTTCAGGGTGGTTGTAGCTGTTCAGGGTGGTTGTAGCTGTTCAGGGTGGTTGTGGCTGTTCAGAGGGTGGTTGTAGCTGTTCAGAGGGTGGTTGTGGCTGTTCAGGGGGTGGTTGTGGCTGTTCAGGGGGTGGTTGTGGCTGTTCAGGGTGGTTGTAGCTGTTCAGAGGGTGGTTGTGGCTGTTCAGGGGGTGGTTGTGGCTGTTCAGGGTGGTTGTGGCTGTTCAGAGGGTGGTTGTGGCTGTTCAGGGTGGTTGTGGCTGTTCAGGGGGTGGTTGTAGCTGTTCAGGGTGGTTGTAGCTGTTCAGAGGGTGGTTGTGGCTGTTCAGGGTGGTTGTAGCTGTTCAGAGGGTGGTTGTGGCTGTTCAGGGTGGTTGTGACTGTTCAGGGTGGTTGTAGCTGTTCAGAGGGTGGTTGTGGCTGTTCAGGGTGGTTGTAGCTGTTCAGGGGGTGGTTGTAGCTGTTCAGGGTGGTTGTGACTGTTCAGGGTGGTTGTGGCTGTTCAGGGGGTGGTTGTAGCTGTTCAGAGGGTGGTTGTGGCTGTTCAGGGTGGTTGTAGCTGTTCAGAGGGTGGTTGTAGCTGTTCAGAGGGTGGTTGTAGCTGTTCAGAGGGTGGTTGTAGCTGTTCAGAGGGTGGTTGTGGCTGTTCAGGGTGGTTGTGGCTGTTCAGAGGGTGGTTGTGGCTGTTCAGGGTGGTTGTGGCTGTTCAGGGGGTGGTTGTAGCTGTTCAGAGGGTGGTTGTAGCTGTTCAGGGTGGTTGTAGCTGTTCAGGGTGGTTGTAGCTGTTCAGGGGGTGGTTGTAGCTGTTCAGAGGGTGGTTGTAGCTGTTCAGAGGGTGGTTGTGGCTGTTCAGAGGGTGGTTGTTGCTGTTCAGGGTGGTGGTAGCTGTTCAGGGGGTGGTTGTAGCTAGGGGTGTAACGGATCACGGAAATTCCGTGATCCGTTCGGATCGCCCTCCACGGTTCGGAACGCATGTGTACCGCGGATCAATTGCAAAATGTTAACAAGTAATAATATTACTTAATATTAGTTAATATCTCTTGTAAATCACAATGTAGAGTTGCCATGAAAATATGTTTTACTCTAAAGCGCAATGAAATGATAGGTTGATAATGCGAAAGAAAAATAATCCGTTGTTTGCTGGGAATCCACAACAACAAGGCTGCGTTCGTAAATCCGCTCTGGAATCTGATCAGCGTTCAAGGAACGCCTCTTGTCCAATCAAATTACTTGGTCGCTTTATGACGTCGGACCCAGTGTGCGCTCCGGCGCTCTCAAAGCGAATTTACGAACGCGGCCCAGGTGTATCATGGCGAGTGCTAGTTACGTTGTTCGGCGGAGAAGAACTCGAAATGGCTCCCTCGTCATTTAAATCCCATGTATTGGAGCACTTTGGCTTCTCTGTCAACTATGACGGGAGGCACGAAAAAGGTAGCTCGACAACTTCTGATAATGTAGGCATTTTTTTCATACCATGTTAAAAATAAGGGTTCACTTTATTATTTAGTTAAAAGTGGCATAAAACATGTTTATTCATCTGCTTTAAAGAGCCCAGTGACTCACTGCTGCAACCAGGCGCCTCCTCCCTATCTCCTATCATTTAAATTGAGTGTATTTCAGTATCATTATGTTGTGGTGATTCACATTAAGAGACATTCACCAAGAAGGGTTTGTACCTTTAAGAGTGGGGGTTAAAGGGGCAAGGGTTTCCGGTTCCGGGTGAAGTTATTGTGGTTGTCACTGAGAGTGTATGTTAGCATGTAGCAGAAGTGAGAGAAGTAAACATCCTCGACTCCAACCTACGTCTGTCGTCTCTTTGTTGCACTTCCCACATTGGTGACCCTGACGAAAGCGAACGAGATGTCTGTCAACGAGAACGCCGGTAACGCCGCCGCGTTGCCCACAGCGCCCGCACCGGACTATGCTAACATATACGCTGCAACCGTCAAGCTGCCCGACTTTTGGCAGCAGAACCCACGGGCGTGGTTTCACCACATAGAAGCCCAATTCCGGCTGAGAGGGATAACGCAGGATGGGACTAAATATTTCCATGTGGTGTCTGCGTTAGATGCTTCGACAACTGCACGCGCGATGATGCTGTTAGAGGATCCACCGGCTGTCGGCATGTACGGTGCATTGAAGACATTCCTGCTGAAACTTTATGAGCTGTCAGAATTAGAGAAAGCAGACCGCCTGCTGTCACTCAATGGCCTCGGCGACGGCAAACCGTCGGAGTTGATGGAGAGAATGTTGTCTGTGCTGGGATCAGCTGGGGTCCGTTTCACTAACGGTGGCTTAATATAGCGGCGCTATAATTAAATGCGGCGCTCAGGGACCTCGAGATTGGTATTCAAGCCTCAGGTGATTCCTCGAATGAGGATCAGCCTTGTGTCATCAGTGTTCACAGAAGACAGGCTTACAAATCTTCGATATGGGCGCGTGCACGCAGACATAAAAAGCCCTGAAGTGTCGATCTGTCGAAATGAAGATACTCCACTCTGCAGGGGTACTACATTTGCGCAGCATTCCGAATTATTGATTTTTATGAAGACGGAAAAATAAGATGTAAAATAGTGCAATACTGCCGCAATTAACAAGGCGAGGGAAATGGTTTGGCAAGAAATTGCTGACCGATTAAATGCGTAGGTCATACTAGCCCCAGTTATTGTTATATGTTCATATTTTAATTGCTACTGTGGTGATATCCGCAGCAGGCTACAAACCATCATATCGCCACAATGGCGTAGTGGTATTGACTGCTGCCATAGGATTTATTCGACATTTTATATCAGTGGTTCGAATCCCTCTTCAGGCGCACTTTTTACTGCATTTCGTTGTCTGAATCTAATCTAAAATCTCATCTAAAAAAGTATTGTAGGCTATAAAATTATGGTGCAGGCTAATTTACAAGAACTGACACGATTACAATGGTGTTTGAAACCTTTGCATGAAATCTTCGGTTAAATGTAAAAAAAAAAAATGAATGACTTAGTCAAGTCTCGAACTCTCAACCTTTGGAACTCGAGTCCACAGCCTTAACCACTACGCTAGCTAGACCGCTGTCATGACGGCAATGCAAGTTGAGACAATTACTTCTTTTTTTTTTTACACTCTTTTCTTTATCTATCTATCACACTTTCAAAATATCAAGTTATCTATCACACAATCAAACTATCTATCGATCGATCACACTTTCAAAATATCAAATTATCTATCTATCACACAGTCAAACTATCTAATCTATCTATCTCATGTGAAGTGGGAACTAATATTTCCTAAAAGACACATGAGGAGGAACTTTCGTTCAGGGTTTAGTTTCCGCCTGTGAGCCTTTTTTGACGCACGGATGACTATAGCCTGTGTTTTAGCCTGGTCGGGACCAGGCTAATTATATCTGACTCAGAAGGAGCTCAACCAAGCAGCGAATTATTTGAGCCACATTGATGGCACCGAACGCAAGCTAACATTTTCGAGGCTTAAAACTTTATCGAGGCTTAGACCTTTATCGAGCTTCATGGAATAGGGCCCTGATCCCTCGTTCTTGTTTACACACATTTTCCTGCGGCAGCTCCCGGCGCCTGTGCGCACAGCACTGGCCAGTTCCCCCCTCTCCTCCACCAAGGATTATCGTTCTCTGGCTGCGGAGGCCGACAGGGTGTACCTCGCTAACCGGCAGCAGTTTATCCATGCGCTGCTGCCCCACCCAGACCACTTGACCCCACCTCCACCCCTGGAGGACTATACAGACACCGCGGCCGCGGTGACGGCCCGCCGCCAAGCCGACGACGGGCTCTGTTACTACCATGCAAGGTTTGGGTCCAAGGCCAAGCAGTGTCGCAAGCCATGCAGTTTCAGGGTACAGGGAAACGCCAGGGCCGGCGCTCATTAGCGGCTATGGGCGCCGGCCGTGACTGCAAGCTGTTGTTCGTCGCCGACTCCTTATCTGGCCGGCGGTTGCTGGTCGACTCAGGCGCTCAACGCAGCATCCTGCCAGCGCAGGCAGTGGACACCATGGCCGGCGGACACGGCCCCCAGATGGACGCCGCTAATGGCACACCCATACGAACATTTGGCATCAGGTATGTGGAAGTGTGTTTTGGCGGGCGCCGTTTCGGCTGGGACTTTGTTATGGCTGCTGTATCCACGCCACTTCTGGGCGCGGACTTCCTCTGTGCTTTTAACCTGCTGGTGGATATTAAGAACTGTCGCCTGATCGATGCCCTCTCTTTTGCTTCGTACCCCTGTACGCTGGGGGGGGCGGGAGCGCTTTGCCTGGCAAACACGCTGGCCACCGGGGATCCATATCAACGCCTGCTCGCCGGTTTCCCTGACCTCACTACACCCACGTTCTCAGCGGAGGTGGCTAAGCACGGCGTAGAGCACCATATCACCACCGTGGGCCCCCCAGTCTATGCCCGGGCCCGACGCCTCGACGCGGCCAAGCTTGCAATCGCCAGAGGGGAGTTTTCGACCATGGAGCGACTCGGCATCGTGCGCCGCTCAAAGAGCCCGTGGGCTTCCCCCCTACATATGGTGACTAAGGCCGACGGGGGTTAGGGATGGACGGTTTCCAATTATTGAAACCGAAAAACCGTCAGAGAGTAAAACCGCGGTTTTCCGGTTAACCGAAAAATACAGTAAAAAAAAAAAAAAAAAAAAAAAAGAGCGCCAATTTCAAATAATTGAGCCCTACTGCTACAATACACTCATGTCGAACACCATTAAAACACCGTAAGCACAGTCACAACACATTTAGGCTACTTAGTTTCACAAATATAAGTGGAAAGGCAGACTTTTGTAAGCTACACCATACATGAAAACACATGAACACTTAACACACCAGCTCCGCTGATCCAGGGTGCACGCCTGCACGGAAGATCATCTCTTGGAACAGCGTCTTCATTGAATGAACTGCTTTCTCAATATCTTGGTTCTTAGACAAAGTTTCAGCTGCTGCTCAATGTATTTAAATATTTGAATACTGCTCAATAATCACTGAAATATTAGACTTAGAATTATGCAGTGAACATACTTAAAGCTTTTCATAAAAACCACATGCCGCGAGACTGACTCGTCCTGAACTGTCGTAAGTCAATCAACAAAGAATGCCCCATCAAAATAAAAGTGCCCATGGTAGAGCTGTCAAAATAGAGCTTTCAAAATAAATGTACTAATACAGATAGAGATAAATACAGAACTACCTTTGCGTCACTAAGTGACCGCGTATCTTCTGAGACATGCGTTCTGTCATCACTTTCAGTAGCGCCTTCACACACAGTGGCGCTGTGCACAAACACTCTTGATCCGTATAGCTCTTGTTTTATTATATTGTGGTTTAGTAAATACTGCACTTGGAGTTACATTCAATGCATGATTTGTGCTATAGAACATAAATATAGTTTGATTGATTGATTGATATCAAATCAAATCACATTTTATTTCTATAGCGCATTTCTCACAAAAGTGACCCAATGCGCTTTACAGAGAGCAGCGAAAATGATCTTATTAAATGTAAGCGAGTAATTGTAAAAAACCTTTCCTATCTACCAATAACTGAAGGCAACTATCTTTCCCATAGAGTGATTCGTTACCCTTAAATATAATCCCAATTAGATATTAATCCTCAGTTATTCTTCACAACTGACCAAACCTCTCACTCATTGCGCGGCAGATTCAGACTGTATCATTGTTATTTTCACACACGACAAACATGTGACATGTTCCAGTTTTATTCTTATTCTATTTCATTCTTCTAAAAAAAAAAAAAAAAAAAAAAAAAAAAACGGTTTCAGACGGTTTTGATAAAAAACCGTTTCTATTTTTATAAACCCCGGTTTTCGGTTTAACCGAAAAACCGTCCATCTGGCGCCCCTGCGGCGATTTCCGTCGCCTGAATAACGCCACAACCCCCGACCGGTACCCCGTTCCACACATACAGGACTTCTCTGCCCACCTGGCGGGGGCCGTCATTTTTTCCAAGGTGGACCTGGTGCGCGGGTACCACCAGGTGCCGGTCCATCCGCAGGATGTGCCAAAGACGGCTGTCATCACACCCTTTGGACTGTTCGAGTTTTTGCGAATGCCTTTTGGCCTCAAAGGGGCGGCGCAGACGTTTCAGCGCCTGATGGACTCTGTGCTCCGAGACATGCCATTCATGTTTGTTTACCTGGATGACATTCTGGTGGCCAGCGCGTCCATGGAGGAGCACATGACACATCTCCGGCAGTTGTTTGAGCGGCTCAGGGCCCACGGCCTCATTGTAAACCCAGCCAAGTGCCAGTTCGGGCAGTCATCCATCACCTTCCTCGGACACCATGTCGCTCCGCAGGGAGCCGCCCCTCTTCCCGCCAGAGTGGAGGCCATCACCAGTTTCCCCCGTCCCCGCACGATACAGTCTCTACAAGAGTTCCTGGGCATGGTGAATTTTTACAACCGTTTTATTCCCCATGCCGCCCACCTCATGCGTCCCTTGTACGAGACCCTGCGGGGAAAAGGGCCCAAGGACGTGTTGGACTGGTCCCCGGAGATGGACAAGGCTTTCGGGGCTGCTAAGAACGCGCTGGCTAACGCTGCTCTACTGGCGCACCCGTCTCCCACGGCCCCGGTCGCCCTCACGACGGACGCCTCTGACTATGCAGTGGGGGCGGTGTGCGAGCAGTGGGTGAACGGGGCTTGGCAGCCGCTGGCCTTCTTCAGCAAACAGCTCCGCGACAACGAGCGCAAGTACAGCACCTTTGACAGGGAACTGCTGGGTCTTTTCCTGGCCACCAGACACTTTAGATTCCTGTTAGAGGGCCGCCAGTTCACCGCCTTCGTGGACCACAAGCCACTGACATTCTCCATGGCCAAGACCTCGGAGCCATGGTCTGGGCGTCAGCAGCGTCAGCTCTCGGCGATCTCCGAGTTCACCACGGACATCCAGCACTTGGCGGGCAAGGACAACTTCGTCGCCGACTGCCTCTCACGGGCGGTCGTCGGGTCTGTTCACTTAGGACTCGACTATGCCGCCATGGCGGCGGACCAAGCCGCAGACTCTGACATTCAGGCCTACCGGGTCGCTCCTACTGCACTGCAGCTGGAGGACGTGGTGTTCGACGCGGCCAAAGCCACTCTCCTCTGCGACGTCTCCACCGGCCAACCACGTCCTATGGTGCCGGCTGCCTGGCGGCGCAGGGTTTTCAACACCATCCACGGCCTTTCCCACCCGGGGGTGAAAGCCTCGGCTAAATTGGTGGGGATTAAGTTTGTTTGGCCTGGCCTCCGGAGGGACGTTAGAACCTGGGCTGGCTCGTGTGTGGCATGTCAGCGCGCTAAGGTGCACCGCCATACCAAAGCCCCTTTGGCACCGTTTGTGGTGCCAGAGAGGCGTTTTGACCACGTGCATGTGGACCTGGTAGGCCCCCTGCCCCCGTCTCACGGATATACCTACCTCCTCACCATGGTGGACCGGACCACCAGGTGGCCAGAAGCTGTTCCCCTGGCCTCTACTACGGCAGCGGAGGTGGCCCGGGCGTTCATTGGGTGCTGGGTGGCCCGCTTTGGCACACCAGGTGACATCACGAGCGACAGGGGCCCCCAGTTCACCTCGGAGCTCTGGACTACGGTTGCTGAGCACCTGGGGGTGAAGATCCACCGCACTACGGCGTACCACCCGCAGGGCAATGGACTTTGTGAGCGGTTCCATCGGGACATGAAGGCCGCTCTTCGGGCCAGCCTGATGGACAGTGGCTGGGTGGACCGCCTCCCGTGGGTCATGCTCGGTCTTCGCTCTGCCCCCAAAGAGGATCTCCAGGCCTCGTCCGCCGAGCTGGTGTATGGCCAGCCACTGCGGGTTCCTGGGGAGTTTCTTCCAGAGGCTGCAGCTCCCTGGTCGGCCGCCTCTCATAGAACTGTGTTCCGGGGCATTGTGAATGACCTCGTCCCCATTCCGACATCACGTCACTGCCTCCCCCAGTCCTACGTCCCCAGGGACCTGCCATTGGCTAAGTACGTTTTCATCCGACACGACAGCCATCGGGCTCCACTGCGGCCCCCCTACGACGGGCCCTTCCGTGTCCTGGAGGCGGGCGCTAAGCACTTTGTGGTGGACATGGGGGGCAGGTCAGAGCGGGTCGCTATAGACCGTCTCAAGCCTGCTCACTTGAACATTGACGAGCCAGTTCAGTTGGCCCTACCCCCGCGGCGGGGGCGGCCCCCTACCCCAACCTCTGTCCCTGCCCCAGTCCCTTCCATGGCCCGGGCTCCAGTTCCAGTTCCAGCTCCAGTTCCAGTTCTCACCCTTAATCCCCCTCCTGCAAAGCGCAGCCGTTTCGGCCGCTTGATCCGCCCCCCGCCACGTTAACTGTAGTACTGTTCATGGATTGCCTGTTCAGTTGGACTTTTAATGGTTATCTTGGTTTTTTGTACCTTCTGGGTTGGTGAATTCTGGGGGGGCCTGTGTGGTGATTCACATTAAGAGACATTCACCAAGAAGGGTTTGTACCTTTAAGAGTGGGGGTTAAAGGGGCAAGGGTTTCCGGTTCCGGGTGAAGTTATTGTGGTTGTCACTGAGAGTGTATGTTAGCATGTAGCAGAAGTGAGAGAAGTAAACATCCTCGACTCCAACCTACGTCTGTCGTCTCTTTGTTGCACTTCCCACAATGTAATGTTTGAGTGTAGAATATGTTATATATATTATATGTATATAATATATGTATATATATTACCAGTTTTGACATCTTGAATGTTGTTGGTTTTTGTCACATAGTAAAAGTGGTGTTTTTACAGAATTCAAGGAAAAAGCAGTTTTTATAAAAACAAAAATGTTTTGTGTTGATCCGAAAAATGATCCGATCCGTGACTCAAAAACCGTGACACGATCCGATCCGTGAGTTAGGTGATCCGTTACACCCCTAGTTGTAGCTGTTCAGAGGGTGGTTGTGGCTGTTCAGAGGGTGGTTGTAGCTGTTCAGAGGGTGGTTGTATCTGTTCAGGGTGGTTGTGGCTGTTCAGGGGGTGGTTGTAGCTGTTCAGGGTGGTTGTGGCTGTTCAGGGTGGTTGTGGCTGTTCAGGGGGTGGTTGTAGCTGTTCAGGGTGGTTGTAGCTGTTCAGAGGGTGGTTGTAGCTGTTCAGGGGGTGGTTGTAGCTGTTCAGGGTGGTTGTAGCTGTTCAGAGGGTGGTTGTAGCTGTTCAGGGGGTGGTTGTAGCTGTTCAGGGTGGTTGTAGCTGTTCAGGGGGTGGTTGTGGCTGTTCAGGGTGGTTGTAGCTGTTCAGGGTGGTTGTGGCTGTTCAGAGGGTGGTTGTAGCTGTTCAGGGGGTGGTTGTAGCTGTTCAGGGTGGTTGTAGCTGTTCAGAGGGTGGTTGTAGCTGTTCAGAGGGTGGTTGTGGCTGTTCAGGGTGGTTGTAGCTGTTCACGGTGGTTGTGGCTGTTCAGAGGGTGGTTGTAGCTGTTCAGAGGGTGGTTGTAGCTGTTCAGAGGGTGGTTGTGGTTGTTCAGGGGGTGGTTGTAGCTGTTCAGGGTGGTTGTGGCTGTTCAGGGGGTGGTTGTGGCTGTTCAGAGGGTGGTTGTAGCTGTTCAGAGGGTGGTTGTAGCTGTTCAGAGGGTGGTTGTGGTTGTTCAGGGTGGTTGTAGCTGTTCAGAGGGTGGTTGTGGTTGTTCAGGGTGGTTGTAGCTGTTCAGAGGGTGGTTGTGGCTGTTCAGAGGGTGGTTGTGTAGCTGGCGTAGAGGGAGATGGTGTTGGGACAGGCAGGCGCCGGGTTAACCAAGCCCTGCTGTTCCCTGTTAGCCAACACACAGACACCTCAGTCAGGTCTACACAGAGCAGCCCTCTCCCCTCAGCTCTGCTTCTCTATGGTGGTGTGTATGGACGTGTTCTCAGTGGAACAGAACAGCTGTGTGTGTGGGGGTGTGTGTGTGTGGGGGTGAGTTTGCGGGGAGCACAGAGCTCAGAGAAGCCCAGTTGAACCCCGACGTCCCCCCACCCTCTATTCCTGTCCTGTCTTGCGTGTGTGTCTGTGTGGCGGCTGTTTGCCTGTTTGGCTTTTGCTGTGAGGGAGAAGAGACATAACAACAACATTTTAATTGTCTTTTCTGAAGCTCTCTTAAATCTTTCTCCCTGTCGCTCCCTCTCTCTATTCCAGGCTCCCATCATACCCATCGTGTTCTCTTCCTACAGCAAGTTCTACCTACGGAAAGAAAAGCAATTCAATTCGGGTACAGAGTTGTTGTTGAATTTTGTTTCTTTAGTTTGATTACTTTTACACAATAATTTGAATAAAATATTGAATCGTAACTAATAGGGATGTAACGATGCATGGCGAGACAGTTAATTATGGATACAAACGTGACCATTCAAATCTGAGATGAAAAATGAATCGCGATACTCCTTTTAAACAGCAGAGGGCGGAATCTACTTTTGACTTTCCAAGTGAAACCCTGTCATAGTTATACCCTACCTCCGAAGTAAATAGGGATTCTTTAAGAAAATACAGTATTTGGTAGTTTTTTTGTCCGAGAAATAAATTAAATAAGCTTTCTCAGTCATAATTTCTCTGCAATTTCTCTAAAAAAAATAAAAAAATAAATGGTGGTGACTGTGATCCCTGACGCTGGCTCCTCTCCCCCTCCCAGGGACCATCACGCTGAAGGTCCTCCCGAAGATCGACACCAAGGGGATGACGTCTGACGACGTGGCCTCGCTCTCCGACAAGTCCTACGAGCTCATGCTCTCCGCATTCCGCGACATTTCTGGCCCAGTAACCCAGAGCAACGGGCCCTCGCGCCACTGAACATTACGCCCCGCCCCCACCACCCCTCCTCCTCCTCCTCCTCCTCTGCTGTCCGAGATCCCCCCGCCCCCCTCAAAAGCCCCCATACCCACCCCCCATACTCCCCCCCGCAGGCTGCCTGCCCAGGACTACGCACAGCAGGGGTTTCTGTCATGAACTGGCTCTGCTGTCCTGTGAAGAGGGCCGGGCCCCCGGTGTGGTTCTGGTCCAACCGGCAGCACCAGCACAGCGCAGTCCTTAACCCCCCCCCCCCCCCCGGGGCTCCCGCAGCAGGACGCTCAGGTCCTGGCCCGGGGCGGAGAGGCGGAGAGGCGGCAGGGCAGAGCAGCAGGGAGGCGGGGCGGTCATCATGCATGCCTTTAGGTTGGCTCTGTCCACCATGGTGGTGGTGTTTATTTTTTTTTGTTCTCGGTTTTTCAAGAGTCCCATCTCTTTGGGGGGGGTTTTGTCTTATTTTATCAGTGGTTGTGTTTTCGCCTTTCTCTCTCTCTCTCTCTCATGGCGTTTCATCACAGGTAAACCTTTTTTGGGGGGGATCTTCATAAATGTCGGTGGATATTTCTATGTTCCTCGTGCTGCCTTACCTGATATCTTAACACGTGCTCAAAACACACGCACACACACAACTTCCTGCGCAGACTCACGCGCACACACAATGATAACCTACCCCCCCCCCCCCTCATACATCCTCCCCCTTTCTGCATTCCAGTCTTGTGTCTTCTCTGAAGGAAAGGAAGGACGGGGGGGGGGGGGGGGGAGAGAGACAGCCTGGGGGGCCCCGGGGACTTCTGTAGAAGGTGTGTCTCTGCAGAACCAACTCTATATTCAGAACGGCTTCTCAGCTAAGCGACCGGTTAGCTTCTCAACTAAGCGACCGATTAGCTCAACGACGACACACTCACTGTACGATGGCGAAAAATTATTCAAGAAACAAAGTACAAACAACAACAAAAAACATCATGAATGAATTCATGGACTTACGTGGTCTCCATTTCCGATGTTGTGCATTGTCGGTGTACCAGTGTTTCTTTTCCTTTTGGTTTTGTCTTCTTTTTTCCATCAGTGTAGAAATAATCTGCATGTAACATTGAGCAAGAGTGACTTTTTTGCTGTGTTCTATATCTTCGCTCTCTCTATTTATTTCTACATCCAATGATCTTGTTTTTTTTGTTGAGTTGTTTTTTTGTTTTTTTGATGACACCTTTTCTCTCCTCTTAAGGAACTCCGTTGAGTGAACCCTATTTAAGACGTATCAAAGGTGATATCCTGAAGTGCAATGTCCAACTGTTCAAAACATGACTGTTCCAAAGTGCAAGCTTCCTGTTGTGCCATTTCAAAGTGTTGTAGAGAGGGGAGCGTCAGGGGTACCACAGCGACGGTTTGTGTGTCTGACCGTGTGATCAGTTAGAGAGCGATTGATCGGTTTTACGGTTGCCATTGACAAACAAATGGAGGCAGTCACTCACTGCAGCTAGACAGGCTGACATCTCACATCTTCTCCTGATTGACTTCGTCAGTTCTCTGTTGTCTTTTAATGTTCCTCTCAACTTGAATTGTCACTAACTACTAATTAATCTCGCTCATCTCTGCCCCCCCCCCCCCCCCCACTACAAAAATGATTCTCAGTAGACGTCAAATAGGAATCAAATCCTCTTAAAAAGAAATATAGTATTTTAGTAACCCCTTTGACTTGGGGTTTGGCCTGTGACTTTTTAAAGGAAGGTTGACAACATTTAGATTTGTGGGAATGTTTTGGCCTTACGTTCAAGATGGTGATCAATCATCTCAGTTAGAATTGTTTAGCTAATGAACTTGTGAGAGGTTTTATATTTTGTAATTTATAGACAAAACATCTAACAATAAATGACTGAAGATTTATTTATGGTAAAGCAGCTCGTCAAATATAATTTGCATTCGGGTCTTGGAAATTGTATATTGTTCATTGCCTTTACATTACAGTTTGCAAAATGAAGTAGCTTGCAGCTTTTTACCTGTCAAACACCATTCTGAGAATGTATTTCGACATTCAGGATATTTGTGGACTAATTGCATTTAACTATTTTGAAGTATAATGTATTCCAATGGGATGTTGTCTTGCATACAGTTGGTTTTGGACACCATAGATTTGTGTTGATGAAATGTATTTATTTTGGATTTTTAAGGTGAATCAAAGTGTTACATTTATCTCTCAGATTCCTTTCTTTTGCACCCGAGCTTCCTGAAGTGTTATTCTGAATGAAGGCATCTGTCCTCTGTCTGGTCATCAACCTGTCTCAGCTCTTCATCGCGGAGGCCCAGTAAACAAAGAGTCCGAAAGACGTCCTCGGGGAAGCCGGAATGTGGGTTCAAATGACGTCTTTCTAGGACGTCCAGATGACATCTTACTAGGACGTCCAGATGACGTCTATGGACTACAATGGATCTGAACCCACATTCCGGCTTCCCTGAGGACGCCTTTTGGACTCTTGGTTTACTGGGAGGGACTGCAGTAGTTTGAGTGGCACCTGCTGGACTGTCGCTCCAGGGAACAAATGCATTTGAGGTTCCAGTGTTTCATACTACCATATCAAGAAAATGTGTCAGTAATCATATTCAGTGACATCTGTTTTTGTTCAGAGGAGTATGTATATTCATGAGTGAGCTGTTTTGTTTTGTCACTTCTCCTCAAATGCAGTGGTGTATTTTCTTGCAACAAGAGATCTGAATGTTCATCAGAACTGCTACCAAATTGGTTTCAACCAAAATGGAAACTGTAATTGATTTTTGCCGGTCAATAGTTGTTTCTTGATTTTCCTGGTCGTTTTGTAGCTCAACCTTTTCCAGTCTGTCAGCTATATGTGTCATTAATTCAAAATGGCCGTGGCTCACAGGTTCTGTACAACTTGAGCCTTGTTGGTAGATTTGGTTGTTGTTGTTTACTAAATTATACTAAAGATATTGGATGATTTAAAGTATTGATACATTGATAAAGCACTTTTGATGTTGAGTTTGGGTGGTATATTTGAACAAAATAATGATTATTAAGAAAAATGATTTAAGAATTTCACCAAAGCTATTAAATTGTAATCTGGTGGTAGCTTTAGATAACTATGAACAACTGAGCTGTGTGTGTGTGTGTGTGTGTGTGTGTGTGTGTGTGTGTGTGTGTGTGTGTGTGTGTGTGTGTGTGTGTGTGTGTGTGTGTGTGTGTGTGTGTGTGTGTGTGTGTGTGTGTGTGTGTGTGTGTGTGTGTGTGTGTGTGTGTGTGTGTGTGTGTGTGTGTGTGTGTGTGTGTGTGTGTGTGTGTGTGTGTGTGTGTGTGTGTGTGTGTGTGTGTGTGTGTGTGTGTGTGTGTGTGAGAGACAGTACACACAAGACAGACACCCATTGTATCTGGTTAATATCAGTTATGTATCTTGATTTCACAGAATATGGATAAATGTGTTTGAATGCCTTGAAAAAGAATAAATAAATTTCATTCTTTTCTTTCTTTTTTATTAAGGTGTTGAGTTCATGTTTATTTTCTTTGACTCTTAAGTGGTCTAATGAATGCTCATAATGGCCTTCATTGGGTATGGAACGGGTAGTCCACATTTCACCTCTCACTGTTAGCTTTGAGAAGATGGCATCCTTTGACCTCGAGTGTGGTAGAAATGATCGAACACTGTTATGTTCAAACCACTGATGAGTGTTGTTCTCATATGATGAACGGAAGACAAAAGCAATTTTTGATTAATCGATTTTTTATTACAAAAGAAGGTCAACTATGTATAAAACAACTACTTGCAATTAGTAGCTCTGTGAAATAACATGGAAATATAACTTAAATAGATAAATACAGATGTCCACGTGAGCCCTTGGACAGGTGGGGGGGGGGGGGGCTCAGAAAGTGGACCCAGCTGCACCGATGTGAAAGTAAACTTGGAAACTAAATACCACGCAGAGACGAAATGGCCAGTTTGACCCTTGACCCTCAGGTGTTTTGACTCCGATGCTCCAGTCATTTCAAGGTAATAGGAGAATGAGGTCCCATTATTCGTGATACAGGTGGTGCTATGCTATCGTGCTGTCAATGACTCGGCAATCTACGGTCATTTAATAATACTGCTGGGGCCGGTTATGTCTGATAGCACGTGACAGGTTTGCCCATCATAAGCTTAGGCTTGACGTTTGGAATGGTCTCATCAGAGAAACATTTTTTATTTTTTTACACTGACTGCTTTTTGTGCTAATGTTCCTTCTCGTCTTTGCCAACATCCTAGATTAGCGTGACTCCAGTCCTATGTTCAATGTGTGGTGAACTTTGTATGGAGAGATGTCTCCTCCGGGCGAGAGAGACCCCCAGGCCGTGTTCAGGGTCTTAATTCTCCTGGCATGAACCTGCAGTGAAGACAGAGCGACAGAGGACCCATCAAGAGAGTGACCAGAGACTTTAACAACAGTAATGAATGCCGGTAGGTCATCTATGGTCACTTGACTGGACCGTAAAAACACTGGTTGTTCAAAAATGTTCAAATCTGGATCAGAATCATCTCGATTATTTTTCTCTGATCCAGGATTCGATCGAGATGGCTGACTTCCACCTCTACGACTCGAAATCAGCCAGATCGATCTGATCCTGGATAGCGAGAAAAAAACAAAACAGAAACGGGATCGTTCTGATCCAGATGAAACGTTCTGAACGACCGGGCCCGGCTTCCACTCACAGGTGCCGAGGCGCTCCTCCAGGAAGCCGATCTGCTCGCTGAGGGAGTCGATGCGGTCCAGCTGTTGGAAGGAGTGGGACAGGAAGGTGGTCTTCTCCGACACGCCCTCGTCCAACGACAGAGGGTAGAGACTGTTGAAGGGGGCCAACACCAGCTGCAGCTTCTACAGAGAGAGACACAGAGAGACAGAGAGAGAGAGAAAGAAAAGGGAGGACAAGATGAGAGGATACAATTGAGAGGGATGGCAGGGACAGGGGGGAGGGCAGTTAGATAGAAAGACGTTCACTCCTCCTAACACCTTATTGCACAGCTGGTCATCATCAAGGTCTTCCTAACATCACTGAGGATGCCGGCAGTGGAGAAAGGGCAGTTGATCTTGTTGGCAGATATCACAATTGAATCAGTCGTGCCATCACGGTGGGCAGGTTCATGTGTAACGCTGCCCTTGTAAAAATGTATAGACCTCCCAAATGCAGCTACAGTTTGATGTTTTCTGTAAATCACAGAGCATAAAACGACTAAGCTTATAATGAAACCCAGAACAGTTTTGAAAAGGTCACTGTGTGTGTCTGGCGTTTCAAAGGAAGCATGGTGTGTATGTTTGCTGTTTCTTTGGCAAATTTTGGTGTGTGTATGTGGGTGTCCGTGTCTGTGTCTGTGTGTGCGTGTGTGTGCGTGCGTGCGTGTGTGTCTGTCTGTGTCTGTGTGTTCGTGTGTGTCTGTCTGTGTGTCTGTGTGTGTGTGTGTGTGTTTACCTGCTCTAGCAGTTCTACTCTGTTCTTCAGGATCTGCACCTCCTCTGTGACATTCTCCGCCAGCCCCCCTCCACCTGCAGACACAAACACACATCAGTAAACATGAACATACGTCTCTACACCCCCTCCTACTCCAGAGGGTGGGTCAGCTGACAGAGGGGAGTTCTGGGAAAACAATTCAACCAAGGGGTAAAGGGTAGTGAAAGGCTGTGTGTGTGTGTGTGTGTGTGTGGATGGGGGGGGGGGGCTTAATCCTCTCAGATCCATCAAGCGTTTGGAGCTCTGACATCCTCTCCTAGTCCCTAAAGCTTCCTCCCTTCATCCGTCTCCAGAATGATTCATACCTCAGAACTCCGAACCAGGAAGTGAACCGCAGAACCACAGGGGGGCCTGGGGGGGTTAGGCCTGGGGGTTGAAGCCGGTGACAAAGCCATAACTTTTGTCTGTCAAGGAGCCCGGGGAGATATGGGAAAACGACATAGACACACATACAAACTGACAGAGAACGCCCTATAAATAGACAAACAGTCCATCATTGGCTCTCTAAACATATTTCCCCTTGTATCGGTTACAGCACCACGAGGGTGGGCTGGGCCTGGGTCCAACATGCCACCAAGTGTCCCCCTAGCTCCCCACGCCAGGTCCCCAGAGCTGGGCTTAGCTTAGCACGGGATACCAGCTCTCAGGCCACGGAGAGCCAAACTGAGAACTGCTCAATCTCTCCCAGATGTGGGAATGCTATCGAGACGGCAGTCAGTCGGGAAGCAGGGGGGGGGGAGAGAGGAGGGGAGGAAGGGGGGGGGGGCGAGCAATGACCCCCAGCAGACAAGGTTGATGGAACTGGAATGAGAACGCGAGTTCCTGGCCAAGAGGAGAGAGAGAGAGAGAGAAAAAAAACAACCAACTTTAAAACCTCTCCAAAGCAGAGAGAAGAGGGGGGGGGTCAGATGGAGAGAAGAGGGAGGGGGTCAGAGAGAAGAGGGGGGGGGGTCAGATGGAGAGAAGAGGGAGGGGGGGGTCAGATGGAGAGAAGAGGGGGGGTCAGAGAGAAGAGGGGGGGGGGTCAGATGGAGAGGGGGGGGGGCAGAGAGAAGAGGGGGGGTTCAGAGAGAAGAGGGGGGGTTAGAGAGAAGAGGGGGGGGGGTCAGTTGGAGAGCCTCCACAGTTTAGTGTGAGCAAGGCATTTCACCCCCCATGTTGGTCTCGGTGATCACCCTCAACATCACGCCGGGGTATGAACAGATCAGGGGACGGCTCGTCTAAACCCAAAGCAGTGCTGCCGCCGAAGAGCTGCAGCCTCTGAGACAAGCACGCACATAAACCCCTGAGTCACTTTTCCAACGTAGAGAGATCTGTCATATCTGTGTTTTGTCCTTCATTGTTTTTCTCTCTAATATGCTAATTTAGGCAACGGTTCCCAAGTTCTCCAGTTCATCAATCCACATGTACGTTATATGATTACACACTCTGGGGGGGGGGGGGGGGGGGGGGGTGAACAGCCTGACTACGTGTACAGTAGATGAGGAGATTCGTCTTGTGTGAATTTGGTCTGAAATCGGTCCTCTGGGCAGAAATCCACACAGCCAGATAGATAGATAGATGGTTTGGCAACCTCTCTGTGTACATTCTCCCTGTTGTTACAGCACTGGCATGTACAGGAAGTGAATATGCAGACATGTGAAAGCCAATGTCTCCTTTATTGAATTCCTCACCTCTCTCCAGACAGACAGACAGACAGACTGACAGACTGGGACAGTCGGGGGGGGGGGGGGGGTCTGGGTGATAAGGGGTGAACCTCAAGAGAGGTCGTTAGAGAAGTTATGAGATCATGTGTGCCATACTCCCAACAGAGGAGTGCCAAGACACGGACACACACACACACTCCGAAAAGAGGCAATTAAAGGGACTTTCCTTGACTCCCATCCAACACGTCCAGACACACAGAGCTTATTTCAGCACGGTTGCTAAGGCAACACCAAACAAACATCTCTCTATCTATGAGAACGACCGTAAGAATCCCGCTTTTTTGGGGGGTTTCTCAGGATGATACTCAGCAGTTTAGATGGTTTAAATGTGTGAGCGTGTGGGAGAGAGGGGGGAGGGACGTGCTAAAAGAAGGTTCTGGTATGTTTGGGTTGTTTTTTGTTTTTTTACGGGGAAGATAAATCTGTTTAGACGGAAGTGGATTGTACAGTTGTTATCGGGGGGGGGGGGTCGTACCGTACCGCCCAGGGTGGTCCGCTCGCAGCTGATACCAGACGCAGTGCATTATTACTCACGGTACGAGTTGAGGGTGGCATAGCGCGTACCAAAAGTAATAATGCACCGCGAGGCTGGCTAGGTCAGGTCCTCTTCTGTCCCTGAGGAGGCTCTGCTGGAACACACACACACCTGCATACATACACACACACCTGCATACATACACACACACACCTGCATACACACACACACCTGCATACACACACACACCTGCATACATACACACACACACACACCTGCATACACACACACCTGCATACACACACACACCTGCATACACACACACCTGCATACACACACACACACCTGTATACACACACACACACCTGCATACATACACACACCTGCATACACACACACACACACACCTGTATACACACACACACACACACACATACAGTCATATTGACACAGGCACAAAGAGAGCGAGCGTTAGAGAGTACAGTACCTGCTGCGTTGCTGGCGGTGGATCTGTGATCGTCTGCTACTGTCTGACCCGGCATAGTGGGAGGAGCAGGAGGAGGGAGGGGAGGGGGGGTGGGGGGCTGGGGGAGGCTGTGGCAGGCGTGCCCGTCCCCCGCCAGCCTGTAGGCCTCCCTGCACACACAGCGGTAGCTGCCTGGCGTGTTCACACACTGCTGGGAGCAGGGCTGCCCCTCCACACACTCATCCACGTCTGGGGAGAGAGAGAGGGAAGGAACACTGGGGTGATTCCATGTCCTGCGTGTGTGTGTGTGTGTGTGTGTGTGTGTGTGTGTGTGTGTGTGTGTGCGTGTGTGTGTGTGTGTGTGTGTGTGTGTGTGTGGGTATGCAGGTGTGTGTGTGTGTGTATGCAGGTGTGTGTCTGTGTGTGTATGCAGATGTGTGTGTGTGTGTGTGTGTGTGTGTGTGTGTACCTGTTTGGCAGTAGCGTCCGGTCCAGCCCAGAGGACAGGCACAGCGGTTGGGGCTCAGGCAGGTGCCTCCGTTCACACAGGCCTGAACACACACCGCTGGGACAGACAGAGAGACACAACGCATGAGAACATCACACACACACACACACACACAAACACACACACACACAGACACACCGGAGTATGTTCTTAAAGAATAAGCAGGATATATAATAACAATCAACAACGCTATTGTATATACAGCTATTGTTGATTGTTGACTATACCCTTCTTATTCTTTATTGTTTTTATTGTTTATATCCTGCTTATTCTAGTATTGATTTTGTATTTCTACTGCAATGCCAATGCCTAATTGAACCTGTACCCAAGAATTGTACTCCTTGTATCTGTACATTGATGCAATAAAAGCAATTCTGATTCTGATTCTGATTCTGATTCTGATTCTGATTCTGATTCTGATACTGGTGTACTGTACAGGTGGTGAGTTGGGAGAGTGACATTTAATTAAGCCCACGTTACCTTGGTTACAGTTGTGAGAGTGAAGCCGTCGCCACCCCGGGCAGCATTCTGGGTAAGAGCGTGAGAGGGCGGGCGCCACTCTGCTCACCTCCCGGTACGCTACCCTGTACACGGTTCTGATTGGCCCAGAGGAAACACACAGAGTAGGGGGGTTAGACTATAATAATAATAATAATAATAATAATAATAATAATAATAATAATAATACATGTACAAAAGAAGAGATCTGGTGAGACTGCATTCTCATTTTATGCGCCCAGATTGTGGAATGCATTGCCAGTTTACATTAGGGATGCAACCTCAGCATATACGTTCAAGTCAAGACTAAAAACCCATCTTTTTAATATTGCCTTTAAATGAAATCATTAAATTATGATTATATAATGATTAAAGCACTTTGAGCTGCAACGTTTGCAGGAAAAGCACTATACAAATAAAAGTTATTATTATTATTATTAGACTTATATAGCGCTTTTCGAGACACTCAAAGACGCTTTACAAACTGAAAAGATCAAGTAGTAATAATAAAAATAAAAAATATATAAATGAAAGAAAGTATAGGGGCCTAATTACGGTAGTGCTGGGGACACATGGGAAGGGGAGGGGGAGAGGGTTAACTGAGAGGGTTAACTGGTGAAGGCAAGCTTGAAGAGGTGGGTTTTGAGGGCCTGTTTAAATGTTGATACTAGTCAGAGGAAACAGACACAGAGTAGGGGGGTTACACTAGTCAGAGGAAACAGACACAGACTAGGGGGGTTACACACTAGTCATACGATGGAACAGGAAAGGCTGTCAACACACTGCTGAGCTCCTGGCTGCCTGGCATGTAAACATGGAGGAATGTCGATGAGACAATAGGAATTGGAATTATTGAGCCATGGCCCACTGGCAACAGAGTGTGTGTGACAAGGCGTGTGTGTGTGTGTGTGTGTGTGTGTGGAAATAAAGCCAAAAGCTCTGGATTGTGGTGTTTTAAAAGGATGGCTGAAATGTGCTCAGATGTTTCCTGGCATTGTCTTCAACGAGCAGGCACAGGCATCAAAGGGGGGA
>NC_137689.1:45758301-45765801 GCF_963989245.1 Nansenia antarctica | reverse complement strand
AGATATCTTAACAAGCATATAATGCCTTGATTTAAGACATTTCATCTTACTTAGATTAACTTTTTGCAGTCTAGGGAAGGAGGCCCCAACAGACTGTGCTGGTTTAGTGGTTTTAGTTGAACTCCTGACCCCTCCTGCACAGACGCACGCACACACACACACACACACACACACACACACACACACACACACACACACACACACACACACACACACACACACACACAGAGTAAACTCACACTGACTCTTCTTTCAGACTATGATAAGATGGGAAGGAGACGTTAGGGTCTCTTGTCTGCACTACTCTGCTCAATGGTGTCTCCTCTGCTCCCTGTATCCAGAGCTGATGGTGACAGACAGAAGAGGGTGAAGAAAGGATGGTGACAGACAGAAGAGGGCGTCTAAAGGGTTAAGCGGTTAACCTGACAGAGCAGATTGGGCTAGTCTGAGTAAAACAATCCATTCTGCTTGTAAGAGAGTTGTACCTTGTTGTTTTTTTGCCTGACGGCACTAATGTGAACCTGTGGCGATCCTTCTCCCTGGTCCAGCCTTCAGAGAGGAGCTACACCTAGCCTGAGGAGGCCGCTAGGCCTGACTAGCCTGTAGGAGAGCTACACCTAGCCTGAGGAGGCGCTAGGCCTGACTAGCCTGTAGGAGAGCTACACCTAGCCTGAGGAGGCGCTAGGCCTGACTAGCCTGTAGGAGAGCTACACCTAGCCTGAGGAGGCGCTAGGCCTGGGACTAGCCTGTAGGAGACCTACACCTAGCCTGAGGAGGCGCTAGGCCTGGGACTAGCCTGTAGGAGACCTACACCTAGCCTGAGGAGGCACTAGGCCTGGGACTAGCTTGTAGGAGAGCTACACCTAGCCTGAGGAGGCGCTAGGCCTGTCTAGCCTGTAGGGGAGCTACACCTAGCCTGAGGAGGCGCTAGGCCTGACTAGCCTGTAGGAGAGCTACACCTAGCCTGAGGAGGCACTAGGCCTGGGACTAGCCTGTAGGAGAGCTACACCTAGCCTGAGGAGGCGCTAGGCCTGACTAGCCTGTAGGAGAGCTACACCTAGCCTGAGGAGGGGCTAGGCCTGACTAGCCTGTAGGGGAGCTACACCTAGCCTGAGGAGGCGCTAGGCCTGGAACTAGCCTGTAGGAGAGCTACACCTAGCCTGAGGAGGCGCTAGGCCTGACTAGCCTGTAGGGGAGCTACACCTAGACTGAGGAGGCGCTAGGCCTGACTAGCCTGTAGGGGAGCTACACCTAGCCTGAGGAGGCGCTAGGCCTGACTAGCCTGTAAGAGACCTACACCTAGCCTGAGGAGGCGCTAGGCCTGACTAGCCTGTAGGAGAGCTACACCTAGCCTGAGGAGGCGCTAGGCCTGGGACTAGCCTGTAGGAGAGCTACACCTAGCCTGAGGAGGCACTAGGCCTGGGACTAGCCTGTAGGAGAGCTACACCTAGCCTGAGGAGGCGCTAGGCCTGACTAGCCTGTAGGAGAGCTACACCTAGCCTGAGGAGGCGCTAGGCCTGACTAGCCTGTAGGTGAGCTACACTTAGCCTGAGGAGGCGCTAGGCCTGGGACTAGCCTGTAGCGGAGCGCTGAGCTAGCTGGAGGTGAGGCTAAGCCCCGGGTGACAGCTCGCAAGTCTCTCTGATCCCCCACTGGCCCTACGCCCAGAGAGCGGACACGCCAAGTGGTTCATTCACAAATCACCACGACTACAACCACCCCTCAGCTCTGCAGGGGGGAGCTGTTTGGTGACAGGTGACAGGTGAGGGGAGGAGGGGGGGATGGGGGGGGTCTTGCAATAAGAGCACCCACTTATTATCTGTTTTGCAAAGGTGAGGGTCTGTCAAGACAAATAGAAGCAGATCCTGAATCAGGAAAAAAAAAAAGTCGGGGGCGGATCAATGAGTCTATTCTAACGGTGTGGAACCGTCATCGACCGCAGACCTCAAGCGCCGCTGACGGAACTCGACAGGCCGCGCGGTGCTTCTAAGGACGGACGGTCGGATGTCCAGGACCTTTGGGTGTGGGACCGCAGCCTCTCTGCCAAAACGCCTGAGGTGATTCAAGAAGAAGAAGATCACCTTCGCCCTGCAGCAGTGTTGCTGATGATTCAATGATTCAATGAATGATGTCATGTAAAACCCCCTAGTCAGACTGGCTACCACTGCCAAGAGTGTGAGTCATACTCACCCGCAGGGCACACATACCGTAGCACAACAAAGAGAGATGTTCCATGTACATGGATGCAGGGGAGGGTGAATGGGGGCGGGGTGGAATGGGGTGTCACCGTTTGAGCCCAGAGTCGATTGTTTGGTGGGCATTAGGTCAAGTGTTTCACACACACACACACACACGCATGCATGCACACACACACACACACACACACACACACACACACACACACACAATGATCTACATTAGATGTCATGTCATCTACATTGATCTCCAACCCATGCCAGATTCATACAGTCTTTTCCTACAGAGTGTATCTATGAGGCCCCTCTACACCAGAGACACAGTAACAGTCTATGAAGACCGCTGACACAGAAAGACCTTTCTCACGGCTCTGCCTGCAGAGTATATGTGACAATAAAGAACTTTGAACTTTGACCCTGACCCTTCACCTGCATGCCTACAGCTTTCCCTGTTCCCTATAGCCATATCTATCAACACCACAACACCACATACCTTCCTCCACCCTCTCCACCCTCTTCCCTTGACGGCCCCTGTGTGTGTGTGTGTGTGTGTGTGTGTGTGTGTGTGTGTGTGTGTGTGTGTGTGTGTGTGTGTGCGTGTGCGTGTGCGTGTGTGTGTGCGTGTGCGTGTGTGTATGTGTGTGTGTGGCAGCAATGAATGGATTAATCAACAGTTGCACTGCAAACATTTCTATTAACATTACAGAACTATTGTCCCTGATTTATACGAATACACAAATCTGTATATGAAAACACAAATCTGTATATGAATACACAAATCTGTATATGAATACACAAATCTGTAAATGAAAACACAAATCTGTATATGAATACACAAATCTGTATATGAATACATAAATCTGTATATGAAAACACAAATCTGTATATGAATACATAAATCTGTATATGAAAACACAAATCTGTATATGAAAACACAAATCTGTATATAAATACATAAATCTGTATATGAATACACAAATCTGGATATGAAAACACAAATCTGTATATGAATACACAAATCTGTAAATGAAAACACTAATCTGGATATGAATACACAAATCTGTAAATGAAAACACTAATCTGGATATGAATACACAAATCTGGATATGAATACACAAATCTGGATATGAATACACAAATCTGTGTATGAAAACACAAATCTGTAAATGAATACACAAATCTGGATATGAATACACAAATCTGGATATGAATACACAAATCTGTGTATGAAAACACAAATGGAAATAAGCCTGTGAGATGTATCGGGCTGTGAGATGTATCGGGCTGTGTGCGTGCCTGAGGACAAACGTTGATTGGATCGTGAGCTGTTGGTGCCAGAAATAAATGACTTAGTCGCCAACAGACGGCAGTGTTTTACAACACTGTACACCACAGTCTACCGCAATGAAGATTTCCTCTGAGCAAGGGATGCTTTCTCTCTGTATTCTCTCCCTCTCTCTCACACACACACACACACACACACACACGTGCACGCACGCACGCACGCACGCACACACACACACACACACACACACACACACACACACACACACACACACACACACACACACACACCACACACACAATGAATGAGCTATACAAGTTACCAACTTCAATAAGTCCAAACTATGAACTACTGGCTATAGAGATGTTGAAACAAAAATAGCCTTCTATCAATCTGGTTATAGACACGGGGGCGCATGCATAATAGCCTATCACATATCGCGTAATTGACCAAAAATAGAAACCAAATCATAAAAACGTGCAACTTACAAACAAGTTTTCAGCAACGTATGTCCGGAGCGCACAATGTACTGGTTAACTCTACCACAACTGTCCCATGTAGACTAAGTCACAGATGTCCTGGTTAACTCTACCACAACTGTCCCATGTCCGCGCGGATTTTTAATTTTAATTTTTTTACCCAAAAAAGTAAAATACAGAAATCCTCAACAAAAATGTAATGCGTTTTATATTCCACTCGCTCGTGAGTAGCCTATCCCATGTGGGTCGGAGTCCAGGGGATGAGCTACTTAAAGTATCGCTTTCGGTCCACATGCAGGTCCTGTCTCCTGTCTCCGGGAGCTCACAGCTGGCCCAGCGCGCATGGGGGTATCAGCAGCACCTCCTTCGGCTCAAGCCAGCTGGAAGTCCCGCGACCACAGATATGAAAACGGGGGGGCACTGGGGGGGACACCCCGCATGACGTCATGAAACGGTGTTCCTGCCTGAATCTACAGTCACAGCTAACCGACTAGCAGCTCTTGACTAATTTATCGTCCGATGAAAAACACAACATTTGACTTAGTGTTGATCCTGGAAACTCATCATTAGCCATTATAATGTATTCGGTAATAATGTAATAAAACACACATTTCAACTACCTTCAAGTCATCCTGGGCACTCAACTGGCTGATTATGGTTGATGTACATGTGTATTTGTGGTATGTATGTGACATAACAGCATTACACATTTAGAGAATGGATTTGCACCATTTTAACAAGAGAGCAGAACAGACATGCATGTTGGCAATAGGCATTCAGTATATCATTTGATGTCGGCCTAGGCCTGCATGCACATTTCGGAGTGAGTTATTATTCACTCAAGGTTATCCGTGAACCATGACTTCATAGCATCTAACCCCTCCCTTATGCCACACCCATGACGAGCCTGGACAGTTTCCATTTAGATAGCAAAACGTATGGGAGAGAAACAGGTATGGAAACAGCTATAGAAAAAAAACCTGTGAGCATAACCTGTGAATTGGGTGATGTACCAACCCCATTTAACAACCTATCAGTGCACTGGCTTAGACACTATCCTGAGGAC
The DNA here is from genome assembly GCF_963989245.1 of Nansenia antarctica. Classification (NCBI taxonomy): domain Eukaryota; kingdom Metazoa; phylum Chordata; class Actinopteri; order Argentiniformes; family Microstomatidae; genus Nansenia; species Nansenia antarctica. The sequence continues at coordinate 45,760,776 of NC_137689.1, read as the reverse complement.
AAGTGAGTAAGTGGACTGAATGAGCTGCTGGACCCATCTTTAGTTATGGGTTTGGCCTCGGATGTTCGATACAATCCAAATGGGCCAACATGTCACTGACTGCCGGAAAATTATGTATGGCCCGATTACATTCAGCAGCCTGTTCGCCAAACGTTTAAAAACCGAAAAAAACATGACCAAATGTGTATATTTGAATTTATAATTCGATCAAATAGTGATCATTTTACAGATTTACGTTAATAAAATGTAGGTTCTTACCCCCGAAGTATGAGGTCATGTGGAGCGTCCCTGCGCGCGCGCTGAGCGGAGGCCATGGGAACCACCTGGCCGAGGCTTTACTGGACTCTTCCATCGTTACAGTTTCTTTTAAGCTCGTCCCACGCTTTTTAATTAGAATAAAACCCTCAACCGTTACATTTCTCGGTGCTCCCCGTGAACCGACTGGCGAGAAATGAAATGCCTTTGGGCGTTTTTCAGTTGCTTTTTATGCAGAGCTTCCTGTGGAACGCAGGATTTGGATGGACAATCCCAAACCGGAATTCCTGTGAGTGTTTCGCGCTGATAAACGCGTTTTACTGAACAAACACTCTCCATCCTGCCCAAACCGCTTTGTGAATCACTTTTTTTTCTCCGTCCCCATTATAATGTCGGAGAGGACTAGGGACGGGTCTTTCTCGGTTTCAAGAACCCTGGTGCTGGTTCTGAGTCTATAGGCCCAGGTCATCAGCGGCACCCAGTCGAGACCATCAAACACCAAGCCTTCATCGTAGCATACACCGAAATAATCTTTCAGGATTTCACAACAAGGTGTAATGTCAAACATCACCATGAAACATGTTTGACTTTGAATTTGTGTTCCCACATGTTTAGAATATGTCATCCACATATTTTTACTCTATGAAATTGTTCCCTATCCTTTTGGTTATCCACTGATTGTCTGATTGTCCTTTTCTCTTATTCCATTGTTTGTGCATCCTTTCCATATTCTGTTCACAAAACAATTGCTCACTCGCACAATAGAGCTTAACTTAACTAAAAACCCATTTAGGATCATGTGTTATATAGACAGTTAAAAGGGAATGGTTTGTTTGTCTCTGATACAGAGGCCTACGATATGTTATACTATTTTTTGCTAGGATTATTGGAAAACATCATCATCTCTCACAAAAAGGTTTTGGCCAATTTTCTGTCTGGTCGTTGGACCCAGATTTTGGTCATACCCTCACCACAACAATGCCATTTTCCATAATGAAGCATATACAGTATGGTTTAAATGTTGTCTATACAAGTATGCCATGTACAGTGCATATATTATGTGATCAAGAGATATTTGGAAGAAGTCAACTAACTGATAATAATGTATCATTTTTATGGATGACGATTAAATGTGAATTAAAGTTTTGTCAGTTCCTGATACATAAATATGAATTTTGTGTCTGGGAGGTAATAACAATAATAATAATAATAATAATAATAATAATACATTAGACTTATATAGCGCTTTTCTAGACACTCAAAGACGCTTTACAAACTGAAAAGGTAAAAGGTAAAAAAAAAGTAGAGTAGTAAAAAAAAAAAAAAAGTAGAGGGTATGAGGGTTAAAGATGGACTATTCGACCTGTTTGGAGGTAAAAGGCATGTTTTACTGGCGCATCAACAGCACCTTAAAGACAGATCCGCTACGCTCTCTCTCTCCCTTGAAGCAGAGCTTCACCAAGATTAGTCCGTGTGACACCCAGCCCTCATTTGTCATGCTAAGTGCCAAACCGGACCTCCTAGCCCCCTCCTCTGCATGCACATACACACACAAGCACACACGCACACACACACACACACAAGCACACACGCACACACGCACACCCACACACACACACACACACACACACACACACACACACACAGACACAGACACACACAAGCACACACGCACACCCACACACACACACACACACACTGCTGCCACAGAGGTCCTCAAAACAAGAACTTCTCAGTTGTTCGGTTAGCCAGAATGAGCCTGACCCAGAACCTGGGGGAGAGTGAGTGAGTGAGTGTGTGTGTGTGTGTGTGTGTGTGTGTGAGTGTGTGTGTGTGTGTGTGTGTGTTTGTGTGTGTGTGTGTGTGTGTGTGTGTGTGTGTGTGTGTGTGTGTGTGTGTGTGTGTGTGTGCGTGTGTGTGTGTGTGTGTGTGTGTGTGGTTGTGTCGTGTGTGTGGTGTGTTTTCATCTGTTACCTTGTCACAAGCTGACAAATGTTGTATAAACCTACAACACACACTACATCACAACCAGAACTAGAAAATGAGTGTTATTGTATATTGTAATATGCTTATCCAGTCTTTTTTGATATGACAGATACCTCATTAGATGTGATTTCATGCTGTTGTGGTAGACAGATAATTATGTTTTCATTCCCGAGGTTAGCTGAAGGGCCCAGTGACTCTGGGTCTGAGCCCATTGATGTAACCCTCCCTGCACAC
>NC_137689.1:45738301-45753301 GCF_963989245.1 Nansenia antarctica | reverse complement strand
AAATTTCAGGAGGACTGAAGAATACGGTCGCCTCGGTGTGTCGGTGCATGATTGTTTGTCTGCTTTTGTCTTTTAATTCTGTTTCGCGATTCCGCTCTGATTATTTCCACAAGGGACGAGATGCGTCAACTCCATCTTAATGATCTACTGCCCATTTCTGTCATTGTCTTTTAAAACTACTTTTGCTTATATAGTGTTGTTTATGACATTGTTTTTGTTTTTAAATTACATGGCTGTCTGTGTCTCTTATGTCTTATGCACCAACCAAACCAAGTCAGTTTCCTGTATGTGCCAATATACTTGGCAATAAAAAAGAATTCGGATTCAGATTTTTAAGGTGCACCGGTATTTAAGGTGCACGTTTTCAGTGGAGGAGAGCAGAAGGAAACATACTATACTCCCCTCAGAGGGTAGCGCTGAAGCATGAGCGTAAAGTCCCTTTTAGTGTCTCCTGGAGAGGCCTGTCAGGGGGGCAGGGCGGGGGGGGGCCCACACAGCCAGGAGGGGTGATGAGTGTTTTATGAGAGTGCAGCTGCACGCTACACACATCCCTTCTGCCTGAGCTGAGGACTGCTGAGGCCCCTTACACACTAACTACACTGCTGCTGGCTGGACCGCAGACACACTCCACTCACACACTCCGCTCACACGCTCCGCTCACACACTCCGCTCACACACTCCGCTCACACACTCACGCTCACACGCTCCGCTCACACACTCCGCTCACACACTCCGCTCACACACTCCGCTCACACACTCCGCTCACACACTCACGCTCACACACTCCGCTCACACACTCCGCTCACACGCTCCGCTCACACACTCACGCTCACACACTCCGCTCACACACTCACGCTCACACGCTCCGCTCACACACTCCGCTCACACGCTCCGCTCACACACTCCGCTCACACACTCACGCTCACATGCTCCGCTCCACACACTCCGCTCACACACTCCGCTCACACACTCACGCTCACACTCTCCGCTCACACACTCACCCTCACACACTCCGCTCACACACTCACGCTCACACACTCCGCTCACACGCTTCCCTCACGCTCACACACTCCGCTCACACACTCCGCTCACACACTCCGCTCACACACTCCGCTCACACACTCATGCTCACACACTCCGCTCACACACTCACGCTCACACGCTCCGCTCACACACTCCGCTCACACGCTTCACTCACACACTCACGCTCGCACGCTCACGCTCACACGCTCCGCTCACACACTCACGCTCACACACTCCGCTCACACACTTCGCTCACACACTCCGCTCACACACTCCACTCACACACTCCGCTCACACACTCACGCTCACACACTCCGCTCACACGCTTCGCTCACACACTCACGCTCACACACTCCGCTCACACACTCCGCTCACACACTCAAGCTCACACGCTCCGCTCAAACGCTCCGCTCACACACTCTGCTCACACACTGCGCTCACACACTCCGCTCACTCACTCCGCTCACACGCTCCACTCACACACTCACGCTCACACGCTCCGCTCACACACTCACGCTCACACACTCCGCTCACACACTCCGCTCACACACTCCGCTCACACACTCACGCTCACACGCTTCGCTCACACACTCACGCTCACACGCTCCGCTCACACACTCACACACTCCGCTCACACAATCACGCTCACACACTCCACTCACACACTCCGCTCACACGCTCTGCTCACACGCTCCGCTCACACACCCCGCTCACACACTCCGCTCACACACTCCGCTCACACGCTCTGCTCACACGCTCCGCTCACACGATCCGCTCACACGCTCTGCTCACACGCTCCGCTCACACGATCCGCTCACACACTCCGCTCACACACGTCTGCCTTCACTACCAGGAGGGAAACAGAATTATTTGAACTTAGATGAGCGTCTAGTTTCAACCTCATCCTAATCTACACTCACTGAACTCACTTTATTAGGAACACTGTACTACTACTGGGTAGGGCCTCCCTTTATTAGGAACACTATACTAATACTGGGTAGGGTTCAAGGGTACTTTATTTGTCACATGCACAGAAATACAAAGTAAAACATGCAGTGAAATGAAATGGGACTAGACACTCGTACACTGTGCCAGAAAAGAAAAAGACAATAGTTACAATAAAAGACACAGGACATAAGGGACATAACGTGCTGGACATAAAGTGCTGTGCAGTAGCAACAGTATCCTGCGCTAAATAAAAAGGCTAAGTATTAAAACCCTAACCCTTTATTAGGAACTCTATACTAATACTGGGTAGGGCTTCCCTTTATTAGGAACACTATACTAATACTGGGTAGGGCCTCCCTTTGCTCTCAAAACAGCCTCAATTCTTCATGGCATTGATTTCACAAAATGTTGGAAACATTCCTTTGAGATTCTGGTCCATGATGACATGATTGCATCATGCGATTCCTGCAGATGCACTTTCAAGAGGTGAATCTCCCGTTCTACTACATCTCAAAGGTGTTCTATTGAATTCAGATCTGGTGCCTGGGAAAGCCACTGAACAACACTGAACTCATTGTCATGTTCATGAAACCAGTTTGAGAGGACTTTTGCTTTGTGACAAGGTGCATTATCATGCTGGAAGTAGCCATGAGAAGAAGATGGGTACATTGTGGCCATTACGGGACGCACACGGTCAGCAACAACACTCTAATACGCTGTGAAATGATTGATTGGCATTAACGGGCCCAAAGCGTGCCAAGAAAACATTCCCCACACCATTACACCACCTGAATGAATGAGAAGGTGTACACGAGTTCCTAATAGGCGTCATTCGGTTCTGCCCTATATAAAACCAAGCTATTATTATAATATTATTATTATTATTGTTATTATATATTATAATAATGTATTCTTATATATTATTATTATTATTGTTGTTAGATAGATAGATAGATAGACTTTATTTGTCATTGTTACAGTACAGGTACCAAACAACGAAATTTATTGTTGTTGTTATTGTGATTGTTATTGTTATTATTAATAATAATAATTCAATTGAATGGGAAAGTGTGTCCAAACCTTTGACTGGTACTGCAGATGAGTATCTCATCTGATCTGTAACACAGTGGGCTGAGCCGATACAGGCCCTCATCTAGCCAGTCTACTGCAGGGAGCAGTCTGGCAGTGTAGCATGCTAATGACGCACAGCTGTGCCAGTGATTGCATGCCCAGACCTATTATAACACCAGCAATACATTCATACTGACTGTTCACTGAGATTGTGTTTTAATGGGGGTGTATAGGAAGGCTGAACTGTGTTAGTGCAGTAGTACAGTAGTACATAGGGAATGCCAGCCTGATATCGTTAGTGTCTCCCAATGTCTTAATGATGGGCTCATTAGAGAGTTAGTCTAGCCCCACCCAGGCCTTCATAACCAGGGACAGCTGGGGTGAGTGGCTGAAACAGGAGACGGGGGGGGGGGATGAGATAATCTGAGGTTTACTCCAAACCTTGACTCCAAATCTCAAGTGACAGTTTAACCCTAGGGGTGGTTACTGTACAGGGTCTGTAGTGTTACTGTATCCAAGGCCACACTGCCTCAGTCCTGCACGTAGTAGCCCAGGAGAAATGAAATTGTGCACTGTAGTTATAACAGAATGAAAAAGTCATGTTCCAAAAAATCTAACCTGACAGGTTTGTGCGGGATTTTAATAAACCTGCCGGTCCGGAGCTGTTTACCGGCCAAAAGTCTGGAGCCGTCGACACAAAAACGTGTTTTATAAGAAAACGGACACGTCACTTTTCGGGAGCTTTTTCCCCTCCCCTAATGTCAATCATTCCAATGAGAGAGAGAGAGAGAGAGAGAGAGAGAGAGAGAGAGTGACCTCTGTGTGAAAAAAAGCAGTGACACACAGTCCAGGCTATAGGAGCCTATAACGGGCGTTAGTGAGGACTGTTAAAGTCGATGACCCGTCTGTGTACACAGTAGCAAAGAGCCTTGGTAAAACAAGGATGACAAATGGCCCTCTTTCTTTGTCGTGACCTTGCTCCCCCTCCCCCCCCTCCCCTGCACTGGGCGGCTCAGTCCGTTTATGAGGCGAGTCGCTCTCTTAAACATGTCAGAGACATTAGCGGCCTGCGCCCTGACGCGCCCAGAGTCTGTGACTGACAGCTCCTCAACCACGGTGACTTCCACAACCAGCCGCTTTGCTGTTTACTGACGGCAGAGAGGAGGGGTACGTACGGGAGGGAGGGAGGGAGGGAGGGGAAGGGAAAAGGAGAGGAGGAGGGAGAGCTAGAGGGCTAGAGGGCAAGAGTTGGTGAGGAGGGGAGGGGAGGGGAGGGGAGGAGAGGGTACGTGGGAGGGTGGTAAAACAAGGGAAGGCTGGTTGACCCCCCACAGGTAAGAAAAACAAGCCATCAGCCAAGCGATTGTTAAATTGACTGTGTTTTAGTGTTTTTCCAAGTGCGGGGCCCGGTTTACCCAAGGGAGAAAGCGGAGTAGAGAAATCACGGGTACACCTACGATAACAGTCGTTCTGTTCAGTCACACACACAGAGACACACACACGCACGCACGCACACACTGGATGCATACATATACGCTACGTCGTCGTGTGTATATCCGTACGGCGTACACACACAAGCGCACTTTCTTCCAGTCTGTCCAGTCAAATCGCTCAAAAACAGGCTCGGAAAAAGTTTGCCGTCAACCCGGGCCTCGACTCCCAAATCCCAGGGTTGCTGACAGCGGTTTCCTAGAGAGCCATTACTGTGATTGAGGTTCTTTTTCTGCAGACAAGCGGAGGATTACCGGAAATCTGCGTGCCGAGCCCTGGGTATCTCCAAGACGTCCCAGAGGAGAGAGAAAAAAGAACCCTTCCCACTTAAAACCCTCCTAATCATACAGTAGGAGATCAGAGGACGTCTGACACGCTCTCTGCTCACCAGACTGTGGACAGCAGAGACACTGTGGTACTACCATGGACTCTGTACTCTGGTGGGAGAAGTGAGATGCGGTCGTTTGTCCCCGAAGGAAAACGCTGTGACATGATGCTGCCAGAAAAAAAACATATCTCAGTACGTCTTCTTTTTCCCCAAAGAGCTTCTCTCTCTCTCTCTCTCTCTCTCTCTCTCTCTCTCTCTCTCTCTCTCTCTCTCTCTCTCTGTCTCTTTCTCTCTGTCCCTCTCTCTCTCTCTGTCTCTCTCTCTGTCCCTCTCTCTCTCTCTGTCTCTCTCTCTCTGTCTCTCTCTGTCTCTCTCTCTGTCTCTCTCTGTCTCCCTCTTTCTATGTCTCTCTGTCTCTGTGTGTCTCTCTCTCGCTCTCTCTCTCTGTCCCTCTCTGTCTGTCTCTCTCTCTCACACACACACACACACACACACACGCACACACACAGAAACAGTCAGACAGACACATACACACGCATACAGACACACACACACAAAGACAGACAGACACACACAGACAGACAGACAGACACAAACACACACACACACACGCACACACACACACACACTCACACACACGCACACAGAAATCCTTTAAGGGCCAGTGTTTATACTAGAGTGCTGTGGGACTGGTGAGGTTTGGCCTATCTCAGTACCCTGGCCTGAGACACAAGGACAGGGCTGGTACAGGATGTGAGGAGGGTGTGGTACAAAGCATTCTCATTCTCCCACAAACACACACATACACACACACACACACACACACACACACACACAGTCTCTTTCTCTCACACACACACACAGTCCCTCATTCACAAACGCACACGCAAATGTGCTTCCCCCCCCATCCCCCCCCCCCAACTTAGGGGTTAATGAACTTGTTTTGAATTCCTTCACCTCTCCACAGGAATCACATTCCAAGCCTTGAAAATAGCGGTTTGAACAAAGCCAGGAAGTGATGTGAGTGAACTTCCTATCTCCCCCCCCCCCCCTCTCTGCATTTATCTCGACTCCGCAGGCTGGACTCTCTGCACCCTGCCGAACCCCACCCTAACACCCGGCCCACTGAACACACTCACACACACTCACACACGCTCACACACACTCACACACACTCACACACACTCTACTGCTCCTTGGACGAACACGACCCCCCCCCCCTGACTAAACACACTCACACTGCACCCTGCATTCACCCTACTATTCACTCACTCACTCCACACCTAAAACCCGCCAACCAAACTCCCTCTCACCTCAAGTTCTGCATCCCATTAAACCTCCACCAACTACCCCTCTACCCCCCCTGCCCAAACTACGGTACTCCCTGCCAGACTTTATTCTCTCACCTAAACCCCCCCCCACACACACCTATCCTTCACACCAACCTGTGTACCAGTGCCAGACAGACTGTCTGAGGGTCTACCCTCCCCCACCCCCCCTCCCCCAGCGTACCGTGCGTTTCCTGCCACGGGACGGTCTGAAGTGTAAAGTAGACGAGACGTGTAAAGTGTTCTCAGTGAGAAGCGGAGAGAAACATGTGTCAGAGTCTCGTTGACTCGTTTGATTCAATGCAAACCTGCTGTGACCCCTGACCTCTGGGTCACGTGACGCGTCGCAGCAGGGACCGGAGAGAGGCAGGTTCGAGGAGGCCTGCCAGCAGAGGGTCAACCAGGTTCGTTCAGCTCGAGCGGTTCGCTAACATGACGTTACGGGCTTACGGGAGGCTGCTTTTTCTTCCTGTTTCACTGTTTATTTTGTCACGTTCACTTACTTATGAGAAGTAAAACATGACTATCTTGGAAAACACCTCAGTGTTGGAGAAAAGTCTTGTCTTCCACCTAGTAGGCCGATAGTTGATGTTTTCCTAGAACGTAGAACGAACGTTTGGCGGACGAGAAGACTTTGTTGATATTGTGATATTTCGACGTGGATGTGTGCTAAAAGTTAGCTTCTGGTTCATGTTCAACGGTGCTAACCAGTCTTCATCTATGCTGTGAGAGGATATGGATAATCAGAGGCCTCCTGATGTTGATGTAATGCGTTATGGGCTACAGGAGAGGGGTGGGGGATGGGGGATGGGGGGTGGGGGGGGGGGCATACAGGGTGGGAGACAGGAAAGGCTATTTAGCCCAGTGACTCAATCTTCAGAAGCAGATCTTCCGGCCTTATGGTGCTTAACACTAGAATAATACATGAGTCACACCACTGGCTGATAGATGGAGAGAGAGAGGGACTGACGGACGGAGAGACAGACAGGGACAGGGATAAATAAAGGGATGGAGTCAACAGATGAGAGTCATGGAAGGGATGTAGAGAGACAGAGAGAGAGAGAGAGAAAGTCCATCAGCAAAGAGGCTAGTCTGAGTAGATAGAGGTGTAAACTAGTCGTTTGTGGCTGTATGGGTAATAGAGAATTATTGGAGTGTCCAGTTTTATTGACATGTTGGCAGGGGGGGAAACAGTAGCTACAGGAGTGAGCTGCTTAATATAGAGCAACAAGGAAGAGGGGGGGGAGAGAGAGAGAGAGCAGAGAGAGAGTGAGAGAGAGAGAAAGAGAGAGTGAGTGAGAGAGAGTGAGAGAGAGCAGAGAGAGAGAAAGAGAGAGTGAGTGAGTGAGAGAGAAAAGAGAGAGAGAGAGAGAGAAAAGAGAGAGAGAAAGAGTGAGAGAGAGCAGAGAGAGAGAAAGAGAGAGTGAGTGAGAGAGAAAAGAGAGAGAGAGAGAGAGAAAAGAGAGAGAGAGAAAGAGAGAGTGAGTGAGAGAGAGCAGAGAGAGAGAGAGAGAGTGACTCAGTGGCCAGACTGCAGGAGCGCTACGAACCACTCCGATGAAATCTGAAGGCCCGTTTATTTTCTGAAAACGATTGTAGTCAAACAAAAGCCATTCTTCCTGGTCGACCACCCCCGAGTCTGGATAGGGTTGCGTTCAGGACTGCAAAACAAGCCTTTGGTGATTGGGGTTTCCTGTCTCGCATAGGAAGTGTTTCTCTCTCTCTCTCTCTCTCTCTCTCTCTCTCTCTCTCTCTCTCTCCACCTCCACCTGCTTCTCATCTTCCCTCTCTCTTCCCTCTCTCTCTCTCTGTCATTAGGACCATCTGTAGCACTTGGCAGCATGTCATGTATATGCCAAAAAAACCACACAGATCACACACACACATACACACACACATACACACATACGTCACACACACACACACACAAACCCACAAACCCACATTGAACGTGGGAGCTCTCACTCATGAACGCGGCAGAAGTGCTGACACCCGACTCAAAGCCCGACTTCTCCTTCTCCTCCTCCTTTTTCTCTCCACACCCTCCACCCTTCTCTCCCTCCACACCCTCCACCCTTCTCTCTCTCCACACCCTCCACCCTTCTCTCCCTCCACACCCTCCACCCTTCTCTCCACACCCTCCACCCTTCTCTCCCTCCACACCCTCCACCCTTCTCTCCCTCCACACCCTCCACCCTTCTCTCCCTCCACACCCTCCACCCTTCTCTCCACACCCTCCACCCTTCTCTCCCTCCACACCCTCCACCCTTCTCTCCACACCCTCCACCCTTCTCTCCACACCCTCCACCCTTCTATCCACTCTCCACACCCTCCACCCTTCTCTCCCTCCACACCCTCCACCCTTCTCTCCCTCCACCCTTCTCTCCCTCCACACCCTCCACCCTTCTCTCCACGCCCTCCACCCTTCTATCCCTCCACACCCTCCACCCTTCTCTCCACACCCTCCACCCTTCTCTCCACGCCCTCCACCCTTCTCTCCCTCCACACCCTCCACCCTTCTCTCCACATCCTCCACCCTTCTCTCCACACCCTCCACCCTTCTCTCCCTCCACACCCTCCACCCTTCTCTCCACACCCTCCACCCTTCTCTCCACACCCTCCACCCTTCTCTCCACACCCTCCACCCTTCTCTCCCTCCACACCCTCCACCCTTCTCTCCCTCCACACCCTCCACCCTTCTCTCCACTCTCCACACCCTCCACCCTTCTCTCCACGCCCTCCACCCTTCTCTCCACACCCTCCTCCCTTCTCTCCCTCCACACCCTCCTCCCTTCTCTCCCTCCACCCTCTCCACCCTTCTCTCCCTCCACACCCTCCACCCTTCTCTCCACACCCTCCACCCTTCTCTCCACACCCTCTGCCCTTCTCTCCACACCCTCCACCCTTCTCTCCACACCCTCCACCCTTCTCTCCACACCCTCCACCCTTCTCGTCCTCTGTCCCCAGACTCCCCCCCAGTCAGCAGTCGTCGCGTTCGCTGACTCGGGGGTAAAAGAGTTTAAAAGACGGCTAATGTGGAGGTCAGTGACCCCCCCCCCCCCCCCCCCGGGCCGCCTCCCCCCACCTCCCCACCCCAGCCCCAGCCCAGAGGAGCGGAGTGAAGTTCCCTCTTTTTTTATTTTTTTTCTAACAAGTCTCAGCAGACCCCATCTGTCTTCCGTGAGAGCCTTGTCAGTCTGTGGGGGGGGGGTGAGGGACGTATCAGGGTGAAGACAGAGGACTACTACGTCCCATGTGGAGGGAGGGGCTCCCCGGGGCCCTGGTGTGCTGGGAGACCCCCCCACAGACCCCCCAGGCCAGGGGGGCTAGAGCCAGGGGGGCTCCTCACAGAGCCATTCTACAGCTGCGTGTGTGTCTGGTCTCCCCCCCCCCCCTGCTCCTATGTGTGTGTCAGACCCCCCCCCCCACGACTGGGAGGCATGGAGGGTGTGAACCCCGCTGTCCTGTAAGAGCGTTCCAGGTTTGTGCTGGTTTTCTCTGTGTACCACATGTACAAAAGAAGAGATTTGGTGAGGCTGCATTCTCATTTGACGCACCCAAATTGTGGAACGCACTGCCAGTTTACATTAGGGATGCAACCTCAGCAAATACGTTCAAGTCAAGACTAAAAACCCATCTTTTTAAATATTGCCTTTAAATGATGATTATATAATGATTGGAGCACTTTGAGCGGCAACGTTTGCAGGAAAAGCGCTATACAAATAAAAGTTACTATAAAGTTATTATTATTAATGTGTTTTGTATCTGAATACTGCAACGTCAATGTTAGGGAACCAAAGCCAAAGGATTTGACTCTTGTGTACTTGTACAGTAGAATGTAGTAAAAGCGATTGTGAGTCGGATTCTAGTGCGTGTGTATATGGGCTGATAATCCTGACCCCTAACCCTGAGGACGGGTGGGAGAGAGAGAGAGGGTAAACATAGGAGATAGCAGACAGATACACGGACGTCCACATGGTGTCTGCTCATCCATCATCAGCTCTGTCTCACAGGTCTTATCGGAGACCTTTGTGGCTGTCTGCACAGGGTGAGGGTGAGGGTGAGGCTTCACAGCACAATCAATGCAATGTGTGTTCCCCTCGTATTCTAGTGCTCTGATAACACTGATAATGGCTTCATCAATGATGTGTGTGTGTGCGTGTGTGTGTGTGTGTGTGTGTGCGCTTGACCCCTTATATACACGTTGTTCTCTAGTGCTCTGAACACTGATAACAGCTTCATCAATGGCTTGTGTACGTGTGTGTGTGTGTGTGTGTGTGTGTGTGCATGCGTGCGTGCGTGTGTGTGTGTGTGTGTGCGTGCGTGCGCGTGTGTGTGTGTGCGTGCGTGTGTGTGCGTGCGTGCATGTGTGTGAGTGTGTGTGCGTGCATGTGTGTGTCTGTGCGTGCGTGCTGGTTTGGATGTGGGAGTCTAATGTTCACTTTGAAGCGTGGAGGTGGAGGTCACCCTCTGTCTTCATCAACCAAGTCATAAGCAACCAACTCCAGGGTTTGTTGGTTGTCCCCCGTGCCAGATTAAAAACCAAGGGTGATCGAGCATTCCAAACCGTGGCTCCCAAGCTTTGGAATGCTCTTCCCTTGGATCTTAGATCAGCGGTCTCGGTCGAGGCTTTTAAAAAACAGCTAAAGACTGTCCTGTATAGACAGGCTTTTGGCTAACCCCAAAAGCCTGTCTCTCTGTGTCCTGTTGATATTGTTGTGCACTTGTTGTTTGTTACTTGTTCTTATTTTCACTTGTTTGCCTATTTTAGCCTGCTATAACTTTTGCTCTTGTATTATGTTCTTAATGTATGTGAAGCACTTTGTGACCACTGGTCTGGGATAGGTGCTATAGAAATACACTTTACTTACTTACTTACTTAACTCTTATCTCAAAGCTGGGCCTTTTGCTTTTGTTGCTATGTGTGATGTGTGACTCAGAGCATTTATAGCTTTTTCCCTCCGAGAAGAATAGTGTTGTCAGTGTAGCTATTGTTACCGTCTTTACCACATGTTAACGGGCCCCTGACATAAAAGTGGATCAAAATCACTTCGGTGAATCATTGTTGCTAGACGCTAATTAGAAGCAGTCTGCTCAAGACAGTGTGGAGCTAAACAAAATTCAAACATTCACAAACTGTTTTCAGGTTGTGCAGATGTCTCTGTAATCGGAGAGTACTTCCACATTTTTTGCGAGGTTAAAACGGTTCACAGTTGTAGTTCTGAGTCCCTCCTGAGACCTCTACTACCCCCCCCCCCATACTGTTTCCCCAGTGTCATAAAAACAATAGAGATTTCTATATTCTATTCTCTTCAAGCACGACGACTGCCAATAGCCCCAGGCCTGAGCATAGATTACGTTTACGACTGGAGGACAGATGATTCACTTACTTCGTCAAATGTATTTGTTGCGAGTCGCTTTGGTTAAAGGCGTCTGCTTACATGCCAAAAATGGGTGTTACGTTCTAATGCTTTGGTATCGGGATCTGATGTAATAATCGTATTTTTCTTTCGGAAAAAAGGTGAATCCATTTCCGCGTTGTTGAAAATCAACGGCACATCGGTGGTCAACTAACGCAGCTTGTTTTGTGAGCCTGCTAAAGTAGTGTTCTAGTTAACTAGGTAGCAGTGGGGATTACTCACCCAATCCATTGCGTTGTTGCAGTATTTTGGCTCGACTAGCGAGTTTGTGTCGTGATTCTCAACAACGTTGAAACGTAGTTCCGTGTTTCAAAAGAAAAGTCCCAAAACATTTGGATTGGTTGCCGACATGCGGACCAAAGGCTAGAGCGTGTCACATGTTCATGGGGGCTGGTGTGGGGGGCCGCCTGGACAGGTGGAAGGAAGACCGGTCCTGTCTGTGTTTGTTTATCGTCCCCCCCCCCCCCCCCCCCGCTGTTTCTGCTCTTTCATGTCTTTTTGGGGGGTGGCTTCTCCCCATCCTTTCTTCTCTCCCAGCTAAGTCGTTCCCAAGCCCTTCTCCCTGGGGGGCTCCCAGATGGTGGAGGGAGGATAGCAGACCACCGCTCCTCTGAAAGGTACCTTCACCCACTTACCCACCTACACACTCTACCACATTCAGTATATGACTTACCCACCTACACACTCTCCCACATTCAGTATATGACTTACCCACCTACACACTCTCCCACATTCAGTATATGCGTATACGTGTGCGTGTGCGTGTGCGTGTGTGTGTGCGTGTGCGTGTGTGCGTGTGTGAGCGTGTTGTGTGTGTGCTTGTCTGCGTAGATATGTCCTCCTAGCAATCTAGAGAGGGCATGAGAAGGAGGAAGAGCTGTCTATGTGTGTGTGTTTCTGTGTGTGTGTGTGTGTGTGTGTCTGTCTGTGTGTGTGTGTTTCTGTGTGTGTGTGTGTGTGTTTCTGGTAAATGGTAAATGGACTGCACTTATATAGCGCCTTTATCCAAAGCGCTTTACAACGGCCTCTCATTCACCCATTCACACACACATTCACATTCACACACCAATGGCGGCAAGCTACCATGCAAGGCGCCGGCCCGCTCACTGGGAGCAATTTGGGGTTCAGTGTCTTGCCCAAGGACACTTCGACATGTGGCCAGCCGGGTCTCGAACCGCCGATCTGCCAACCTTGCGATCATTAGGCGGCGGCGGCTCTACCTCCTGCGCCACAGCCGCCCCTGTTTCTGTGTGTGTGTGTGTGTGTGTGTGTGTGTCTGTCTATGTGTGTATGAGTGTGTGTGTGTGTGTGTGTGTGTGTGTGTGTGTGTGTGTTTGTGTGTGTGTGTGTGTGTGTGTGTGTGTGTGGGTGTGTGTGTGTGTATGTGTGTGTGTGTGTGTGTGTGTGTGTGTGTGTGATGTATTGTCACTCCACCAAAATTCCTTCATCATGTTATTCATTCACTAATTCATTCATGTATACACTCACACTCACACATCTAAATTGCAGGAGAGACATTGAGGGTAATCACTGACCCCAGTTCAGTTCTGTTCTGTGTTTACCGACCTGTGTGTTCTGTGAATGATACACACACTATGAAAAGGAAGTCACCTTGAATGATTCAACAGGTGTGTGTGTCTGTGTGTGTGTCTGTGTGTGTGTGTGTGTGTGTGTGAGAAAGAGAGAGAAAACATCCTTTATTTGTTTCAGCTGTCACCTCGACCTGGACAGTCAACATGGGGCTTCACGATAGACACACACACACACACACACACACATAGACAGACACACACACACACACACTTACACAGAAACACACACACACACACACACATAGACAGACACACACACACATACACAGAAACACACACACACACACATACACACACACATACACAGAAACACACACACACACACACACACACAAACACACACAGACAGACACACACACACACACACACACACACACACATACTCTCATGTCACCCCTCTCCTTCGCAAACTGCACTGGCTCCCGGTAGCAGCTCGCATCCGATTCAAGACCCTGGTGCTTGCATATCAGGCAGCTAAAGGGACAGCCCCTGCCTACCTGAAGGAAATGGTAACCCCCCAAACTCCAGCCCGCTCACTCCGCTCCTCCACCTCGGCTGGCCGACTGGCCCCACCACCTCTGCACAGCAGTCGTGCTGCCCGATCACGTCTCTTCACAACTCTGGCTCCCCGCTGGTGGAATGAGCTCCCCACGGCTGTCAGAACGGCAGAGTCACTACCCATCTTCCGTCGTAGACTGAAGACCCACCTCTTCAGGTTACACCTTAACTGCTCCTCCTGAGACATCTTCTGCCCCTCAGCACTACGTCTCCTAAAGACGTCCGCTTTCCCCTCTACTGTGTCCCTAAGAACTTCTATCGCCCCCTTTGTACTGCTTCTCTGTTCCTCCAGTATAAAAAAAAATATATATATAATAATAATAATTTTAGAAGAAGGTGGTAGAAGAAGGTTTCTCCTTCTATCAGTGGCCCCGGGCCTGAGCTACATTACTCTTCCTGCCACGAATGGTGGACTGATGATTCACATGCTTAGCATTCAAATGTATTGATTGTAAGTCGCTTTGGAATAAGGCGTCTGCTAAATGCCAAAAATTTAAATGTAAATGTAACATACACATACACACACAGACAGACACACACACAAACACACACACATACACATACACACACAGACAGACACCCACACAAACACACACACACACACACACACACACACAGAAACACACATGTAATATCTCTGTCAGAGCTGTGAACTTGTCAGAACCGTCTCACTGTTCTGCACATCAAAAGAATCCATTCATCAATCAATCAAATCCTCAGTCTTTCTCTCTGGCTCCTCCTCCTTCTCATGCCCTCTCTCTAGATTTCCTAGGAGAACATTATCTACCAGACAAGCACAGGCACACACACCACACAAACACACCACACACACACACACACACACACACACACACACACACACACACACGATAGGTCAGAGACACGTTCTCAGGTCAGAGTTGGGTCACACTAAGCAGCATTTAAACTGCTATTCCTTAACGGTCATTTAGTTCATGTAACTATTCATGTGTTTCACATCCTTTCCACTTCCCTTTTGCTGTCTTTAGGTCACGGACAAAATGTTTAAGTACATTTCTCACGTTTTGCAGGACGATGAATAACAATGTCATGATTCAGCTTCAGCCTCTTGAAATGACTGGAACCGTTAACTCACACTCGCTCTATTAACTCACACTCGCTCCAGGCTTTCTATGCAGCGTGACCTCTGAACCCCGGTGATTGAAGAGTGATTTACTTTCTTCCAGAAACATGCTTTTATGACCCTTACTGTAATACAGTAA
>NC_137689.1:45433301-45733301 GCF_963989245.1 Nansenia antarctica | reverse complement strand
AACTTATTCTTTAAGTAAAACGCCTTTCACCAAAAGCAATGAACTCCCTCTGCTGGTGAAGACGAGTAAGGTCTTGAGGCGGTCAACACAATAGTTTAGAATCACAATCTCAACTGATACTGCTAGTGAAGCCCCTTAAATCTCCTTAAATCATGGTCAATGTGGATATGTCAAAGAGTTCAGCTATAGCCTCCCCTCCTCTTCCTTTTGATCCATTGTATGCTGAGGTGCTCTTAGTGTAGGTCTAAGGAGGTCTAGGAGTCCAACCTGGATCATGTTTCTGACAACAATGTGTGCAGCAGCCTGGAAGTGTGGGCGGGGGGGTGGAGAGTGTGTGGAAGTGTGGGGGGGGGGGGGGTGGAGAGTGTGTGGAAGTGTGGGGGGTGTGGAGAGTGTGTGGAAGTGTGGGGGGGTGTGGAGAATCTCTGTCTGCAGTAGGTCTTCTCCTGGTCTGTCTGTCTGCAGTAGGTCTTCTCCTGGTCTGTCTGTCTGTCTGTCTGCAGTAGGTCTTCTCCTGGTCTGTCTGTCTGTCTGTCTGTCTGCAGTAGGTCTTCTCCTGGTCTGTCTGTCTGTCTGCAGTAGGTCTTCTCCTAGTCTGTCTGTCTGCAGTAGGTCTTCTCCTGGTCTGTCTGTCTGTCTGTCTGCAGTAGGTCTTCTCCTAGTCTGTCTGTCTGCAGTAGGTCTTCTCCTAGTCTGTCTGTCATACATACCCCGGACCAGTGAAATTCCATGGAATCTACTGGGAAGGCTCGTATGTGTAAAAGGGGTTATTGTCTGCAGTAGGTCTTCTCCTGGGGACAGTTTGGGTTTGGCTGCTCTGCAGAGGCCTCTGTAGAGAGAGCTGCATCACTGTACATCTAACATGCTGTCATACCATACACAGAGGGAGAGAGAGAGAGAGGGACAGGGGGAGGGAGAGAGAGAGAGAGGGAGGGAGGGGGGGATAGGGAGAGAGAGGAGAGAGAGGGAGGTGGACAGACAGACAGACAGACCAACATACTGTACATACTCACATAGGGAGAGGGACAAAACGGAGAGAGAGAGAGAGATGGGGAGGGGGGGAGAAAGAGAGAGAGAGAGAGATGGGGAGGGGGGAAGAGAGAGAGAGAGAGAGAGAGAGAGAGAGAGAGAGAGAGAGAGAGAGAGAGAGAGAGAATGGGGGTTAATGGGAAGGAAGCCAAAACATTGTAGCAATTTCAGGGTCCGTTTGATGGTCATGGCCACTTTTAGGAAAACAAACGTGTAAAAGAACACCCACCGTTTTTTTTCTATACTGTACATATTTTACTGTATTACAGTAAGGGTCAGAGAGAGAGAGAGAGAGAGGGAGCGAGGGAGGCAGAGGGGGGGGAGAGAGAGAGGGAGGGAGGGAGGGGAGAGAGAGAGGGAGGGAGGGAGAGAGAGAGAGAGAGAGAGAGAGAGAGAGAGAGAGAGAGAGAGGGAGGGAGGGAGAGAGAGAGGGAGGGAGGGAGAGAGAGAACATGAAAAAGACAGAGAAAAAGAGAGTACCCCTATCCACTGTGGGTGTTATGGAGAACAGAGGTGGGGGGGGGGGGGGGAGGGGGGAGAGAGAGGAGAGAGGTTGGGGGGGGGAGAGGTGGTCGGAGGCAGCAGTACTCCCACTGTCTGGAGAGCCTCTCCTGGGAAGCATCATCACAGTTGGGGGGGGGGGGGGGGTCAGAAACACTGAGGCATTCAAGACCTGCCAAGCCCAGCGCCACCGCCAAACTCCAACCCCTCTCCAACACTTCCAACCCATGACGATAGAAGGTTCATGAACAGTGGAAAGAGGGGGGACATCTAGTCCAAATGATTGATGGAGAAGCTTCCCTTCTTCCCTCCTCCATCTCCATGTCCTTTTTTCACCAGATTTCCTCATTCTTGACTTCACAGGAATGTGTTATGCCCCTGGTTTTACTCTCAAAGGAGGGAGCCAGCCTACCATTGGGGCGGGGCGGGGGGGGGGGGGGGGGCTGGGGAGGAGGAGGTAGGAGGTGGAGGGCAGGGGTTCACTTGGGGAGAAGAGAGGGGGGTGTGGGGGTCAGAGGGGAGGGGAGGGGGGTCTTTGTAGTGGTAGTGCCCTCTGTTTTAACTGAGATTAGGAGCTGACCTGTTCTCTGTCCCTGTAAGACCATCAGGCTCTCAGAAGTGCCCAGTCCCATTCCTGAGCCCTGAGAACAGCCCTGACAACCGCCCTGACAACCACCCTGACAACCGCCCTTACAACCGCCCTGACAACCACCCTGACAACTGCCCTGACAACCGCCCTGACAACCACCCTGACAACCGCCCTGACAACCGCCCTGACAACAACCCTGACAACCGCCCTGACAACCGCCCTGAGAACAACCCTGACAACCACCCTGACAACCACCCTGACAACCACCATGACAACCATCCTGACAACCGCCCTGACAACCACCATGACATCCACCCTGAGAATAGTCCTGACAACAGAGAACAACCCTGACAACCGCCCCGACAACCACCCTGACAACAGCCCTGACAACCACCCTGACAACCACCCTGACAACCGCCCTGACAACCACCATGACAACCACCCTGACAACCACCCTGACAACCACCCTGACAACAGCCCTGACAACCACCATGACATCCACCCTGACAACCACCCTGACAACTGCCCTGACAAATGTCCTGAACAGCCCTAACAACAGCCCTGACAACCACCCTGACAACCACCCTGACAACCACCCTGGCAACCACCCTGACAACCGCCCTGAACAGCCCTGACAACAGCCCTGAGCAGCATTCTACTGACCGAGGAGGGTGATGGAGAGAGATGGATGTTTGACTCCTGCTCCCTCCCTCCCTCCCTCCCTCCCTCCCTCCCACTGATAACCTCCTCGTTCCTTCCGCCTCTCAGGGAGGTGCCAGGTCTAACATCCTGCCTTGTCTCTCCCTCATCCCTCTCTCTCCTCGTATACCCCTTCATCCTCTTTTCCTCCATTCTTTCCCTTCCATTTCCATCAGGGGAGGGTAGAAATCGGAGGACGGGCTCAATGGAACGGGATGAGGAATGGAATTCCCGGACCCATCCCACATGTGTTTGATACCGTTCCAGATACCCTCCCTTATTCCATTCCACGCATTTACAGTGAGCCCGTCCTCCGATTTCTACCTCCATCAGCCTACACTGATTTCCATCCTATTTCCTCCAGAAGATGCTGTACTGTTACAGCTTAACACTAGAACATGCCTAGAACGTGCCTTTTTTACCTACTATAAGAGCCGCCTCGGGGGTCAAATTACTATAGTCTTTACAATGGTAAGCTGCTATTTACACACAACGACCACCAGCCTCCTACACAGAAAAACTGCAAAATAGCTTTAAACTAGCTTATCCTGATCCTACTGGGTGTAGGAACACATCTAGGAAAAGTCATGAACGGAGGGTCCTGAAATTTGATCGAGTGCAAAGATATGTATAAAAAATTACTCACAGGGTCAAATGACCCCACCCATGGCTGTTCTAGTGTTAACAAACCTTGTCGGGATCCGCTGACTGATGCCCCACAAGAACAATGAGCCAGAGTTTCCAAACGAGCGAGTCCAGACCCATTACACTCCGATTTAGATCGGCTTCCCAACCTCTCGGTCTTGCTTATACCTGTTCAAAGAAGATATGAACCTGTGTGTACCGTGATAAGATCTGTTATTCAAAAACTCAGTCCCAACAGTATTATTAGGGTATTAAAACCCTCTGGTCGGTAACTGTAGATTTGATTAGCGGGATACAGGCAGGTTTTTGGGATCTGCCAAAGACATCACAGTCTACACCAATGTGCACAGTGGAGCGGCGTTGTAACATTGATCGCTGGAGTTTGTGTTTCTCCTTTTTTGATGACCTTTGAGAGGATGCCCAGACCTGTCAGAACTCCGGGATACAGTTCCTACCCTCTGCAGCAGAGCCAGGGAGAGAGCAGCGGAGCCAAGGAAGAGAAGTCTCACTTGCGTAAGATCGCATACATACTTCAACCGTTACAGATCAATCTATTGGTTGCTACTGACACCGAGTCTGCAACACATACAGTAGAACTGCTGCACAGGCCTTTTTCCTTCTAGGTGGTGATGTTTTATGCCGAGGCACATTCCAAAGTGCGGTAAGATAAACTCTTGCCAGATTAGGGTGCATTGGGTCATTAACAGAAGAGCATTTTCTATTGGCGGGAGGGATTATCTCAGGGCTCCCCCTCTCTACCCACTCTAACATTTGACTCCCTCTGTGTAATCCCTGTGAAGGGTAAGATTACCAAACATCAGAAAACTAGCTAATTGAGAAGGACACTGCCTGCCTAACTCTTGCCTAAATACACTGAAAACACACACCACACACCACACACCACACAACCTCACATTCCCACCCCTCCCCTCTCCTTTCATCTCTCGTATTCACTGTCTGATTCCTGTTGCACACATGAGTGTGAGGGTCTGCAGAGCACATGGAGAACTGTGAGGTCCTGAGGGGGTGCTGGGCTGGAGCTGGGTTGGTGCTAGGGGACAGGTGTGGACCCACTGGCTAGGGAGTTGTTAAAGGGATGACACACATACACACACATACACGCACACACACACACAGGCACGCTCACACACACACACACACACACACACACACACACAGAAACACACAAACCACACACACACATACACACACACACACACACACACACACACACACACTGCTGAGAAAAGTTTATGTTCTCATTTAATGACTCACAGACTTGTTGATATCTTCGCTTTTAGAAACTCTTTGTTTGCTGATTTATAGTGCATGTTTTGATGAAACAAATGGACTTCTGCATTGCCAATGAAACACAACCTGAGATGAACTGAGACTGAGATGAATGGGGGGATAGACGATGAGAGATAAAGCAGAGTGAAACATTATAAAGATTTGACAGTGTCATTTTTACAGTGTCCAGTCAAACCAAATGAAAAGTTTGAACCAGAGTAACTCAAAATCAACCATTTGTAAATGCTGATTATTATGGCTAGAAGAATGGAACAATCATACTTTGTGGTTTGCTCTGCCAACAAAATACAAATACAAATACTGAAAAAAACTGATGCTAAATCTAGTTCCATGCTAAATCTAGTTCCATGCTAAATCTAGTTCCATGCTAAATCTAGTTCCATGCTAAATCTAGTTCCATACTAAATCTAGTTCCATCATGCTAAATCTAGATCCATGGCAAATCTAGTTCCATGGCAAATCTAGTTCCATGGCAAATCTAGTTCCATGGCAAATCTAGTTCCATGCTAAATCTAGTTCCATGGCAAATCTAGTTTCGTGGTAACGTTCCTTCCTCCTGAAAACCTCTCGCTCAATGACCTCCTGTAGGGAAAAAATAGTGCGGGTGTTTATTTTTCAAATCTGGACGGAGTGTTTGTGCAGATCCCCTTGGATAACAGAGGCAGGCCCTGCCAAGAGTCGACGGGACCGGGAATGAGAGAGCGCGTGTTGGGATGTGCCCTCTCAGCTTTCAGGCTTTCCGTGTTTTTTCACATTGTCTGTTCTATCAAAGGAAACCCAAATCCCTCTCTCTCTCTGTGTCTTATCTCGGCCTGCAAGAGGGCCTGTGCTTCGTCAGGGGCCACAGCCTCATTCCCCCCGCCCCCCCTCCCCCCTCTCCCTAGGGGACCGGAGGAAGGGCCCTGATCCTGGAACATAATGAACACCGCTTGGCCCCTCCAACATCAAGGAAAACACGGCAAAACTTAGGACAGAAGCCCCGAAACAGCAGAAAACGCAGGTCCTTTGTTTGGCAGATTTACATGGCCTCATCCCGGGCCAGAGAGAGGACCAGGGAGGCAGGGAGATTTCCAGTGCAGCCAAGCGGGGGTCCATGTCCCCTAGCTGATCCTGGTTTATCTCTCCGTTCACCTGCCGCAGGGGAGCTGATTAACCCACAGGCCACGCATTTACCCAGTTTGACATTATTTTCAGTCCTGTACTGTAACAGGATTAATTACCACTTACTACTTGTTACCTTTATCTTTACCTTGTCTTTTCCTCCCTGGTAATCTAATATCAGGGTTGTTCACTCCGTCGTAATAGATGATATGTGGAAGATGTATCATCGGTAGCGTGCACCTTATTTTAATGTTCTAAATAAACATAGTTCAAGGTTTTTAAATGATTAATAGCCATAACACATAGCGGCCTTGTTATGACATCTTCATGACTCTTAATTGTTTATTTTACGCAACACTTTCAATACTTGTTGACTGCTTGTAAGACACAGAATAGTATAGATTCAGCACCATATACATCCCTACACTGGCTCCCCATCAAATATATAATACATTTCAAAATTCTGGTCATCACTTTCAGAGCCCTCCATGGTCAGGCACCTGCTTATATCTGTGACCTACTGTGTCCTTACAGCCCCAGTAGGTCTCTCAGGTCCTCTGACCAGGGTTTGTTGGTTGTCCCCCGTGCCAGACTGAAGACCAATTGTGATAGAGCATTCCAAACCGTGGCCCCCAGGCTTTGGAATGCTCTGCCCTGGGATCTTAGATCAGCTGGCTCGGTCGAGGTTTTTAAAAAACAGCTAAAGACTGTTTTGTTTAGACAGGCTTTTGGATAGCCCCAAGGGCTTGTCTCTCTGTGTCTTGTTGATGCTGTTGTTCACCTGTTGTCTGTTATTTGTTTTTATTTTCACTTGTTTTGCCTGTTTTAACCTGCTGTGGCTTTCGCTCTTGTATTATGTTTTATTGTGTGTTTTTTTTCCTTTATGTAAAGCACTTTGTGACCCTTGGTCTGCGAAAGGTGCTCTATAAATACATTTGACATACTTACTTACTTACTTAGGCCTACTTACTGTAGGCCGAGCTTCTTGTTCTGGGCATTAAGCTTTCTCTGTCAATCAGATCTTCTTAGACTGTCTGCACGCACCGAAAGTCTCAAACAAGTGTATTGCGGTTGTAATGATTTGGTACAAATCAAAAAAATCGCAAGTCAAAGAAGAAACATGCTCATCAGGGCAGCAGGGGCAAAAAGGTCAAGTGCCCGGTCTTGGGAACAGGGAACAGCCCACACACGGCTCTGCCCCTTTTCACTCCTGACCAGGTGAAAAGCCCTGATGTGCGCCACTCCTCCAAGGCCAAAAAGCCCAGAGACTGGTAGGAGTCCATCCAAGTTGTGGACCCCAACAACCCCACTGCCATCAGGTTAATCCTGAAGAGGGTTCGAGGTCCCCAGCTATCCCAGCAGGCCACACAGTGCCCGGGCCTGTCCCAGAATGCTCTGCAGCAGAAGCACATGGAGAGCAGTACCAGTCAGGTGCAACTCAGTCTTTCCTACAACCTGAAAGGGCAGGCAATGCTAGCCGATGGTACCCCCACCAAGGGGACTGGCAGGAGGAAGCACAAGAGAGCAGCCAGCCAGCGAGAAGGAGACGTCAGCAGCTCAGCCAAACGCTCCCGCAGTAGCCAGCCTAGCAAGACAGAGAAGAGACATGCTCTTTACTCACAATGTACTCTCACATTCATACCCATGGACATAGACCGACCCGAGAATGGAGTATATGTGACACTCTATCATCCTCACTCATTTGCTCACACTCACGTCTGCCGTCCCCACACACACACACACACACACACACACACACACACACACACACACACACACACACACACACACACACACACACACACAAAACACACACCAGTGCCACCACTGCACACATCCATTCCCTACTCCACCACTCTTTACACATGACCCCCCACCCTCCTATTCCTCTTTTTTTTCCAGCATATAAAATGTTTTGGGGGGTATTTTCAATATAGTTTGTGGCTTTCTATTTCTATCTCTGTACAATATCCTCCTGACCCTCTTGGACTCGCAGTAACGCATCAGTCCTGCAGAGAAAGGACTTTAGGGTCCTTTAAAGGCCTGGCTGATTACTACAAAATAAGTTATGTAGGGGTGCTTAGGTGGCGTAGTGGATTAAGCGCTGACCATGTACCGTAGAGGTCCCGGTTCGATTCCAACCGCGGACATATCCTGCATGTCATCCCTTCTCTCTCTCTCACCCATCCTTCCTGTTATAATCTCTACTGTCTGTCATTAAAAGGAATAATATGAGTGGGACTGCCCCACTCAGAAAAATAATTTCTCAAAAAGGTAAGTTCTGTAGTATGGTAAGAGCATTGGCATCTTCGATCCATACTTCACATGCACGCAATGACATTACACACATTCCTACCATCCATAAGAAACCTTTTAAAAACAGTTTATGTGACAGGGTCTAGTGAAAAAGTCTCCAAGTAGGGCAATAGATATGCTCATTTGTGTTGAATTTGAAACCTCAAACCAAATACCGCTGTGAATCAAAACAGACGTGTTTGCTACCATTGCGGTAGCAGCTAAGAAAGAACGTCACTATGAACATCTAACTGCATGTTTAGCGCATCACAACAGGCGGATAGAATATCAACATGCTAAAAACACATAACTACACATAATTAGATGATTACACAGTCCTTGCTTTGGAACACGTCCTAAAACGTAAGTTTGTTTACAAGCCATATATCACTTACCCAGTAGCCTGAAGCAGGATGACAGACGATACAGTGAATACAATTCACAAATGATAAGTATTTAGTGATCCTAAAACTGTTGTTTGTTATATTGAGTGGGCTCTTCAACACTTAAACTTTTATAATATGAAAAGAAACTGAAAACCCATATTTAAAATATAATAATTATAATAATATTAAAAATATAATAATTAAATATATATATAATAATTAAAAGAATCTTTTTATTCATTTGCACGACTTGAGAATTGCCGGCATGCAGACCTTTTGACCAGACCGTGTCACATATCACCTGCTTTTCCTCTTTCTCCATCTCTATCTCCTTTTTCACTTCCACATCTATTGTTATGTCTATACATTTCAATCCCAGCTAGTGTGCCAGAGAGAGTCTGAGGGGGCACATTTGGTTTCTATAAAGCAGACATCTCTCCCTCTCACTCTTAAAATAGAAAGACATTATCGGAAGTACCAGAGGGGGAAATAAAGCCCAGGATGAAGCAGCATGTCATGGGTTGGGCAACTTGATCGTTACGAAATCAAACAAGAGCACCTGACCTTACAATAGTAACAAAATCAACAAAACAGAGTCAGTAACGTCAAACAACATGTGATTCCCATTGCCCCCCAAAAGCCTGATCAAGTCCCGTGCACTAGGATGGAGTAGGTTGTGAATGGGTCAACTCCACAGACATGCTCACACTGCTACGGATGGCAGTCTGTCAGCAGTCACCTACATCAGACCTCAGACAAGGAGGTGCCAAAACAGCCCATCAATGAAAGCTGCTGAGTCATTCTGAGGTCAGTGTGCTTAGCGAATGCCTGCTCTAGTATCTGACTGGTGCTTTTGGATATGGCACTTCTCAATGTCTCACTTCTCAATGTCTCACTTCTCAATGTCTCAATGTCTCACATCTCAATGTCTCACTTCTCAATGTCTCACTTCTCAATGTCTCAATGTCTCACATCTCAATGTCTCACTTCTCAATGTCTCAATGTCTCACTTCTCAATGTCTCACTTCTCAATGTCTCAATGTCTCACTTTTCACACTAAAGACCATTCATTCATTCTCAATGTCTCACTTCTCACTTGTCAATGTCTCACTTCTCAATGTCTCAATATCTCAATGTCTCACTTCTTAATGTCTCACTTGTCAATGTCTCACTTCTCAATGTCTCAATGTCTCACTTCTCAATGTCTCACTTCTCAATGTCTCACTTCTCAATGTCTCAATGTCTCACATCTCAATGTCTCACTTCTCAATGTCTCAATGTCTCACTTCTCAATGTCTCACTTCTCAATGTCTCAATGTCTCACTTTTCACACTAAAGACCATTCATTCATTCTCAATGTCTCACTTCTCACTTCTCAATGTCTCACTTCTCAATGTCTCAATGTCTCACTTCTCAATGTCTCACTTCTCAATGTCTCAATGTCTCAATGTCTCACTTCTCAATGTCTCAATGTCTCACTTCTCAATGTCTCAATGTCTCACTTCTCACACTAAAGACCATTCATTCATTCTCAATGTCTCACTTCTCACTTGTCAATGTCTCACTTCTCAATGTCTCAATATCTCAATGTCTCACTTCTTAATGTCTCACTTGTCAATGTCTCACTTCTCAATGTCTCAATGTCTCACTTCTTAATGTCTCACTTCTCAATGTCTCAATGTCTCACTTCTCAATGTCTCACTTCTCAATGTCTCAATGTCTCACTTCTCAATGTCTCATATCTCAATGTTCGATCTCGAGGCAATAAGACTTTTGTTATTAACAAACTCATTTCTGAACATAACAATGACTGCATGTTTTTAACGGAAACCTGGTTACAGGACCCTCCTTTCAGGACTTTTCCTAGATATGTGTGTTCTACCACCCAGTATCCTTACTTTTTCAAAATCACATTGGCTGTCTAGTGTTAATAGGATAAAGCAAAACTGACTTTGGATCAGTGCTTACGTGCAACATCCTCCAAGTCCAAGGCCACCCGAGAAGATAACAGCGATGATGATGGGAGGGACTGTCAACGTTGTGGTTGGTGACAGAGAGGAGTGGTTAGGGAGGGGAGGACGTTGGTGGCATGGCCCTGATCACAGAGAGACAGGAGAGAAACAGAGGGACACGCACTGAGATCAGATGTCAGCCCCGTCCTTTCTCTCACTTTGTTGATTGACGGCCACCCCCCCCCCACCTAGTAACAGCAGTGATGCAAATGAGTGTTCTGAAGAATACATTTACATTTTTGCCATTTAGCAGACGCCTTATTCCAAAGCGACTTACAATCGATACATTTGACTAAGCAAGTGAATCATCAATCCACCAGTCGTAGCAGGAAGAGTAATCCAGCTCAGGCCCGAGGCCATTTGGCAGTCTCAGTGTTTTTTTTTTTTTTAATAGACACTGGAGAACAGAGAAACAGTACAAGGGGGGAAGTTTTAGAGGAAGAAGCGGGTGTCTCTGGAGACGCAGTGCTGGGGGGTAGTAGAGGTCTCAGGAGGAGCAGTTAAGGTGTAACCTGAAGAGATGAGTCTTCAGTCTCCGACGGAAGATGGGTAGTGACTCTGCAGTTCTGACAGCCGTGGGAAGCTCATTCCACCAGCGGGGAGCCAGTGTAGTGAAGATCAACTCTCACTCACAGCATTTCTGCTGATGCACACAAAATCACACACATGCACCTATACATACAGTCTCCATGTGAATCCCTGAATCCTGGCAAAGGGCAGAAGTCGGAGGAAAAACAGTCAAGAAAACAATGTATTCCACGTATGAACTCATCAGAGAACATAACAGCCACGTCTGCCAACTCAGCTCATTCTGTGGACATGGGAAAGCTTACCAGGGTTTGTGAACCAGATAAAACAAACACTTACACTCATCCTATTTATATATGTATATGTACAGTACCAGTCCAAAGTTTGGACCCACTTTCCCATTGACTGGTACTGTAGTATAAGCATTATAAATGTGTCCCATTGACTGGTACTGTAGTATAAGCATTATAAATGAAAGTCCTCCTAACCCATTCCAACTGTAATCACACATGACGTGAAGCCAAACATTCTCTCCCCTCCTCAGTCTCTCTCTCTCTTTCACACGCACACACACACACACACACACACACACACACACACACACACACACACACACACACACACACACACACCCAAACCCCCACAGCATATTCTTGTTTGATTTGCCAGACCCGTCTTCGCATGGGGTGGAACTAACACATTACCCAGAGTTCCAGCGTGATGTGTTATTAAAAATGATTTACTACGCTATTTATTGATCCAACCTTTATTTAAACCAGGAACCAAGTCCCATTGAGATATACAATCTGTTTTCCAAGGGAGACCTGGCCATGGAGACAGACCTGGTCATCAAGGCACAATCATTCCTATTCCAAGTCCTAATATGAAAAACAACCTCCCTTCTGTCCAGTATTAAACTGTCTTGGTTTGCAAGTTGATTCTCTGTCTTTTGCAAGTCCTTCTTTGTTATCACTGAGTCTGCCTCCCCTCCTGTGTGGGGGGTATGGCTACAGTTGGCTGCTTTGTGTCAATCTGCAACAGTTCCGTTCTGCAACAGTCATCAGAAAATCAGATGATTTATTTTAAATCTATGCAAGCAGACACTTGATGACACAATAGAATAACACTTGTATGTATGCACATTCTTATTCATAAACACACTCCGATTTATTTCAACACACACACACGCACGCATGCACGCACGCACACACACACGCACACACACACACACACACGCACACACACACCCACAGTCAGGTTCTTTTCCATAAGCACTCTCTTTAAGGCATGGTACCAGCATAGTATTGCAACATTGCATCTGATCCTCAGCCAACAATATCAAAGTACAGTAAGTGTACTGGAAAGTATTTTCAATCCAGTAAATCTATCAGCCTGAACCTCAGTCCCTGGGACATGTGGTACATGTGCAGCTAATAAGACATCTTTGACAATAAATTCCCTCTCAGATACATACACCTTGTGAAAATAATCGAACGAAACATTGGACAGTAGACTGGGGCAGTCCCACTCATATTTTTCATTTTATTGGACAGATACAGTGAAGACAGACAGGAAAGTAAGGAGAAAAGGGCATGTCAGCAGGGCATGGGTCGTATTTAAACCCATGCCTACATGGGCATATGTGTGCAATTTGGACCGCGGTGCCAGACCACTGGACCACCCCAGGCCACGTACAGTAGACTTTCGTTCATCAGGGGCACAGACTTCACATCTCAGAGACACATGGAACCATTCAGAACAAACCTTATGTCCAGGTGATGCTGCACATGTTGCTGCTGTACAAATGCATATTGCATTTATGTTGATGTAATATGATCTGTGTGTTCTGACTTCTCCTCAAACCATTATATAATAACTGATATGCAGTATATGTATCTTATATCTTATACAGGCCTATATCTATTTTTGCTTAAACGTGGACTGTGCAGCAAGGTCCATTACGGTACTATTCCGCCCTCTTCTGGACATTATTGAAAATGATTGACTACTGATTTGTACTACTGATTTTTGTATTTAAAAAAAATGTTGCTTGCAACATAAAGAAACAAATCTACCTCATAATGAGCAAGCATCAGCATCACTGAGCAGTGCACCAGGTGGTGCTGCCGTTCACTAACTGTTAGAGACCTTGGAGAGACCACAACCTCTCAGGAAGACAAACCACTGCAGTACTGGGGGGTTAACAAAATGCAGTTTCCCACTCTGGCCCAAATGTCATGCAGATACCTCTCAGAATCATGCAGTAGTGTGGAAAGTGAAAGGCTGTTTAGCTCAATGTCACATATGTAACACATTCTAATGCTTTGGTCCTCATGTCTGGATCCGATGTAATGATCTGACTTTTCTTTCTAAAAATGTAAATACATTTCCGCGTTGTTGAAAATCAATGACACATCTTGTTTTGTGAGCCTGATAACAATGTAAAGTAGTGTTATAGTTAACAAGGTAGCAGGGGGATTACTCACCCAATCCATTTCATTGCAGTTTTTTGGTTTGATCCATTTCGTTGCAGTATTTTGGCTTGACTAGCGAGTTTGTGTTGTGATTCTCAACAACATTGAAACGTAGTTCCTGGTTTCAAAAGAAAGGTCTAGACATTTTGATTGGTTGCCGACATGCGGAGCAAATGATCAGCCTGTGTCACATATTGTAGATGAAAACAGAAAAGATCTCCTCTGAGACTGTTTCGAGAGCAAAGGGAGGCCCTACCCAGTATTAGTATAGTGTTCCTAATGAAGTGCTCAGTGAGTGTATATTCATGACTGTTCTGTTTCTATGTGCAGGTGGAGAAGAAGAAAGAGCCAGCCTCCCTCCCTCTCTGGCCTCGTCAGAGGAAATCCAAGCCCTCAAGTAAGGAGACTGGGAGCAGAAACCAACTACCTGCATCCCTCCCTCAGATACCTGAAGTTCCTAACCCTCTCTCTATTAGCCACCCTATAACACATTAAAACAGCTGCCAAGATTTGTATGTATATTTTTTTTAATATGACAATAAAGGACCTTTTGTAGTGTGTGTGTGTGTGTGTGTGTGTGTGTGTGTATGTGTGTATGTGTGTGTGTGTGTGTGTGTGTGTGTGTGTGTGTGTGTGTGTGTGTGTGTGTGTGTGTGTACACTTGGAGATGAGTAGCTACACAGGGAGGACACCTTTTAAAGCAAAGCATTTTTTTAATGCATCTGCACATTACACAATGTAGCCTGGAGGACGATAGTACAAATGACCCATAGCTGACAGGTCAAACTTAAGGAGACTCTTTTGCCAGTAATAAAATACATCTTCTCCATGTAAAATAGGTCTCTATTGTATAAAAAGGGTAGAAGAAAATAATAATCACAATGACAATTAGAGAAGAGGCCATATTTACAGTACAAGACAGGAGGGAAAAACCTGTTAATTTATAGCCATAAAAAGAACCTTTTACAACTTCAGTACCAAACATAGGTCTCAATATCTAGGTAATGTGCAAGTACAGTAAGATCCCCCAAACATGACTTGTATCTCAAAGGCAACAAGCAGATAGACAGTAGTACAGCAGGGCGGAGATAGACACCTGAGAGGGAGATTGACAGGTCCACTAGGTAGCAGGAAAGGCAGTGTGTGTGGACGGTTGGACAGGCAGGTCTAGTAGCTGCAGTGGAAGGAGGCATCACTGTGCCTGGCAGGGTTCAGGACAGGCGTGCTCACTCCCTCTGGAAGGACTCCTGCAGACCCAAGGCTCACTGGCCATTGACCGGGACCTCCTGCAGAGAGAAGGACACACAGCCCATCAGTTTACCATTGACCTCCTGCAGAGAGAAGGACACACAGCCCATCAGTTAACCATTGACCTCCAGCAGAGAGAAGGACACACAGCCCATCAGTTTACCACACATGGAGAGATGACAACTAGCACAGGACAACAACTATCCATGCGTTGTCATTGTCATTCCATGACAGGAGGAATACCACTCAAACCACATGTGACTGTTTCCTCCAATCAAACAGTTCTGCTAGGGGAACGAGGCATGCATGTGGGCCAGGAGCTTCCAGTCTGTTTCATGCAAACCAGTCAGGAACGCACGGAACAAACAAACCAAGTCATGCATCAGAACACCCCAGCCCTGCCGCCTCACACACCAACCTTCCTCTGCTCCTCCAGAGAGGCCTTTCAGGCCAAAGAGGGTAGAATAATTTATCTGAGATTTGTTAACAGGAAAAACAGAAAGTGAGAGAAGAAAGATGAGAGCATGTTAATAGAGGGGAGAAGGCTGCTCTGACGAGGACTATCTGAGGGCTGCTGCTACTGGAGGTGTCTCAACAGCAACTGACAGATCCAGGAGACCCACCTCGAGATTCCCTCTGGCCTTCTTCAGCACTCCGTGGGTTAACAACACTAGATTAAACAACAACAACAACAACATCAGAAACAGAAACAGAACCATACTGAACAGACTGGCCTCAGTTACTAACCCATCAATCCAATTGTAAGCATGTATGTTTAGAGTGAAGTGAGTGTCCAGTATGAGGTCTTACGCTGGTCGATGATGACCCTCTCCATGCCCTCCTTGAGCTGGTTGGTGCTGCGGAGGCGTTTGACGGCTCCACTCAGCATCCTCTCCTGCTGGGACAGCCTGCTCTTCAGACGGGAGATCTCACTGTTCAGCAGCTCATCCTGCCAGAGAGAAGAGGAACCATGGCTGAGGCTCTACAGCATGGGACTGGAATATGGAACCAAGTCACAGCAGAGTTGGGGCCCAATCCCAATTCACCCCTTGGCCCTCCATTTTATCCCCACGTGTAGGGTAGGGTGTCTCAATTCTTGTTTGCATGTAGGGGTAGGGCCAAGTGCTAGGGCTACATAACCCTCCAAACTGAGTTTCTTTCAGATACACACTCCGAACAGAGTTACAAACAGAGTGTTGTGCGAAATCCCAGAATGCCTTGCGAATCATCTGCAAGATACTGGAGATCGCACTAGCAACAAAAGAAAGTCACAAATGTAATTATTTTCGATTTTAAAAATCGTATCGTATTATCTTAGTTTAATGTCATTTAAGTGTACCGGTATTATAGACATTTTCATTATAACAAGCATACAAAGAAATGCTAGTATTCTGCTATGTATCTCTAAAGTGACTAAAGTCAGCCGCAAAGTTGTTGCGTTTGTTACCTCTCCTCTAATATCAGACTGGCAGGGTAGGAGCAGGGTTGTTACCACTCCTCTAATATCAGACTGGCAGGGTAGGAGCAGGGTTCTTACCTCTCCTCTAATATCAGACTGGCAGGGTAGGAGCAGGGTTGTTACCACTCCTCTAATATCAGACTGGCAGGGTAGGAGCAGGGTTGTTACCACTCCTCTAATATCAGACTGGCAGGGTAGGAGCAGGGTTGTTACCACTCCTCTAATATCAGACTGGCAGGGTAGGAGCAGGGTTGTTACCACTCCTCTAATATCAGTGCAGACTGGCTACCAGTCTCTCCTCATCCCCTGGACGTTATTTAACTGTTACTCTCCTCATCCCCTGGACGTTATTTGGGGACGTAACCAGTGTTCGAGTTATGTGGGAGCCAATGGGAGCTGAGCTCCCATAAGGAAGGTCTGAGCTCCCATGAAAGTAGTAAAATCATACATCTGTGGGGGTCGCTAATAATACATTACCACAACCATTATTTGATTTAAAAAAAAGTCAATATAATGAATATTATTTATATTTATTTATATGATAAATATTCTGAAATAAACACGTTTTCCAAAAGAACTACGCGCACCAGCATTAATCTCCTGTGAATGACAGTATGCCTTTGACTGCCTGCACTTTACCACCAAGACACTATGGGGCGCAGTAGAATATTGTGCAACAGCAGAATATGATCGTTGAGAGCTTGCGAACGTGAAAACACAATTATTGAGAAGAAAACATTCAGTAGCTAGCTATCATGCCGCCCAAAAAAGGCCACTGCTGCCAACCGAGTCGACAAGCCTGGAAAGTTTCGGGTTTTCATCCAAGAAACCAAACTTGAATTCAGCTGCACCTGTTATGACACCTAACGTTGAAATAGCAGAGCTCAAACAAAAGCAAGTGCTTCCGAAGAAAGTAGCAGAACTCACCTCCAGTATGTATAAGCCAAGGAGACAACTAGTTCGTTCAGGGCAGCCTATACTGTCGCTAAAGAAAGGATGCCTTATACAAAACTGAATCCAATTATGAAACTTAATGAGATGAATGGCGCGACAGTTGGCCCCTGCTCACCGATCCGATCATTCATGTGCCCAGATTGTAGAGCACATTGCACAAGAGATGAAAAACAAATTCATTTCTAATGTCAAATCACTTGATTCTCGTAGTAGCATAACATTAGATGAAAGCACAATTCATGGACGAGCATACATGATTATTTATGTCAGGTGCGATGTCACTGGAAATGGAGATGTGGACAATGTGTCGTGCTAACAGGGAAAGTGAATGGACTGTATAGCAAAAACAAATAAATTATTGGCCAAGATACCTGTGACTATCGCTTATAGCTGTTGTTTCATGTGGTGCTGTTGAAGTAGTGAAATGAGTAGCCTATGGCTAATTAAAACTCGTAAGTCCCATCGCTGTGTGGGCATGATTCGCGCGTGCATGAGAACATTTCGCACTGTTATTTTGGAGACCCCCACAAAGCTCAGCTTATAACTCGAACCCTGGACGTAACAGACAGCATGAAACTTAAGTTTCATTTAGGTGTGTACTACCTTGCTGTCTGAGTCCTGTAGGTGTGTACTACCCTGCTGTCTGAGTCCTGTAGGTGTGTACTACCCTGCTGTCTGAGTCCTGTAGGTGTGTACTACCCTGCTGTCTGAGTCCTGTAGGTGTGTACTACCCTGCTGTCTGAGTCCTGTAGGTGTGTACTACCCACCCTGCTGTCTGACCCCTGCTGGCTCAGTGAGTGGAGGCAGTCCTGTAGGTGTGCGTCCATGTGGCGGGTGAGCCTCCTGCCCTCGGAGATCTGCTTGCGGAGGGCGTTGTGGTCCTCGATCAGACCCAGGACATGGCACCCGGTCCGGTTGGCCCAGAGGCGGAGGCCGGGCACCAGGTGGGAGGGCGTGTCCGCGAAACTGTCCCCAGAACCCCTGAGAACACTGTCCCCAGAACCACTGAGAACACTGCACTGAGACACACCGTCCAGATCCACCTGGACCTGGCGCTTCACATCTGAGAGAGACAGAGAGAGAGACAGAGAGAGAGAGAGAGACAGAGAGAGAAACAGGGAGAGAGAAACACAGAGAGAGAGAGACAAAGAGACAGAGAGTGAGTCAGACACAGAGAGAGAGAGAGAGAGAGATAGACAGAGAGAGAGAGTCAGAGAGAGACAGAGAGAGAGAGAGATAGACAGAGAGAGAGAGTCAGAGAGAGACAGAGAGAGAGAGACAGAGAGTCACAGAGAGAGACAGAGAGATAGACAGAGAGAGAGAGAGACAGCGACAGAGAGACAGAGAGAGACAAAGAGAGAGACAGTGACAGAGAGACAGAGAGAGAGAGAGAGAGAGAGAGAGAGAGAGAGACACAGACAGAGAGAGACAGAGAGACGGACACACCCTGTTATTCCACCCTCAAACACCCTAAACACTGTCATAATAAACACTGTCATAGTAAACACTGTCATAATAAACACTGTCATAGTAAACACTGTCATAATAAACATTGTCATAGTAAACACTGTCATAGTAAACACTGTCATAATAAACACTGTCATAATAAACACTGTCATAGTAAACACTGTCATAGTAAACACTGTCATAATAAACACTGTCATAATAAACACTGTCATAGTAAACACTGTCATAATAAACACTGTCATAATAAACACTGTCATAGTAAACACTGTCATAATAAACACTGTCATAATAAACACTGTCATAATAAACACTGTCATAGTAAACACTGTCATAGTAAACACTGTCATAGTAAACACTGTCATAATAAACACTGTCATAATAAACACTGTCATAGTAAACACTGTCATAGTAAACACTGTCATAGTAAACACTGTCATAATAAACACTGTCATAGTAAACACTGTCATAGTAAACACTGTCATAATAAACACTGTCATAGTAAACACTGTCATAATAAACACTGTCATAGTAAACACTGTCATAGTAAACACTGTCATAATAAACACTGTCATAGTAAACACTGTCATAATAAACACTGTCATAGTAAACACTGTCATAGTAAACACTGTCATAATAAACACTGTCATAATAAACACTGTCATAGTAAACACTGTCATAGTAAACACTGTCATAATAAACACTGTCATAATAAACACTGTCATAGTAAACACTGTCATAATAAACACTGTCATAATAAACACTTGGAATGATTAGCTGATTAGTCTCAGCTGACCTTAGGGGCCTTGCTGGAATATAGGGTGGGAGAAGATCAGGGGGGTATTCCACGAAGCTCAATAAAGTTCTAAGCCTCGATAAAGTTTTAAGCCTCGAAAATGTTAGCTTGCGTTCGGTGCCATCAATGTGGCTCAAATAATTCGCTGCTTGGTTGAGCTCCTTCTGAGTCAGATATAATTAGCCTGCTCGCGACCAGGCTAAAACACAGGCTATAGTGAGACGTGAGTCAAAAAAGGCTCACAGGCGGAAACTAAAC
Organism: Nansenia antarctica; assembly: GCF_963989245.1. Taxonomy (NCBI): domain Eukaryota; kingdom Metazoa; phylum Chordata; class Actinopteri; order Argentiniformes; family Microstomatidae; genus Nansenia; species Nansenia antarctica. The sequence goes on along the minus strand of NC_137689.1, from coordinate 45,713,552 downwards.
CCCGAACGACAGTTCCTCATGTGTCTTTTAGGAAATATTAGTTCCCACTTCACACGAGATGGATAGATTAGATAGTTTGACTGTGTGATAGATAGATAATTTGATATTTTGAAAGTGTGATCGATCGATAGATAGTTTGATTGTGTGATAGATAACTTGATATTTTGAAAGTGTGATAGATAGATCGATAGATCAATAAAGAAAAGAGTGTAAAAAAAAAAGTAATTGTGTCAACTTGTATTGCTGTCATCACAGCGGTCTGGCTGGCCTAGTGGTTAAGGCAGCCGACTGGAGTTCCAAAGGTTGCGTGTTCGAGACTTCACTAAGTCATTCTTTTTTTTTCTTTTTTTTTTACATTTAACCAAAGATTTCATGCAAAGGCTTCAAACACCATTGTAATCGTGTCAGTTCTTGTAAATTAGCCTGCACCATCATTTTATAGCCTACATACTTTTTTAGATGAGATTTTAGATTAGATTCAGACAACGAAATGCAGTAAAAGTGCGTCTGAAGAGGGATTTGAACCACCGATATAAAATGACGAATAAATCCTGTGGCAGCGGTCGATACCACTAGGCCATTGTGGCGATATGACGGTTTGTAGCCTGCTGCGGATATCACCACAGTAGTAATATTCATTTATTAAAATATGAACATATAACAATAACTGGGGCTAGTATGACCTACGCATTTAATCGGTCAGCAATTTCTTGCCAAACCATTTCCCTCGCCTTGTTAATTGCGGCAGTATTGCACTATTTTACATCTTATTTTTCCGTCTTCATAAAAATCAATAATTCGGAATGCTGCGCAAATGTAGTACCCCTGCAGAGTGGAGTATCTTCATTTCGACAGATCGATTCTTCTGGGCTGCGTATGTCTGTGTGCACGCGCCCATATCGAAGATTTGTAAGCCTGTCTTCTGTGAACACTGATGACACAAGGCTGATCCTCGTTCGAGGAATCACCTGAGGCTTGAATTACAATCTCGAGTTGCCTGAGCGCCGCATTTATTTATAGCGCCGCTATACTGATCCACCTTTAGTGGAATGGCCCCCTGATATGTTTGATCTGATATTTTGTGATTTGTATGCAATTAGGAGGATTTTGAATTCAATTCTCTAAGAGACTGGTAGCCAGTGTAGAGATCTCAGGATTGGTGTAATGTGTTCAAACCTCTTTGTTTTTGTTAGGACCCTAGCTGCGGCATTTTGGATGAGCTGCAATTTACGAACAGCTCCGTTAGATAAGCCTGTTAGTAGACCATTACAATAATCAAGTCTACTCCAAAACGAATGCATGGATGAGTTTTTCAAGGTCTTGCTTGGACATGAAGCCTCACATTCTTGTTATGTTTTTCAGGTGATAGTAGGCTGATTTAGTTAGAGTTTATGTGGCTGTTGAAGTTTAGATCAGAGTCTTGAATTACACCAAGATTTCTGACCTGTTTTTTAGTTTGAAGAGAGAGAGAATCAAGTTTTGCACAGACCTTCGATCTTTTTTGTGTCATCCAGGCGTTTATTTGCTCAATGCAATTACAGAAATGGTCAATGGGACTTAAGTCGTTCGGTGAGAGGGCTATGTAAATTTGAGTGTCATCCGCATAGTTGTGGTAGGCAATGTTGTTCTTTTTTATGATGTGTCCCAATGGAAGCATGTAGAGATTGAATAGCAGGGGGCCAAGGACTGACCCTTGGGGAACCCCATATGTCATTTTAATTTGGTCAGATACAAAGTTGCCAATGGAGATATAGTAGCTTCTGTCCTGTAGGTAGGATCTAAAGCAGTTTAGGGCAGTGCCCGAAAGTCCTACCCAGGTTTTTAGTCTATCTATTAGAATGTCGTGGTCTACTACAGTGTCAAAGGCAGGGTATCACGAATGTCATTAAGGACCTTAATAAGGCCTTAATAAGGTGTGTGGTGTGTGTAGAGTGTGTGGTGTGTGTAGAGTGTGAGGTGTGTGTAGTGTTACCTGAGGAGCTCCTCTCTGCTGAAGGTCATTGTGTCCTGCAGGTGTGTGTTGTCCTGGCTGCTTCTCTCCAGTCTGTCCTGCAGGTGGCGCTGCTCCTGCGAGAGAGAGAGAGAGAGAGAGAGAGATGGATGGATGGATGGATGGATGGATAAAAAGGTGTAAAACAGGTAATCAGCTTGCATCAACAGAGAGTGGTTGACTTTAATTTAATGTTTATGTTTTGGCCAATTAACAGAAGCCTTCATGCAAATCGATTTACAATACATCTGTCTAAGTAAGTGAATCATTTATCCATCAGTAATCAAAAGAAATAATAATCTATGCCAAATCCAGGGTCCAGTTACAATGCTAGAAGAACATAACTTACTAGTCAGAAAGGCTTCAAACACCATTGTAGTTAAATTAGCCTACACCATCATTTTAAACATATTTTTTTTGATTAGATTCAACTTTATTGTTATTGCAGAGTACAAGCATCAGACAACGAAATGCAGTAAAAAGTGTATGTATGTGTGAGTGTGAGTGTGAGTGTGAGTGTGGGGTCTGGTTCTGTCCCCAGAGGAAGCGCAGCTCGCTGGTCAGCTGACCCTGCTCCTCCGTACCCTGGATGAAGATGTTGGTCGCTGCTCCGTAAACACAACAGACACACACACACACCTCAGTGTCTCAGCAGCCTTCAACAACAACCACACGTCTCTGTGTGAGAACAAGTGTTTCCACCTCAGACCAGTTTCTTTCCTCTCACCAGTTTGTTGTTTGTTGTGTGTGTGTGTGTGTGTGTGTGTGTGTGTGTGTGTGTGTGAGGGTGTGTGTGTGTGTGTGTGTACCTGGGTCTCTCTCCACCTCCGCCAGTTTTCTCTCCAGCTGCTCTCTCAGTCGCTCGTTGGTGTGGATGGTCTCCTCCAGGCGCTGCCTCAGAGCTCGGATCTCCAACAGGTGTTCTAACAGCAGGTCTGACGCACAACACAACAGGTGTTCTAACAGCAGGTCTGACACACAACACAACAGGTGTTCTAACAGCAGGTCTGACACACAACACCACCGTAGTCTTCAATAGTCACACTAACAACACACACACCAGGTCAACACACACACACACACACACACACACACACACACACACATACACACACACACACACACACGACAGGAGTAGTATTCAAACATAGTCACACTAACAACACACACACACACACACACACCAGGTCAACACACTCCACCTGGTGGTCAGTTAAGCCCCAGACCCACATACAACAGAAGACTCCCCCTGGTGGTTAGCTCTGTACCTGGGTTCATGGTGCATAGTTGGGCTGTGTCCTGCTGAGAGGCTGGGTTTCCCTCTCCTCTCTAGCCCTCCTTCTCTGGCGTGGGCCCAGCCTGACCCAGACCCTGACCCCCCCCCCTGGTTCTGGTTCTGCTGAGTGGTGGTGGTGGTTTGGACCAGGATGGATGGGTGCAGGTCCAGCTCAGTGCGCAGGGTGGTGGTCAGCTCCTCGCTGCAATTCAGCTGCTCCTGCAGACGTCCGTTCTCCCTCTGCAGGCCCTGCAGCGGCCCCCCACTCCCCCCGCCTCCAGACACGGCCACATCCTCAGTCCTGCCCGGGGCAGAGCCCGGCCCCCCGCTGGCGTCTTTCACTCCTGTATGGACCGAGAGAGCAGTGAAGAAGCAGAACCTCACAACAAAGTCATCCTTCACGCCAGCCAACCATCACCGTACCCTGGTCTGCGTCTCTCATGGCTTCAGATGCCTTCTTCCACCGCCTCCGAGCGACGCTGTCCTGCGCTTTCTCCTCTTTTAAATCCATCGTCTTAAGAGTTAACGCTGTCTAAGAGATGGTTAACCTAGCCTCACCTAGCGGCTGTCTATTAAGAGTTAACGCTGTCTAAGCCATGGTTAATCTAGCCTAACACTGTCTAAGCAATGGTTAACCCTTGTGTGGTGTTCACTTTTTGGACCCTTTCGTACTCTTCGGGTCAAGTTGACCCGGGACATCATTGGGGTTTTGAAAGCACTTTTCCTGACACGGTGCTCCTAGTCCCAATGGTGACCCGTACAAGGGAGTATGCTCAGGGTGCAAGATAGCCCCAAAATAGCCCATAATATTAAAGAGCGCCTCCTGTGGGCACAAACAGGTACTGTACCCATTAATGCACAATAGGTACTGTGTTCACATTCAAAAGTGTATATTTTGTTCTGGTGGACCTAGGGGGCTGCCCTTTGGAGGGGCTGGAGCAGAGGGTGCCTAATTATAACCCTCAAAGTGTCAGACCCCTGGGAATAGGTGGGGCCGAACGGCAGCATGATGAGTGGAGGCGTTTTTACGCACATGATGCTCCTAACTTCCACTAAACAAAATCCACTATAATAAAGACTTGGTTGTCATAAATCATACTTATCTAGGAAAAATGTAAATGAAACAATGTTTTTATTGATGTTTATTATTTTGAACTTATATTCTCAATTGATTTTCAAAGCATTATAATCAAAGCTGTAAAAAATACAGGTGATGAACAAGAATAATGCTACAAATGCTGAAACACAAAACATGTGGAAGGTACACTGTTTTAGTCACTGAAATAACACTGGTTACAATTGTGTGTGCATGGGCATGTCTGTCTACACAACACATGAAGTACAGCATTTGACAGTATGTGTACCACAAATGTACTTTTTGCAGTTGCTGCATGTGGTCCCTGTCTTTGTGTCCTTTGAGGGTCCACACACCTCGCAGCGCTTCCTCTTTTTGCCATCGGCTGCAGTCTAGAATAATGAAAAGACTTAGTTCAGGATTTTTTTTCCACCACGTCTCCTAATACTCTAAATCACTCACACACACACACACACACACACACACACGCACACACGCACACACAGACACACACACACACACACACACACACACACACACACACACATATTTACATTTACATTGAAAATGTTGGCATTTAGCAGACGCCTTATTTCAAAGCGACTTACATTTACCAAAGCGATCAATACATTTGACTAAGCAAGTGAATCAACACAGACACACACACACACAAACAACCGCAACAGGACACTTACCTCAGGCACTGGAGATTGTGGTTGTGTGGGTTGTGTAGGTGGAGCATCTGTAATCCTCCTCACTATGGCTAGAGAAGTTGGGGTCCTGGGCATATGTTGTCTCCTTTGGATATGCGGTGTCACCAGTGCCATACCTAGCTCCTCAAGGAAAAGACGTCATCTTTGGAGCTTCCTTTGGTTCCAGTCTGGGTTGACTGCCATCCAGATTGAAAATGCATTGTAGGCTGAAACATCCAGGATGTTGAAGAAGATCACGAGAGGCCACCGTAGAGTTCTTCTTTGGCAGCTGTAGCAGGCCAGCAGCTTGTCCAGGTTGTCTACTCCACCTTTGGTGGCGTTGTAGTCAAGTATGACCTCTGGCTTACGGTCCTCCCGGCCACTGATTCTTCCATCCCTATGTAGAGTGCTCATGAGCATCACATTCTTGCCCTTTTTTGGTATGTAAGACACCAGGGTAGTGTTGGCTGTAAACACAAAGTTGGAGGAATGGACTGGCCTGTTCTTCACATTTAGAAACTGGGGTGGGAGCTCCGTCTTGTTTTTTCGGACTGTTCCAACCATTGTCACCTTTCGTTTGAGAAGTTCCTGTCCCAGGCTGTAGGATGTAAAGAAATTATCACAGGTGATGTTATGGCCACTGAGGCCCTGTGACATATCCAACACCACTCGTGTCCCCTTGTTTCTCTCAGGGGCTCCTCCCTCTGGCTTCCCTGTATAAATGTGCATGTTCCATGCATACGATGAAACGGCATCACAGGCAACCCAGATTTTTATTCCGTACCTTGCTGGTTTGGAGGGCATATACTGCCTGAAGGGGCAACGACCTCTAAACCCCACAAGCCGTTCATCCACAGTTAGATTGGGCCCAGGGTTGTAAAGAAGTGGAAGCCGGTCCACACACTTGTCCCACACCGTGCGGATTGCAGCCAACTTGTCCCTACGCCGTCTAACAGGTCTTGATTCCCGGTCATCAAACCTGATGACCCTCGAGTAGATATGGAAGCTCTTCAGAGACATTGTGGCTCTAAAAATTGCTCTCCCTGTCTCCACATCCCACAGACTTTCAGTCGACTCCCCTCTTGACCTATAGACACCTGCTAGGATGAGGATCCCAAAATAGGCCTGTAAGTGTGTGTTGTCCATTTCTTTCCACTCCTCCCCGAAAACACGTCTCCCCTCAAGGTTGGTCATATCAAGAATTATTTTCTGAATTGAATCAGTAATCAGCAGCTCAAAGGATGACTTGATATCGTCAACGTGAGTCACTGCCAATCGTGTGGGCCCTGGTACCATCCTTATAATGTTAGCAGCTGAGCGGGGGGGCTCTCTCATTGGGGATGAAGACCATTCAATTTGGCCATTCTTGGACAAATATGTGTGGGCTCCTGCAGTGGCTGGCTGTGGGACTCCTGCAGTGGCTGGCTGTGGGGCTCCTGCAGTGGCTGGCTGTGGGGCTCCTGCAGTGGCTGGCTGCGGGGCTCTTCCAGTGGCTGGCTGCGGGGCTCTTCCAGTGGCTGGCTGCGGGGCTCTTCCAGTGGCTGGCTGTGGGGCTCCTGCAGTGGCTGGCTGTGGGGCTCCTGCAGTGGCTGGCTGTGGGGCTCTTCCAGTGGCTGGCTGTGGGGCTCTTCCAGTGGCTGGCTGTGGCGATCCTTCTGCTGCATGCTCAGAGTGAAACTCATCTCCAAATTCACTTTCAGAATCAGAATACTCTGAATTAATTTCTACATTATCCTCATCTGAAACATCCTCCCCCCCTTCAACTTCACTATGTTGCTCACTCTCTTCAAATAGTATCTCCACGGCCCTCTGAACACTGAATCTTTTCTTCATGTTGCTGGTGGAGGATTGTAGTTGAAATGACCTATACACTGGGATGGAGAGCTATTTCTCTCTTTTATCCCTCCCATGATGTGCAGGTGCAGTACAATGTTATTATATATTTTTTTACAACATTGCAATTCAAAGGGTAAAAAGTGCGAGAGCAGACAGCTTCTCGGCGCGGGAAAGCCAGAGCAGACGGCTTCTTGTGCAGGTGTGAGGAGTCCAGTACAATATTATTCTTTATTATTATTATACAATGTTGCATTTCAAAGGGTAAAGAGTGCGAGAGCAGACGGCTTCTCGGCACGGGAAAGACAGAGCAGAGGTGTGTGAGTGAGTGAGTGAGTGTCAGTGTGAGTGTGTGTATGTTTCTGTGTCTCTGTGTATCCGGGTCAAAATGACCCGAACACCTTATGAAGGACATAAATGTGTTGGGGTATTGTAGGATGTGTAAAAAAATAAAATGATTTTTGTTTTTTGTTTTTCATATAAAATGAGCCAAGGCCATGGAGTTTCAGATTGATAAAATGTATTCTTGTACCATTTCTCTTTAAGTAAAAATTGAAAACGGGTCAAGTTGACCCGAACACCACACAAGGGTTAACCTCTACCACCTTCTTCTAAAACTTTTATTTTTTTTTTATTTTTTTATTATTATTTTTAGTTATTTTTTAATACTGGAGGAACAGAGAAACAGTACAAGGGGGACGATAGAAGTTCTTAGGGACACAGTAGAGGGGAAAGCGGACGTCTTTAGGAGACGTAGTGCTGAGGGCAGAAGATGTCTCAGGAGGAGCAGTTAAGGTGTAACCTGAAGAGGTGGGTCTTCAGTCTACGACGGAAGATGGGTAGTGACTCTGCCGTTCTGACAGCCGTTCTCCTTCTCCTTCTCCTTCTCCTCCTCCTTCTCCTTCTCCTTCTCCTCCTCCTTCTCCTTCTCCTTCTCCTTCTCCTTCTCATCGTCCTCCTCGTCCTCGTCCTCCTCCTTGTCCTCCTCCTCCTCCTTCTCCTCCTTCTCCTTCTCCTCCTCCTTCTCATTCTCCTTGATTGATTGATTGAAATAAAATACATAAAACAGTGCAGGCTCAATAAGTAAAAAGTTCCAAGTTCCAAAGTTCCAGCTCCAGGTCTCCCCCACCCTGCAGGGCCTGGTTGTAGAGTCGGAGTGCAGCTGGAACAAAGGACTGTCCAAATCTTTTTGTACTTTGACGGGGGAGAACAAATCTGTGGCTGAACTTGCTCCTCATCCCCGCCAGCTCGTAGTACATTGGGTGGGAGGGATTGGCCAGCATGGCCGCCAATTTTTTCCCCATCCTCTGTTCTGCCACCACCTCTAGGCTGTCCAGCCCGGTCCCCACCACAGAGCTGGCCTTCTTCACCAGTTTGTTTAGCTTCGCAGCATCCCTGGCACAGATGTTTCCACCCCAGCAGGCCACGGCGAAGAACAGAACGCTGGCAACCACCGACTGATAAATAATTTGCAGCAGCTTGTTGCAGACACCGAAAGACCTCAGCCTTCTCAGGAAAAACAGTCTGCTCTGCCCTTTCCTGAGAAGAGCCTCGGTGTTGTCAGTCCAGTCCAGTTTGTTATTAATTTGTACTCCCAGGTACCTGTAGGAGTCCACCCTCTCGACTTCCACCCCCTTGATGGTGATGGGGGCTGGGGTCCTTCTCTTCCTCCTAAAATCCACCACCAACTCCTTTGTTTTGCTGGTGTTAAGCAAAAGGTAGTTGGTGTCGCACCACTGCACAAAGCTCTCCACCAGGGCCCTGTACTCCTCATCCCTGTCGTCTGTGATGTAACCGACGATAGAGGAGTCATCAGAAAACTTCTGCAGGTGGCACTGGTCGGAGCTAAACTGGAAGTCGGCGGTATAGAGGGTGAAGAGAAAGGGTGACAGAACAGTTCCCTGGGGGGCACCGGTGTTGCACACCACCACCTCAGACTGACAGCCCTGCAGTCTCACATACTGACGCCTGTCTGTGAGGTAGTTGTGGATCCAAGCCGTCAGGGAGTCCTCCACACACATCACTGCTAGTTTGTCAGCCAGCAGTGATGGCTTGATAGTGTTAAATGCACTGGAGAAGTCGAAGAACATGGTCCTCACCATGCTCTGTGGCCTCTCCAGGTGTGTGTAGGCCCTGTGCAGCATGTAAATGATGGCATCCTCCACCCCCATGCTCTCCTGGTATGCAAACTGCCGGGGGTCCAGGAAGTCCTTCACCTGGGGCTTAAGGTGTTGCAGCACTAGCCTCTCCAGGATCTTCATGACCTGTGGTGTCAGGGCGACAGGTCTGTAGTCGTTTGGGGTGCTGGGCCGTCCCTTCTTTGGCACTGGGACGATGCAAGAGGTCTTCCAGAGCTGTGGCACCCTCCTCAGTCTTAGAGATAGACTGAAGAGATGTTGGAATGTGTCCGCCAGCTCTCCAGCACACACCTTCAGAACCCTGGGGTTGATGTTGTCTGGACCTCTGGACTTGTTCACATTCACCCTGGAGAGCTGCCTTCTCACCTGCTCAGATGTTATAAAGCTGTGAGACCTTCTCCTACTCCTTCTCCTTCTCATCGTCCTCCTCGTCCTCCTCCTTCTCCTCCTCCTTCTCCTTCTCCTCCTCCTCCTCCTTCTCCTCCTCCTCATCCTCCTCCTCCTCCTCGTCCTCCTCCTTCTCCTTGTCCTCCTCCTCGTCCTCCTCCTTCTCCTCCTCCTCCTCCTTCTCCTCCTCCTCCTCCTTCTCCTCCTCCTCCTCCTTCTCCTCCTCCGCCTTCTCCTTCTCCTCCTCCTTCTTCTCTCTCTCACTCCTCTCACTATACCTCTCTCTGCAAACCTGGAATCCATTGTTCTCCAACACAGGAGAGCTCACCTTTGGCCCTTACAGGTGTTTGCTCATATGAGAAGTATGATTGTGTGATTGGTTGTTTGAGTTTAGCATTCTGAATGGTAATGTTTTCTATGTGAACACAAGAGATGCTATCAATGAAAATTGAGAAATAGAGTGTGTAGTGTTTTGCAAAAAGTGTGGTTTAGAACTGCAAAATGAGTGAAAAATATGAAATATGTTTACATTGTATTATGTACATGAGTTTCAGGTTTTGGTCATTATTACTTATTGTCATAAGTTCCAGTGTGGAAGCGATGGAGAAAAACTGTAACAACAAAACGTTGACCCAAGGTTACCCACAATGCTGCTGCGTTACCATGGCTGATACCACACTGAGTTTGTAACACGTACAAAGTGTGAGGAGTGAGAAACCATAACAACACAGTCACACTGATCGTTTTCACCATAGATATCTATGGTATTCACCAAGCTTGTGACGCCCTCTAGCGTTTGTGGTGCTATAACACTGCCCTGTTTCCCAGTGTGACGCCCTCTAGCGGTTGTGGTGCTATAACACTGCCCTGTTTCCCAGTGTGACGCCCTCTAGCGGTTGTGGTGCTATAACACTGCCCTGTTTCCCAGTGTGACGCCCTCTAGCGGTTGTGGTGCTATAACACTGCCCTGTTTCCGAGCAGTAATACCAGTGCTCGTATCTACCTTGTTCCTCTTGGAGCGAAGTTGGCTCTTTCTCGGACCTAAATTGTGATGAAGTGTGAGTAGGCCGGCTACTTGATTATGAGTTATTCGATTTCCTGACGTTGTTCTTGTTGACATTTTTTCGTTTATCTATTTGTTGAGATTATTTTGCCTATCGTATTTAATCCTGACATTGCATACATGTTTATTGTGAAGCGTGCGTCCTGGCATCAGTGTGCGGGCTGTTCCTTCTGCTCCGGGAGCCTTTCTGCCATGGAGACAGTCAAGTCAGCTCCAACACAGGTAACTAAACTATTGCAATCACTTTTTAGAACAGTAGAAAGTAAAGGGGGGAAAGGATTAACATAAAAGAACATTAAACTCCGTTTAGTACAGAACACGATGGTAGACAAATTCTGCTACAGAATTTCATGCATTTATTCAATGCATTTCATGTCAAGAGCATAAATATAAGTCTTATATTTATGCTTATATTATAAGAGCAATGCTAAATTGATTTATAAGAGCAATGCTAAATTGATATTATAAGAGCAATGCTAAATTGTAGCCTAATTGATAACCGGCAGCTTCCAAGCCTCATGAGCCAAAAAACGTGATAGTTGTTCTGGACTGCATGTCTGTGTGGGCAAGCCTGGTCTTGAGTCTGGTATTGTTTGATGGGTAGGTTTTCCATAACCAATACGTTTTGGTGCTTTCAGGCAGATATTGTTTTTTTTAACAATGCTCGACCTAGGGCCAAGAGCTCACATTACAGTACAGTACACAGGACCAGACTTGCATGTATTGGGAATAGGTTAATCTGATCCTATCCTAGACCTATTTTTTTGGTGCATCATGTAGGCCCTACCTCACGCCATTAACGGTGGGTCTTGAATCTTGTGGTCTCTTGGACTAGATCTTTCATTCACTGTGAAATGTTCAGATCAAACAGGCTGCTACTTTCTACAACTTGAGATCATTTTAGATATGTGCCTTGGTTTACAGCAGAAGAGAATGGAGAGGGAGTGGACAGGGAGTTGAAAACCATGGGGGAGCACTATGTGTTGTAGCATGCTCAAAGGGAACAGGACAGATATCCTATCTTAGATCTGGAAGATGGTGGCATCATGGCTAGGGGAAAGCATGTCAGAGCTTGTGTAGGTGTGAGCCTATGCTTCGTGTTGTTTATTTCCATGGTTTCTATTCTTTATATGAGGTTGATAGTACTTCCCCATGATTTATTGGATACATGGTCCATTAAAGGTTTGCTCTCCCTCGTGTGATATACTGTAGAGAATGCATACGCCTGTAGAGTGCACACACACACACACACACACACACACACACACACACACACAGCATAGGAATGCCTGACACTAACAACATCTCTTCCTTGTATAAATCAGGGGGATTTCACTTTTCCTCCTAAAACTAAACACACGTGAACTACAGGTCACCCCTGTTAGTCTTGTATCTTGTCAGGACATCAATCAACTATGTGTGTGGTGTGTGGTGTCTGTGGTGTGTGGTGTGTGTGTGTGTGTGTGTGTGTGTGTGTGTGTGTGTGAACATAGAACAAAAGTCTTTTTATGAAGGAGGCTAGGTTGCCTCCAGGCTGAAGGAAGAGCTTGTCCACACGAGCTTGTTGGAATTCTATAGTAGCCGAGTTTCAAAGTGGCAAATCCATCACTTGTACGTCATTTGTTATTCATGTTTCCTTGCATCATCAGTAAGTGCTTAACCAAGCCCACATCGGTAATCTCTTGATACCCGAATTTTCTTTTGAGAGAATACACATTCAGATGTTTAAATCCTCTTCTCTCCTCATGTCATGTGTGTCTCAACTCCCTGTGGACTTACCTTCTGTTTCTGTTTCTCCCAACAGTGAACCCTTGTTGTCATTTCCCTTGTCAGAACTTGGGTGTGTGTGTGAGGTTCGGCCTAGACAAGTATGAGTGTGACTGCACTCGGACCGGTTACTTTGGAGAAAATTGCACTACACGTGAGTCATGTATTTTCACTTACTGTAGGATCTACTATACCCAATAATCCTTTTTCATTACTACACATCCGGAAGAATGACAACGATCTCAGCTATTTCCTTAGGATCAGACATCGGGGTTAGTTGTAGAGCTGAGTATAGAAGACCTGATCCTTCTTACAGTGCTTGTGTTACTAGTACTCTGACTACGAGGGAGATATTATCGCACAGAACGTTGACATTTTTCGAACTAATCCGTCAATACTAACAGTCCCGCTATATACCTAACACTTAGGATGTAACTGAGCCTCATCAACGAGCCACCCTCCATTATTATTTCATAATCTGATGTAAATTAATCTGTTCCCGTTTCTTCAATTATATCCCCCCTCTAAATGTTATAACCATCTGTTACTGAGAAGTGGTGTTGATGTGAGCTGGAGCTCCTCTGAGCAGGAGCAGGTTGGAGAGGCCAGGAAGGGAGAGAAAGGAGGGGACACCTCCTGATAAGATTCAGAAGAAAAACATCTATACTTCCACTGGCCTTTCCTGCCTGAAACACGTCTCAATCTTTCAAGTTTCAAGTTTCAAGTTGTATTGGTAGCTCACATTACACAAGTGTAAGAGAGACACATTCTTAAGCTTCAGTTCCTTGACATTGCAGCACAAAGACAAATAAATTAAAAGACAAGATAAGTCAAGATAATAACACAATAATTACAATACATAAGTGATTGCCAAGGGACTTGTCCAAGTTGTGGGAGACAATAAGACAAATGGACAGGAGGATACAATTTAGCAGTACAAATAGTAAAAAAATAAATAAATAATAATAATAATAATAATAATAATAATAGTACAGAATGGAAATGTCATGAGTATTGCACTCGGTGACAGTGGGGTGTAAGAGGTAGAATTGAGCAAAGTGACTGTGAGCTTAAGGTTAGGTAGTCCATATACAGTGGATGTGCTTGGGGATAATAATTATTTGTCTTCAGTCTGTTGGTTAGCCTCTGAGTTTTTGCCCTGAGGCTCCGGAAGAGGCTTCGTCTTTTGGACGGCATCAGATCTTTGATATTGATACTATAAGATTCTTTAGTCAGGTAGTTATTATCTCTGTTTATAGAGCTACTGTACAGAGATAATCCATACATAATGACAGATAGTGTTAGTTAATCACTGAAACCTTTCTCTGTACCTTGGCTGATCTTGTATACGTACTATAGCTAGACGTCATGCAATGAAACTATGCAATGCGGTATGGGATGTGGGATAACTGGTCTAGCCTGTTGAGTTCCTGTGTTTTATCACCCACAATCTCATGACATTATCATTTAAGCCTCACTCCAAATGTATTACTGTGATAAAAAACTGTAATGGGTATTATAACTTAGTCACAATGGTATAAAATGACATTACATCATCTCAACCATAACTCTAAGATTGTTCTTAAACTACCTAGTGAAATAATCTCGCTGGCCAACATGTGGCTGGCTGGCCAGTCAAGCAAGAACCGCTAACCTGAAAGTCTGGAGCCTTTTATTCTGCTGATTAACGGGCTGTGTGATATCTACGTATGTCAGCATAACAACATGGTGCCATCGTGTCTGCTACAGCATTACACCTAAATTCCAGGTTTTACTGCCAAAATACACAAGTGGTTACTTTCTTCTTGGACTTTTCTATCCTGGAACAACACTGGAATCCTGCTCCATTTTACTTGGAGCGGTTTCACTGAATATTTGTCTGGTTTCAGGCTTGGAAAGGGATAAAGACATTAGTTTTTTTGTGCTTTCTCTGTCTCTGTCTCTGTCTCTGTCTCTGTCTCTGTCTCTGTCTCTGTCTCTGTCTCTGTCTCTCTCTCTCTCTCTCTCTCTCTCTCTCTCTCTCTCTCTCTCTCTGTCTCTCCACAGCTGAGTTGTGGTCCACGGTGCGTCACTTCCTGAAGCCCACCCCGGACACGGTTCACTACATCCTCACACACTTCCAATGGCTCTGGGACATCATCAACCAGACCTTCCTACGGGAGACACTCATGCGCATAGTTCTGACAGGTAGAGAGCCATCTTCTCCTGGTACCTGAGACAGGAACCATAGTAAGTATATGAACTCAGGTCAGTAACACAAGTGATTGATTGATGTCCTGTCTTATAGCCCGGTCCAACCTGATCCCCAGCCCTCCAACCTACAACTCTAAGTATGACTACTTGAACTGGGAGTCCTACTACAATGTCAGCTACTACACCCGCATCCTGCCCCCCATTCCTGAGGACTGCCCAACCCCTATGGGGGTCAAAGGTTAGCCTGTCCCTACGTTTCATCATTCAGGCCTGGCTTGCTTCTGCAATAACATCCATGTTTCTTACTGTCAAATGAGGAGAACAGCAACAGCAACCCCACACGACTCAGCAATCGTATATCTGTCTTGATATACGATTGCTGTCTGTCCTTTTTCCTCAGTGTTGTGACTGTGTGTGTTTCTCTTCCAGGCAAGGCTGAGCTGCCCGACCCTGAGCTGCTGGTGAGCAGATTACTCCTGAGGAAGGCCTTCAGGCCAGACCCTCGGGGCAGCAACCTCATGTTCGCTTTCTTCGCCCAACACTTCACGCACCAGTTCTTCAAGACGCACAACAGCATGGGGCTGGGCTTCACCAAAGCCCTAGCTCATGGAGTGAGTTCTAAAAGACTGCCTCTGTTAGGCTATTTAATATTAACTTCTGCCCCTTCAGATATAAAATCAATATATTTATTTTGTGGGTGTGTGTGTGTGCAGGTGGATGCAGGGCACGTCTACGGAGATAATCTGGCCCGCCAACTCCACCTCCGGCTTCACAGAGAGGGGAAGCTAAAGTATCAGGTGATAGAAAAACACTGACATAATATGATTATATTATATAGTACATGTATGGACTAGAGTAGAGTAGGTTTGTGAACCAAGATACATACAGCCATGAATGAGGCATGGACGTTTAAAAGCAGGTCCCCAGTGATTTATTTAGCTTTATTTGCTTTAGGATTTAGGATCTATATTAATGATTAACAGGGCAGGATGCAGGGTGGCAGGATGCAGGGTGGCAGGATGCAGGGTGGCAGTGCCAGGTCCGTAGGCCTACAACACACCTCATACTGTTAACACTAGAACAGCCGTGCCTTTTTTACCTACTAAAAGAGCCGCCTCAGGGGTCAAATGATCCCATCTTTACGATGCTCAAGCTGCTATTTATACACAACGACCACTAGTGGGCCGCTTGTAAATTAGCCTGCCTCCTACACAGAAAAACTGCAGAATAGCTTTATACTAGCTTATCCTGATGTGATTTTGTAAGGATACTGGGTGGCAGAACGCACATATCTAGGAAAATATATAACATTTTTCTTTACTCGCTGTTCAAGTGTTAAAGGGACATTTCACCCATTTTTAACATCAAGTATTTCCAACAGTGTCTACATAATTATGTAAAAACAGTGATTTTCCTTCTACCTTCTATAGTCTATAGATGTAAGAAAAGGTCCTAAGGAAATGACCCCCTATGATGTCATTGGCGGTAAACACATTTTCAGTTTTTTTCAGAAACTACAATGAGTTGTTTGTGGCTGTAGTTTGGAAAATCAATTCATTCAATATTTGTTTTCCCAATGACATCATAGGGGAGTCATTTCCTTAGGACCTTTTGTCTTATCTGTTTGACTACAGAACGTATAAATAAAATCACAAAATGTTCACATATATATGGACACTGGCATGGACACCGTAATGTTGATTACATCCATCAGTGTTTCCTCTATATGCATTTACTGTATTGGTGGCGGGCCGCCACGAAATAATTTCCTCCGCCACTAATTGATTCAGACAGTCCACTTTGATTCAGGCTGCGCAGAAAGGCAGCGAGTTATTATGACCGGAGAACAGAAAAAAAGCAGATTGAAGCTAGATTTAGGCCGCTTCCAGACCAACATTTCGTTACGATTTAGGGCGTAGTTATTTACAATATGTTACAATGTTGCAATTAACCTCGTCGTTTGTGTTCGCACTGCAATCGAGACTGAATCTCTCAACAGGCGCGCGGCGCAAGGCGACGCGCTTTCAAAACAGTTTTGTGATTGGTCCGAATTTAGCGGGACACACGCCGGTGCCTTTAATCCCGTATCCTAATCGAAAATGCAACATCATCAGCGACGACTGTGGGTTATTGCATTTACTGCTTATTATGTTTGTGTTATGCTAATAAATGTAGATCCACACAGGTATACAAACTGAGCTCCGTTTACTGTCAAGTGCCATTCATTCTGACAACACACACACACAGGTCGTAAAGCTCTAACGGACGTACAGAACGTGACGTCGTAAAGTGCAACAAAGTGCTGCAATGACATACTGTCGTACATAACACTGCTGTTCTCTGGTTCATGTTCTTATACCAGTGCTCAGTATAGAGTATTTTAAATGAACATTCGTAATGTATGTCTCTGATGTTCAGGGTCAATTAAATCAGCCTATTTTGTGAAACAAATAATGTTCCCGCTAATGGGTTAACCGAGCATTCTCGCACCTAACGTGCAAGCACCTAGCTTCGAACTATTCATAGCAATATGCGCGGGGCAAAAATAATCTATTGCCTCTAAAATCACCACGAACAGAACGGCGGAGGTACGGGTAAGCAGGGCTCATGTTCTGTCATCAAAGGTAAGAGTTGGTTTTCTTTAACTCAACTGATAGCATTACCTTGCTGTTGTTGTTTACCGAATGCTTCATCTGACTGTCACACTGTGATTTTACTTGTGTAAACAGTTAATGAGTAACGTTAGCCGGTTTTGTGCGTGTTCTCTCATGTCGGCCTACTTCGTATTGATCTTTCTGTGTGTGTGTGTGTGTGTGTGTGTGTGTGTGTGTGTGTGTGTGTGTGTAAAACGCGCGTTCCGCATGTTCCGCTGCAGCTGTAGGATATATTGGTATTTGATCACCTTCTATATAAAATCACCTGCTCGGCTTTAATGACTTAACCGCTATTTAAGAAATTATAATTGTTGCCACCCTATAGTTTTTGGTGAAACTACGTCCTTGTTTTGAGCGCCAGTGCGCGTTTTATGCGCGTGCACGCGAAAAAAAAATCCTGGAGGAAACACTGCATCAATGATTTGCATTCTGATTTGCATTCTGCTGCTATGACTTATTCTATTATTGCTGATTTACACTCTGCTACTACTACTTTACTCTTGTTGATTGCTGATCGTTGTTTTACATCCTGCTTATTTTATTATTGATTGTGTTTTCTACTGCAATGCCAATGTCTAATGAACCATAACCCAAGAATTTTACTCTGTGTGTAGGTACATTAATGTAATTAAAGCAGTTCTGATTCTGATTGTGATTCTGGTATGGTGCTGGAGATAATGACAGTAAGCTGTCCATGAGAATAGATTTATAGTCACAGGACTGAACATGCTACAGGTCTTGTTTACTCCAACGCTCTCTCCATTCAGGTGATTGGTGGAGAGGTGTACCCGCCCACAGTAGTTGATGTCCCCATCAAGATGAGCTACCCCCCGGGAACCCCTCCTGAGAGCCAGCTGGCGATTGGTCAGGAGGTGTTCGGCCTGCTCCCGGGCCTGGCTCTGTTCGCCACCTTGTGGCTGCGAGAGCACAACCGCGTCTGTGACGTCCTGAGGGTGGAACACCCCACCTGGGATGACGAGCAGCTCTTCCAGACCGCACGCCTGATTGTCATTGGTCAGTTGGTTGGAATGCACTGATCTGAGGCTTCCTGTTACTTCTATCGCATTACATTGCCTTTTTTCGCCATTTAGCAGACACCTTTATCCAAAGCCACTTACAACAGGTGCATCTGTCTAAAGTAAGTGAATCATCTATATATATATATATATATATATATATATATATATATATATATATATATATGTCATGAGAACAGAGTCGATGCTAGGACCAGGAGCCATTGGCAGTCACATTGCTAAAGAGGAAGAAGCTAGGAACTGCACTGGTTTATAGCCTGTTTCAGAGCTCATTTGTGGTTGCATAATTACACCAACCCACTCCTCTCTGTGCCTCTGTCTGCCCCAGGTGAGACCATCCATATTGTGATAGAGGAGTACGTGCAGCACCTGAGTGGTTACCTGCTGCATCTGAAGTTTGACCCCACCCTGCTGTTCAAGTCCCAGTTCCAGTACGGGAACCGTATCGCTCTGGAGTTCAGCCAGCTGTACCACTGGCACCCGCTGATGCCTGACAGCTTCCTCATCGACGGGGACGAGCTCTCCTACCCACAGTTCCTCTTCAACACCTCGGTCCTCACCCACTACGGCGTGGAGACGCTGGTGGAGGCCTTTTCGAGGCAAGTCGCTGGCCAGGTAACCAAGGCAACAGCCCAGTCCAACTTATTCGGACATGACTTATTGTTTATTGAGGTGGATTTGTGAAGTGCTACGCGCTAGCTCTCAGAGTTGCTAAGGATCTCACCTTAAGGGTCTCACCATTGCCAACATCATTCATTTTTCAAATGTCAAAATGTCAAATGTCATTCTTAGGTGTAATCCTGCTTTTCACAGATAGGGGGTGGTCATAACATCAACCCCATAGTGACCAGGGTGTCTGTGTCGACCATAAAGGAGTCCAGGCAGCTTCGCCTACAGTCCTTCAACGAGTACAGGAAACGCTTCAACCTGAGGGCATACACGTCCTTCACTGACTTAACAGGTAGGAGAAAAGACCCCAGAACACAACGTTCTAGAACAAACCTTGGTTATGGAGGCTGCAGTGGTACAAGTGAACGCCTGAATCGACATTCTTCACATGTTTGGCCCAGCTGCAGCTGCTCGCCCACTGTGTGAGATATGACAAGCGCTCAATAAACTTTAATCCAAACATTAAGCAGGATCTCTCCACACTGTCCATGACGTATTCAGTGCTGATGTAGCGTGGTAAAGCAGATGACTAATACTGTAAACATTCCTGATAGGGGTTGTATTAGCACGGCATACGGAGACATAACATTCTGCCCCAATGCCCTTTTTTAGATAGGGTTGGAAGAACCATCTCACTGTAGTAACAGTTACTAATATGCTGTTTGTTAATGACTAAGTCTCCAAGGGCATCTTGCCTATTGACAGGTAGATAGCTTTTTACAGTAACGTTTGTACAGTACCAGTCAAAAGTTTGGACACACCTTCTTATTCAATGGTTTTATGTATTTTTATTATTTTCTACATTGTAGATTAATACTGAAGACATGAAAATTATGAAAGAACACATATGGAATTACGTAGCAAACAAAAAAGTGTTAAACAAACCAGAATATGTTTTGTATTTTAGATTCTTCAAAGTAGCCACGTTTAGCTTTGATGACAGCTTTCACACTCTTGGCATTCTCTCAATCAGCTTGGTTTGTCAGTGGAAAAGGAAACTGTGAACACCGCCCAGCATTCTCTTCTCTAGAATACGTGGGAGAAAACCACAAAAAAAGGTGGCTTCTTTGAAGAATCTAAAATATAAAACATATTCTGGTTTGTTTAACACTTTTTTGTTTACTTCATAATTCCATATGTGTTCTTTCATATTTGTGCATGTCTTCAGTATTAATCTACAATGTAAAAAATAGTCTATAAATAAAGAAAAACCATTGAATAAGAAGGTGTGTCCAAACTTTTGACCCCTCTGTGGTTGTTGTGTGCAGGTGAAGAGGAGATGGCCCGAGAGCTGGAGGGTCTCTATGGCGACGTGGATGCAGTGGAGTTCTACCCTGGCCTGCTGCTGGAGCGCACCAGGCCCGGAGCCATATTTGGAGAAAGCATGGTGGAGATGGGAGCCCCCTTCTCCCTGAAAGGTCTTCTGGGAAATCCGATCTGCTCACCAGAGTACTGGAAGCCCAGCACGTTCGGTGGCCCAACAGGCTTTGATATAGTCAACTCTGCCACACTGAAGAAGCTGGTGTGTCTGAACACCAGGACATGCCCGTATGTGGCGTTCAGTGTTCCGGCAGATACAGGGGAGAGTTCCAAAAGAGCGAGTTATGATGAGCTATGATGCTCTCCAGACTTTGCCTCAGTGGATATGCTGCCTCTTGGCCAATTGTAGGATGGATTAATCTGCTGCTAATCATTCGTATGTTTACAACTCCAGTGTGGAAGGCACAGCTGTGCTGTTGTTGCCATCACTCCGACTGAACCGACAGAAAGCTGAGTGTGAAGTACAGTTAACACACACACACACACACACACACACACACGGCTAATACATTTAGAAGAAGACACATGTATGTGAAGAGTTCTGTGCCTCAAACTAAAACTAAAGCTATCAAAGCGGCTATCCCCGTAAAACGTTATTTTGT
This sequence comes from Nansenia antarctica, assembly GCF_963989245.1. Classification (NCBI taxonomy): domain Eukaryota; kingdom Metazoa; phylum Chordata; class Actinopteri; order Argentiniformes; family Microstomatidae; genus Nansenia; species Nansenia antarctica. Next base: position 45,692,856 of record NC_137689.1, on the reverse strand, counting down.
ATCATATCACAGTACTGCTGATTTAGTAGTGATTCAGCGTGTGTGTGCATGTTTGTGCACTGTATGACCAGTATCTATGCACTGCTCCAATACCAAAGGTATGTACTCTCCATACCTGCCCTATGAAGAATACTCGCCCATGAACAAAATAAATAATAAAGCGATTAAAAAATTCATGATTTCTTGAGACACTAATGACATACATTTTGTTACTTTTATAATGCAGATAAAAAGATTGGTTTTGTTTTTTTATGTTCATAGTCTTGGACCTGAAACCCATAAGGCATTGGGCTGTTGTGGTTGAAGGGCGGGCCTGTGTACAGGATGAGAGTCATCTGATAGGACCATAACTACTGATCTGATAGGACTCTACAGGATGTAGGGTTAATCAGCCATGAGGGGTCATTTGACCCCTGTGAGTAAAAACAAATGTTATATCTTTGCACTCAATTAAATTTCAGGACCCTCCTTTCAAGACTTTTCCTATGTATGTGCGTTCTACCACCCAGTATCCTTACATTTTCAAAATCACATCAGGATAAGCTAGTATAAAGCTATTTTGACGTTTTTTCTGTATAGGAAGCAGGCTAATTTACAAGCGGACAACTATTGGTCGTTGTGTGTAAATAGCAGATTCCCATTCTAAAGAGGCTCTTTTAGTAGGTAAAAACGCACGGCTGTTCTAGTGTTAGGTTTAGTCTGTAGACTATCATCTGACTGGACCATTTTGAAGGGCGGGCCTCTACCGGATTAGACTCATCTGATAGAACCATGACAAATATTATTATCTTCCCAGACATTGTTGCTTTTGGCATCAGATTTTGTGTTTCTTTAAGAATAGACAAAGACTGGGCCTCACCCAAGTGGGATAGTTTACTATGAGTAGTACATTTAAACAAGATGAAAATGATATCCAGGGAGAGGGCCAGGTGAAAATAAGGTGTGCACAGGAAGATTGTGTAACAGTAAACGGTACATTTAACAATGTATTATTGTCATGAGTCAGAAGGAGAGGTTTCTAACTGGTAACACCTCACAGACAGGGTAGAAGGAGCAGCAGAATGTTCCTCAGTGAAGTGTGAAAGACATCAGCATTCTACTGGCCTTGGGATGGCGCTGTGTGTGACAGCAAAACCAGTGAAACCAAACAACAAAACTAAAAAGATGTAGTTTGTAGTTTAGATGGAGGGTTTAGATGTAGTTTAGATCAGGGGTAGTGGTGGTTTAATGGATAGTGAGTTGGACTTAGCAAAATAAGGCTGGATTTTTTAAATAAATCTGGCAGGATTTATCAAAATGAGCCTGGATTGTTCTTTAAGGTTAGTCATGCATAAATAGCATGCAAACAAGAACACTCAGAGGGTAAAGAAAACAAGACAACGTTAGCCACATGAACAACAGGGAGAGTGTGTGCGCGCAACATAATTATGAATGGATTGGGTGAGTAATCCCCACTGCTACCTAGTTAACTATAACACTACTTTACATTGTTAGCAGGCTCACAAAACAAGCTGTGTTAGTTGACTAGCGATGTGCCGTTGATTTTTAACAACGCGGAAATGTATTTTTCGAAAGAAAAGTCAGATCATTACATCAGGGCCATGTGGACCAAATGATCAGACTGTGTCACATGTCATCAACACTGCCTGCTCATACACATTATGTACAGGGAGGGAGGGACTACGGCCTACTGTCCATAAGGGATGAATATGTCAGTACTCACGCTGCGCAACAGTGAGCAATCTTAGAGCCCTAATTGAGAATGATGATAAAACCATTATGGTCTAAGGGACAATATCTTATTGTTTTCCGACTGGTGTAGTCATGGGTGTTACGTACAAACTTCATTCTGTGTGTGTGTGCATCCAAACTTGTAAAGTCTGGTCTCAACGAGGTAAGATCTGGGCCATCTTGGAAATGTATCAGGTAATCCATCTTACTTTTGTGCTGGTTTTTTAAATCACCCTGATCCAGATACAAACTTTTCAAGATGACCAAATCTGGATTATCTGTGCTATAAATGGGACTACATCACAATGTGGGCTACTAGCTATGTAAAGAACAACCTGTAGAATAGCCAGCGTGGTGTCACTTTAAGTGTTTTTATTTGAAGAGACAAAATACAGCACAATAAAACATCCCCTTCCATTTCCAATGTCTTTTAAACAGTCAGACCCGTCATCTGACCCACAACAAATAAATAAAAACAAACAAATATACATTATTCACAAATACATTGTGGATATTTTTGAACACATTTTAAATCATAAAAAGGCTAAATGTCCAATAGTTAACAAAATCAAGAACGTTCAGAGTTCTCCCTTGTGAATGGATCAGCTTTTTTAAGCCATGCTTTTAGGAGGCAGATCTCAAGTCTTGCTTTGGTTTGCTGTAGTTTGGTAAGAGTGATTTGTTCCTCGGCCAGACCAATCTGTACTTCTGCTCTTTCGGTTTCTCATTCAAGAAGTGACTTGTAGGCATCATCACCATCTTTGGCAAATAATGCTTCCGCCTGTTTTCTGAACTCCTGTGGCTCTAAATTCCTGAACTCCTGAACTCCTGAGAACTTCTGGCTCTACCAGTCCACTTTAGATTAGATTTGGTTAGATTCAACTTCATTGTCATTGCACAGAGTACAAGTACTATACAGCGGAATGTAGCGCCTCTTTCACACATAGTTCGCTTTAAATTACATGGAATCCCAACCCGTGTCCGCCAGTGATTTTCGCCGTTCACCCATGAGCTAAATGCCTGACAATTACCAGGTTGCTCACCTATGGCTCCGACCCGGGTCTGAATCACACATTCAACTGGATGCAGAACTGGAACGGGACATGTAGGAATACGGTACATGTGGGAAAACTAGGGTTAGGGTTAGGTGATAGGGTGACTTGGTACATGCTGGCATGTTTAACCCTAACCCTAACCTTAACCCTAGCACCCTAGCACCTAACCCTAACCCTAGTTTTCCCACATGTACCGTATTCCCACTAGGGCTGCAACGATTAGTCGACTAGTCACGACTAATCGATTACGAAAATTCGTCGACGTGACATGTTGTTGTCGACTAATCGCATAAAAAAATATATTTAAAAAAACGGGATTTTTTTTTTTATTTTATTTATTTTTTAAACGGGAGCCATGCAAGAATCAGCTGGGTAAGTTTTAGCTAACGTTGTTAGCCAACTGGCTAACGTTATATTGTTAGCGTCGTAATGTTTATGTTAGCTTTACTGTTACATGTTGGAAAACAACGTCTCATGGACAGGGCTGTACATGCTATGAGCGTTTGTGCTATTAATTTATTTGCCCTGTGGCACGCATGTGACAGACAGAGGCGCTTGTATGTAACGTTACGTAGCAGGGGTTTTCCATGTTGAAGCCAGGAGAACACGAGATGAAATTAAGTGAGGGGTGGTCGCTATTAAAATACCAGGTAGTCATGGTGGATGATCATGAATGATGCTTGATAAGTGAATGCTATTTCAATTATGTTGAGTCCACCAGCGAGCTGTCTGTAAGATAAACAGCGCCAAGCGTAGCCTACTAACGTGAGCTGTCTGTAGTCTAGCCAGCAATGCTAGCTAGCCAGTCAACTAGCTCTGTGAGCAGCTGTAGCTTGGCGTAACGTTAGGTTAGATAGCTAGTTAAGCCGGATTTATGCTTCTGCGTCGCCATTTACGCGCAGCGAAAAGCCACACGACTAATCGCGACTAATCGGAAAAATAATCGACAGATTAGTCGACTACCAAAATAATCGTTAGTTGCAGCCCTAATTCCCACATGTACCGTAACATATATATATATATATATATATATATACTGTATATGCCATATATCATACCTGCATTTTATATGTATTTATCATCATATTTTTTCACATTTATTTTAACAGCGAGTCAACTCATATTATGCTTACCATCACCAAGTTCGTTCGCCAACTAAAGCACTTGATTACCATTGATATAAACATACTATACTAGTCCAAAAGCACAATATGGGAGAACTTAGTGATGGTAAGCAAAATACAAGTTAACTCACTAATTAGACATATTGCTATGCGCTCTGCATTGCGGGCTCTCACTTTGGGTGTGTCTGGACCCCTAATTTGCATATTTCCAAGATGGCGGCTCCCCGAAAATGAGTTTTACCATAACTTAAAATTAAAACTAAAATCCAATATTGACCCATTTTGAATGTTGGGGAGCATGTGGGAGAGCCAGACCTCATGAACTTAAAGACAGTTACAATTTGAATTTTAAAAAGCTGTTTACAGTAGTGTGACTTCATGCTTGTGTGCAAGTCATAAAGATGGACAGTGTGCAACTAAAAGTTGGATGGGGGGCGCATTATAAATAAAATGAACATTAACATTAACATTAACTAATATTTTCTTCCTCACATAAGTTATAATTCATCATTCATCATCAGTCATTTTCATAATCTTACAATAATTCCAGGATCCCGCTCTCTGCACCTCACAACATTAGCTAGCTAGTTAGCTGGATAGCTAACGCCCAGGCTCCACTATGGCCATCGAGCATTGCGTCTGCGTTGCGTTGCGTCCGTGTTGCGTTGCGTCCGTGTTAGGGAACATTGCTTTTGTAATCAATGAAAGGTGCTCCACTGCCTACGTTGCTTTTGTAATCAATGAAAGGTGCTCCACTGCCTACGTTGCTTCCGCGTTGCGTTGCGGCCGATGGCTGCGTCCAAAGTAAAAATTCGGCAAAGTTTGATTTCTGATGGCGAACGCGAACGTATATTTACAATTGTATATTGGTTGTTGGTTATAATTGTATATTGGTTGTTTTCTGGTGTTGTTTTCTTGTTTTGCTCTGTTTGTAGTCTACTTTGGTAATTATAAAATGAATACTCAAGTACAGATACAGGTAGATGGTGTGGACATTGAAAGAGTTCATGAAATTAAGTTTCTTGGTGTGATAATTGATGATAGAATAAGCTGGTCATCTCATATAAAAAATGTCCGAAATAAACTGTCAAGAAGCATTTCAGTACTGAGTAAAGGCCTTTGCACACCAATGCGTGCGTTTACGCCTGCGTATTTTTAATCCGTCATCCGAAAAAAAACGTTACGCACTGAGACCTTGCACACCGGTCCGTTGCGGAGTCCGTTGCGTTTTTTTACGTTGCGAACTTTCGCAATATGCACTCTACATGTTGTAATATTGTGGCATTTCTTTACTGTTTGCCATCTGGTCTAGGAATACCCAGGGAGACGCAGACAGCAGAAGTAGAATAGAATAGTAGAATAGAAAAAGAAACCGCTATAACCATGCTGAATGATGTGATGCACTGGCAGTCTGTGACAGTGTGTGCACCTGGCCGGACCCTGCCCTTCTGCCTGAGTTTGAGTATGATGCTGCCCAAATGAATGTTGTTGTTTAGTGCCGTACGCTTTCGTGGTATTATATTGTGTGAATTATCATCTGTAGGCCTATGTTGTTTTCTTTCACTCGACTAACCGCCGAGATAATACTTGAGACATGTACTTCCGTAAACATTAATCCAACTGTCCTGCAGTTGTAATTTGACGATGTGTCCCAGTCTATACCATGGCGGAGTGGTCAAAAACTACTGTCAAAGGGCTTTTGACGGACGCGAAAAACGCAGAAAATCGAACCTGTTGCGTTTTTTTTTTTGACGGACGAAATATTACGGATTGGTGTGCAAGCGTGGTTGACACAACATGAGTTCTAATTTATTTTTTTAACGAATGTAAAAAACGCGCGTAAAAAACGCGTTGGTGTGCAAGGGCCTTAAGGCAAGACACGTTCTGGACCATAAATCACTCCACACTCTCTACTGCTCACTGCTTTTACCATATTTAAATTATTGTGCGGAGGTTTGGGGCAATACTTATAAATGTAGACTACAATCACTATTAATATTGCAAAAAAAGAGCCATAAGGTTCATTCATAATTCCGGTTATAGAGATCACACAAATTCATTATTCTTAAAATCAAAAAATTAAAATTCACGGATCTGGTCCACCTCTAACAGCACAAATAATGTATAAAGCAAATAACAACCTACTCCCTGGGAATATTCAAAAATTGTTTTTTGATAGAGATGGGAGTTATAATTTGAGGGGGGAGTTACATTTAAAACATATTTATGTACGTACAATGTTAAAACGTTTTTGTATTTCTATATGTGGAGTGAAGCTGTGGAAAGGATTGAGTGTGGTCGCCCCCACCTTCACTTCCTAGTTGCGATTTGTAAAAGTTATTTTTTTAAATAAACATTGTTTATTCACAAAATGCGGCTGATATTCTGTCGGCGCCTATCAGCATTCATTAAAAATCCTCCAATACAATAAACATTTTTATCTGTGTGTGTGTAAAATTCACTGTTAAAATACATAGGGGGAGGACGCGGGGCGCCGGTCAATGCAAGTCTATGGCACTGCAAATACTTTTAGCTTACACGTGAGCTGTAGCAGCGCTCCAATTGGCTGTCTCTATTTCTTGGCCGGGGCGCAAAAATGTGCGTCCTGCATATCCGGTTGTATATCCAGCATAAGATGTTTGGGGTTTGCCATCTTTCATTTGTCTTCCACTTCCTACTTCCGGTGGCGCTGCTCTGTAGCGACTCGGGCCGGTGATAGTTTGCTTCAAGTGTTTTTATTTGTTTTGTTCGTTTTGTGTTTTGTGTAATATGTCTATTGGCAACATTCTACTGCTGGTCTTAATTATCAGCGACCGTCTCCGCTGCCGTGCGACCAACACGCAGGGGGAATATGGAACTATACAGCAAATCACATACTCCAGGGAAACGCTGCTGTCTCTCCGACCACCCCAGCCACTACCGGACTTTGTAAACAAATTGAACAAATGGATTAGAAGGAGTCATCTTTTGTTCCCAACTTGATGATATTGCAACTGGACCTATTACCGAAGTCAAACTTGTGTAAGTAAGTGAATCATCTGTCCTTCAGTCATGATAGGAAAACCAAATCGATGCTGGGAGAAGGAATGGCAGACTGTATTCTGATTGTATCTTCTATGCTCTTTGTATGTTTCTATGCTCTTTGTATGTTTCTATGCTCTTTGTATGTGTCTTGGTGTAGGAGAAACGTAGGACCACGTTGGAAACAAGTGTTTCGGTACACGTTGACGTGTAGAAACTGTAGAGAGAAAATTGTAGAAATTGTAGAGAAAACTGGGGGGGTAGAGGTGATGAAGAGGTCTGTACAGGGGGGGTAGAGGGGATGAAGAGGTCTGTACAGGGGGGTAGAGGGGATGAAGAGGTCTGTAGAGGTGGGTAGAGGGGATGAAGAGGTCTGTACAGGGGATGAAGAGGTCTGTACAGGGGGTAGAGGGGATGACGGGGTCTGTAGAGGTGGGTAGAGGGGATGACGGGGTCTGTACAGGGGGGTAGAGGGGATGAAGAGGTCTGTACAGGGGGGTAGAGGGGATGAAGAGGTCTGTACAGGGGGGTAGAGGGGATGAAGAGGTCTGTAGAGGAGGGTAGAGGGGATGGAGAGGTCTGTAGAGGAGGGTAGAGGGGATGGAGAGGTCTGTACAGGGGGGGTAGAGGGGATGAAGAGGTCTATACAGGGGGGTAGAGGGGATGAAGAGGTCTGTAGAGGAGGGTAGAGGGGATGGAGAGGTCTGTACAGGGGGGTAGAGGGGATGAAGAGGTCTGTACAGGGGGTAGAGGGGATGGAGAGGTCTGTAGAGGTGGGTAGAGGGGATGAAGAGGTCTGTACAGGGGGGTAGAGGGGATGAAGAGGTCTGTACAGGGGGGTAGAGGGGATGAAGAGGTCTGTAGAGATGGGTAGAGGGGATGAAGAGGTCTGTAGAGGTGGGTAGAGGGGATGAAGAGGTCTGTACAGGGGGGTAGAGGGGATGAAGAGGTCTGTACAGGGGGTAGAGGGGATGGCGAGGTCTGTACAGGGGGGTAGAGCTATTCTCATGCTAAAATCGACTGTAAATCCAGATTTTAAAGTTGATATTCTTCCCCGTGGAGCATGCCCCCATAACCTGTGCCCCACCCAAAAATGTTAGCACCAGCCACCACTGAGTGTGGAGCTAAAGCGGGGTCCAAGCATGACCCAGTTCAAAAAGCGGTATAAAAACATGGTTTTCACCAGGTACGAGGAGGAAGAAGGGCTTTGACAGTCACCAGTTGTTTTCACAGATTATTTGTTTATTTACATTATCTGTTTTCTAATGTTGGTAAATACGTAAATAAATTTGATTTAATTTAAAATATATTATATTAATATTGAAGTTAACTGCAGATTATTAATTATTAATCTCTGAGTATTGGAGAAGGGGTAGGATTAAATAAGTTTATGCTTCTTCCTACTCCTTTTCGGACATTGTTCGTTTTTGTTTTGTTTTTTCTTGTTTTTGTTTTGTTTTTGTTGTTATAACTATTTCTTTTTTCACATGTTCGAAATAAAGCTTTCATTCATACTTGATGCCTTTTCATCATCAGTTAAATCACCACAGCGGTTAATCCACTAATAGAGAAGATACCAGATTGAGAATGCTCGTAGCTAACTACTCTATAGCTCGTGCCTGGTCGCAGCTATTGCGAATTGTGAATCACCACAGGCGCTTGAAGCTTGTTGCAGAAATGGTTGACGAACGGCTGATACTTGAGGTGGAAAAATCTATATTTTTATATGCAACAAATGACGGTGGAGCAGGTACAACGTCTAGTTAATGCAACGCCGATAGCGAGGTGACGCAACGCTGGTAGTGGAACCAGCCTGTAATATTCTACAGTAGCTCGCTATCAAGATAACAATGACTGATGCCTTCTTCTGTTTACACGAACACAGCCTATTGTCATATATGCATTCTTATCATTTCAAGTGATAGGAGACATGCTGAAAATAAGGTATTGTCTTGTTTTACTTCTGTCTACAACTACTATTTCCTGCAACGACAACATGTAGGCTCCAATTTCCTCAATCTCAAGTAAGTCATGTATTATGTCATCATAATATGGACCTATGCTGTCTCTGCCAATGAGATGCTGATGAACCATTGCAAAGACCCAAAATGTAAGGACTTCACTAGAAAGGGAAAAATATATTTCTTAGCTATTGCTAATGTTCTTCCTTCTTCTGTTAATGTTACAATTGATCAGTTGAATGACGGTTCAGGTATTGCAGCAACGCTTAAAACACATAATGCTATGTATCACAAACGCTGTAGAAGCTACTGTAGTTGTCGTGTCAAAAGGGCTCCAAAGTATGACGTTGGCTCCTCCTTAGTAGTGAGTCCTAAAAAGCTTCGATCATGTCAACCCAAAGCCTGTGGCATTCATTGGGTCATATGTGAGGGGGAGATATGGATGACCTTCACAAGGCAGTAACAGATAATGTTGATTCCAATCTGAAAAGCTGGGCAGAATCCTGTAAACATTTTTAGCTTCTTGGTAGATTAGTTACACAAGCTTCCGATGTGCACGCAGCAGGTGTGTACTACATGCTAAATGTTATCTCATGTTGCGATATGCAGCAAAACGGCAAGCATCTCATGACACTGCCAGGCCAGGGTGTCAGAAGGGGAAGCATCTACCAGTGAGTGGGGGACAACCTTTGACCATCTAACTATTGCACAAATTGTTGCTCTGGTTGAGGATTCAGATCCTCCTTCACAATCTCCTATTACGGCAACTCTACAGGAACCTTATGAAAGAACACAGGTGTTTGTGTCTGATTATGAACCCCACACAACAACATTCAAGCAACATCTCCTCAGCTATCTGCCTGAATAGAGTGAACACCAGAAGGGAGTTACATCGCAAACAAGGAACAAGTGGCTAAGAGGAACAATTGGCTCAGGATGAGGTAATTCTGTTGATGAGGGCCGCCTTGGTTTTACAGAAGTACTGCTTACAACGAGGCCACACATTTGACGGCTCCTCCCCGTCCAACTGTCTCACAACATCTGTTGCTGAACTCTTACGAGTGTTCAATGATATCGTCCTTCATGGTCCAGAGTATACTACATGATAGAAATGTTGTATTATTTGGGCAATTTTAAAGTTTTATTACATTTTGTTCCTGAATCCACCTTTCTACTGGGATCAGAGCTTCGATCATGTTAACCCAAAGCCTGTGGCATTCATTGGGTCATATGTGAGGGGGAGATATGGATGACCTTCACAAGGCAGTAACAGATAATGTTGATTCCAATCTGAAAAGCTGGGCAGAATCCTGTAAACATTTTTAGCTTCTTGGTAGATTAGTTACACAAGCTTCCGATGTGCACGCAGCAGGTGTGTACTACATGCCAAATGTTATCTCATGTTGCGATATGCAGCAAAACGGCAAGCATCTCATGACACTGCCAGGCCAGGGTGTCAGAAGGGGAAGCATCTACCAGTGAGTGGGGGACAACCTTTGACCATCTAACTATTGCACAAATTGTTGCTCTGGTTGAGAATTCAGATCCTCCTTCACAATCTCCTATTACGGCAACTCTACAGGAACCTTATGAAAGAACACAGGTGTTTGTGTCTGATTATGAACCCCACACAACAACATTCAAGCAACATCTCCTCAGCTATCTGCCTGAATAGAGTGAACACCAGAAGGGAGTTACATCGCAAACAAGGAACAAGTGGCTAAGAGGAACAATTGGCTCAGGATGAGGTAATTCTGTTGATGAGGGCCGCCTTGGTTTTACAGAAGTACTGCTTACAACGAGGCCACACATTTGACGGCTCCTCCCCGTCCAACTGTCTCACAACATCTGTTGCTGAACTCTTACGAGTGTTCAATGATATCGTCCTTCATGGTCCAGAGTATACTACATGATAGAACTGTTGTATTATTTGGGCAATTTTAAAGTTGTATTACATTTTGTTCCTGAATCCACCTTTCTACTGGGATCAGAATAATCCAGATTTTTGGGGGGGGGATCAAAGGTATTCCAATCCTACTAAAAGGTTTTGAACAACACATACTGAAGGTTTGATCCAGATCAACACATACTGAAGGTTTGATCCAGATCAACACATACTGAAGATTTGATCAACACATACTGAAGGTTTGATCCAGATCAAATCCAAGACTGGATTACGTGATCGAATCCGATTTCAGAATTCCTTTTGAACAACCCATTTTCAAGATTTCATCCAATCCGATAGCCGAAATCCGATCAGATGACTTCTGAACAACTGGGCGCAGAAGATACTCATGATGTCCCCTCACTGCTTCTTAGTGGATCACTACTGCCACCTAGTGGCTATAAATAATACAGCAGGGCTGTCTCCTAGCGTCAATGACCAGGCACCTCTCTCTTTAAATGATTGGCTCTTTCTGAAGCCTGTCACGTAACCTCGTTATATGATTGGTTACTTACTTTCCAGCCTTGTTTGCTGTCAACGTCCTGTCGAAGGGGAGTAAACTAGCGTTGTTCAGCTAGCTGGTGGTGCTATTGTGGTAAGCTCCTCATATTTATGTTATATGCTAGATATTCTCTTTAAAGCGTAGTTGTAGATATACATATAACAGGAACCGTGTTGACAGTCCTAAAAGGTACTACTAGCCAGATGGCAAAGCCAGCTAGCTAAGTGATGCTATGATAGCTAGCTATGTGGCTACTAGATATGGACATGTCGGCCTGGTTGATGAATCTCATGTAATTGGATTTGCCTTTCGAGTGCCATCATCTACTTCATTAGTGGTGTATTATCTACCTGGCTAGCGTTAGCTGGTGTTGTTGTGCTATATGAGGTCTATTAGCGTCATAAATACACGTGTAAATAGCTACTTAGGGTTAGGGTTAACTAGATAACGACCAGGATTTAGACACACTGGAATGACTAGTTAGTTCGGCACCAGGGATATGTCCTTTAGGACAGGGGCATTGCGCTGGATCAACTGAGCTGTTCATAGCGGAACTGACAGCTCTGAACTGTTATTTTACTGTATTATCTAGCTCATGTAGTGCAGAGCCCTAGGCAGTGTCTTCTGAGTGTACTATTGTGTGATCCATTGTTCTTCCCAATGGTGCTCAGTGAGAAGGATTTGTGAGAGCTCCCCTGCCCCCCCCCCACTCTCGCTCCATCTGTGCTAATGGATTAAGTTGGGATTCAATGCAGCACTTAGACCCCAGAGCTGAATCCTCCCCCTCCTGTAATGTAACACACACTCACGTCCCTACGGTAGAACAGCCTGGACAGACCGAGAAAGTGTTATTCTGTCTGAAAAGGTCTATTTTAATCTAGGGGAGATTAAATGGGTGTTAATCTGTAAAACGCACTGTGGTAAACTAAATACAGACAGTGGTCCCATTGCCCTATTTTAATAGGGCTTGAGTGATGTAGGTGTAATGTGTTTAATGCAAAGTGCTATTGTCTGAGGTAGAGTGCTTGTTGGTGCAAAGTAAACTCTATGTTATGTAGGATTATGTTGGTTAGCTACTAGTGGTTGGATTAGGTAATGTAGGCTGTCACTGAGGCATAGTTAGTCTGTTCTCAATGGAGCTAATAATGAGAATCAGACAAACTGTGTGGTAAACGACCGAGCTCGCCTCGCACAGCTACACAGTAACATGTTGTTCTCCCTGCCGTTCCCTCAGGTGAGTAGTCATGACAACACTGGATGATAAGATCCTGGGGGAGAAGCTGCAGTACTACTACAGCAGCAGTGAGGATGAGGACAGCGACAAGGAGGATGAAGAAGGAGAGGCCAAGACCATCCGCAACCCCGACGTCCTGGAGCCTGAGCTGGAGTACAGCGCTGACGGCAGCGCCATCAATACAGGTCTCACACACACACACACACACACAGACACACACACAGACACACACACAGACACAGAGACACACACTCTCACTCACACTCACACTCACACTCACACTCACACTCACACTCACACTCACACTCACACTCTCACACACACTCACACACACACACACACACACACATCAAGGCAAAACATGTGGTGTTGTTATAGAGATCCACATCTTGATACATTTCTAATTGGCATTGCTTTTCACTAGGGGGTGTAACGGGACACAAACGTTTTGGTTTGTTACATACCGCAGTTTTTAAGTCACGGTTTCATAACCTGATGGTGATGTTCTGCAGGGCCAAAGGGTGTGATCAATGACTGGAGGAAGTACAAGCAGCTGGAGGTGGAGCAGAGGCAGGAGCAGAAGAATGAGATGGAGAGACTCGTCAAGAAACTCTCCATGACCTGCCGCTCAGACCTGGACCAAGAGCAGGACAAAGCCAAGCAGAAGGCGCTGCAGGACCAGATCCATAGCAAGGTGAGAGTGTGTAAAGGAGTTGGGGGGGGAGAGAGAGAGAGAGAGACAGACAGAAAAAGCTTGTCGAGTGGCTGCAGTAGGACAAAATAAGCCCAGAGGTTACAGTGACAGGAGAAGAGGAGGGGGAGCTTCACGTCCTGTAAGGAGAGCCGTCACTAACTCTGCTGCCCCCCCCCCCCACACACACACAGATGACCATGCAGGAGTACAACATGCTCCAGGAGGACGAGGACGACCAGGACTTCCTAGAGCAGTATCGCAAGCAGCGCATCGACGCGATGCGCCGGCAGCTGTACTGCGGCAAGCGGTTCGCCCAGGTGTACGAGCTCTGCACCGGGGAGGAGTTCCTGGAGGCGGTGGACAAGGAGGACGGCAGCACCCTGGTCATGATCCACATCTACGAGGGCGAGGTGCCGGCCTGCGAGGCCATGAGGGGCAGCCTGCTGTGCCTGGCGCAGGAGTACCCCCTGGTCAAGTTCTGCAGCGTGCGCGGCTCAGTGGTGGGCACCAGCGCTCTGTTCAGGGGCAGCGCCCTGCCGGCCCTGCTGGTCTACAAGGCAGGAGACCTGATCGGGAACTTTGTGCGGATCACCGACCAGCTTGGGGAGGAGTTCTTTGCGGTGGACGTGGAGGCTCTGCTGCAGGAGTACGGCCTGCTGCCTGATAAGCCGGCCCTCCCCAAGACCCTCCGCAACGGGTGCATCACTCAGTACGTCACCCAGAGTGACGACGACTCTGACCTGGACATAGACTAGAGACACACACACACGCACAACATAAACTAGATACACACACACACACAACATAGACTAGAGACACACACACACACTGACCTAGACCTAGACCTAGACTAGAGACACACACACACACAACATAGACTAGAGACACACACACACACACACACACACACACACACACACACACACACACTCTGACCTAGACATAGACTAGAGACACACACACACTCTGACCTAGACATAGACTAGAGACACACACACACTCTGACCTAGACATAGACTAGACACACACACACTCTGACCTAGACATAGACTAGAGACACACACGCGCAACATGGAGTAGAACCCCTACACACACACACACACACACACACACAACATGGAGTAGAACCCCTACATACATATACACACACACACACACACTCTGACCTAGACATAGACATAGACTAGACACACCCACACACACAACATAGACTAGAGACACACACACACTCTGACCTAGACATGGACTAGACACACACACACACACACACACACAACATAGACTAGAGACACACACACACACACAACATGGAGTAGAACCCCTACACACACACACACACACACACACACAACATGGAGTAGAACCCCTACATACCCACACACACAACATGGAGTAGGACCCCTACATACACACACACACACACAACATGGAGTAGGACCCCTACATACACACACACACACAACATGGAGTAGGACCCCTACATACACACACACACACAACATGGAGTAGGACCCCTACATACACACACACACACACAACATGGAGTAGAACCCCTACATACACACACACACAACATGGAGTAGGACCCCTACATACACACACACACACAACATGGAGTAGAACCCCTACATACACACACACACACACAACATGGAGTAGAACCCCTACATACCCACACACACGACTGAAACCTGACACAGACTTATTATACAGCATGAACTCGTAGTACCCTATGACAACGACTGCAATGTAAAACCAGAGACAAAAGCACACATACACATAATGTAAAAAACAACACAACCAAGTGGTTTGTGAACAGGACCTCAACATTCCCTTGTAACCGTAATGAGAGATACATATCTTAATAGCCTGATTTAACTCGCTTCATGAATGAACCAATACTGAGACCTATTTGTTATGCACAATCAGGATATGCAGACATTATCTAGTATACGTTTGAACTATAACTATTTATTCTTTAAAAGCGTTGTTTTCTGTCTTGTTTCTATGTGTTCCTCACCCTGTAGAAGATAACAGCCTGTCCTTAGGGACCCTTTGTTAGTTTTATACCTTTTATATGTGTTTGACCATTTCAAATCTGTACAAATAATTATGGATGAAATAAACCAGCCTGATTTGACTGCTGTCTGCTTGTTTCTGGGGCAGGGGAGGCATGTGATGATGTTTAGCCTAATAGGAGTGTGAGTTCAGTCAGGTGCTTTGAGTCTGGCTGCTGAACTGGGGCATTTTCTGGATCAAAGCAGCGTTTCATACATTAGAGCATGTCTCAACACTCATCCACTCAGACTCATCTTAAACCTTCATCCTAAACCTTCATCCTCTCAGACTGTCATCCTAAACCCTCATCCACTCAGACTGTCATCTTAAACCTTCATCCTCTCAGACTGTCATCTTAAACCTTCATCCTCTCAGACTGTCATCCTAAACCTTCATCCACTCAGACTGTCATCCTAAACCTTCATCCACTCAGACTGTCATCCTAAACCTTCATCCTCTCAGACTGTCATCTTAAACCTTCATCCACTCAGACTGTCATCTTAAACCTTCATCCACTCAGACTGTCATCCTAAATGATGACTGAAACCAAATTACAGAATGTCACCTTTTATGAGAGTATTTTACAAATGTTTTACCATTTATAAATAAAAACATGTGCATGTAGTCCTGTCTATTTGAAGAAATCATAAGTATTTGACCTACTTTTAAGTAGTCTAACATAGTAGTATTTAGATAGTGGACATTGATTACATGCAATAGCTGAATCAAGAGTCAGAACTCTTTGGATGTATTTGCACAATGCACATTGAAATAGGTTTCTGAACACCTCTGAATTCATCATGATGCTGCCATGGTTATGAAAAACTAATCATGAATAATAAGTGACAAAGTTACAGACCAACTGCATTGAGCTGCTACTCAACATCAATAACCTTTTGTACATAGTTAACATTCTGACAGAACATTATAAATATATAATTAACATTCTGACAGCATTATAAATATATAGTCAACATTCTGACAGATAATTATAAATATATAGTTAACATTCTGACAGAGCATTATAAATATATAGTCAACATTCTGACAGATAATTATAAATATATAGTTAACATGCTGACAGAGCATTATAAATATATAGTTAACATTCTGACAGAGCATTATAAATATATAGTCAACATTCTGACAGATAATTATAAATATATAGTTAACATTCTGACAGAGCATTATAAATATAATAGTTAACATTCTGACAGAGCATTATAAATATATAGTTAACATTCGGACAGATAATTATAAATATATAGTTAACATTCTGACAGAGCATTATAAATATATAGTCAACATTCTGACAGAGCATTATAAATATATAGTCAACATTCTGACAGAGCATTATAAATATATAGTTAACATTCTGACAGAGCATTATAAATATATAGTCAACATTCTGACAGAGCATTATAAATATATAGTTAACATTCTGACAGATAATTATAAATATATAGTTAACATTCTGACAGCATTATAAATATATAGTTAACATTCTGACAGATAATTATAAATATATAGTTAACATTCTGACAGCATTATAAATATATAGTTAACATTCTGACAGAGCATTATAAATATATAGTTAACATTCTGACAACATTATACATATATAGTTAACATTCTGACAGAGCATTATAAATGTATAGTTAACATTCTGACAGAGCATTATATATAGTTAACATTGATTCTGACAGCATTATAAATATATAGTTAACATTCTGACAGAGCATTATAAATACATAGTTAACATTCTGACAGAGCATTATAAATATATAGTTAACATTCTGACAGCATTATAAATATATAGTTAACATTCTGACAGAGCATTATAAATATATAGTTAACATTCTGACAGAGCATTATAAATATATAGTTAACATTCTGACAGCATTATAAATATATAGTTAACATTCTGACAGAGCATTATAAATACATAGTTAACATTCTGACAGCATTATAAATATATAGTTAACATTCTGACAGAGCATTATAAATATATAGTTAACATTCTGACAGAGCATTATAAATATATAGTTAACATTCTGACAGAGCATTATAAATACATAGTTAACATTCTGACAGCATTATAAATATATAGTTAACATTCTGACAGCATTATAAATATATAGTTAACATTCTGACAGAGCATTATAAATATATAGTTAACATTCTGACAGCATTATAAATATATAGTTAACATTCTGACAGAGCATTATAAATACATAGTTAACATTCTGACAGCATTATAAATATATAGTTAACATTCTGACAGAGCATTATAAATATATAGTTAACATTCTGACAGAGCATTATAAATATATAGTTAACATTCTGACAGCATTATAAATATATAGTTAACATTCTGACAGAGCATTATAAATACATAGTTAACATTCTGACAGCATTATAAATATATAGTTAACATTCTGACAGAGCATTATAAATATATAGTTAACATTCTGACAGAGCATTATAAATATATAGTTAACATTCTGACAGAGCATTATAAATACATAGTTAACATTCTGACAGCATTATAAATATATAGTTAACATTCTGACAGCATTATAAATATATAGTTAACATTCTGACAGAGCATTATAAATATATAGTTAACATTCTGACAGAGCATTATAAATATATAGTTAACATTCTGACAGAGCATTATAAAGCCACAGCAACTTGTTCCTTGGCAGCACAGCAGATGTTCAGCCATTGTCCAACCAATGGTCATCAATCTATCTATCCGATCAAGGCCAGTCAATGGAACCTAACACAGTCCCAGCAGGAGGAGGGTGATACACGGCAGCACTAGCAGGAGGGGTGGTGTGTGTATATGCAGGGGACAGGCCGAACCATGCAGCTCATGTCCACACAGGGCTTGCTCCAACAGGAGATGGGTCTCAGCACTGATGCCTACAAGACAAAAAAACAACAGCACATTGCCATCCCTAAAGTGATAACAGTTACTTCTTGTATCATGGGTTGAACTGTCACTGCACAGTACAGTATACATCAAATACTCATATTTTACCAGTAGAAAGTTCACATGTCCACAGCAATAATATTAGCACAACAGTAACTTTTTCAGCAAAACAGTAAATGTCAAGCACCTTTTTGCAGAACAATTAACACAACTTTCTACATAAGACACAAAAATATATTGAGTAAGTGTTGACAAACAAAACAGAATTATTTCCTCACGGCATATAGCTATTTTTTCCATCATAGTGAATCTCTACTCCATAAACTCTCATTGCTCAACAGTTCAACTAACGATCAGTCTACAATCATTAATTAAATAGGTCATCTGTAACATGTGGCCTGGCAGACAGGAGAGAATAGATGTATACATGTTTCTGCTTGCCCTTTTATGTTCTACAGTAATGCAATTTTTGTTTATTTATTTTAGATTCATTTGGTTTATATGTCCATGAAGCAATCATATTTTTTTTGTAACAGGCACAATTCTACCAGAAACTATATATTTCTTACTGTTCAACTTTGTTTTCAAATAAAATATGTCCAACCTGCAATGCATATTGTTGGTTATAGTTACTATTGAGTGTGTCATTATGAAATGAATAACAGATTTAACTTTTCATTAGATGACAAAGGATACCGTTTTGATTCACTGATTAGCTTTTGTGACATGTATTTTATATTTTGAGAGTTTTCTTTAGAGGAACATAACAGTTTTGATTACGAAAGTTGTTCCAAGAAATGGTCTCATATCGAACATGGAGTAAGATTCGAACATTATGGATTCTAAGCGAGTTGATTAACACCAAAACCTCTGGTTCCCCTGCTGTCCCTCTAGTGTTGACACTCAGTAACCCTGCTGCTTTTTATGGATATAAGATCAATGTGCACTAATGGGATGACCTCTGTCTTCTTTCCATGGAACTCAGGAGGGGGGAGGGGAGAAAGGAGGAGAAAAAACTGATGAGTTACCATGTTCTGACCACTCTTCCCAAAGATGCTGAATATCCTCGTCATGCTCATGGTCAGAATCTGTGTCAAAAACACAAATCAAATATATGTGACCTACTATCTACATCTAGGATATGCATCTACTTCCTGAAACAAGTATTGTAACAGCAGTACTATTCATATATCCAGTAATATTATACAAAACTCATCACTTGCATGAAATGCACAGTATTATTATTATTATTATTATATATAATTATTATATATGCCAAAAAATACATTGGAGACATTTTGGCGACAATGGGTATATGAGAGAGGGAAGATCTGAGAGAATTCTGAATATAAACAGATTAAAAACGTTACATCAGTGAAATATACCAGAGAGGACAGAGAGACAAGGGGTGGAACACAAGAGGACATGAAGCAGACGGTATGTAGGAGTGACAAAGGACAAGAGACCAAAATGCTAAACAGCGACATGGATAAGAGAGCTGAAGCACCAAGTAGCGGTGAAGAGGTCTGACCATGGGTAGAGTGGTGCCACAGCAGCTGTCTGAGCTCCTTGAGGGCGTGGGTGAGGTTCTCCAGCTGGTCGTGCAGGTGGATGTTCTCCTCTATGAGGGCGTGGATGGTGTCCTGCAGCTCAAAGCCCTGGCTCAGGAGGGCCAGCAGAACCAAGGGCACAAACAGCAGCACTGGCCTGTGTCCCCTCATACTAACCCTACTGAACCATACTCACAGCACAAGAACAATCTCAACTTCATCCTCAGACACAGAAAAAACATCCAGTTACATTCAATACCCGCAGTGGACTTCGACACTGAAAGAATCTTTAACTTCAGATACTTTTTAACAGCAACTAGGGGGGAGTGACATCCTGTTGTTTTCTCTCCCTACAAGGCCTGAGGTGATCAGTGGTCAGTGAGCTACTATCAAACTAATCAATCCAATGTTTCCATGTCGTTGACCAGAGTTAGAGCATCGACTTGATGGAACTCTCATCTTCATTAGGACAGGAAACAAATGACATTTAACACTTTGACTCACATTAGAGGTTCTAATAAAATGGGGTTTTCACATTAGTTCTAAACGTTTTTTATTCATTTGCAGGGAGGCTATAGGTTACACAGATGGGGATGCACACTTCTCTGGTTTAGAAGTCATTCTAGTTGAGGAATAAGAACAGAGCTATGTGGAAGAGACAGAAAGGATAGAAAACAAAAGCTTCTCAGTAGAGAACAGAACAGGGGATGGACATAGGTCAGCCCAGACAAACCAATTACCAGTCAACATTCCATTTGGAGAAAGAAAGCTTATTTTTTGGGGTGAACTGCTCAATACATGAGCCTGCACTCTGGGGTTAAACTGTTGGGACTACCTCTATTCATTCCAGGGTTCCCACACCTTCTGAAACATCAAATTCAAGCACCTTTCAAGGACTTTCAAGAATAAATTCCCTCAAATTCAAGGACCCAACACGGCATAGTTTGAGACAGATCTAGATGAGAATTTATATAATAGGATTTATATAATAGGAACAATCCGCTCAGACAACAATTAAAAAGAGGCTTGAATGTGTGAACATTAGATGGTCTCTTGCCTTCTCTACCACAGCACAGCAAAACAATATTGTGAAATATGTGTAAAGTTAAACATTAGTAAAACATTTTTGAATATATATTTTTTTATTTTTTTGAGAGAGAGAGAGAGAGAGAGAGAGAGGGGAATTCAAGCACTTTCAATGACCCATGTCTATTTTCAAAAACTTTTAAGACCTTGATTTTTTTTTCTCAAAATCACAAACTTTCAAGGATTTCAAGGACCCGTGGGAACCCTGTCATTCATAACAAAAAGTAATGACATGAGGGTATTGTTTTTGAACCAAAATGAACTACTAACAACCTTATATATTCTCATATCACATATCTCTGTAATACTCCTAGCTCACCATAATCAAACTGTTTTTCCATAATCAAATAGTTTTTCTCTCTCTCTGCAAATAACACCACTTTTCTCTTTCATGGCCTGCCGGCGCTGCCTGGAGCTTAGCTACCAGGTTGAGGAGATGAAGGGACGAATCTCAACTCTCCACCAGATCAGACAAGGGGAGTCGCATCTTAGTTCACTTTATGACACATTACATAAAACAATAATTACAGACATAGAAAGCACACAAACCACAACATCAACATCAAAGCCTCCACCTCCACCTGTAAGCCCAATCCCAGGTGTAACTCACACTGTCCCTACATCACCAGGGACTTGGACCACCGTCAGGAAGAGGAGTCGTACCATCAACTCCCCTGGCACCAACCCCCATGAGGCCCTCCTGCTGCAGAACAGCTTCGAGGCGCTGCAGAGCCACCAGTCCACACCGAAGCCGAAGAGAGCCAGGGCCTGCACCCCCACCCCCCCCTCCCTCTCTCTCTCCCCCTCTCCCACCCTGTGCCCCCTACAGGTCCATCACGCCGCCAGCAGAGGAAACTACAGTTCGTGTCTCCTCCCCCCCCCCGCACCCGCTCTTCTCCCCCCCCCCCCTCTGTGCTTGTAATAGGCTCGTCCATGGTCCGCCATGTTGCAGTCCCGAAGGCCAGAACCCACTGCATCCCAGGTGCCAAGGTGAGGGACGTCGCCGAGGTCGCCCCGATGCTGGTGGAAGATGCCCCCCACGCCACCTCCGTCATCATCCACGTGGGTGCCAACGACATCGGACGGGAGAGGTCGGAGGAGCTGAAGGACGACTTCCGAGCCCTCATCACCACCGTCAAGGGCACAGGTAAGACCTGCATCATCTCGGGCCCCTTCCCGAGTCCCAGGTATGGCGACACCAAATACAGTAGAATTCGAAGTCTTCACCTTTGGCTACAGGGATACTGCTGTCATATGCAAATCCCATTTATAGACAATTTCACCACGTTCTTTAACCGTAGTGAGCTGTTTGCGAGAGATAGGTTTCACCCAAACAGGTATGGTGCCCGCCTGCTGTCCTTGTCCATGGACCTCGCTGTCCAGCCCTGGACCTGGCCGGTGCCCTGTCAACGCTGATGTGGGATGAGTCCGATCCTTTCCTCTAACACCAAACATGCCATCCAGACTATTGTCTCCCATCGGACTCCCTCCACCACAAATAAGGTAATACATGGCGCAAATTTGAGAAATGTATTACCCATTTCATTAAGTATGCCCTCGAGTCAGTCCCAGTGTCAAAATGACATCTCCATGGCAATTTTGAATATCAGGTCCCTATCGAACAAAAAAACATTTATCATAAATGAGCTCATTTGTGATAGAAAACTCGACTGTATGTTACTCACAGAAACCTGGCTAGATACAAATGGAGCAGCAGCCCTTATTGAGGCATCTCCCCCCAACTACAGTTTTTTCCAATCAATCAGAAATGGAAAAAAGGGGGGAGGAACAGCTACCATAGCTTCAAATAACCTAAACTGCAGGAGCATATCCTTTGATATATTCTCCTCCTTTGAATATCATGCCACAGTTATGGCATGCCAACCACCTATTCTTGCGGTAACTGTATACAGGCCGCCGAAACCAGCCCCTACCTTCCTACCTGACTTCTCTGAGTTCCTATCCATTATCCATCCCAACTATGATAGGATTATTATCACTGGTGATTTTAACTTTCATGTTGATAATGAGGCTGACTTGAGGGCTAGGGAGTTTATTGACCTCTTGAAATCTATGGATTTTGTCCAACATGTCAATGAACCCACTCACAATCATGGCCATACCCTTGATCTTGTGATTACAAAGGGTCTTGAGGTCTCAATATCAGGTATCAGCGACCTGGCCCTCTCTGACCATTTCTGTATTTTCTTTACCATTGTAACACGTAAAGCTGAAAGCAATGCTGAACGTGTTGTTAAAAAACGTTATCTTACCCCTGCAGTGGCTGAGAATTTCAAAGCTTTAATGAACAGTAATCACACAACTCCCACGTTATGTGAAAACGACTTAGTAATTACCTTTAACAATAAAGTTAAAATGGCCCTAGACTCCCTGGCACCTACCAAACTAAAAAAGATTGGAGCCAAGAGGAGAGCACCATGGCGAAACAGTGAAATGAATCTCCTAAAGAGAACATGTAGGAAAGCTGAGCGCAGATGGAGAAAGAGCAAATTACAGATTGATCAGAATATTTTTAAAGAACATCTATCTGCCTTTAACTTGGCAATGCGAAATGCTCCAAAAAAATCACTTCTCAAAGATAATATCTACAAACAAGAATAACCCCAGGGTCTTGTTCTCGACAATTGATTGCCTTGTAAACCCTGCTCCTAGAACTCTAGACGGCGCAGCCTCTGTCACCAAATGCGAGGAATTTGCAGCCCACTTCAGGGATAAGATAACAAATATTAGAATGTGTATTACTCAGAAAAGACTAGGTTTGTGTAGCACTACAGATCCGCCACCACAGAACATGACTATGAGCATGTTCACCATGATTAGTACGGAAACATTAGGTAAAATTGTGTCACAGCTTAAACCGTCTACGTGTCCTCTTGACCCTATTCCTACCACCTTTTTGAATCTGTGTCTGATGACATACTAGGCATTGTAAATCACTCCCTACTTAAAGGGATATTTCCAGCGGCGCTTAAAACTGCCCTGGTTAGACCCACCCTGAAGAAAAGTAACCTAGATCCTTCTGATCCAAAAAACTGTAGACCAATATCCAATATCTCACTTTTCTAAGCAACATTTTAGAAAAGGCAGCGTATAGACAGCTTCATGAATTTTTTGTCTTAAATAATAGGTATGACCCACTTCAGTCAGGTTTCCGATCATACCACAGCACAGAAACCGCTTTGCTTAAGGTAACTAATGACCTTAGGATAAATGCAGACTCGAAAAAACTCTCGATTCTTGTACTCTTAGACTTAAGTGCAGCCTTTGATACGGTAGACCATTCCATACTTATTGAGAGACTTGAAAACTGGGTTGGCCTCTCAGGTCCGGTCTTAAACTGGTTCAGGACTTACCTGGCTGACCGAGACTACTTTGTAGCCCTTGGTGACCATAAGTCAAAAAATTATAGCACAACCTGTGGAGTTCCCCAGGGGTCCATTTTAGGACCGTTGCTTTTTAGCCTATACATGCTACCCCTCAGTTCTGTTATCAAGAAGCATAGCGTTAACTACCACAGCTATGCTGACGACACTCAGCTTTATATCTCAGTAACTCCCAACGACTACAAGATGATCGACCACCTGATAGATTGTATTGCCGATATTAATATTTGGATGACACAAAACTTTCTCCAACTCAATCAAGAAAAAACAGAGGTATTGATCATTGGCGAGAAAACTGGGAGAGAAATTATCTGCACACTTGAAAACACTAGCTCTTAACACTAAGTGTCAGGCCAGGAATCTTGGTGTCATAATTGACCCAGATCTAATTTTTTTAACTCATATTAATAATACTATTAAAACATCCTTCTACCATCTAAGAAACATCACTAAGGTACAATCATTTCTCTCCCAGGCAGACACTGAAAAATTAATGCATGCGTTTGTTACTAGTAGGCTAGATTACTGTAATGCTCTCCTGACAGGTCTCCCCAAAAAAATGATTAATAGACTACAAATGGTTCAAAATGCTGCTGCTCGTGTCCTTACTAGGACCAAACGAAGAGCGCACATCACACCTGTCTTGAGTAGGGATGCTCCGATCTGGATTTTTGGGGCCGATACCGATCACCGATTTTTTCCCTCAAGATCAACCGATACCGATACCGATACCGATTTAAAAAAAAATACATAACTGTAGGCCTACTGACTGGATAGCCTACATATTTTTTGCTTTTTAGACAAAAGTTTTGATCCATTAGGCACCAAGCAAACGCAGACCCATTTTTATGGCATAGTAAAAGTCTGGCCTATCACCCAGTTAGGGCCTGAAGCCCAAGTCAGTGATATGGCTGTATAAAAGACATCATAAACGTGGCCTTCATGGTTTACATACTGTTACATCCTCCTATGTTTTCTGTTCAGTTATCTGTCTTCCCCAGGGGGGAAAAAAAAAAAAAAAAAAAAAAACGTTTTTTGCCGATCACCGATCGAGTCATTTGGAGTGAAATCGGCCGATTTAAATCGGTGGCCGATAAATCGGAGCATCCCTAGTCTTGAGATCACTACACTGGCTCCCTGTCAGTCATAGAATAGACTTTAAGATCCTTTTACTAGTTTATAAATCACTCCACTGTGATGCACCCAATTACATGGTGGACATGCTCATAAGATACACACCAGCTAGACCCCTACGGTCTAGTGGCACGGAACTTTTAATAGTGCCAGAGGCTAGGACAAAGAGATTTGGAGGATCAGCTTTTAGCATATATGCTCCTAGATTGTGGAACACCCTACCTGAGGGCCTGAGGTTGTCTAAAACTCAGGACATTTTTAAGCGTGACCTCAAAACCTACTTATTCAATGTCGCCTTTTGATACTAAGGGAGACATTGGACATTATAGAACTAGGATCACTAGGCCATTACACTATACTCGTGTTTTGAGATTTGTGTTGACAGGAAAATGGACCCGGGTGCTGATGAGGCACTGTCAGCTCCCAATAGCACCTAGAGCAGTACTGGAACCGGTACAAGGGTGTACCAGGACCACCATCAGGTTGTATTGCTGTCATCTTTATTGTCTTTATTGTGTTGTTGCATCATAACTGTGCTTAAGATTCTCTTTTGGCAGGACCTGTGACCATGCTGGATGCAGAACGATGCAAATATAACACTAAATGTATGGACAGTGTGTACGCCGATAATATGCAAGGAATTTTTCCTGGATACATGGGGTACAGGTTTTTGCCCTTGCTTGCTTGCTTTGTGCCGGTGGTCCTTGGCCTCCCCTTGGGAGCCCCCGGCTTCCCCGTGTGCCTGGTCTGTTCCGCCGCCGGGCACCTGCTTGGCCGTCCTTGTGCGGCGCCCCTTGGGTCTGTGCTTGCTTGGCTGGGCCGGGTGTGTTGGTGGTGGGGCGGGCTGGGTGTGTGGGGCGGCGGGGGCTCCCTGTGGGGGGGTGTGGGGGCCCACCGCTGGGTACTGGTAGGCAAACTGGCTAGTAGTCGCTCTATTGGTAGAGGGCTGCAAGGGAATTTTTCCTGGCTACATAGTGTACAGGTTTTTACTTTTGCCTGCTCGCGGCTCTGTCAGTATTGATTGATTGACTGAACATTTTCATTGTGTGAAGCGCATTGAGTTGCATCTTGTAAGAAATGCACTATACAAATAACATTTGATTTGATTTGATTTATTAATCACTGTGCCTATGAATTTATGCGGTCTTGGCGGCCCTGGAGCGCTTCTTCTTCACGACCACGGGCTTCTGGCTCATCAGGATGGCGCTAGCACGACGCAGGGCGGCCTGGGAGACACAAACCACAGCAATCACACACTGTTCAACTAGACATTATAAGTTACCCTTGAATGTATCTTGTGCTACAAGAGGCAATGTCAACTTTCACATATCAAACAGATCAAAAGACTATATATATATATATATATATATATATATATATATATATATATATATATATATATATATATATATATATATATATATATATATATATATATGTTACGGTACATGTGGGAATACGGTACATGTGGGAAAACTAGGGTTAGGGGTAGGGGTAGGGTTAGACATGCCAGCATGTACCAAGTCGACGTTTTATGCTGCCATGTCCCCGGAAATGCAGACATAGGTGATAGGATGAGGTGATAGGAGGAGGTGACAGAAGGTGATAGGAGGAGGTGACAGAAGGTGATAGGAGGAGGTGACAGAAGGTGATAGGAGGAGGTGACAGAAGGTGATAGGAGGAGGTGACAGAAGGTGATAGGAGGAGGTGACAGAAGGTGATAGGAGGAGGTGACAGAAGGTGATAGGAGGAGGTGACAGAAGGTGATAGGAGGAGGTGACAGGAGGTGATAGGAGGAGGTGACAGGAGGAGGTGATAGG
This sequence comes from Nansenia antarctica, assembly GCF_963989245.1. NCBI lineage: Eukaryota > Metazoa > Chordata > Actinopteri > Argentiniformes > Microstomatidae > Nansenia > Nansenia antarctica. Next base: position 45,665,599 of record NC_137689.1, on the reverse strand, counting down.
AGGTGACAGAAGGTGATAGGAGGTGACAGAAGGTGATAGGAGGAGGTGACAGGAGGAGGTGATAGGAGGTGACAGAAGGTGATAGGAGGTGACAGAAGGTGGTGACAGAAGGTGGTGATGGGAGGAGGTGATGGGAGGCAGCTCACCATGCGCAGGTCCTTTCTGTAGTTGTTCTTGCGGATGATGTGCCTCACGCTGTTCAGGGTGGCACGAGAGTTCTTGTTGATGGTGATCTTCTGATATGAAGTGGCAGGTTTGCGCTGACCTGAAACAAGACATGGGTAGCGTTTAGCATAACAGCTACAAATAGTGGGGGTTCAGTTAACCTCCCCCATATATGTTCATGAACACTAGATTCATAATGAAAAAATAATGAGCAGTTTCTATGCCGTCGCTTAACCCCCAAAACATGGAACTCATGGGCTTATTCAACTCCCTGGAACCTCAGACTCTGAACAAGTTTGCAGATGTCTTTGCAAACAAGCACAGGAAAGAATCACTAATCAAGAACCTGTTTTGAAACGCGCAAATATAATTATGTTGAGGATATTTTGTTTCATAGGCATAATTACATTTCAATTATCAATGTGTGTTTAAATTGCAAATTGTGATTACAGATTTCATAACTTGATGCAATAATTTTGACCGTGTGCACATAAGTAGACAAAATATGTTTAATATTATAGTAGGCTAGTCATTTAAACAACGTCTGACATGAATTGAGAAAGCCGACATTTGCCTCTGTCGTGTCGCTATAGGTAGACATATCTCCAAGAGATAATGAGGTTGTATTTCCTGGTAGTGAGGAGCATGCTGAAGTCCCATATTTACCTGCACGCTTCTTCAGCACGACAACAACACCCTTGCCATCAGCAGCTGGCTGAACACCCACAGTCTTCCTGTGCACCAACCCATTGAAACGGAAGGAGTTCCTGGACTTCAGGTTGTTGGGCTCCTGGTCAACAAATTAAACACATGATCAATTAACCATTCATTACCTCAATACAAGAGGTATGGACTCATTTTGCTTTTGGACTCATTCACTAATGTACACCATATCCTCACTTTATTCCATTTTTGACATTACCAATATAGAATTGGTGTATAGAATACTAGATAGATATATTCCATCAAACTGTACAATAGGTCACATTATTTAGATTTCTTTACAACAGGTCAAAGTCACAAAAACAACTTCTTCCTGCACCAGGTATAACACCCTCTGACAGATTTACCAGGATTTAGAACCTGAACATAGTGGCATCATGCCGCATATGACCTAGGGTCCCCTGTCACATGTACTCACGGTGCTGTAGGTCTGTCCGTTCCTCTTGATGATGAAACTGGAGCAGTTTCTAATGACCATCCACTGCAGATGAGCCGACATCTTGGCGAACCTGGGCAAGACAATAACAGGGGTATAAAACGGGACACCTCCAGGACAGCGTTATACAGCTTAATACTTCTGGATATTTGACACGTTGAAATTTCGTTTCAACATCCATAGCAGGCAGGGTTCTCACACCTTCTGAAACATCAGATTCAAGCACCTTTCAAGACTCAATTCCCTCAAATTCTAAGATCCAACACGGCATAGTTTGAGACAGATCTAGATGAGAATTTACATAATAGGAACTATCTGCTCACTCACAGACAACAATTAAAAAGAAAGGCTTGAATGTGTGAACACTAGATGGTCTCTTGCTTTCTCTACCACAGCACAGCAAAACAATAGATCGTGAAATATGTGTAAAGTTACTGTGTTAAGTTAAGCAATACAGAGACTTATATACTATAATTATGTAAAAAAGATTGAATATATAGATTTGTTTTAGAGAGAGAGAGGGGAATTCAAGCACTTTCAATGACCCATGTCTATTTTCAAAAACGTTTAAGGCCTTGATTTCTTTTTCTCAAATTCACAAACTTTCAGGATTTCAAGGACCCGTGGGACCCCTGCATAGGGCAGACGACACAAGCAGCAAATTAAGACATGCTCACTAACTTCCATCTCTGAACCTGGAGACTACGGTGCCTCAGACAGTCTGTGCTTGCTAATTAAATGGGATTACTAATCTAACTAAATGTGAATTGCGGAAGACTACGCTTTGACCCAAAAACTAGAACTAGTTGGCATCTAGGAAAGATTGACAGCACCTAATTTGAATTATAATGAGGCCAGATCGTAAGATGTATGTTAGGGCTGCACAGTGAACCACACCAGACCGCCTGGCGTTGGGCCTAGTAGCAGGCGGACATATTTTACTCAAATAGCTGAATTAAACAACAACATCGACACGCACCACATCGCATATGAGATAATAATGACTTACAGAACTACTCTTCTCGATATTTTATTATCTAAATGAGACACAAACAAGGTAAATATCAGATTTTCTGTCACCGTGTGAACACGCGACGCGACCACGTTACCTTTCAGGGGAAGAAGAGGCTGGGAAAGGACGGAAGCCGGAGTACTGAACCTATTTCATAGATCCCTGCGCTCTGCAAACAGTGTTTATCAAGATAAATGTATACACATGCATATATTAATGATGAAAGTCAGTTATGACAACGAATATATTCGCTGCAACACGTTCGTTGAATCCAATTATTGTTATATAAATAATGTACACAGCGTACTATTTATTCTCATTCTTCATCTCGGAGGAACACTACACTGGCGTCCTACGTCATAATTGTGCGCCAACGTGTTGACATGTAGATCCGGCTAGCTGTCAGTCGATGTTTCATAATAAATATATCGTAATATAGATATACACCTCTAATTGCAAATAGATACATATAATAATCGGACTCATAATAATGGACCCTCGTCATTTCTTTGCAGATAATGGGATATTATACTGCCTTCGCCCTTCTTCAACAGCGAGCTAGCTAAGTGAAGTTGAGTGATGGTGCTTAGATTGTTGACACTTGAAAGGGAAAGGGATTCACAGTTTGTCATTGCACAGAGTACAACGAAATGTGTTTATGCTCTAGAGGGGGCATCTAGGCCAGGGGTCAGAGCCACTGAAGGCGACCCTGGAGCAATTAGGGGTTCAGTGCCTTGCCCAGGGACACTTCGACACGTGGATTCGAACCGCTGCGAGCTGCCGACTATGCGATCACTAGACACCGGCCCTACCGGCCCTACCGGCTCTACCGGCTCTACTGACCCTACTGAGCCACAGCCAGTAAGGGTAAAGGGCTTACTGCCACTTGAAGAGGTTGAGATGGCTAGTAAGGAGCCAAACATTGACGATGAAGACGCTCTGGAGGTTCTGGGTGAACAGCTCTATGATATGATCTACCCCAAGCACGCCGAGATGGCTGGGAAACTCACAGGTGATGTCATCCTCGAAATGACCTCGTTTTGCATTGCAGTGTCAGAGACACAATCATCTTTATCGCTGCATAAATCACAATGTTTGCTGCAGATCCTAACAGACGACTCTAATTTGATTTGTTCAGGGATGTTGCTGGAGCTGCCGGGTGCTGTCCTGACACAGATTCTCCAGGACGAGGCTATGCTGACAGAGGCCCTAGAGAAAGCCCTCCGAGCTCTGAAAATGCCCCCGAGCTACAGGTAAGGTGGAGGGTAGCCTCAGACGGCTGTTTTCAGACCACTTTTCTCAGCAGCAGATGCTGTCAGGTGAATATTGTTGTTGATTTTGACCAATACTGTTGTGTCAGCAGTAAAATGACATCCCAGGATGAAGATGAGGCATCAACCCTTTCAGACTCGCTCGGAGAACAGTTGTTTGAGCTAGTGGATGTCTACAACACCGGTCACACACAGAAGATCACTGGTAATAACCAAACGACCAGCTTGAGGAAGACACTTAATAGATGCACTTATTATTATTCTGGGTTCTAACTGATCCTGAAACTGAAGCCTAGCGATTCCCCACTGCGCTCAGATTAGTCTGACCGTTGTGAACAAGCTGCTTTACTTAGTAATAATGTTAGGTTTCCATTGACCACTGCAGGCATGCTTCTGGAGCAGCATAGAGAGGCAGTGTTGAACCTCCTTTCAGAACCTTCGCTGCTGGAGGAGCAAGTGAACATGGCACTGAAAACTCTGCGGGGGTGAGTATGAACATAAGTTTACTTCAGTCAACTATGCTACGCATTACCTTATCTCATGATGAACATCTTATCTCATCCTGTGAAATGCTGGCATTGCGTGTAGATCTACCAGTCACCACATAACAGCTACTATTTGATACAAGCTCCTCATATACTGTAACTCACACTTGGGGTATTGTACTGTAATTAACGTGGATTAGGGTGTGGTTAGGTATGTGGTAGAGGTAGTTAAACCTGTCTGTATTTCAGTGTCCTATGTCCTTGCTTGGTTGCAGACAGAATGGGGAGGAGCCAGACGTCAGTGACTCATCTGACGCTGATGATCCAGACAGGCTGGGTGAGAGGCTGTTCGCACTCGTTGAGGAAATAGATGCAGCGCACTCGAAAGACATCACAGGTTGGTTGACCCCTCCACTCATAGAGGCTTTTCCCTCTGAACAATATGTCTCATTTAGTTTTCATTGAATGGAATAGCTAGCCTGAGTTTGAGCATGTTCTCTGTGTGCCTGGTTCTGGTTCTGACTCCTTTATTGTCTTTTCAGGTATGCTACTGGAGATGGACTCTGGGACTCTTAGGCAAATGCTAAGTAACCGGACCATGTTGGAGGTCGCAGTTCAAAAAGCACAAGCAGCACTGGTAATGTTCAACAGAAATTATGACCATCTTGATTTGTCACCTGCGATACGATTAATTCATCATTAAATGACACACATTTTGTGTTTTTGTTACAGGAGAGTATTTGGACTCAAGAGGATAAAGAAACTCTAAATAAGGTGGACCTAAAGGGACAAGATTTCAGCTAAATGATACCGTGTTCAGTGAACACAACTAGTGCAATGTGCTGTTAACCCTGAGCTCATGGATGGTCTGCAATAGTGAAGTATCTCATGACTGTAACACCCATTAAAAACGATATGAACTAATGAGTGTATGAATTAGCCCAATGCTAAATAGGACAATGTCAACCATTTTGTAAATATGCCATGGATATCTTAGACTGGTAGTTTTAAGATAATTTAAGTTTGTATCCAACTTCTAAAGTTTGATCTGATTTAATGATGTAAAATGAAGTCAATGAATTTTGTATCTTTAAACAAAAAAATAAATCTAAATATTCTGTATTTGGTTTGTTGTGTGATTCTGTAAGTGTAGTAGTGTACGTAGGAAATGTACTTTGATATTTGGAAACACTGTGAAGAAACCATCTGTCTCCTAGTCTTCACTGAGCATCCTCACAATGAAGCACCCTTCAAGCACTGTTAGACATTTAATAAATAAATCAAATTAAACACATACACTATCTTTCAAAGTGCTAAAGAGCGCAAAAATATCTTTATTACCATGTTTTTGTTTTCCTTTTTTTGTCAAGAACTTAACGGGTGAATTCTAAACAGAGGGGTTAATCAACAGGCTTTCTCAGACATGAGGGGGGGACCTTTGGAAATTATAATCTGGTAGTCTACAGAGACACAACATTAGGAAGAAAGGAGAAGCCAAGGGATTCTGGGTAATAACACCAAACAATGACAAAACAAATCACAAGTCAGGAAAAGAAAAGAAAATGGAAATGGCAGTTTTGAGTAAAATTAGCTTTCATTTCACAGGTTTCAATGTCAGGCTATTTCATCTGCAGAAGCGACCGATACAAATGATCCAAAAGTAAATCCAGGTGTTATATAATCTATTATGAATCTAACTGCATTTCAATACTAAATCGGGAAAAATGGGTTGCTCTCCACACGTGTTCATGACAACAGCTCATAAATACAATCAATCAGATATACAAATATTTGGATAGATTTTTTTTAAACAACATTTAAAAATGATGTTTTTAGTCCTGAATCCTGCGGTTCTGAAGGTGGCTCCTGGTTCATCTACGGCCTCGGAGGAGAGGAGGAGCCTGACTGAGATGGAGACATTTGGGCATGATAGCGAGGTGTCGACGACGGGCAGGAAAATTTAATAAATATCTGAAAAGAAAAACATTCCAGCACTCGAAAACGTCTAACCTCCTCCTTGGGGGGGGGGGGGGGGGGGGGTCGAGAGGCCCAAAGGAACAGTCCCTCCTTGTGCCCCAACTCATCCCTCCTTAGCACAGGGAATATGAGGGAGGGGAGGGGGGGACTGAGGATAATTGATCACAGTAGGTATTGCACTACTGGCACATCAACACTATCTGGAACACTTAGGAGCCACACACACGCACGCACGCACGCGCACACGCACACGCACACGCACACGCACACGCACACGCACACACACACACACACACACACACACACACACACACACACACACACACACACACACACACACACACACACACGCACTCACAAGAATACACACTGAGCTACAGAGGTGCTACTTTCTCTCGCTGGCACGCACGCACGCACACACACACAGGCCGCTAACACACTGATTAAAAATAGGACCTGCACAGGCCTTCCTCTGTCACAGCTACAGTGGTGTGAGATGAGAGGGAGTCCTATACCCCTTACCCACCACAGTTAGTTCAGGGTCACACACTGTCATGTATAATGTATGAAGGACAGTATGTATACGTGTGTGTGTGTGTGTGTGTGTGTAAGACCCATTATTCCACTATCTATATTCAGTCAGGATACAGGACAAAGCCCTTCTAAGACAACATCTTGCCTGCAGAGAAATAAGAACACATTTAATTTGGGAGGTAAATATCAAATTGACGGTTGAAAGAAAAGAGTCGGAAAAGTGGTACATCCGTTTGATGATGATGATGATGATGATGATGTGGGTCGTGCTCCTCTGGGGGGGTAATGGGGATGTCCATCAGGTCCGGAGGCGTCCGTGTGCATCTGTTATTCCCAGGGTATCATTAAACGTGTCAGTCTGTTTAAGAACTCAGCAGGGTGTCTACTTCAGCACGGGGTATTCCCTCTGACCACCCAACCGGCCCGGCCGCCTCCCTGCCGACTGAGCACTCGCCTAGGAACGGAGGAGGAGGAGAAGAAGAAGAGGAGGAGGAGGAGGAGAAGAGGAAGAGGGTTACTTGCTAGTCTCTATACAGCCACTGTTAATAATCCTCATCACCAAAGAGCTCTCAGTACAAGCCCCTCCCATACCTGTGCAAACTGGGCAGGGTTATAGAAGGTCACACCTCCAGTGGGCGGGGCGGCTCCCGGTGGGGGACCTGGTTGGGTCGGGGGCACCTGCGAGGGACGACAGCGGGTTACCACGGTGACCAGGGAACACAACACTACCCTCTTTCCTCCATGGGTGCAGAGAGGGTCTTCCGTGCGGCCCGTGGATTTCCTCTCTACGAACCATGGGGGGGGGGGGGGGTGGAGGGGGGGCGGAAGGACGGAGAGACGGGCAACGGCGTGGGCGAGAGGAGCCCTCCGCTCCACCCTGACGTCCCCCATCCCCGGGCCGGGCGGGGACGACAAGCAGCCTAGGGGCGGAGCAGGCCACGCCCACTGGTGTTAATGAGCATGCGTAGCGTGGAGGGTTAATGTCAACACGTGTAGCTGTAGCCAATGGGAACAGACCATGGGTGGGCGGAGAGTATCTCCAGCACGCCTCTCTCTCTCTCCCATCACATTCTGAAGTGATCCAATCACATTTGTGATACGTTCTAATGCTTTGGTCCTCATATCGGGATCTGATGTAATGATCAGACTTTTCTTTTCGAAAAAACGTGAATACATTTCCGTGTTGTTGAAATGACATATCACTAGTCAACTAACACAGCTTGTTTTGTGAGCCTGCTAACAATGTAAAGTAGTGTTCTAGTTAACTAGGTAGCAGTGGGGATTACTCACCCAATCCATTGAGTTTTTGCAGTATTTTGGCTCTACTAGCGGAGTTTGTGTTGTGATTCTCAACAACGTTGAAACGTAGTTCTGTGTTTCAAAAGAAAAGTCAGAACATTTTGATTGGTTGCCAATATGCGGACCAAAATACTAGAACGTGTCACATTCATCCAGTGAGTAACGGAGGACATTTCAGACTGGAGAGCCCGGTGTGAGGTTGATGGAGACGTGTGCTGGGGATGGTGATTTGGAGCTGCAGGTGTGTTGATCTTGGAGGGGGTGTGTGGGTGGGGGTGATGCGTGCTGTGAGAAGAGCTGGGGAGGGGTGGGGTGGGTGGGTGTTTGGGTGGACATGGTAGGCGGGTGGGGTGGATGGGGGGGGGGGCGTTGGAGGCCCAGCTAGAGGTACCTGGTTTAAATGCTGACTCACTTCGCGTGATAAAGAACTCATTGAGCTAGAACGTGACAGCTACAGACAGCAGGAGGGGGGGGGGGGGGGGACAGACACACAGAACACAAACCCAGATTAATTCCATGCATGGTACTATCGTACTAGCACCTGGCTCCACTACCACATCTCCACCAGGGATCACACACACACACACACAGATTGACTCGTCAAGATTAGAATTGAATGAATTTGCATGGTTATGAGACACACTCACTCACACACTCACTCACTCACTCACACACTCACTCACTCACTCACTCACACACGGTGACTTGTTAAGAGTGGAGGGTCATGTGTCTATGGGGGCCGTGAGTGTATGGTAGAGCAGCAGACTCCTACGGTCCTACTAGAGGATGGAGAGGGGGTCCTACCTCCCCCGTCTGGGAGCCGTCGGCCGCGGGGAGCCCCTCTGGACCGGGGGGCAACAACATGGGGCTGAACATCTGGAGAGAGGGGGGACAGACCAGGCAGCGGTGTCAGTGTGGTCACTGTGGTGTAAGTAAGTAAAGTTTATTTCTATAGCACCTATCACAGACCAGCGGTCACAAAGTGCTTTACATAGGCTATAAAAAGATAATTAAAGAGCTAAAGTAATAGCAGGTTAAAAGAAATAGGTAAACAAGTGAAAATAAAAACAAGAAACAAATACATATAAGTGTACAACAAATAATAACAACACACAAAAAGACAGGCTTCTGGGGTTAGCCAAAAGCCTGTGCAGGACAGTCTTGAGCTGTTATTTAAATGCTTCGACCGAGACCGCTGATCTAAGTTGATCGAGACCGCATTCCAAAGTTTGGGTGCCACGGTTTGGAATGTGGTGGTGGTGGTCCTACAGCAGGGTCCTGGTTGTGGCTTACCTGGGGCACGGCGCTGGGGGTGGGTCCGCTCTGCTCCTGGTTCCCTCCTACCTCAGGGACGCCCCCGCCCTCCATGGGAGGCTGCTGCTGCTGTTCGTCTGGAGCTGGCGGGGGATCAGTCTAATCAAACATCCGGAAGTGTGTGTGTACACGCTCACGCAGACAATCTAACAGTCTTGGGAGAATCCCCTCCGACTCACTCACACTCTCCCTCCTCCTCTGACTCACTCACACTCTCCCTCCTCCTCCTCCTCCTCACTCACACTCTCCCTCCTCCTCCTCCTCACTCACACTCTCCCTCCTCCTCCTCCTCACTCACACTCTCCCTCCCTCCTCCTCACTCACACTCTCCCTCCCTCCTCCTCACTCACACTCTCCCTCCTCCTCCTCCTCACTCACACTCTCCCTCCTCCTCACTCACACTCTCCCTCCTCCTCCTCCTCACACTCTCCCTCCCTCTGACTCACTCACACTCTCCCTCCTCCTCCTCACTCACACTCTCCCTCCCTCTGACTCACTCACACTCTCCCTCCTCCTCTGACTCACTCACACTCTCCCTCCTCCTCTGACTCACTCACACTCTCCCTCCCTCCTCCTCACTCACACTCTCCCTCCCTCCTCCTCACTCACACTCTCCCTCCTCCTCCTCACTCACACTCTCCCTCCTCCTCTGACTCACTCACACTCTCCCTCCTCCTCTGACTCACTCACACTCTCCCTCCCTCCTCCTCACTCACACTCTCCCTCCCTCTGACTCACTCACACTCTCCCTCCTCCTCCTCCTCCTCCTCACACACACTCTCCCTCCCTCCTCACTCACACTCCCCCTCCCTCCTCCTCCTCACTCACACTCTCCCTCCCTCTGACTCACTCACACTCTCCCTCCCTCCTCCTCACTTACACTCTCCCTCCCTCTGACTCACTCACACTCTCCCTCCCTCCTCCTCACTCACACTCTCCCTCCCTCTGACTCACTCACACTCTCCCTCCTCCTCCTCACTCACACTCTCCCTCCTCACTCACACTCTCCCTCCCTCTGACTCACTCACACTCTCCCTCCCTCCTCCTCTGACTCACTTACACTCTCCCTCCCTCCTCCTTACTCACACTCTCCCTCCCTCTGACTCACTCACACTCTCCCTCCCTCCTCCTCACTCACACTCTCCCTCCTCCTCTGACTCACTCACACTCTCCCTCCCTCCTCCTCACTCACACTCTCCCTCCCTCTGACTCACTCACACTCTCCCTCCCTCCTCCTCACTCACACTCTCCCTCCCTCTGACTCACTCACACTCTCCCTCCCTCTGACTCACTCACACTCTCCCTCCTCCTCCTCACTCACACTCTCCCTCCTCCTCCTCACTCACACTCTCCCTCCTCCTCCTCCTCCTCACTCACACTCTCCCTCCCTCTGACTCACTCACACTCTCCCTCCTCCTCTGACTCACTCACACTCTCCCTCCCTCTGACTCACTCACACTCTCCCTCCCTCCTCCTCACTCACACTCTCCCTCCCTCTGACTCACTCACACTCTCCCTCCCTCCTCCTCACACACACTCTCCCTCCTCCTCCTCCTCACTCACACTCTCCCTCCCTCTGACTCACTCACACTCTCCCTCCCTCCTCCTCACTCACACTCTCCCTCCCTCTGACTCACTCACACTCTCCCTCCCTCCTCGTCACTCACACTCTCCCTCCTCCTCCTCCTCACTCACACTCTCCCTCCTCCTCCTCCTCACTCACACTCTCCCTCCCTCTGACTCACTCACACTCTCCCTCCTCCTCCTCCTCACTCACACTCTCCCTCCCTCTGACTCACTCACACTCTCCCTCCCTCTGACTCACTCACACTCTCCCTCCCTCCTTGTCACTCACTCTCCCTCCTCCTCCTCCTCACTCACACTCTCCCTCCCTCTGACTCACTCACACTCTCCCTCCTCCTCCTCCTCCTCACACACTCTCCCTCCTCCTCCTCCTCACTCACACTCTCCCTCCCTCTGACTCACTCACACTCTCCCTCCCTCTGACTCACTCACACTCTCCCTCCCTCTGACTCACTCACACTCTCCCTCCGACTCACTCACACTCTCACTCCTCCTCTGACTCACTCACACCCTCCCTCCCTCTGACTCACTCACACTCTCCCTCCGACTCACTCACACTCTCACTCCTCCTCCTCCTCACTCACACTCTCCCTCCTCCTCCTCACTCACACTCTCCCTCCTCCTCCTCCTCACTCACACTCTCCCTCCTCCTCCTCACTCACACTCTCCCTCCCTCCTCGTCACTCACTCTCCCTCCCTCTGACTCACTCACACTCTCCCTCCCTCTGACTCACTCACACTCTCCCTCCTCCTCCTCCTCACTCACACTCTCCCTCCTCCTCCTCCTCACTCACACTCTCCCTCCTCCTCTGACTCACTCACACTCTCCCTCCCTCCTCCTCACTCACACTCAGCCTCCCTCTGACTCACTCACACTCTCCCTCCTCCTCCTCCTCACTCACACTCTCCCTCCCTCTGACTCACTCACACTCTCCCTCCCTCCTCCTCACTCACACTCTCCCTCCTCCTCTGACTCACTCACACTCTCCCTCCCTCTGACTCACTCACACTCTCCCTCCCTCCTCCTCACTCACACTCTCCCTCCCTCCTCCTCACTCACACTCTCCCTCCTCTGACTCACTCACACTCTCCCTCCCTCCTCCTCACTCACACTCTCCCTCCTCCTCTGACTCACTCACACTCTCCCTCCTCCTCTGACTCACTCACACTCTCCCTCCTCCTCCTCGTCACTCACACTCTCCCTCCTCCTCCTCCTCGTCACTCACACTCTCCCTCCCTCCTCCTCACTCACACTCTCCCTCCCTCTGACTCACTCACACTCTCACTCCCTCTGACTCACTCACTCTCCCTCCCTCTGACTCACTCACACTCTCCCTCCCTCTGACTCACTCACACTCTCCCTCCTCCTCCTCACTCACACTCTCCCTCCCTCTGACTCACTCACACTCTCCCTCCCTCTGACTCACTCACACTCTCCCTCCTCCTCCTCCTCACTCACACTCTCCCTCCTCCTCTTCCTCACTCACACTCTCCCTCTTCCTCCTCCTCCTCACTCACACTCTCCCTCCCTCTGACTCACTCACACTCTCCCTCCCTCCTCCTCACTCACACTCTCCCTCCCTCTGACTCACTCACACTCTCCCTCCTCCTCTGACTCACTCACACTCTCCCTCCTCCTCGTCACTCACACTCTCCCTCCCTCCTCCTCACTCACACTCTCCCTCCCTCTGACTCACTCACACTCTCCCTCCCTCTGACTCACTCACACTCTCCCTCCTCCTCTGACTCACTCACACTCTCCCTCCTCCTCGTCACTCACACTCTCCCTCCCTCACACTCTCCCTCCCTCTGACTCACTCACACTCTCCCTCCCTCCTCACTCACACTCTCCCTCCCTCCTCCTCACACACACTCTCCCTCCTCCTCCTCCTCACTCACACTCTCCCTCCCTCCTCCTCACTCACACTCTCCCTCCCTCCTCCTCACTCACACTCTCCCTCCTCCTCCTCGTCACTCACACTCTCCCTCCCTCTGACTCACTCACACTCTCCCTCCTCCTCCTCCTCCTCACTCACACTCTCCCTCCTCCTCCTCCTCACTCACACTCTCCCTCCTCCTCGGACTCACTCACACTCTCTGATTGACATCATAGGACACCGCGGGTCAGAACCGCGGGCCCTTCTGCTAGACGGGTCTGTGGTACAAGTGGACCTACCTGCTCTAGGCACAAACAGGGTGGCTGGCATGGCCATGGGAGCCAGGGGGGCAAAGAAGTCAGCCGGGGCGGCGGCTGATCCACCTGGCTTGGCGCCGGCTCTGCCAGGGTTCATGACGTCAACGTAGCGACTCTTAGTGCCTGGGACAGGGGCAGGCGCACGCAGGTTAGACAGGGACCAATGGGAACGCACACAGGTTAGACAGGGACCAATGGGAGCGCACGCAGGTTAGACAGGGACCAATGGGAACACACGCAGGTTAGACAGGGACCAATGGACAACTATCTTACGTGCGTTGTGATGATGAGCCCACTTTTCTCACCAGTCACTCTACCTTTTGTACTTTTCCCACCTTTTGGTCATTCAATATTTGTCCCCATCATTTCAGAATTGTCACTGTTTGATACATGAATCAGGAGTCTGACCTGCTCTCCTGGAGAACATGTTGACAGGCGGCCCACCAGCAGGGGGCGCTCCAGGACCGCCCGCCATCGGAGGAGCCATCTTAGGGAAGCCAGACGGTGGTGGAGGAGGAGGCTTGTACTGGTAGTGAGAAAAGACAATCAGACATTCAAAATGAGGGCGAAATTAAAACAACAATAAACAAAGTGGTCGAAATGCTCTGTACACCGCCCCCACTCCCCACCCACAGTCTCTGTGTCCACCCAACAACCCCCACCCACAGTCTCTGTGTCCACCCAACAACCCCCACCCACAGTCTCTCTCACCTCCTCCTCAGGCTCGTCCAGGTTGACCCATTTGGATTTCTGCTCATCCCAGACAATCTGAGAAATCAAAACACATTGTGACTGAGTGAGTGGAGATACCATTTCCAAGTCTGAAAGTAAGTGAAGTGTATCAAGCCTCTCCTCAAGAAACCAAGCCTTGACCCGTCTTCTGTTCACAACTATAGACCGCTATCCCTTCTGTCATTCCTTCTGAAACCCTTGAACGCGCTGCATCTAAGCAACTGACTCACTGGGCCCTATTATGCACTTCATAAGTCTTAAGCAATAAGACGAGGCGGTAGATCTAAACTTAAGACGTGGAGGCGTGGTCAAGGCCACTTTGCTATTATGCGTGCGGTAGTGGGCGCCTAAAACCCGGCGGTAAGCAAAGAAATTAGTCATGGGTGTGTTTTGGGCGTCTTCTCAATCAACCCAATCAGCGTGCCAGGTGCCATTCCCTTTAAGAACCGGCTGCGTTGAGTCATTAGCGCTATGCTATTATGGAAGTCCTAAGAAGGAGGTCAGCGCGCTTCTCTGCCTCTCCCTTCTGAAATAAAGCATTTATACTGTGACCGTAATTGACGTCTTGCCGTGGAGCCACGTGCGTGTTCATGTGTGCCCACATGCATGCGCAAACCGCGGAGGCGCGCTCGTGTTTCAAAACGTGCATGAAGTCTAAACTTAAGAACTTTTCAAACCACTTCTTAGCGCTAGGAGCAAAGTCAGATCGCATAATAGCAGGGGCGCCTAGTGCACTTCATTAACATATGAACACTCCCACAATGAGTAATATATGCACGGGAGTATTACGTCTTATGTGTGGGCGCCTATCGACACCGGCATAATAGCAGTAGCGCGTATGAAGCGCATAATAAGGGTGGAGGTAGGTCTTAACCTGGCGGTGCGTCTTAATTAACACTTAAGACGGCAAGTTAGGAAGTGCATAATAGGGCCCACTATGTCCATGAGAACAAACTCCTGGACCCCCACCAATCTGGCTTCAAGGCTGGGCACTCCACTGAGACTGCTCTCTTTGCTGTCACAGAGACGCTCCACTCTGCTGAAGCTTCCTCCCTCTCCTCTGTTCTCATTCTCCTGGACCTGTCTGCTGCCTTCGACACAGTTAACCACCAGATCCTTCTCTCCATCCTCTCAGAACTGGGCATCTCTGGCACCGCACACTCCTGGTTTGCATCCTACCTGGCGGGTCGCTCCTACCAGGTGACTTGGAGAGGATCGTTGTCTTCTCCACGAACCCTCACCACTGGGGTACCACAGGGTTCCATCCTAGGGCCCTTACTGTTCTCCCCTCTACACCAAGTCTCTTGGCTCGGTAATCTCTTCACACAGGTTCTCCTATCACAGCTACGTAGATGATACAACTCTTCCTGTCTCTCCCCCCCCCCCCCCCGCCCCGACCCTCATGTGTCTCTGCATGTCTCGCTGACATCTCTACAAGGATGTCAGCCCACCACCTCAAGCTCAACCTTAACAAGACTGAGCTACTCTTCCTCCCTGGGAAAGCCTGCCCTCTCCAAGACTTCTCCATCACAGTGGAGAACTACTGTAACCTCCTCGCAGACAGACAAGAACCTTGGAGTGATCCTGGACAATCGCTGATCCTGTGCAGACATCGCCCGCCTTGACTACTGCAATGAACTCCTGGCCGGGCTCCGCTGAAGACCCATCTCTTCAGGCTTCACCTTAACTTCAGCTCCTCCTGAGACATCTACTACCCCTTTGGACTGTGTCTTGAGAGAAAACCTGCTTCCCGCCATTTACTGCTTCTCCTGAGATGTCTACTACCCAATTGTACTGTTTCTCCAGTGTCTACAAACCCCCCCCCCCCCCCCCCCAAAAAAAAAAACCTTTCTTGTTCTAGCACGATGACTGCCAATGGCTACTAGCCTGAACTAGATTGCTTTTCCTGCTACAACTGGTAGATTGATGATTCACTTAGTCAAATGTATTGTTCGTAAAAGTCGCTTCGGAATAAGGCGTCTGCTAAATGCCGTAAATGTAAATGAGAACACACAGTCACAATACTCACTGAATGCAAATCGAGAATCAGTCATCAGTGACAGTCATTTTTAAAAAGCAAAAGAAGACTGATCTAGATGAGACCAGACAAGACAGGGTCCTGGGGTTAAGACTCACAGACTTGTTCTTGTCGTCAGGCAGATGTGCCTCATTTTTCCCCTTCCTATAGAGCCAGTTTAGCCAGCCGCCACCACCACCACCTCCTCCTATTGCTCCCTGAGACAGAGAGAGAGAGAGAGAGAGAGAGAGAGAGAGAGAGAGAGAGAGAGAAAGAGAGAGAGAGAAAGAGAGAGAGAGGGGCTCAAATGTTAGCCAATAAAAACACCTAAACCACCGGTGAGTGTGTGAGTGTGTGTGTGTGTGTGCAGACCTTTTTGGGAGAGTCCTTCTTTGCCTTCTTGGGCTCCTCCCTGCGTGGGGGCTGCTCAGGGATGGAGGGTGGGGGGCGGGCGGAGGGCTGCTTGGCTGCCGAGTTGCTCCGCTCTCGTCCAATCGAGTGGGTGGAAGACTCGGACGTGGTGCGGGAGCGACGCCCCTGACCCTGCGGCCAATAGAAAGCCAGTGAGAGTCAGACAAACACACTGGCTCCACTCACACGTTTGACGGCCATTTCTAGAACATCCAGGGGCGTACGTACCAGGGCCAGTGAGGACTGGGAGGTTGACCTGGACCTCCTCCCTGGGGCCTGCACACACAGAGAGCAGAGGGAGCTTACCTAGCGCATCAGCCAATCACTTTACAACCAGAGCCCGTCTACATACATACATACATACATACAGACAAGACAGACAAGACAGACAAGACAGACAGACAAGACAGACAGAGAGAGAGACATACAGACAGACAGACAAACCATGTCAGCCATTTGGTCGTAGAAGTCTTTCCTCATTGGGGAGCTGGACATAGGAGGTGGCTGATACACTGGGGGACCAGGGGGCTGCTCAGCCGGGGGCATCTGGGGGGGCTGGTACATCTGGGGGGGCTGGTACATCTGGGGGGGTTGCATATGGGGCGGCTGTTGCATTTGAGGCGGCTGCTGCATGGGAGGTGGTTGCGCCACCTGCTGGGATCCAGGGTATATGTCTGGCTGGTCGGGCTGGGGTGGGTGGGGTTGGGGTTGGTGGGGTGGGTGGGGTGGGTGGGGTTGGTGGGGTTGGTAGGGCGGGGCAAACCCAGGGGCGGAGGGAGAGAACCCTGGGAGCGGGATCTGGCCGGGCAGGCCCGGCAGGGAGGAGGCGGGTGGTACCGGGAAGAACTGGACTCCCTCTGTGGCGGCGGGCGGGGGCTGCTGGACCATCCCGTCCTGCAGAATATTGGGGGGAGCTGCAAGAGAAGGTCACATGGTTTGAGACACACAGGTGGGTTCCTTAGTGACGTGGTTAGATCGCAAAAGGGAGGGCCAGGTGAAATGAAGGTGCTAGGATTCTCTCTGGCTGGCAGGCAGGCATGGATGCACACACGCATGCACCGGTGTTCATTTTGTTTTGTCAACGACCATTTTTCCATGACAGTCGAGACGACAATGGATCTTTGAAAATAAAAACTGTGACTATATTAGGGCTGCAACTAACGATTATTTTGGTAGTCGACTAATCTGTCGATTATTTTTTCGATTAGTCGCGATTAGTCGTGTGGCTTTTCGCTGCGCGTAAATGGCGACGCAGAAGCATAAATCCGGCTTAACTAGCTATCTAACCTAACGTTACGCCAAGCTACAGCTGCTCACAGAGCTAGTTGACTGGCTAGCTAGCATTGCTGGCTAGACTACAGACAGCTCACGTTAGTAGGCTACGCTTGGCGCTGTTTATCTTACAGACAGCTCGCTGGTGGACTCAACATAATTGAAATAGCATTCACTTATCAAGCATCATTCATGATCATCCACCATGACTACCTGGTATTTTAATAGCGACCACCCCTCACTTAATTTCATCTCGTGTTCTCCTGGCTTCAACATGGAAAACCCCTGCTACGTAACGTTACATACAAGCGCCTCTGTCTGTCACATGCGTGCCACAGGGCAAATAAATTAATAGCACAAACGCTCATAGCATGTACAGCCCTGTCCATGAGACGTTGTTTTCCAACATGTAACAGTAAAGCTAACATAAACATTACGACGCTAACAATATAACGTTAGCCAGTTGGCTAACAACGTTAGCTAAAACTTACCCAGCTGATTCTTGCATGGCTCCCGTTTAAAAAAAAAAAAAAAAAAAAAAAAAAAACCCGTTTTTTTAAATATATTTTTTAATGCGATTAGTCGACAACAACATGTCACGTCGACGAATTTTCGTAATCGATTAGTCGTGACTAGTCGACTAATCGTTGCAGCCCTAGACTATATGTATTTTCATTTTCGAAACAAGACTAAAAGCAGGGTTCCCATACCTTCTGAAACATCAAATTCAAGCACTTTTCAAGGACTTTCAAGACTCAATTCCCTCAAATTCAAGGACCCAACACGGCATAGTTTGAGACAGATCTAGATGAGAATTGATATAATAGGAACTATCTGCTCACAGACAACAATTAAAAAGAGAGGCTTTTGAATGTAGAGGCTTGAACACTAGATGGTCTCTTGCCTTCTCTACCACAGCACAGCAAAACAATTGTGAAATATGTGTAAAGTTACTGTGTTAACACTTAAGTTAAGCAATGTGACTTATCTACTATAATTACGCAAAACATTTATTTATTTATTTTTTGAGAGAGAGAGAGAGGGGAATTCAAGCACTTTCAATGACCCATGTCTATTTTCAAAAACCTTTAAGGCCTTGATTTTTTTTCTCTCAAATTCACAAACGTTCAAGGATTTCATGGACCTGTGGGACCCTGTAAAACGTTCAGGAGCGAACGAGCGGTGCAGGAAGGAACGTTGTGAAGTATATGCCTCAACCATAACTTTTGAAATATTTCTTTTTTCCAAATTCCAATCGTGCATGCATCTACCGGCATTGTCTTTTATTTTGCAAAATCGAAGCAAAGCCGTGCATCCTTGCCATTGGTTGAATGGAATGCAGACTGGGTGCCCTAGCCCTCCCTCCCCCAAGTTTTTTTTATCAGGTTCATGTTCTATCAGCTGGTCGTGATGTGATGAACATGCAGCTGTTAGATGTTACATAGGGAGTACTCTGTTGTTAGCTGCTAGCTAGCAAGCAAGCGCCATGGGCCAGTCTGTTCTGATGAAGAGACATTTCCTCTGCTATTTAGTTGTAAGTGTACCAACATTCAAATAAGCATATCTTCTTATATCTTAATTAATTGGATTATATAATCTAAGTATAATTGTTCTCACTTGAGAGTGACGGACAGTAGTAGGACAGGATAAGCCCAGGCTTCATCCTACTCCTCTTCGAACATTGATAGGCCGGTACTCTACATATTAGTTATTTGTTCTTTTACTATTTTAAATCATGTTCGAAATAAAATATTCATTCATTCATTCATTCATTCATTCTTCAACTATTTTCAGATTTCAATGTATGACACATCATTTGAAAGCTTACAATCTCGTAATATGTAAACTGAAATGACCTTGCCAACCTGGGGAACAAACCAGCAGCTCCTGTCACATATATCTCCACACTTTCAATTCAGCAGAATGTTTAGTTTCTTCACTTTGAGTAAAGCAACATTTCACACTTCTATCTGTGTGATATCCATAGCTTAATAGTAGCAAGGACAACACGGCAGCCTCACATGGAGAGAGGTTAGGGTACAGATGTCCAGATAAGGTCAGTATATTACACAAATAAAAGTGTTACCAGAGTGAAATGTTGCTTTAACAACTTGCACCTGTATTAACCCAGTTGAATTCATTTGAATATAAAACATCAAATATAGAGCAGCGACGACTTTGTCAATGACTAAAACTAGACTACAATGTTTTTGAGTTTTTGTTGGCTAAAACTAAGAAGGACAATAATGACTTAATGTGACTAAAACTAATGTGCATTTTCGTCTAAAGACTAAGAGTACAATAGCCTGCCAGAATTAACACTGGCATGCACGCACGCACTCGCACTCGCACTCACACTCACACACACACACACCTGGAGGCATGAGCTGCACTCCTTGTGGAGGCGGTCCCGGCAAGAGTGATGTCATCAGAGGGTTGTCGGGGGGCGGGGCGTCCATGTCCAGGTGCTGGGCGTAGTGCTCGGCGGGGCTGGCCTGGTCCAGCTCAGAGCTGGGGGTGCTGCAGGCGTACTGCTGGGGGGTGGCCCTGTCTGTGTTGTAGGCCATCACCCCCGTCTGCAGGAGCAGAGGCAGGCCCACGGTCAGTTACACATTCTCTGTTAAAGGTTGAAGGTTCCCTTGGAGACAGACACACACGCACCATTCTTTCCCATTAAGCCCTCTTACCCTAAACTGCCCGTCAAGCTGTCTCAAATGAATCAGCCAATCAGGCTGGATGAACAGCTCTTGCTCTGGCTTCTCCTTCAGTTGGGGGTCGAAGAAGCGCAGCTTCTCAGACATCTACAATCGACACCAGAGACACAGATCAGACCGTCACAATCATCACACCCACAATCAACAACCCCAAAGACAAAAAATATATACAAAAAGTGTACATATATATATATGTGTGTGTGTGTGTGTGTGTCAGGGTTTCCGTTAACCGGTAATTCCCGGACTTTGTCCGGTAAAATTTGTTGAAGTCCGACAAATTGAAAACTCGTCGGACAAAATGTCCGGTGAAAATAATTCCCTCTAAGCACAATTTGAATACAATTCGCTAAAGTTCACATTTTGTATTCAAATTGGCTTCGGGCCACCATTCTCAGCTGAGCACCAAACACACACACACAACACTGCCCGAGAGAGAAGGACCCGCCCCCTCCAGCCAGCCTATAGGCTAACCAAAGGGGGCGGGTCCTTCTCTCTCGGGCAGTGCCGCGCGTGCACGAGTGTGTGTGTGTCCGGTGCCCAGCTGAAAATGGTGGCCCGAAGCGGAAAGCCTTAACTTTATCGCACAATAACAAGGATAACAAACGAAACGGACAACATTTACACTAAGATGGAGACAAACTTCAGCGATATGATCTAACAGCCGGTCTTCAGGACGACATACAGACCCGTATGAGCTTACAGGGCTATCCCCTAAGTATGATTTGACAGGCAGCTAAACGAAATGCCTTCCCAACCAGCGAGACCTGGGGGGTGTTCCATCAACGTCGCCAAAGGAAAACCTAGGCCTACTTCGCCAAGTCCCGCGAGACTCTTAAAAAGATCCAGGCATATCTTGATAGATCTCGCGAGACTTGTCAAAACAAGCCCAGACTTTCCTCCAGCGACGTCGATGGAACACCCCCCTGGTTATAGAAATGACGTTGTTTTATTGAAAAAAAAAAAAAAAAGGGTAAAACTGGAAAGAGAAAATAGAAAACTCACATTAATCCCAAACAATTTAACAAACTTCAGTTAACGTAATGTGGAGTCCGTTCATTGATCGATGCTGTCTGTTCAGTTCCCAGTGAGGCGCCCGTTCAGTGCTGGACCCGTTCAGCGCTGGATTTGACGCATGGCATAGCGCGCATGCGTCAAATCATGTTATATTATTATATATTATATAGCTCGCATCTAATCGTATCGGATGAGAAATAGACATTAAATGGCATATATAGGCCGCTACACAACAGTAATCACCGCGACAAACAGCTATGTTAGATTTGGAAGAAAAAAAAATATGATTTTGAAAAAAATTTTTTTTATTATATTTTAATATGATGACCGGAATATATCACGTTTGTCCGGTAAATCGAATTCTTCCCGGACACGATGTCCGACGGCAAATTGTTCTAACGGAAACCCTGGTGTGTGTGTGTGTGTGTGCACCTGTATCAGCTGGCTGATGAAGACAGGGGAGTGGTAGGAGGGTTGCGTGAGCACGCTCCTGGAGATGACCTCACAGTAGTGGAAGGCCTGGGCACAGAGCCCCGCCTCCGCCAGGCGACACGCGTACACCAGCTTGAACACCTGAGGAGGAGAGGAGGAGAGGAGAGGAGAGGAGAGGAGCAGAGGAGCAGAGGAGGAGAGGAGCAGAGGAGGAGAGGAGCACAGTTAGAACCAGACTCTCAGCCTACAGCACTACAGGACTACAGAACCAGACTAGAGGACTACAGGACCAGACTACAGGACCAGACTACAGGACCAGACTAGAGGACCAGACTCTCAGCCAAGGTCAGGGGCACACGTGTGTTTGGATGAAGACGGGGCACCTGGAAGTTGGGCAGGGAGCAGGGCTGAGAGCCCAGGGACTGGGCGTACTCGTAGGTCTCCGTCCTCTGGATCGCCTCGTTGGAGGCAAACTGGTAAAAGGAGAGACTGGAGGAACAGAGAGAGAGAGGAGGGCTGATGAAGTCACTAGTCACGACTTGTGAACTCATATTTTCTATGCACACAAGTGTGTGTGTGTGTGTATGTATGTATGGGCTGGTGAGCCTGTTCATAGGTGCTTGTGTATTATCATAGAACATTACAAGATTATCATACGGTATGTTTTTTTTACCGATTTATTGTCCTGCAATCAACTTGTCAGTCAATAGTTGAAATTCTGTATTTTCTGCTCTGGGGGGCACAGGGTCAGCCATAGTCGGCGCCCCTGGAGCAAATAGGGGTTAAGTGCCTTGCTCAAGGACACGTGCAGCTCCCTCCTGAGGCGGGGATCGAACCAGCACACCTTCAGATTGCTAGCTGGCCTCTCTAACCTCTAGGCTACCGCCGCCCCCATAATGTATGTGTGTGTGTGTGTGTGTGTGTGTGTGTGTACTGACTGACCTGTGGTTGGAGCCGATCAGAACCATCTTGGTGCTCTTCTTGGTGAACACACCCAGACCCACCTGGGCCATCAGGTAGCAGAAATGGGCCGCGTCTGTCAGCCCCTTGGAAGCTGTTCCACACACACACACACACACACACACACACACACACACACAGACAGACAGACACACAGACACACAGACACACGTTAACAACTACTAGTAGACTAGTAGAGGGGTCAGGCTCTTCAGACCAGGAGAGGAACCCTGTCTTGCTGACAAGACACTTTTGGAATGAGAGAGAGAAGGCGACCAACCATGTCCTTCTGTCACCCTGACCTGTTCTACAACTAGGGATGCTCCGATCTGGATTTTTGGGGCCGATACCGATCACCGATTGTTTTCCTCAAGATCAACCGATACCGATACCGATTTTTTTTTAAATACATAACTGTAGGCCTACTGACTGGATAGCCTACATATTTTTTGCTTTTTAGACAAAAGTTTTGATCCATTAGGCACCAAGCAAACGCAGACCCATTTTTATGGCATAGTAAAGGTCTGGCCTATCACCCAGTTAGGGCCTGAAGCCCAAGTCAGTCGATATGGCTGTATAAAAGACATCATAAACGTGGCCTTCATGGTTTACATACTGTTACGTCCTCCTATGTTTTCTGTTCAGTTATCTGTCTTCCCCAGGAAAAAAAAAAAAAAAGATCGGCCATTTTTGCCGATCACCGATCGAGTCATTTGGAGTGAAATCGGCCGATTTAAATCGGTGGCCGATAAATCGGAGCATCCCTATCTACAACCATGTCCTTCTGTCACCCTGACCTGTTCTCCAACCATGTCCTTCTGTCTGTCAACCTGACCTGTTCTACAACCATGTCCTTCTGTCTGTCCACCTGACCTGTTCTACAACCATGTCCTTCTG
This sequence comes from Nansenia antarctica, assembly GCF_963989245.1. Lineage (NCBI taxonomy): Eukaryota > Metazoa > Chordata > Actinopteri > Argentiniformes > Microstomatidae > Nansenia > Nansenia antarctica. Next base: position 45,642,156 of record NC_137689.1, on the reverse strand, counting down.
TCTGTCCACCTGACCTGTTCTACAACCATGTCCTTCTGTCTGTCCACCTGACCTGTTCTCCAACCATGTCCTTCTGTCTGTCACCCTGACCTGTTCTCCAACCATGTCCTTCTGTCTGTCCACCTGACCTGTTCTACAACCAAGTCCTTCTGTCTGTCCACCTGACCTGTTCTACAACCATGTCCTTCTGTCTGTCAACCTGACCTGTTCTCCAACCATGTCCTTCTGTCTGTCCACCTGACCTGTTCTACAACCATGTCCTTCTGTCTGTCCACCTGACCTGTTCTACAACCAAGTCCTTCTGTCTGTCCACCTGACCTGTTCTACAACCAAGTCCTTCTGTCTGTCCACCTGACCTGTTCTACAACCAAGTCCTTCTGTCTGTCAACCTGACCCGTTCTACAACCAAGTCCTTCTGTCTGTCCACCTGACCCGTTCTACAACCATGTCCTTATGAATATGGTGTGTGTGTATGGTGTGTATGGTGTATGTGTGGTGTGTGTATGGTGTGTGTGTGTGGTGTGTGTGTGTGTGGTGTGTGTATGGTGTGTATGGTGTATGTGTGGTGTGTGTGTGTTTGTGTGGTGTGTGTGTGGTGTGTGTATGGTGTGTATGGTGTATGTGTGGTGTGTGTGTGGTGTGTATGGTGTGTGTATGGTGTGTGTGTGGTGTGTGTGTGTGGTGTGTGTGTATGGTGTGTGTATGGTAAGTGTGTGGTGTGTGTGTGGTGTGTGTGTGGTGTGTGTGTGGTGTGTGTGGTGTGTGTGTGTGTGGTGTGTGTGGTGTGTGTGTGTATGGTGTGTGTGGTGTGTGTATAGTGTGTGTGTGGTGTGTGTATGGTGTGTATGGTGTGTGTATGGTGTATGTGTGGTGTGTATGGTGTATGTGTGGTGTGTGTGTGGTGTGTGTGTGGTGTGTATGGTGTGTGTATGGTGTGTGTGTGGTGTGTGTGGTGTGTGACAGTCATGTGCCCTCCTACCCAGCGTGTCTCCCATGGTGGTGATGGTCCTGGTGTCCAGGTCCAGGGCGTGTGTGAGATTAGACAGCACCATGGCCAGGTGGGGGCGCCAGTCGCCCCACTTCTCATCCCCACAGCACTGTTGAGAGAGAGAGAGAGGGAGAGAGACAGAGAGGCTCCTTGAGAGATGCTCAAAAGAAGACACCCCCAAACGCACCCCCACACACAACAACCCCACACACACCCACCCAACCCACCGCCACACACCCACCCACCCAATCCACCCCCACCCCCCCACACACAACCCACCCACCCCCACCCCCCACACACCCAACCCACCACCACCCAACCCCACACCCACCCACCCACCCACCCACCCACACACACACACACACACACACACACACACACACACACACAACCCACCCCCACACACCCACCCAACCAACCCACCACCACCCACCCACCCACACACACACACAACCCACACCCACACACACCCAACCCACCCCCACACACACACCCACCCCACACCCCACCCACCCCTCCCCCCCTCCTCACTGTGGCCGAGGCGGGCATCCTGCCAGACATCAGCTGGTAGACGGTCTGCAGAGGGTCGTTGATGGGAAGGCTGTTGGCGAACCTGACGGCCCCAAACAACAAGAACCACAAGTGTTACTTCCTCCTGCCACAGCAGAGGACCTAACATCCCCCCCCCCACCCCCACCCCTCCTCCCCCTGAGGACCTAACATCCCCCCCCCCCACCCTCTCCACCCACCGGGTCATGACGCGGGCGTGTGTCCTGCTGTCCATCTTACTGGCCAGCAGCAGGGCGTGGCCCCACAGACCCCCTTTCATGGCCGCCTCCAGGGCATCCTGCAAGACCAGGAGTTTAGATTAGCACACAGACACAGACACAGACACAGACACACACACACACAGACACACAGACACAGACACAGACACAGACACAGACAGTGTGGACCAGAGGGACAGACAGAGGGAGGTAGGTGTCTTGCCTTCTTGCGGCCGAAGAGCAGCAGCTCCCTGAAGCGCTCCGTCTCCTTGCCGACGTTCTCGGGGACGGTCATGAAGGTGTCTGACAGCAGCGACAGAGGCCCCGCCCCCGGCTCCTCCTCCGCCCGCGCCAGCGGCTCGTTGGTGAAGTCGATCAGGTTGGCCTCGTTGGGAGACTTGCCCGGCAGCCACACCGAGCGGTGCTCCTTCAGGAGCAGGTCAGCGATGTCAGTACCTACCACCGTCTGAGGGAGGGGGGGGGGAGAGAGAGGGAGAGGGAGGGAGAGAGGAAGGGGGAGAGGGAGAGGGAGGGAGAGAGAGAGGGAGGGGGAGAGGGAGAAAGAGGGAGGAGAGAGGGAGGGAGGGAGAGAGAGAAGGAGAGAGAGGGAGAGGGAGGGAGGGAGAGAGAGAGAGAGAGAGGGAGAGATTCAGAGAGACTTCAACATGCATAAAAACATTAAGCCACATAAACACACACACACACACACACTCCTCTTATAGAGAATGAGATGGTGAGGGGCAGCAGAAGGACATCACCGCCCCGCTGAGCCCCAGGCTCACCCCGTTCTGCCGACACAGCAGCACGATGAAGTCCCACAGCAGGCTGGCCGAGTCCTTGTCCAGGAGGTCGTTGTTCCGAGCACATTCCAGGGCTTTGTTCTGGGCGAACTTCATCACGTCCACCTTATGAGTCTCCTCCCTTGGGGGGGGGCACACAGACACAACATTAGAGCTGGGGGGGGGGGGGGGGTTGTAGTGGTGGGGTAGAGGGGTGGGGTAGAGGGGTGGGGTAGAGAGGTGAGGTAGAGGGGTGAGGTAGAGGGGTGGGGTAGAGGGGTGGGGTGGGGTGGGGTAGAGGGGTGGGGTAGAGGAGTGAGGTAGAGGGGTGGGGTAGAGGGGTGGGGTAGAGGGGTGGGGTAGAGGGGTGAGGTAGAGGGGTGAGGTAGAGGGGTGGGGTAGAGGGGTGGGGTAGAGGGCTGGGGTAGAGGGGTGAGGTAGAGGGGTGAGGTAGAGGGGTGGGGTAGAGGGGTGAGGTAGAGGGGTGGGGTAGAGGGGTGAGGTAGAGGGGTGGGGTAGAGGGGTGGGGTAGAGGGGTGAGGTAGAGGGGTGGGGTAGAGGGGTGAGGTAGAGGGGTGGGGTAGAGGGGTGGGGTAGATGGGTGGGGTAGAGGGGTGGGGTAGAGGGGTGGGGTAGAGGGGTGAGGTAGAGGGGTGAGGTAGAGGGGTGGGGTAGAGGGGTGGGGTAGAGGGGTGGGGTAGAGGGGTGAGGTAGAGGGGTGGGGTAGAGGGGTGAGGTAGAGGGGTGGGGTAGAGGGGTGAGGTAGAGGGGTGAGGTAGAGGGGTGGGGTAGAGGGGTGGGGTAGAGGGGTGAGGTAGAGGGGTGGGGTAGAGGGGTGGGGTAGATGGGTGGGGTAGAGGGGTGGGGTAGAGGGGTGGGGTAGAGGGGTGAGGTAGAGGGGTGAGGTAGAGGGGTGGGGTAGAGGGGTGGGGTAGAGGGGTGAGGTAGAGGGGTGGGGTAGAGGGGTGGGGTAGAGGGGTGAGGTAGAGGGGTGGGGTAGAGGGGTGAGGTAGAGGGGTGGGGTAGAGGGGTGAGGTAGAGGGGTGGGGTAGAGGGGTGAGGTAGAGGGGTGGGGTAGAGGGGTGGGGTAGAGGGGTGAGGTAGAGGGGTGAAAGGAAGGGCAGTGTGTTCTTACTTGACCAGCGGGCCGGGGAAGGAGCGCAGCTCTGACTGGTCCTGAGTGTCCTGCAGCATGGTCTGAACAGAACCAGACAGAACCAGACAGTTAACTCAGCATGGTCTGAACAGAACCAGACAGAACCAGACAGTTAACTCAGCATGGTCTGAACAGAACCAGACAGAACCAGACAGTTAACTCAGCATGGTCTGAACAGAACCAGACAGAACCAGACAGAACCAGACAGTTAACTCAGCATGGTCTGAACAGAACCAGACAGAACCAGACAGTTAACTCAGCATGGTCTGAACAGAACCAGATAGAACCAGACAGTTAACTCAGCATGGTCTGAACAGAACCAGACAGAAAACTCAGCATGGTCTGAACAGAACCAGACAGAACCAGAGGGTTAACTTAGCATGGTCTGAACAGAACCAGACAGTTAACTCAGCATGGTCTGAACAGAACCAGACAGTTAACTCAGCATGGTCTGAACAGAACCAGACAGTTATCTCAGCATGGTCTGAACTAGGGGTGGGCATCAATGATCGACGATCGATAATTGATCGATAAGGATCTTGGTCGATCACAAAATATTTTGCTCGATAACCATTAATATTTTTTTTTCTTTCTTTTTTTTCATAATAATAATAATAATGGATATTAGTTTGTCCACGTTATGTGTGAGAAATGATCTGCTCCGGTCAGCGCCATGGCACAGCTCCTCGGGGAGAAATACGCATCCCCATGACATCCCCATCGAAACCGAAGTTTGCACCTTTCTGAGGGAGCCTTCTGCGGGCCTGAACTGCGACCCAACTGACTGGTGGAAATTAAACGAAAGAAGGTTTCCTCGGTTGGCCAAATTAGCGCGGACCTACCTCTGCATCCCCGCAACCTCGGTGCCCTCGGAGCGAGTGTTTTCTGCGGCTGGCCTAACTGTCACCAGATTGCGTTCGTCTCTCACCCCTGAACATGTTAACATGATCATCTTTTTGAACAAGAACCAGTAGGCCTGCCGCCTACAGTCTCTCGCTGGAGTTTAAATTTAAGTTAAGCTGGACGCTCTTAAGGACACTAACGTTTTCAGTCATCCTCCTATTTGTGAGTAACAGTTTTTTTACTGCTCCTATGGTGAGTTACTTATTTTCTATATTTTTATTTATAATGTAAAATGTGTTTTTAAGTTAAACAATTTAGGCTACTCACTGCCTTGTTTAAGAGGATTGATATCTGACTGTAGTGTCTAGTTTGAATGTGAATGAATGAATGTGTGCAATAGCAACACAAATAACGTTTTTTCCCCAAGGAAAACATGCTTGTTATTTCTGCCCTATTTATTTATTATTGTTTTTTTTTATGAAAAAAAAGCTTCTTGATCGTTAATTCTTGCGATTATCGGAAAAGAAATTTTTATCGTTTGCCCAGCCCTAGTCTGAACAGAACCAGACAGTTAACTCAGCATGGTCTGAACAGAACCAGACAGTTATCTCAGCATGGTCTGAACAGAACCAGACAGTTAACTCAGCATGGTCTGAACAGAACCAGACGGTTAACTCATTTAGACAATAATGACATTTGTGGGTTTCTTTTGTTGCTTGTGCGTTCTCCACTATCTCATAACACTCCATTTTGAAAAACCTCAGTTTGGAAGGACATGTAGCCCTACCACTGGGCCCTATCGCTCTATCCCCACAAGAATCGGGACATACTACCCCCTACGCGTGAACGCACAAAATGGGGGGGTAGAGCTAAATTGTAGGGGAAAGGGAGTAAATGGAATTGGGCCTGAGTTAACAACTATACCATAGTATATCTTGGCTTCATTAAATAATTAATTCAAAGGTCAACCACGGTAATCCCTTAGCTCAGTCACTTCTGAAGACCGGGTGGCTGCTGTGAACTGCTGCTGCTGAACTCTCTGTCCTGTCAGATGTGTTTGAACTTCAACAACATGTGAAACTTCCGGCTCATAATCGAGGTCACACTCTGGACCTTATCATCACCAAAGGCCTAGATATTTCAAATGTTGTTGTAACTGACATTGCCCTATCTGACCATTCTTACATATTCTTTGACATATCTATCTTTCCTGTTACTCAAACTATGTCTGAAACTATTTCCAAACGACTTATCAACCAAAATATCAACCAAAAGGTGCAGAGGTTCATCTCTCAGAGACAGAACACTTTTATCTATGTCTTTTTATTCAGTGTCTATTATCTTGTTACATTTTTATTTATTTATTTATCATATATATCTATTCTTGTAATTGTTATTGTCTTACTATTCTCCTCTTGTATTTTTTTTAATGCTGTATGTAAAGCACTTTGAATTGGTCCTGTTGTATGAAATGGCCCATCCACTTCCTCACAGCTAAGTACTACAGCGCTCCTCATACCTCACATCTTGTCACAACACCACACCACACACTCGCTGTCCTGACCACTGTCACACACTCATTCATCAGGACACCAACGCACAGGGTGTGTTGAGCTAGGTTTCCAGGGGTTACCTCCATGTTGTGGATCTCCACCAGAGCGGGCTGGCCGGCCGAGGGCAGGTTGGGTAGAACCTGGATCAGCTGACCGCCGGGTCCGAAGCGAGCACAGCGGTGGGGGAGCGAGTACTTCTCTGGAGTCACCGGACGGGGAGGAGCTGAGGGGGAGGGGGAGGGGAGAATGATAAACATCGATAAGCGACTGCAGCGACGCCACCAAGGTCTGCTGCTCGTGCAGGTGCGAGGAGAGAGAGGGGGGGGGGTTCTTACGCTGCTCTGCGGCCGCCCAGGTGCTGTCTGGGTAGTCGGAGGTGTAGGGGTACTGGCTGAAGCTCTGGCCCACGTCCGCCTGGCCCTGGTACTGGGCGTGGGTGGAGTAGTCCACAGGCAGGGTGGAGGCGCTGGGGTCGTACACGGCCGACACCAGGTCGGGCTGGCTCCTGTACACCTGGCTCTACAGGCAGACACACACCTGGCTTCACACTCCGTCACAGAGAGACACACACACAGACACAGACACAGACACAGACACAGACACACACACACACACACACACACACACACACACAGACACACCCACACAGACACACACACACCCACACAGAGACAGAAGACACACACAGAGACAAAGATACACAACAAAACACACACACACACAGAGAGACAGAAGACACACACAGAGACAAAGATACACAACAAAACACACACACCCCCAGACACACACACACACCAGGGCTCGACAGTGCGACTGTTTTGGTCGCATTTGCGAGTGAATATATTTCTGTGCGACTTGGAAATACATTCAATCGCACCAGTGCGACTACTGCTGAACTACTGTCATGCGCAGTCAAACGTATGTGTATAAGCGATGAGGGAATGAAAACAGTGAACAGAAACGCGTGTCGCAGAAATGCTTCACGCGAGTCCTATATGCGCTTAAAATGCGCATAATGGGTATATGGATACAGCTCTCATAGTTCGTAGCGCTGTGTGCTTCCGGTTTCATTACAAAGAGGTTAACCCTATATGTGCCTGACATCTAACAACATTCAAATGACTCTAACTTCATCTTTTTTCGGATTTCAATGTATGACACATCATTTGAAAGCTTATGATCCATAGTTCCAATCCACAACACGTCACATTTGAAAGTGTTTATGTAAAATTTTTACATTTGAAAGTGTTTTTTGTTTATATATATTTATATTATACAATTTACCAGTCATATTATGGAATGTGTCTAAATGTTAAAGTTCCATAAGTATAAGCAAAATAAAGTAACAGTTTGTAAATAAATAGTAGCATTTAAAAAAATAAAAAACACGAACCGTGAACCGTGACCCAAAAACCGAGGTTCATACCGAACCGTGGGCCAACTGAAATTAATATTCTTACTTCCCCTTTACATTATGTGAGTCTCCATTTTTATTACGGCCAAGAGCCGGTTATGATCATTTTGATATGTTATGATTATGATCATTTGTTGTCGTTGTTGACGAAAATTGCACAATTTTCATTGTGCTACTGAAATTCTTGGTGTGCTACAACATTTTTCAACATGGTAGCACAGTGCTACCTGGGGAAAAGGTACCGTATTTTCCGCCCTATAAGGCGCACCGGAGTATAAGGCGCACCTTCAATGAATGGCCTATTTTAGAATTTTTTTCATATACAAGGCGCACCGGCTTATAAGGCGCACCGGCTTATAAGGCGCACTGTCGTTTTTTTTTTTTGACTGGGGTTGCGTTACGCCCAAGCTCCACCTACTGCGTTGCGTCACCTCTCCATCGGTGTTGTGTCAACTTCCCGTTGTCCAAGCTCCACCTGAGCGTTGTCACCATCAACGTTCTACCTGCTCCACTGTCAAAAATATATATTTTTCCACCTCAAGTATCAGCCGTTCGTCATCCATTTTTGCAACAAGCGTCAAGGACCTGCGGTGATTCACAGCTGACTCGCGTGAATAGCAATTCGCAATAGCTGCAACCACGAGATATAGAGTAGTTAGCTACAAGCATTTTCAATCTGCTATTATCTCTATTAGTGGATTAACCGCTGTGGTGATTTAACAGCTGATAAAAATACATCAAGTAGACTACAAACAGAGCAAAACAACACCAGAAAACAACCAATAGGCTATACAATTATAACCAACAACCAATATGTGACAGCTCCTGGTGAAATGTGCAACGTACTTTTTCAGTTTTTACACATGCTTAAACTACAGATTGTAAGCTTTCAAATGATGTGTCATACATTCAAACCAGAGAAAGATTGAACACGACAGGCGTATTTGAATGTTGGTTCATCTCAAACACTGAATGGGAGAAAAGTGAATCTGACCAAACCACAACAAACGCTGCTAGCGGCTAACAGCTAACAAAACACATCGCTACGAAGGTCTAAACTGTATTTTAATAACATGACAACATACTGGGAGAACATCGACATGCTAAAAACACATAACTACACATAACTAGATGAACACACAGTTCTTGCTTTTGAACACGAGCTAAAACGAAAGTATGTTTACAAATCAACCCTCCCTTACCGGTAGCCTCCGGCAAACGAGAATAATGAATCCAATACACAAATGATAAGTGTTTAGTGATCGTTAAACTGTTGTTTATTATATCGAGTGGGTACTTTAAAACTTCAAGTTGAAAGCACCAAGAATCTCACTTTGTTCCCTCGGAAACTCTGTTTAGTCTTCTTTACTTGGGGTCTTGTGGTGTGGGACTGTGAGTAAGCACAACACCGGTGTTTACTGATTACCGTAATGCTGCAAGCGGTGTGAGTGTCCGAATTGAACAGTTGGGTGAGTACGGCATCCATTCAGAGCACATGATAGAATAACAATAGCATTCGCGGAGATTCCAAGATGGCGGCCGTCGTTTACTGATTACCGTAATGCTGCAAGCGGTGCGGCTTTGTAGTTTACCAGTCGTACTGAAACATTTTATTATTATTATTAAAAAAAAAATATTGGTCATGTAATTTTTACATTTTGATCCATATATAAGGCGCACCGGGTTATAAGGCGCACTGTCGTTTTTTTTTTTTTGGGGGGACTTTTAAGTGCGCCTTATAGGGCGGAAAATACGGTAAGCGTCAAGCCCTGACACACACACACACACACACAGACACATACAGACACATACAGAGACACACACAGAGACAGAAGACACACACCAAAACACACACAAACACACACACACACACACACACACACACCTGTTGGGAGCGTGTAGAGAAGCTGCTGCGGCGGCTGTGCTGGCTGTGTGAGCTGTGCAGGCTGTGGGCAGACTGCTCACTGTGGACGCTCCGCCTGTCAAAGTCGTCGGCGTACGGGTCCCTCTGGCGCCGCGTGTCGTCGTCGAAGCTGGAGTCGTAACCAGGGTAGTACTGCCACTGGTCGTCATAGCCCTCACGCCTGGACACACACAGAACAGAAGGGAGGGTGTGAGGGTGTTCTACCTGGGGGGTACTGAGCTGAAGGGAGGGTGTGTGAGGGTGTGTGGGTACCTGGGGGGGTACTGGTGCTGAAGGGAGGGTGTGTGAGGGGGTGTGAGGGTGTTCTACCTGGGGGGTACTGAGCTGAAGGGAGGGTGTGTGAGGGTGTGTGGGTACCTGGGGGGGTACTGAGCTGAAGGGAGGGTGTGTGAGGGTGTTCTACCTGGGGGGTACTGAGCTGAAGGGAGGGTGTGTGAGGGTGTTCTACCTGGGGGGTACTGAGCTGAAGGGAGGGTGTGTGAGGGTGTGGGGGTACCTGGGGGGGTACTGGTGCTGAAGGGAGGGTGTGTGAGGGTGTTCTACCTGGGGGGTACTGAGCTGAAGGGAGGGTGTGTGAGGGTGTTCTACCTGGGGGGTACTGGTGCTGAAGGGAGGGTGTGTGAGGGTGTGTGGGTACCTGGGGGGGTACTGAGCTGAAGGGAGGGTGTGTGGGTACCTGGGGGGGTACTGAGCTGAAGGGAGGGTGTGTGAGGGTGTTCTACCTGGAGGGGTACTGGTGCTGAAGGGAGGGTGTGTGAGGGTGTGTGGGTACCTGGGGGGGTACTGAGCTGAAGGGAGGGTGTGTGGGTACCTGGGGGGGTACTGGTGCTGCTGGCTGTAGTAGGCTGCCTCCCGGGCCCTGTAGGCCTCTGGGTCGTAGTTGTACCAGTAGGCCTGCTGGTCGTAGTAGCCTTTGTACCGGGGGTCGTAGGCGTTGGCGTTGGCGTTGGCGCCGTAGCCCTCCCACATGCCCCGTTCTGACCAATCACAGAGAGGGGGAGACCAATCACAATCACACAGAGAGAGGGGGAGACCAATCACAATCAACTTTCATTTTCATCTTTCACATGTAACAAGGAACATTTGTTGGCGAGGAATGCGGACTCTTACCACCCATGTTCTTGTAGTACTGTGCATATAGTGGGGTGCAAAAACGTGGGCACCCCTGGTTTAAATGGCTGTTGCAATTCATCTCCAAGTGATTGAAGGCAAACCTGAACACTAAATGCTAGTTAAACATGACACCTTTCTGCACATTTTAAGGCAAGGTTTCTTTTTATTTTCATTTTTCAGAGTTTTTAAATGATAAAAAAGCAAAAGGGCTCCGTGCAAAAGTTTGGGAACCCTTTTGGATTATTCTTTGTTACCTTGTGATGATTACTACGGCCCAGACCAAGGTGATTTACTCGTTAGGGCTTCAATGAGTCAGGTGAATATAATTCCAGGGTTGAAGTAACTCCATGCCTTCTAAAGTATCCGACTGCGGTGGCTGTTGTGTCTGGTGTTAAAAACCATGGGTTCCTCTAAACAGTTATCCAAGGATGTCAGAATCAAGATCAAGTTCAATTCCACCATCAAGGAGAAGGCTACAAAAAACTCTCGCAACGTTTCAAACTACCCATTTCCACTCAGTGTTTCCTCTATATGCATTTATTCGTGGCGGGCCGCCACCAAAGAATTTCCTCCGCCACCAATTGATTCAGACAGTCCACTTTGATTCAGGCTGCGCAGAAAGGCAGCGAGTTATTATGACCGGAGAACAGAAAAAAGTAGATTGAAGCTAGATTCAGGCCGCTTCCAGACCAACATTTCGTTACGATTTAGGGCGTAGTTATTTACAATCCCTCTCCTCTCTCTCTCTCTTAGCCCGTCGCCGGTGCCTTTAATCCCGTATCCTAATCGAAAATGCAACATCATCAGCGACGACTGTGGGTTATTGCATTTACTGCTGTTCTCTGGTTCATGTTCTTATACCAGTGCTCAGTATAGAGTATTTTAAATGAACATTCGTAATGTATGTCTCTGATGTTCATGGTCAATTAAATGCGGTGGTAGCTGACGTCGGCACGTTGCGCCGTTATGAGCGGCAGCAGGTCTCGCTGCTCTGTTTTTAATGTTTGTCGGTTTTTTGTTGTATAATGTCTAATGTTACAACCTCAGCCAGAGTTGTTTATGCCAGAAGTGCCCTCTTTGCACTAAGAGAGACTGCAAAACATGAGGGTTTCAAACACTCATTACCGAAGGAACTACGGAAGAAATACCGGGGGTGCAAAGCTGGAGCGAAGCTAAAAGCTAAATCGAGGAGGCGGTGGAGATACAAGCCGTTTGTACCATCAATCGTAATGGGAAATGTTAACTCCTTACCCAACAAATGTGACGAGTTGGAGGCACTCGTGATGCACCATTCAGTGTATCGGGAGTGCAGCCTGATGTGCTTCTCTGAGAGCTGGCTAAATGACAACATCGCCGACTCATGTGTGGAGATCGAACTATTCATAGCAATATGCGCGGGGCAAAAATAATCTATTGCCTCTAAAATCACCACGAACAGAACGGCGGAGGTACGGGTAAGCAGGGCTCATGTTGGTGTCCTCAAAGGTAAGAGTTGGTTTTCTTTAACTCAGCTGATAGCATTACCTTGCTGTTGTTGTTTACCGAATGCTCCATCTGACTGTCACACTGTGATTTTACTTGTGTAAACAGTTAATGAGTAACGTTAGCCGGTTTTGTGCGTGTACTCTCACGTAGGCCTACTTCGTATTGATCTTTCTGTGTGTGTGTGTGTGTGTGTGTGTGTGTGTGTGTGTGTGTGTGTGTAATGCGCGTACGCATGTTCCGCTGCAGCTGTAGGATATGTTGGTATTTGATCACCTTCTATATAAAATCACCTGCTCGGCTTTAATGACTTAACCGCTATTTAAGAAATTATAATTGTTGCCACCCTCTATACTAGTTTTTGGTGAAACCACGTCTTTGTTTTGCGCGCGCGAAAGATAACCGCTCCGCCACTAATGTGAAAAATCCTGGAGGAAACACTGCCACTGTCAGAAACATCATCAGAAAATAGAAAATAAATAGAACAACTGAAGTCAAGGCAAGATTTGGAAGACCAAGAAGAATTTCAGATAGAATGGCCCGAGATCTGGTGAGAAATGCTCAGAAGAACCCACACATCACTGCAAAAGAGCTGCAAAAAAGAGTAGCAGACACCGGTCTAGTTGTTCACAGGACAACAATACAGCGTACCTTAAACAACAAAGACCTACATGGCAGAGTTGCCAGAAAGAAGCCTTTCCTACGACCTCAACACAAAATTAAAACCTTGAGAAACCTGAAGCCTTTTGGAACAATGTGCTTTGACTGACAAAACCAAAATTGAACTTCTTGGCCACAACCAAAGAAGGTATGTTTGGAGAAAAAGGGGTGTTTGTAGAGAAGAACACCTTGCCAACTGTTAAGCATGGAGGTGGATCCATTATGCTTTGGGGTTGCGTAGCAGCTGGGGGGACAGGCAATATTGTGCGGGTGAAAGGAAGGATGGATACCACCAAATATCAAGACATTCTAGAGGCTAATGTTCGAAGGTCAGTCCAGAAATTGAAGTTGAAGAGAGGTTGGGTATTCCAGCAAGACAATGACCCGAAGCATACTTCAGAATCAACCATGAAGTACCTCCAGGAAAGACGGTTGAAGGTTTTGGAATGGCCATCTTGACCATCAGACTTGAATATTATTGAAAATCCGTGGAGAGATCTCAAACATGCCGTGCGAGCTACAGGTGTTCTGCCAGGAAGAATGGGGAAAAATTCCCAAAACAAGAAATGAAAGACTCTTAGCTGGCTACAGGAAGCGTACTTGCAAGCTGTTATAGTTTCCCAAGGAGGAGTTACAAAGTACTAGCTGACAGGGTTCCCAAACTTTTGCACAAGGCCTTTTTCCTTGTTTTATTATTTTGAAACTGTAAAAAGTTACGAATAAAAAATAATCTTGCTTTAAAATGTGATCTGTGTCATGTTTAACTTTGTACCATTTAGAGGTTAGGTTTGCTTCTTATCCACTTAGATATTAATTGTAAAAGGCATTTTGACTAGGGGTGCCCACATTTTTGCACCCCACTGTAATAATTAGGGGTGGGCATCGACGATCGATAATTGATCGATAAGGATCTTGGTCGATCACAAAATAAAAAATGTGGTCATAATTTATTTATTTATTTTTTTTTTTTGTGATGACCAAATGTTTTATTTTGTGATCGACCAAGATCCTTATCGATCAATTATCGATCGGCGATGCCCACCCCTAGTAATAATCATCTCTTACCGCCCATGTTCTTGTAGTACTGTGCATAGTAATCATCGTAGGCACTTCGGTTGGCTCTGGGATATTCCTCAGGGTAGCCTTGCCTGTGAAGAGCAGACACACAGACAGTGTTTCTAGACCACTGCACCCCACCTCAGTTACAGCTTCATGCTCTAGCAGCTGATCTCACTGGAGGATGGCCCTGGATGTACACATCACACTGATCTAAGGTCAGTTTCTATGTTATCCTATCCGAAGGTAAGGGTTAGAAATGGAGGAAGGTAGGAGGTTGGGACCTGGAGGAAGGTCTGTCTGAGTACTGGCTAGCTCTGGAGCTGGGTCTCTCCGGGGGCGGCTCTCTGGGGTAGGGGTAGCTTGCCTCCCGGTACGCTGGGTTAGGTCCTTCATATCTGGGGTAACGAGGGTCGGCTCTGCGGTACGGATCATCCTGAGGGACGAAAAAAAGACATTGCAAGATTCTACCTGCCGTGATCACGGCGCATTCAGCAATTAACCAAAGCTCTGCCACAAATCCCACTAAAAAATGTGACACACAACCTAGAACTGGGGGAGTCGGGGACAAATAAGACAGTTATCGAGAAACGTGGACGCGCGTGCAAAACGGACGTCACAGCGGTGAAATCAGCAAAAAATGAACCTTACCTGGTAATACTGCTGCGCTCTGGGGTCCAGAGGTGGGGGTGGGTACTGACCAGCGGGATAAGGGGCTCTGCTGTCTGGGTACTCCCCATAGGTCCCTCCGTAGTAGCCTCCATACCCCTGGCCTGGCGCTGGAGGAGGGGGGCCATAGCCATGCTGGCTCCCCAGGGAGGAGGGCGGCCGCGGGGGCTCTGTGGCGGCCGGCTGGCCCGGCGGCTGGGGGCCCCCTGGCAGTGGGGGGTTGGCTGGAGGCCCGGGTCCCCAATGTCCAGGAGGGTAACCGGCAGACGAGGTGGGGGGGGGGACCCCAGCGTTCACCCCCGCAGGCCCCTGTGGTGGCGGGGGGCGGCCCTGGGGCCCTGGCTGGGTCTGAAGTACTCTGGGCGGCTCGGGGGGGGGCTGCTGGGCGGTGGGAGCTGCCGGGGGGGGCGGGGGGGCCGGCTCAGGTAACTGTGACGACGACCCCGGGGCGTCCCCCTCCCCTCTCGCCCCGTGCTGAGCGTCTTTGGTGACCTGCAGGTAGAACCCGGGGGCGTTACTCGCCAGGGGCGGTCCCTGCAGGGAGGAGGAGGAGGAGGGAGGGGGGTGGGCGGCGGCTTGGTTGGGGTTCTGTGGTTGGTGCATAGAGAAATCAAGCAGTTCATAAGTGGAGGAGGGCTGATTGTGATTGGGGGGGGCGGCAGCAGCGGGGGGAGGAGCAGGAGGGGGAGGAGCAGGAGGAGCAGGAGCAGGAAGGGGAGGAGTATGTGAAGCAGCAGAGAGAGCGTAGTGGCTATCTCCGCCCACCGATTGGCCCCTGGAGAGAGGCGGGCGGGCGGGCGTGGCCTGGGGCAGCGGGGGGGTGTTCTGTGGCCCCCCCGCCCCCTCCCTGCTCTCTCTAGCCAGGTTGAGGGGGCTCTGGCCAGAGACGGGGCTGAAGCTGATCGGCGCGGCGACGGCGAACAGCGGGTTGTGATGATTAGGTACCGAGGGGGGACCCGGAGGCGGGGCTTGTGAGGGCGGCCTCAGAGGGGGCGTGGCCTCCTGGGGGGGGCTGCTCAGACTGACGGCGTGAGCGGGACCCCCGGGAGGGGGAGGGATCACGCTGTAATTGGACACCGGAGGGGCGATCAACACGGGCTGGTGGAGCGCCTCCGACACCAGGAGAGAGGCGTAGCCCAGGCCGGCCTGAGGGTCCGGCCCGTCCCCCCCACTCACCTTGGGAGGGATCTCCATGTTCCCCGAGGGGTGCTGCTGGTGCTGGTGCTGCTGCTGCTGGGGGGGGTGCGGTGCTGCCCGCTGGAGGGGGGGCTGCTGCAGGTCCAGGGGGCCGTCCTCCGGGGGCTGGATGACCTCGGCGCTGGGCTCTCTCAGCGGAGCGAGCAGGGCGGGCGGGGCGGCGGGGGCCAGCAGGATGTTGGCGGCCCCCAGGCTGGCGGGGTCGGCCTGGGCCCACAGCGTGGTGGCGGGGCTCTCGCAGGGCCGGTGGGCCACGTGGGCGCGGGACGAGGGCCGGGAGACCACGTGCCCCAGAGGAGGGGGGTACCCTAAAAGAGGGGGGTACCCTAGAGGAGGGGGGTACCCCAGGGGAGGGGCCCCGGCCCCCGAAGCGACCGACAGATGCCCCGCGGCGCCGTAGATGTTCTCCAGGTTGTCGGCCGGCGGCTGCTCCAGGTTCCCGGTTCCCAGCGAGTCGGCTGCTCCGCTCCTCTCCGCCACTACCCTGGCGCGGTCCACCTCGGCCGGGCGCACCCCGACACCGTGCTGCGAGCGCACGGGCTCGAAGGAGCTGTTGGCGCTGGCCTGGAAGATCCCGGTGGGCTTGGGAGGGCTGGGCGTGGGGGGCTGGCTGCTCTGGTACGTCCTCTCCGCCGCCGTGCTCTGGTGGTGGGCGGCGGCCGCAGGCGAGGTGTCGATCTGCTCGAAGTAGCCCCCGGCGGCGGCGGCGGCGGCAGAGGATGGGTTGGGGGTGTCGTCAGCGACGGGGGGGCGGGGGCTCTCCTGCTGGATGAAGGTACCCACCCGGCCCGGGTGGTGGCGGCGGGAGGGGGGGGGGACTGTGGTGCCGCTGCCGTGGCTCACGTTGCTGTAGCCGGACGACACGCTGGCCGAGCGCGCGGGCCGCGGCACCGAGTCGGGGGTCTCCAGGTTGGGGCCCACCTCGTAGCGGTCTGGGAGGCCGCCGTGGGCCGCCCCTGGGGGGGGGCTGCTCTGGGGCCCGCTGGGCAACACCTCCTGGTTGGGGACGCACTCCAGGTTCTCCACCTGGTGGTCGAACTGGACCTCGGCGGCGGCAGGGGGGGGGCTCCCCAGAGACGCGGGGGGGGGGGTAGCCGCCCTCGTTCATGTAGGGTACGGACGGGTCTGGCCCTGGGGGTGGGACGCCGTAGTACGCCTCGGCCCGGGGGGGGGGGTGGTGGGCCTGGGCCTGGGCCTGGGGGGGCGGCTGGTGGTGGTGGTGGTTGTTATGGGCCTGGATCCCGTTCACCGCCCTCTCCCGGCCCTCTCCGGCGAGGGTCTCCTCGTTCTCCACATCGTTCCCTTTGAAGAACATGGAGACGGTGCCTTGGTCCGGGGGGGCGTAGGGGACAGGAGCGGCGGTGGCGCCGGGGGGAGGGGGCGCTCTGTGGTGAGGTCCGGTCGAGTCGGGCCGGGTCGAGGAGCCGTGGCTGGGACCGGCGCCCATCTGGTGGTAAGCCAGAGGGTCCTGCGGCGGCTGGTTGAACCAGGAGTCCTGCGGGCCGGAGCTCTGGCTGAAGTAGCTCTGGAAGTGGGAGTTGTTGTGCTGCTGGGGGGCGTGAGCCCCTGCCGGGTCTGACCAGTGGGAGCTGGGCGGCCTGTCTGGGTTCTGCAGAGGAGGGTAGGCTTGAGGCTGAGGGTGTGTAGGGGGCACGTGGTGAGGCGAGGGTGTGTGTGGGGGTATCTGAGGCTGGGGAGGGGTACTGAAAGGCTGGGGGGGTTGGGGGTCGTTAGTGGGTTGGAAATAGTTCTGAACGGAGGGGGGGCGGCTCCCGTGGTCGGGCGGCGCCCACTGAGAGGACGCGGGAGGCACGGGCTGTAAGGGCTGGAAGGGCTGGAAGGGCGAGGCCCGGGGGCCGGGCTCACCTCGGGGGTCTGGGCCGCCGGGCATGGGGGCCGCGGCCAGGGGAGGAGGGGGCCCTAGGGTCATGGAGGGGGCCTGCTCCCGAGAGTTAAAATAAGCCTGTTCTGCATTGGGGGGCGCGTGGCCCAGGAGCTGCCCGGGGAGGTGGACAGCGGACATCGTACTGGGAGGGGTGAAGAGGCTCACCCCCGGGGTAGACGAGGGCGGGGGGGCGTAAGGGGCAGCCTGTGCGCCCTCCAGTGGTTGTGGCGGTCCCTGGCCCGGGCCGGCCTGGGGGTACATACCGGGGGGCGCGGCCCCGTGCATAGGCAGGGCGTGGCTGTTGGGGGGCGGTGGGGGGCCGCCCGCAGCCATAGGTGGAGGAGGGGCTTGTCTGCCAAAAGCAAACGGGTCTGTCATGGGGTGAGAAGGCGGCGGAGGCCCCGGCATGGCTGCCGCTGCTGTGTGCTTGTGGGGTCGTGTCCTCCGGAAGACATTGGGTCCTCCACTGGAAGGAGGGGGGGGGCCAGAGGCTCCTGGGGGGCCAGTCCGAGGGGGGGGCTGCATGGCTGCCGTTCTGACAGGTCCAAGGACCTAGCCACTCTGCAGGGTGACGTCACTGAGCAGTTAGGACCCAGTCAAACGTGGCTGTGGAGAGAGAGAGAGAGAGAGAGAGAGAGAGAAGAACACCAGAAGGGTCACCCTAGTGCTTCTGTATACCTTCACCACACCTTTATTTGCGCCACATTGAGTGTACCTGACCGTACGACGTGGCAATGAATGAATGAATGAATGGTCTTTATTGTCATTGCTATAGTACAGGTACCAAACAACGAAATTTAGGAGGGGTGGCTCCCCCGGTGCTAGGAAAGAAAAAAAAACAAAAAAAAACACAAGAAGGGAAGGAGCTGGTTTACATAAATAAAGGCTATGTACACTATCCACTATACTATACTGTACAGATAGACGACTAGGGTTGTCATATTGCACATAGTGTTATTGCACATTCATTTGAACTGTCGCAGTTTGCAGGCTAGAAATGTACATATTTGTGCCTCAGCACTACACCTGATTTTTTTGTTTTCAGTCCAGCAGCTGCCATCAATCCGTCCAGACTGTCCAGGGCCCAGAACCTAGGTCTTTGCTGTGTTCAGGGCCTGGATGGCCCTGGGGTAGAAGGAGCTGTTCTTCAGTCTGTTTGTTCTTGCGGACATGGTCCTGTACCGCCTTTTCGAGGGCAGCCGGGTAAAGTGTTCGTACCCAGGGTGGGTTGGGTCTCTGGAGATCTTGGAGGCCTTCCTGAGACAGCGTGTGTTGTACAGCTCTTCCAGAGAGGGGAGGGGGGCGCCGGTGATCTTCTGGGCTGTTCTCACGACTCTCTGTAGCGCATTTCTCTCCGCGGTTGTGCAGCTGGAGAACCAGTTGCAGATGCCGTAGGTGAGGATGCTCTCCACTGCGCCGCGGTAGAAGGCCACCAGTATCTCCTGCTTGTTGTGTTCCTTCCTGAGGACTCTCAGGATGTAGAGCCGCTGTTGTGCCTTCTTGATGGTGGCTGTTGTGTTGTTCTTCCAGGACAGGTCATCCTGTATGTGCACCCCCAGGAATCGGAGGGTTGAGACTCTCTCCACGCTCTCTCCGTCGATGAGCAGGGGCTGGATCTCGGACTTTTACAACGTTTACAACAAAGCATCAGAAACAAGTGAGGGGGAGATGAGGAGTCTAGTGTGACAGATGAGGAATCTAGTGTGAGAGATGAGGAGTTGACTGTGAGAGCTTTGTGAGTCTATGATGTCAGTGTCTCCTGTGATATCACAATGATGAAGCCATTGGTTACATTCTAGAACAAACTCTATGGCCAAATAATAGTGGCAAAGCCTCTTTAAAGGACACTGGTCACATCTGTGGCTGCAGTGGCATTGAAAGCCTTGGCATTAACATAGCGACTTTAAAATAAACAAAATAATAATAATCAGCCATTGAGTGTACAGCAAAAACAGAAATTCCTGAGAAGCTTAAAAGGATTTATACTCAAACACATTTACAGCCGATTACCCAGCAAAGAACAGCATTGAAAGTAAGTGTATGTTATGTAGCTGCCATCGACAACCGTTTGAGCTAAACAAGGGACACTGCATTGTAACAGACTATTTTGAATTGTGATTGTGAGAAGAACATGTGAGAACTCAAAAGCAAGAGTGATAAAGACAAATCTAATCTTGAATTGAACTTTGGAGCTTTCACGGCATTTTCTAAACAGGAAATGTACAACGTGCATTTCAGAAAAAAGGCCTAGTTGGTAACATCAACATATAGCCTGGTACTGGTTAATACTGGATCAGCACTCGAAATCCGTTTTGCACAAATGGAGCAGATTGGGAGTGTCTTGTGTTGAGGATAGAGGCGATCTGACTGACTATTTGGCATAACACTCATAGCTGATGGAGCGAGGGGAAGGATGAGCTGACATAAGCAGCTGAAATGTCAGTAGTATGTTAAAGGATTAGCGGTCAGAGCTCTGGTCGGTAGACGAGGCTAGCTGGCCATCTTACCTCTTGGCACCGCTACCGACTTTGTAGCCAGAAGGCAATACTTGACTTATGACATCTCTAACCATGACTGTTAGTAACGTGGATAACATGGTTGACAGCAGGCACATAACGATTGGACAGTCAAGTCTAACAACATGATTAAGCGGAACCAGCTCCGAGGTCCCCGGCTAGGATGTGTCATCAGGTCACGTCAACGTCAGGCAGAACTGTGTAGCTACAGCTAGCATAGCCTGTCTGACAGGCAGTCTTCTACACTGACTTACACACAGTAATACACACATATATCCTCCGTCTGGAACTCTCTTCCGAACACGAGGATAATGACACACATGAACCATCCCTCGGTGAGCTATCGGGTCTGCTTCAAGCGAATTTAGCCACATTAGCATGCAGGCTAACATCGGTGGCTGATGCCTGCTGGCTTTAACAGCTTAACAACACTGGACATGATCATCCACATGTCAACAAATATGCCTGAGAGTAAAGATCAGTTGTGTGAAACATCGATGTTTAATATGCTTTAGAAAAGAATATCCTAAAGATGAAGATGACTTTGTAGCATCAACATGTCCAGCCTGCCAGCCCAGACCCCGGTGTCGGTGTCGGGACCTTCACTCTGTCTGACTGACCAGCTCGAGCGCTTTTATGCCTCGCATGCTCACTATAACTAACATGCTGACAAAAGGCCATTTTAAATTTCAGACTAGCTTTACTCTTGTGGATTTAAAAAAAACTTGAAATGAAGAAGGATTAAATAGGAAATTCTTACAAACGTGCAGGCCAGTGAGGCTGACACACAGCCGCCATCTTCAGTGAACACATCCTAGTGGCGACGTGTACCAGCGACGTCACGACCCCAAACAACTGTTGCGTCACGACGGTTTCTTTAGTGATTTAGCTACAGCTGATTTACAGGTTAATGGTAAACCAACACATCGTCATAATGTTCGAGTTATTCGCTCTTAGAAGAATACATTGTCATATAGCAATAGTGTCCATTGATAATAATCTAATGATATCTCTACATGAGAAATTAACCGGAAATTGATCTATTCTAATGATGCCCTCTTGTGTCTTAAACATGCAATTATCACATCCCACATCTATTTCTAGAACACTCTTTCTATGTACTTAGTAGTAAGTTATCTGCATCACTTAAAAAAGAAAATCATTTCAGATACACAACCTAATCTAATCTAAATGTGGGTTCGTGAAATTAACAGGCTCCAAAGAAATAGTGGTAATAATAGTCTTCTAGCTGGATGGAACATCATTTCAGCAATAAACCAGCAGAGAGCGACAAAGGTTAAATTATGTACGTGTATGGCGAGGAGCGCAGCGTTTCATTCAGTTCACTGTATTCAGGGAGGTTGCATATCTGGCCTTGATTTCTTGGGGGTGCTAAGAGGGGTCGCGGGTGTCCTAAATGTTTTGGGGGTGTTTTTTGGGTGTCCATTCAAAGAGCTTTACATACAGCATAAAAAAATACAGCAAGAGGAGAATAGTAAGAAAATAAAAAGGACAAGAATAGAAAATAAATAGATAATGAATGAATGGACTTTATTGTCATTGCTACAGTACAGGTACCAAACAACGAAATTTAGGAGGGGTGGCTCCCCTGGTGTTAGGAAAGGGGGAAAAAAAAACTTTTAGAAAAAGAATAAAATCACAAGAAGGTAAGGAGCTGGTTTACATAAATAAAGGCTATGTACACAATCCACTGTACTATACTGCACAGATAGTCAACTAGGGTTGTCATATTGCACAATAGTATTTTTTCACGTTATTTAAAGTGTCACAGTTTGCAGGCTTGAAATGTACATGTTTGTGCCTCAGCACTAGCTGCCATACAATCCGTCCAGACTGTCTTGGGCCCAGAACTTAGGTCTTTGCTGTGTTCAGGGCCTTGACGGCCCTGTGGTAGAAGCAGTTCTTCAGTCTGTTTGTCTTAGCGGCCGGGGTCCTGTACCTCCTTTTCGAGGGCAGCCTGATAAAGTGTACGTGCCCAGGGTGGGTCGGGTCCCTGGAGATCTTGGAGGCCTTCCTGAGACAGCGTGTGTTGTACAGCTCTTCCAGAGAGGGGAGGGGGGCGCCGGTGTGCAACGAGAGGAGAAAAAACACTGGATAAGGTATACACCAACATCAAACGTGCTAACAAGGCTAGTCCGCTAGACACCCAAAAATAAACATTTTAACAAGATAATAGACAATGAATACAAATATATATATGAAAGTGTTATGTCTCTCAAAGAGATAAACCTCTGCACCTTGTATAAGTGTCCTACCACGATACAGGATTAAGGTTGCAGATTATCACAGGTAGTGGCTGCACGTATGAATATTTCAAGACCTTGATATTTGTATTATTATTACTGCATCTGTATTCAATCGCTATCCTGCCCGATGCGGCGTGTGAGATCGCAGTGTAAAATGACACCTTTGCAAACACATTTAGTCTATATTTACAGTGAATTCACAGCGCTTGGATTATGAACCATTCAGCATGTTTCAGCCTAAACTCATAACAACTGCATATAAGAAGTAAATAGATAAAACATTTAATAAGATAATAGATAATGGATAAAAAGACAGATAGAAGTGTTAGTGTTCAATCATAACTGCTGCAAAACATGGTTTTTAGATTAGTTTTAAATATTTTTAGGGTTTGGGCCTGTTTGATTTCTTCAGGGAGTTTGTTCCAGGAGCACACAACAGAATGACTGAAAGCTGCTTCACCGTGTTTTGTTTTCACTCTAGCTGATTGGTCTCAGCTGACCTTAGGGGTCTTGCTGGAATATCGGGTGGGAGGAGATCTGGGGCCTCATTGGGCCTCACTGGGGCCTGTCAGGGCGTGACAGTACCCCCCCCTCTACGAGCGCCACCTGGCGCACATCTAGGGTGGTCTGGGTGCTCCCTGTGGAAGGAGGTGATGAGAGTTGGATCCAGGATCTGACCGCGAGGTATCCAACTGCACTCCTCAGGACCGTACCCCTCCCAATCCACAAGGTACTGGCAGCCCCAACCTCTTCGGAGCACATCCAGGATGAGCTGGACTGTGTAGGCCAGGTGGTCGTCGATAATCCTGGGTGGGGGTGGGACGGGAGCGGGGGGGGTCAGTGAGCTGGTGGTAACCGGTTTTATTTTGGAAACGTGAAAGGTGGGATGGATACGCATGGAGCGGGGCAACCAGAGGCGAACAGCAGAGCGGGTGATAACCCTGCTGATGGGAAACGGTCCGATGTACTTGGAAGCCAGCTTACGAGACTCCACTCTGAGGGGTAAATCCCAGGTGGAGAGCCAGACCTTCTGTCCAACCTGGTAGTGGGGAGCAGGAACACGATGGCAGTCAGCCTGGCGCTTGTACCTGGCCACGGAGCGGAGCAGGGTGGTCCGTGCCTTCCTCCAGGTCTGGCGACAACGGCGGATAAAATGTTGGGGCGAGGGTTCCCCGACCTCTTCCTCCTGGTCGGGAAAGAGAGGGGGTTGGTAACCAAGGGCGCACTGGAAGGGTAAGAGGAGTGTGGAGGAGCTGGGAAGGGAATTGTGGGCATACTCCACCCAGGGTAATTGCTGACTCCAGGTAGTAGGATTGGAGGACAGGCAGCGCAAGGCAGTCTCCAGATCTTGATTGGCCCACTCTGACTGTCCATTGGACTGGGAATGGAAGCCCGACGAGCCCGACAAGCTCAACCACCGTCAAGATGGTAGTGTTGCCCTCGGACGGTGAAAGCCCAGTGACAAAATCCATAGAGATGTGGGACCAGGGGCGACGGGGAACCGGCAGGGGCTGAAGGAGACCAGTGGGAGGCAGGTGCGGGGTCTTGTTTTGGGCACAGACAGTGCAGGCCGGGACGAACTCCCGGGTGTCCCCCCTCATAGTTGTCCACCAGAAATGTTGCCGAAGGAAGGCCAGGGTGCGGTTGACACCCGGGTGGAAGGTCAGGCAGTTGCTATGGGCTCACTGTAGGACCTGGGAGCGAGCAGAGCCTGGAATGAACAGGCGGTTCTCTGTTTGCCAGGATCAGCCTGGTCAGGCTGCGCACGGCGCACCAGGGATTGGATTTCCCAGGTAACAGCCGCAACATGGCACGTGGGAGGTACAATGGATTCCCGGTCAGAGCAGGCCTCGTCTACTGTGAACTGACGGGACAGCGCGTCAGGCTTGACATTGCGGGACCCAGGCCGGTAGGTTAGACTGAAGTTGAAGCGCCCGAAGAAGAGGGCCCATTTGGCTTGCCGGGAGTTCAGCCGTTTGGCTGACTGAATATAAGATAAGTTCTTATGTTCTGTCCACGCAATAAATGGTACGACCGCACCCTCCAGCCAATGGCGCCTCTCTTCTAAGGCAAGTTTCACTGCCAATAACTCCCGGTTGCCCACTTCGTAGTTCCTCTCTGCGGGGGAGAACCTGCGAGAGAATAAAGCACAGGGGTGCAGCTTGTCGTCAGCCGTTGGCCTCTGAGAGAGGA
This sequence comes from Nansenia antarctica, assembly GCF_963989245.1. Classification (NCBI taxonomy): domain Eukaryota; kingdom Metazoa; phylum Chordata; class Actinopteri; order Argentiniformes; family Microstomatidae; genus Nansenia; species Nansenia antarctica. The sequence continues at coordinate 45,617,694 of NC_137689.1, read as the reverse complement.
CCACTCCGGCGCCCATGTCCGAGACCTCCACGACGAACTGCAGGTCAGGGTCCGGCTGGATAAGGACAGGAGCGGAGCTGAAGCGCTCCTTGAGGTCCTTAAAGGCTCTCCCAGCCTCCTCAGTCCACCGGAAGGACGTAGCGGTAGAGGTGAGGGCTGTGAGAGGGGCAGCGATGCAGCTGTAGTCCCGGATAAAACGGGCTATAAAAGTTGGCGAAGCCAAGGAACCGCTGCAGCTGCTTCAAGGTGGTTGGGGCGGACCACTGGGTGACAGCGGTGACCTTGGTGGGGTCCATCTGAACCTCTCCCTGGGCAATGATGTAGCCCAGGAAGGAAACCGAGGGGACATGGAATTCACTCTTCTCCGCCTTGGCGAACAGGCGGTTCTCCAGCAGCCGCTGAAGCATTTGGCGGACGTGTTGCTGGTGGGTGGAAGGTCTTTCGAAAAAATAAGAATGTCGTCTAGACAAAAACAAATAGCCCAATCATATTTTGAAGGACGTCATTAATGAGGTTTTGAAAAACGGCGGGGCCGTTGGTGAGGCCAAAAGGCATAACTAAATACTCAAAATGCCCTAGCGGGGGGTTGAAAGCCGTCTTCCATTAATCCCCCTCACGGATGCGGACCAGGTGGTAAGCGTTGCGCAGGTCTAGTTTGGTGAAGATGGTGGAGCCGTGAAGGGGGGTGAAGGCAGAGCTAATGAGAGGTAAAGTACTTGTTCTTGACGGTAATGTTATTTAGGCCTCGATAGTCAATACAGGGCCTGGTGTGCCATTCTTCTTCCCCACAAAGAAAAAAACAGCCCCAACAGGAGAGGAAGAAGGACGAATAGACCCGGCAGATAACGAGTCCTGGATGTAGCTCTCCATGGCCTCACACTACGTGAGGTGCTTCGGGAAGAAGGTTGATGGCGCAATCATAAGGGCGGTGGGGGGGTAGTGACGCATGGTGTTTACTGAAGGTCGTGGCGAGGTCGTGGTACTGCACCGGAACAGAGGTTAGGTCAGGGGACTCAGGAAGCGGGGGTGTCTTGGTGGGGGCGGAGCTCCGAGCGGCATGAAGGCAATGGGTCAGAGAGGGCTCCAAAAACTAACTTGGACCATGGGCCAATCAATGTGTGGATTGTGAATCTTGAGCCAGGGGAAACTGAGCACCAAGGGTGTGAGGGGACAGGGTTCCGAGCACCAACGGTTCTGTCCACAGGCTACAGAAATCACTGAAAAGCAACCAACCGAAGCTAGCATTAGCGGCTAACTTGTGGCCTTGCATGGCTGTACAACGCCCAGATAACAGTCAGAGGCACTCCGACACAAAGGCTCCGTATCAAAAATATACTTTGTTGATTGGAAATCCAGCCATCAGAAGCGGGATAGGTAAAGAGCTAGATTTATGCTACCCCCCTGATAAAACGGTTCCAGACAAAACAATGATTTAATGACACTGGTGATAAACAGGCCCAGGAAAGCAGCGTGCTTCCGTGGTCACTGACACGGAGCGGAGACACCAGACAAAACGCACAGAGCTAGTACACTCTGGAACGGGCCCAAAACAGACACGACCGCTTTCACCTCCAAAAGATACTTTGTTGATTGGAGACTTGGTGATCAGAAACGGGAAAGGTAATAAATTACATATCCACTGTCTTCCTAATGCAATGGTTTTAGACACAACAAAAGATTTGGAAAAGACACTGTCTGATCACCCAGATACAAAGCGATTGATATTGCATATGGGAACAATCGATTCTCGTAAAATGGGCTCACAAGACTTGAGACGTGATTTTCTAGAACCTTTCAATAATCTTGGCAAGCTTGAGATTGAAACATTCATCTCAGGAGTCCTCCCCATGGTAGGCCGAGGTGACTTCGAATTTAGCCGACTCCTAAGCCTTGACACTTGGCTCGCTGGAGCAAACTTAAAGGCCTGAAATGTATTGTAATGTACATTTTCTGGAGGCAGAGAGAGTAATTCAGAAGACACAGTCTCCACTTAAACAGATTGGGAGTGTCATGTACTTATACTACCACCTTGTGGGGCATCCGGGTACTGCCTAGTATATATGTATGACGTGTTATCCGTTTCCGTTGTTGACTAATAAAGTTACCACCAATACAGTAACACGGTCTCCAGCTCCTGCTTGCTCTACTATATAGAAAGTATATTTAGTTATATCAACATACCTAGTTAGGATATAACAAGTGGCGACGAGGATCGGCGAGACTTACGTGTGTTTTCGTCGGTTTAGTAGAGTTAGTAGAGTTAGGAGACGTTACGACGGAGCCAGGCTACCAAGGTATGCTAACAACATTAGCATTGCTAGCACCGGCAGTGAAAGCGACGGCGAACAGCGGCAGCCAGCTGAACCAGCCCAGCCTATCCCAGCTGTTATTATGGCGGGGATATTGGGATGCATCGGCCCCTTTGAGGAAGGTACGGAGCAGTGGAACTCCTACACTGAACGTTTTGAGTACTTTGCAGCAGCAAATGGCATTGAAGGGGTGATGTTGGTGCCGACGTTTTTGAGTGTCATGGGACCTAAAGCATATAATTTGCTCCGTGCACTAGTCCAGCCTGACAAACCTGGGACTAAAAACTATGCTGCTATTGTGAAAACCCTGTCAGAGCACTTTTCACCAAAGCCCCTGGTGATTGCGGAGCGGTTTCGCTTCCATAAAAGGAACCAAGAGGAGGGGGAGTCAGTAGTGACATTTGTGGCTGCCCTTAGAAGGCTGACAGAGCATTGTGAATTTGGCAATGTACTGAACGACACCATACGGGACAGGCTCGTGTGCGGCCTCAGGAGTGAGGCTGCCCAGAAACGCCTCTTAACTGAAAGTGCACTTACCCTGGAAAGAGCTATTGAAGTGAGTGTGTCTGAAAAATATAGAGATAAACTTGACTGGTGGATAGTCCAAATCACTGTGGGTAGTCCAGTTAGAACTATGATGTCCCTTTATGCGTAGATACAATAACCAGGCCAGGTTACTATCAAATGTTTTAATGAATGCGTGAACTTGTGGTTCTGCAAAGACAACAGAATGCAACTGTAAGAACATTACACAAACTCCACTGAACATACATATATACACATATACCTATGCCACATGCTATCTACCCTATAACACATATACATATATACATATACATCACAGCACATCAAACATACACCTAGCATACGTACAGCACATGGGCAGCAGTGCGCACGCGCCAGTCATAACACCACGCAATCTCCCCAACCGACAAACATTCAACATCTAATACACATTTATCTACCTCACAGAACTACTCTCAATGCTGAGGAAACACGGAGGATTACTCACTTTATCGTGGACGCACAACTCACGATACATAACAAACTTAACTAAACTCTACTGGGTTAACTAAACTAATAAGTATTCGCAACTTTCTCCGCTCGTGGTGTTGCTCAACCTGCCAGTATTCCTTTTCCGCTCGTACTTCCTGGTCCCGCCCTCTGCTGGCCAGTGATTGGCCGCTTTGACCACTCAGTCCTCCACAGCCTTTTTAACAGCCGCCCCCAAATTCACAGAGCGAATTTGAACATCCGAAAAGGCCTGAGGGTCCAGATAAGCAGCGACGATCACTCTTCTTCAGGAAGGGCAGGGAGGCTGATGATCTCCATTTCTGACGGGCCTGGAGTCCTGGAAGGTAGTGCCTGAGAAAGTGTTTCCAAAGGTGGTCAGCCAATGTCTGGCTATATCGCCATCTTCTGCGACCTAGGGTCTTGGGACCCTCATAAACAACCTGAGGTAGGGATGCATCCCGCCGCCCCATGCGGAGACAGTTGGGGGTGATGGGATCAGGGTCCGCTACGTCTGATGCGAGGTCGCTGCTGCGGCGGAGACGTCCACCCACTCTGATGAGTACTGTAGCCTCGTCAAGCTCTGGGGCAAGTGCCATGAGGCGGCTGGATTTTGCCACCGGTTTACTGGCCTTCAGCTGGGCTACCTCATCCGCAAAGGAGTCTCTCTGTGCCTGTTGCAGGGCTTCCAGTTCGGCAACAGCGTAGGTGTCAGCTGTCAGGGAAGTTGACGGATCCGCCGCCCCATGAAGCTGGCGGGCAATGACTTCCAGGTAGTCACGCATGGTCTGTTCTTGCTGTAGATCTGGCAGCGATGAAACTGAGATTGTCAGCACAGCAACAGCAGGTCTCATCTCGTGGTCGAGCTCGTTGCCGGGTGAACCCGGCTTCTCAGGCCACGCTGTTGGTGGCAGTTTCAGGAATGCTGGGCCATGGGTCCGCCTGCAGCCATCACTCAGGTCTTTGAGGGCGAGTCTTCGCGTGAGGTCGTCAGCTGGGTTGACTCTTGATGGCACGTATCGCCATGTGGCAGACCCTGTTAGTCCTTGAATCTCCGCCACTCGAGTGTCCACAAAAACTTTGTAGCGACACGATTCTGACAGCACAGCCAGAAGTGAGTGGCCTAAGGCAGGGCCTGGAAGTAGGAGCTCGTTGAGGTTGTGGCCTTGGTATGGAAAGGAGCAATTATACACCACCCGGTTCTTTCCATTGTGTTGGACTATATGGTGTGGTATATACCATGCCTCTTCTGTCTTCTCCACCTGATGTGGCTCCAATTTCACAGTGTAGCCTGCTTCTTCTATTTTGTGAATCTCTGCCGGGTAAGTAGCGGTTTGTTCCGGATCCTTAGCCAACTGTTTCTCAATTCCCCTCAGCTGCGGGAGCACAGCTTCCGGTGAGGCATGTAGCTGTGGCATGGGTTTGACTCGAAGTAGGGGTGTGGCGTGGCGCTCAATGCCATTGACGTTCACTCTCACCGTCTGCTCTTGAAGGAGGTGCACGGCCTCCTGGTCTTGACGCGATCTCACGGCCAACTTCTCACTACGATACGGCAGCACGTCCATCGGCCGCAACTTCTCCACGTGAGGGGACGGGTCTGTCGGGGATGCTGTGGATGTGAAGAGACACTGTGGCTGGTCACGATCAAGCTTGATGTCTTGAGCTGGGCCTTGCAGAGTCCATTCCAGCCGTGTTTTCACCGCAGCTGGTCCACCAGGCGGGCCCAATCTAACAGGCGCTATGGGGGTGATGAGGTGTGTGTAGTCAGAGCCGATCAGCAACACTGGATGAACTTTATTCAGTGGCTGGAGAGGTAACCAGGCTAGATGTTTGTACTTCTGCTGTAGTGCACCGACAGGATGGGTGTGCTCTGCCAGACCCAGCTGCTCGGCGGAGAATGCACTCTGGATCTTGTACCTCTTCTTTGGCTCAGCAACGGGGGATATGGTGAAGGATACGGCCGCCCCGTGAAGCACCTGCAGCTCCTGTCTGACTGTGCGGAGGACCAAATCTTCTGGCTTGCCTTTCAGGCCTAACTTCTGTGCTGCGGCCTGGAGAAGGATGGTCCTCTCTGATCCGTCGTCTAAGATAGCATATGCTTCCAATGACCTGTTTCCATTTCTTATGATGACCTTACTGATCTTCAGGAGCACTTTACAGTTGGATACTGGGCGGTCGACATACAGGACTTGGCTAGGTGTGTTCACGAGACAGATATCCGTTGCTGGCACTTCATCCTCTGCTCTCTCGTTCACTTCATGCAGTACAATCAGGTGTCTTCTGTTGCAAGTCTTGCATGGGGTCTTCAGTGTGCACTTAGCTGCATGATGACCGCGGCCACAGCGCCAGCATCGGTTGTTACCTTTGATCCATGCCACCTTCTGCTCTTTGTTCAGCTGCTTGAAGTTGGTACAATTGTTCAGAAAGTGGCTGGTGTTGTCGCAGTATGGACAATAGGCTTTCCCTTTCTCCACGTTGCTTTGGTGGCTGGCTGAAGGCTCCGATGCAGGCGCTGTGGGGGGACTTGTCGCTGCAGTCTCATTTGTACCCAGGAGAATGGTGGTGGTCTTGCTGTATTGTGTTGAGTCCCTCTGGTTCTCCCTCCTCCGGTTGGATGACTCGTCCCTCTCGTAGCTGACACACTGAACGATTTCTTCCTGCACTTCGAGTTCATACTCTAGCCACTCAGCAAAGTCAATGAGCGTGGGGATGGTTACTCTCAGGGGGTGGATGAACCTTTTGAAGCTGGCAGTGAGGTCATGAGGTAGCTTACCCAGCAATCTGTGGACGTGGGAACCACAATGCAGCTCTACACGGCCTCTCTCCCCCAGCTGTTCTAACATGCCCACCAGTGAGCGTACACGGAGGGCAAACATGCGAAAGGCTTTCGCATCTCCACTGCGGACATCTGGACCATCCATCACCTCTGCGATGCGTTGCACAGCCAGCTTGTGAGGCTGCCCATACATCTTGGTGAGGGCTAACATGGTGTCTGTGTAAGGCTGTCTGGAGTAACTATAAGAATCTGCCACGAGCAAGGCCTCCTCACATCTCAGGTGGTCTGTGAGGATCTGGAACTTGTACCGCTCCGTGGCATCATCCGGGAGGATGTTCTCCAGTGCAATCCTCATCCTTGAGAACTCTCTTGGATCTGGCGACGTCAGTTGTGGAATCGATGGCTTGGGTTCCTATATGTACGCTCTCTGGGGGGTGGTGGTTCTGCATAGTAAGGATGACGCAGGGTGTACCCTCTCTCTGTTCCATCTGGATACCTATCCCATGGGCCACGTGGTGTGTAGCCTGACCGTGACTGTGTTCTCTGGCCATACTGGTCTGCACAGGGGTAGCTTGTGTGAGGAGAGGCAGAATAGTATGGTGTGTGAGAGGGGTCTTCTTTCACCTGGTGTGAAACTCTAAGGTGGGAGAGATCCTCTGCTAGCTCTTCAACATGGTTAGGAGGGGGGAGGTACTCCTCTCCATGGCCAGCAGGATACCCAGTTGGTTGCATCCGGGCTGGTGTTGGGTGCCACCTCTCTTGCCGATCGTATGGGCTTGGTGGCAGGCGGGAACATGGAGGTATCTGTGGGGTTGCAGACCTGGATGGGGCTCTCATATTTGACACCAGGCTCTGGCACTGTTGCTGGAGCTCTTTGTTCTGTTGCTTAATTTCTTTCAGTGCAGTAGCAAGTCCCAATACCTGTATAGTCTGGTCCCACTCCTTTGTCAGCTGGTCCCACTCCTTTGACATTTCTCTCTGGTCTGGTGCATTGCCTTGGCTGATCGGCGATGCGGCCCTGGAGTGGAGGGGCCCTACCTCTATAGTATGGAGCCGCCTCTGGGACCCTGGTCCGCTTAGGTCGTAGTCCGACAGGTGGGAGGGAACTATTCCCCGTCTTCTGGGTCGGGTGACCATCTTTCACAGCAATTTGCCTATCCGGCTCGAAGGACCATTGAAAAATATAGAGATAAACTTGACTGGTGGATAGTCCAAATCACTGTGGGTAGTCCAGTTAGAACTATGATGTCCCTTTATGCGTAGATACAATAACCAGGCCAGGTTACTATCAAATGTTTTAATGAATGCGTGAACTTGTGGTTCTGCAAAGACAACAGAATGCAACTGTAAGAACATTACACAAACTCCACTGAACATACATATATACACATATACCTATGCCACATGCTATCTACCCTATAACACATATACATATATACATCACAGCACATCAAACATACACCTAGCATACGTACAGCACATGGGCAGCAGTGCGCACGCGCCAGTCATAACACCACGCAATCTCCCCAACCGACAAACATTCAACATCTAATACACATTTATCTACCTCACAGAACTACTCTCAATGCTGAGGAAACACGGAGGATTACTCACTTTATCGTGGACGCACAACTCACGATACATAACAAACTTAACTAAACTCTACTGGGTTAACTAAACTAATAAGTATTCGCAACTTTCTCCGCTCGTGGTGTTGCTCAACCTGCCAGTATTCCTTTTCCGCTCGTACTTCCTGGTCCCGCCCTCTGCTGGCCAGTGATTGGCCGCTTTGACCACTCAGTCCTCCACAGCCTTTTTAACAGTGTCCATGGAATTAGCGACCAAGGACGCTCATCAGCTCAGGGAGAGCGGTAAGCTGCACAGAGTCTCCGCAGAGGACAGAGGTACCCAGAGCAAATGTTACAGATGCGACAAGAGTGGACATTTGGCTGCTGAGTGTTGGAGTAAGGATGTGGACTGCAGGAAGTGTGGAAAAAAAGGTCACATTGAACGGGCATGCAAAAGTAAGGGACTGATTAAAAATCCTAGTCTGGACAACAATAAGTCAAAATACAGATTCCAAAAGAGACAGCCTGTGCATAGTGTACAACCTAGCCAAGCTACGGCTAAGCTCAGCAGCTCATCAGACGAGGAACCTGTGTATGTCCTGTCAGTAGTGGGAGGTGCAGGGGGTTATTTCGAAACTCCACTGCTGGAGGGGAAACCAGTGCGTATGGAAATAGACACTGGGGCAGCAGTCTCTCTTATATCGTATGCTGTCTACAAAGAAACCCTGCCGCATCTGCCACTACAACCAACGAAACTCAAACTGAGAACCTACACCGGCGAGACAGTGCCAACCAAGGGGGTCATCCATGTCACAGTCCAGGTGAATGGGCAAACCGCACACCTACCACTGTACATCGTGGGGGGCGGCTTGTCATCTCTGCTAGGCCGTTCGTGGCTGGCGGAACTCCGACTGGACTGGCCCAAGGTTCACATGCTGAACAAAGGGGAATCCCCTCTGACTGCTATCCTGAACAAACATGCGGAGGTGTTCAAAGAGGAACTTGGAAAAATGAAGGACATCATAGTCAGTCTGAACATCAAGCCAGACAGCAGACCCAAGTTCCTGAAAGCGAGACAAGTCCCATACGCCATAAAGCCAAAAGTGGAAGCTGAGCTGGAATCATTGGTCAAGAGTGGGGTGCTGGAGCCCATCAGTCGAAGTGAGTGGGCCACTCCCATCGTACCAGTCATTAAAAAAGATACTTCGGTGAGAATCTGCGGAGATTTTAAAGTCACCCTGAACCCTGTGCTAGAGGCTGAACACTATCCACTCCCTCGCATAGAGGACCTGTTCACAGGCTTGGCTGGAGGACAAAGATTCAGCAAAATCGACCTCAACCAAGCCTACTTACAGATGCAGGTCGACGAGAAATCTAGAGACCTGCTCACCATAGTCACTCACAAGGGCCTGTACCGATACTGCAGACTACCTTTCGGGATTACGTCTGCACCGGCTCTCTTCCAGCGTGCGATGGCGCAGATACTGAGCGGCTTAGACGGGGTCCAATGTTATTTGGATGACATACTCATCACTGGAAGGACAGAACAGGAACATCTGGGGAACCTGGAGGCCACTCTGCAGCGACTGGAAGAATATGGATTAAAAGTTCGCAAGTCAAAGTGTGAGTTTTTCCAGTCTTCCGTCGAGTATCTGGGTCACGTGATTGACGCGGAGGGCTTGCACAAGGCTCCATCCAAAACCAAGGCCATCGTGGAAGCACCAGCACCTCAAAATGTGAGTCAACTCCGCTCTTATCTGGGGCTCCTCAATTACTACGGGAAGTTTATCCAGAACCTGTCTTCTCTACTGCGACCCCTACATCAGCTGCTGTGCCACGGGCAAGCCTGGGTATGGACTCAACAATGTGAGGCTGCGTTTGAGATAACGAAACGGGCGCTGCTGGAATCTGACGCCCTGACACATTTTGACCCCGCATTGCCCCTACAACTGGCGTGTGATGCCTCCCCATATGGGGTGGGAGCAGTTGTTTCACACATCATGCCCAGCGGGGAGGAACGGCCAATTGCATTCGCCTCCCGTACACTCAGCAAGGCTGAGAGCGGCTATGCACAAATAGAACGTGAAGCACTGGGGATTGTGTTTGGAGTAAAAAAAAATCATCACTATCTCTTTGGGAGAAAGTTTGTTCTCCTGACAGACCATCAGCCCCTCACAACAATCTTCGGGCCCCACACCGGCATTCCATCCCTGGCGGCGGGAAGGATGCAAAGATGGGCCTTGTTGTTGTCTGCTCATGACTACGACATCAAATACCGCAAGTCGGAGATGCACGCCAATGCGGATGGCCTCTCGAGACTACCCCTGCCTGTGGTCCGTGCCGAGCCGACACGGACCGGCATTTTCTACTTCAGTCAAGTTGAGGAAGCGCCCATCACAGCAGCTCAAGTGAAGAGACACACCCGGAATGATCCTGTATTGTCAACGCTGATGGATGTACTGATCACCGGTAGGAGGGGAGACCTTCCCGAGCTCAAGCCCTACCTCACAAGAAGGAGTGAACTGTCTGTGCAGGCAGGATGTCTCCTCTGGGGACGCCGGGTGATTATTCCGCCTGTGTTACGGAAAAGGCTACTACTGCAGCTACATGAAGGACATAGTGGGATCGTCCGCATGAAGGAGCTTGCAAGAAGCTACTTTTGGTGGCCTGGACTGGATGGTCAGATCGAGGAGACTGTGAAAACATGTACGTCATGCCAGCAGGTGCGCTGCATGCCGCAGCCAGCTCCCCTCCATCCGTGGGATTGGCCGGAGGCACCATGGCAGCGAGTTCATGTGGACTTCGCTGGCCCGATGGAGGAGAGGATGTTCCTGGTGGTGGTTGATGCCCACAGTAAGTGGCCGGAAGTGGCGATAATGAGATCGACCACAGCAGAGAAAACCATCGAGAAACTAGGAGAGATGTTCAGTCGATTCGGGTTTCCAGAACAGCTGGTGAGCGATAACGGGCCCCAATTCGTCACACAAGAGTTTGAGAGATTCCTGGAGGCAAATGGAGTACAACACATCCGCTCTGCCCCCTATCACCCATCCACAAATGGATTAGCAGAGAGATTTGTTCAGAGCATGAAAAACGGCCTGAAGGCCTCACAGGGACAAGGATCTCTCCACCAGCGGCTCAATAGGTTTCTGCTGTCATACAGAAATATACCGCACTCAACCACTCAAGTCGCGCCGGCAGCACTTCTCATGAAGAGACAACTCCGCACCAATCTCGACCTTCTGAAACCCCCAAAGACCAAAGAGACTGTGCACCTGAAACAACAGGCTCAGGTCAAGAGACGTGAGCAGAGAGCAAAAGAAAGGACCTTCCGGCCCGGTGACCGTGTACTGGCACGTAACTATAACAACCGAGCTAAGTGGACGCCTGCTACAGTCCTGGAACAGACCGGGCCGGTGTCTTATACAGTGCGGACCAAGGATGACCTAGTCTGGAGGAGACACACCGACCAGCTTCTCGCGGGGTCTGCAACACCTGGGGAAAACACACCAGTGGTTGCTGCTGAGCCAAGCAACCGGGGCAGCCCAATCCAGAGCACACTCATCCAGGATACACCAGGTACAGTGGAGCCTGTTGACTCTGGATCCACTTTCACCGCTGTATCGGAGACAGAACTGTCGCCGTGTTCCACACCGAAACCTGTTCCGGATACAGACAGTGTAGTTCTGCCGGATGGCCGTACTACTCATCGCCAGTCACAGAGAGAGCGGCGACCGCCGAAACGCCTGGATCTGTAGTAGGGATGTGACAGACCCTCAAGAATGGGGCATAATAATCCCCTGGGTCATGTCAGGGTTTGAGTAGTCCGTAACTCATTCCCTTAGAATAAGATGAATGGTTTATAACTAGTTAACAAAGTGATCTTGTTGTTGTGATTGGAGTTCTGAGCGATTGTTAATTTCAAGGGTTTGTTAGTGAGCCTACTTGTTCATTAAGTGGGGAGGAGTTGTCATGTACTTATACTACCACCTTGTGGGGCATCCGGGTACTGCCTAGTATATATGTATGACGTGTTATCCGTTTCCGTTGTTGACTAATAAAGTTACCACCAATACAGTAACACGGTCTCCAGCTCCTGCTTGCTCTACTATATAGAAAGTATATTTAGTTATATCAACATACCTAGTTAGGATATAACAGGGAGAATATCACCTAACAAGCAATATACTCTTCAACCTCATTAACTCTACTCCCCCATCCGTCGCAGCTCTTGAGCCAACTGAATGGCCTACAGCGCAGGATTCCTCAGACTCAACACAGTCAACTGAATTGTTCACACTGGATGAGATTGGATACTCAACACTGAAGGACATCAATACAACGCTAGCCTCGTCAAGGACACCACAGGAAGGTGCCAGCCTCACCAACAACACCCACCCCCCCACCCCGGCGCCGCAGGTTACACGCTCGTTCAGACCGCCTTAATGTCTAACAACCCGCAGAGTTCCCTAAGTGTTCGTGACATAAAGTTAGTGCCTTGGTCGGTGAGGATCTCTTTCGGGATCCCCACCCGGGAGATGACCTGGAATAACGCCTGTGCTACACTCTTTGCAGAGATAGTACGAAGCGGTATTGCCTCGGGGTATCGAGTCGCGTAGTCTATGAGGACTAACACGAACCGATAGCCCTGTGAGCAACGTTCAAATGGTATATACGATTATATCCATCCCAATCCGATTGAATGGTGCCTCTACCAGGGGGAGGGGGCGCAACGGCGCCCTGGGCACCGCCGGGGGATTGACTAATTGACACTCGCGGCAGGATGCGCACCACCGCCGCACCTCTGCCCGAATCCCCGGCCAATAGAATCGAGCCATTATCCGGTTGAGTGTTTTGTCGTATCCTAAGTGGCCTGCCATAGGGTTATAATGCGCCGCCTGGAATATAGCTTCCCGGCGGCTCCTAGGTACCAACAACTGGGTCACTTCCTCGTCCCTGCGAGTGTCACGAGTACGACTCACTCTATACAGTCTGTCCCTAATCACTACAAAATACGGGTGGGCGCGCACAGCGTCTGGCCGTACCAGCACACCATCAATACTGATCACCTGGTCGTAGGCTGAGCGTAGAGTGACGTCGCGAGACTGCTCGAGGGGGAAGTCGGCTACTGGAGGGAAAGCAGGCGGCGGATCCGCGGGTGCTGGACCCACCGCCTCCTCCGGCTCCTCGGCAGCGTCGGACGCCCTCGCATCGGCGCAGAGCACTGCGCACGCCCCACATCTCCCTGTCGGTCGTGCACGCACCCCCGTAGTTTCCCCTAATACCTGCCGAAACCCAGCCCAATCTAAACCCAAAATTAGAGGGTGCGTGAGGTGCGAGCTAACCGCCGCCCGAACACTATGCTTTTTCCCCCCATAACGAATTTCGATGGTGACTACCGGATACTCGTGAACATCCCCATGCACACACCTCACCAAAACCTGCGATGCCTCTAACAATGCCCCGGGTCGAACCAGGCGCTGGTGGATCATGGTCTGTAAGCAACCAGAATCCAACAGCGCCTGGTGCGTCTCGCGCTGTACCCTTACTGGGATGCGAAACGCCTGTCCTGGACACGGGGGAGGGGTCGGACCGCCGACGACGCGGACTACCTGGCCCACCTCCATCACGGGCAGTCCCGACGGAGGTGGCCAGGCTGTCTGCATCGCCAGCATCCCTCCTCTACCGTTCGTGGGGCCGTCTGTGGGGTGGGGGTTGGCCCCCTGTGTGCGTTCCTCCCCCCGTTGGCCCGCCCCGTCCTCGGGGCAGGCGTTGGTGGCTCCCACCGTGGCTCCACCCCAGGCCGTACCCCAGGCCCCGGCCTGTCGGCGCGGAGCCGGGGTCGGGGTAGGGCGCGGGACCGGGGATGGGCCCGGGACTGGAACCAGCGGTCGGGCCAGGTGGTTGTCGGCGAAGGTGGCGATAACGGCCCGAACCTGGGGACCTCCCTCGGGTGGCTTGGTGCGGTCCAGTAGCTCGCGGAGCATGGCCCGCTGCTCCACCTGTCCCCGCACCATCTCCGCAGCCATCGCCTCCTGCGACTGCTGTATCCGGGCCAGGTGCGCCACCACCTGGCCTAGCGACGAATCCATGTTCCTCTGGGTGTGTGCCGACCCCCTCTCTGTGCCCCACGTTGGGCGCCAGATGTAAGAGTCTCTAGGCACAGAGGGAGGTCGACACAATATGTCTTTATTTGGCTACAGCACGGCTCAGCAACGTCACTGACGTTCTGAGCTCGTCGTTCAAAATAATAAAGAATAAAGAATAAGTCCAGCGTGCGGCCGTCACTGCCGTCACGCCCGCTGCGTCCCCTTTCGGGACTCGGTCCACTGCCCGACTCGCTGCGACACACCCCCTCTCGGGACCTGTTCACTCCTGCGACACGGCTCTCTCTCTCCGCCGCTGCTTCCCCTTTCGGGACTTGTTGAGCTGCCCGGCTCTCGGCACCACACCCCCTTTCGGGATCTCGTTGGTCCTTGCCACAGCTCTCTCTCTCTTTCTCTCGGTGTGCCAGGTTCTCCCTGTCTCGCGTTCTCTCGCTTGGTTTTCACCACCTCCTTCACTCTCCCGAGGGAACAAACACACACAGGTTAAATAGACCAGTAGGATAACGAGTCTGATCACTGACACCTGTCCGCAATCAGCTCGTCACCCCCCTCCAACGACAGTCTGGCTCCCTCTGTAGGCCAGAACGCGCCATGCTCCCCACAGGAGCATATCGTGATATTGATCTCTTATTGACAATAGTCTGTAAGACAGCTTAAAACAGTGCAGTCTCTCTCACGTTCTGCAAGGCAAAGCACATCTAGTGTTGAAAAGATGTCTCTTTGTTTCATCAGACTATTTACAATACCACCCGTACACTCTATGCAGTGCAATTGAGTCCTTTTTCCTCATGCTGGCATGTCTCTACCAATTAACAGTATTATCGTATATCGTGATATTTTCTGAGGTAATGTGACTAAGAAAATTTGAATATCGGACAACCCTAGAGTGAATGAAATATTACAGAATCTGGCATTGGGAGACAAGGTAAGAAAACAGATCATGAAACACAACCGATTCAGGCATGCAATAGTTGGTCGGTAGAGTGAAAGGCTAGGCCAAAGGACTGCTAAACTAGGACTAGAAACACGCTGTAACGACAATGCTGCTGCGCATGTTGCTTCATCCCGTTCTCACAGTCTCCAAACCTTGACTCTCGCTCAGACATGTCGACCGAAACCAGTCTTGTCAACAGAGTGTGTCTGAAACCCGTGGGCCTTGAGACAGGCTGGAACAGGGATCCTCCACCCCACTGACCTGGCGCTGAGCTGTTCTCAGTGCGGTCCGATCAAAACACTCTCTGAGCTCCCTTCAACAGTTCTCTGAGGAGATAGGAGAGGCTGTAAGAGGATCTAAGAGGATCTAAGAGAGATGCATGTGTGTGAAGCATTATGCTCTCTCATCCCATGTCCTACATGTCTATGTTTTATCCTAACTGATGGATACAAGCCAAATCACAGAATAAGATGAATGACTGAGAATATCGCAATTAACCCTCTCAATGAAAGTGGTGGGAGTACTATTGAAACTAGTCAAACACAGCCATGAATACCCAAAGTTTTTGTAACAAGGTGGAAGATGTGAGGTTCTTTGAACTCGGGAGAGTGGAGGCAGGCAAAGTGAAATAGAGACCAGAACACAATGGACCATTGATATATTATGTATTTATTCAAGCATGGCTTTATGATAGTGGATGACATCAGTTCTTCAATATCTCCAACGGTTCCACATTTCTGTACCTCCCATTGAGAACCATAGAAACCACAACACAAGACTCAACATAAAAACACAGTCAGCTATACAAAAAAGGATACAACCTAGTCGGCAGATGTTGAGTGCCTTCAGGTAGTACATTCACACCTCTAAACTGTGATAAATAATCATATGTGCAGGTTTAGGCCTGAAGATTAGGTGGCGTTACATAACACATACAGAGTGTTGATAGAATAACTCCCATCAGAACATCCATCTCACCACCTCAAAATAAAAACATACAGTTGGCCTCACCTCTCTTTCTCTCCACTCTCTCTCTGCCTGTTTAAATAGTGTAGCGTCTGGTTTCCCATAAAGGAAAGGAAACGACTACGGTCAATAAGTGATTGATCAGAATGATCGTGTAGACACATTCATGTGAAGAAAACTAGGACACCCCATGAAATATTTAGTTATTTTTAAGAAATCTTCTTTCAAACAATATCTATAGATAACAGTGCTGTAATTGCAAATACATTTTGGACTAAGTGAGACAAGCTATCTTTTCCCTAGCCTGAGTAAGTCACTTAATCTTATTTAAATCATTGTGTTATTGGTAGCTGTGTTGCTAGTAGGAACTGTTTGTTGTTGTTGAGGCTGTGACCTCACAGCCTGGATTTTCCTTTAGTGACGTTGATGGAAGCTAGTTTCTATTGAAAGCAATTGCGTTTGACGCTATTGCTGTCAATTTGCACTGGGAGGAGTACATACTGTACATTTTGGACTTAAGCCTGGTACACACATAAAGACAATCTGGCCGATTTTGGCCCGATTTCCCCCCTACCGACCAAGGACAGCAAAAGTCTGATTATCGGATGGCTCTAAAGATTATCCTACAAGATTATCCTGTGGTGTGAGGTGTGTTAAGAGTCAATTTCTCCTGACAATCTGCTCGGAAAATGGTCGGGGCCGGCAATCATAAATATTAAACAATATTTACAATCGTCGGCCCCGACCATTTACAGAGCAGATCAAAAGTCCTCTTGTGTGTGGGTGAAACTGAAAACTTGCGTACACCGCCATACCAGAGCCCCTTTTGAGCCCTTCACTGTTCCTGAGAGGAGGTTCGACCATGTAAACGTCGACCTTGTGGGACCACTGCCCACCTCTCACGGCTTCACCTACCTTTTCACCATGGTGGACAGGACGACCCGCTGGCCCGAAGCCGTTCCTCTCTCTTCAACGGCGTCTTCCGATGTGGCCCGTGCGTTCATCGGCACGTGGGTCGCCCGCTTTGGGACCCCGTCTGACCTCTCCTCCGACCGTGGCTCGCAGTTTACCTCAGAACTGTGGAACGCTGTTGCTGGAGGTTTGGGGGTAAAGCTGCACCGCACTACTGCCTATCATCCCCAGGCTAACGGTTTGTGCGAACGTTTCCACCGCTCAATGAAAGCGGCCCTACGCGCCAGTTTGACGGACGGCAACTGGGTGGACAAACTTCCGTGGGTCATGCTCGGCCTCAGGTGTGCCCCCAAAGAGGACTTGCAGTCCTCGTCTGCCGAACTCGTCTACGGCCAGACCCTATGAGTCCCTGGGGATTTCATCCCGGACGCCACTGTCCCCTGGTCTGCAGCCAGGCAGAGCTCCTCCCTGCTGGAGGCTAGTTTCTGGCTAGTTTCTATTGAAAGCAATTGTGTTTGAAGGCTATTGCTGTCAATTTTCACAGGGAGTTTAAACTTTTGAGATATTTAATAAGCCTGGTCAGCTGTGACACTGTCAAATACATTTTGGACTAGGTCAGTACACCTGTCCGGTCGTTAACTAATTGTTAGGTGGGAGGGGCTGCAAGCCTGCTAGTCTTCAGCATTTACAGAATCTCCATTTCTATCCTGATGGTCAGAGAGCGACAGCCTCCTGACACGAAGAAGAGGGAGTCTATCTGTGGAAGTCCATCGAGGAAGGCCGGAGATGAAAAAGCAGAGGCTTTCTCAGCTTACGCCACCTTCATGTCTCTCTATTTTGTTGCCCTCACAGAGACATGGATCACACGCTACTCAGGCAGCCCTCTCGGATGCCTACTCGTTTTCTCATTCCCCTAGCCCATAAACACCAGGGCAGCAGAGTTCACCAGGGCAGCAGAGTTCACCAGCAGCAGAGTTCAGCAACTCAAAACGAGAGTGAATACCAACAGAAGAATATTGCAGGGGATTTAGGCACATTTCTTTGGGCCGCTACCCATACGTTTAGCTGTGTTGCTCATTCCACGAATGCACAGTGTTTTTACAAGTTGTACCTCGTTGTAAAGGTGACTAATCAGGCTTTCCAACAATATAAAATACAATACCGATTGGTATCATTAAAGGGGAGGAATAATCGACCGAAATAACGTTTCCAAACTTTTTTTGAGGAGTTCATATTATGAGGAGAGGCAGTCAGAGAGGCTCTGTGAGGTTATGAGGAGAGGCAGTCAGAGAGGCTCTGTGGCGCCACTAGGCTGAAGCCCAGTCCCCTCTGCTGCCCTGGTGAACTCTGCTGCCCTGCTGAACTCTGCTGCCCTGGTGAAATCCATGGATTCTTCTCCATGGGAACAGTGAGACTGTGCAGCTCTGAGCTGCTGCTTAAATCATCAATGATACAGGAATAGCATGCTATCACAGCAATTTTCATAATATAATCTCCCTAAAAAATAAATAGTAGTGATAAAGCGGTGAGAGTCTGTGTCAGAGAGCGGCAGAATGTGTGTGAATGAGAATGGCTGCCATATGAGTCTGATGTTGAACCAATGGGAACAGGCAACTAGTCACAGACAAAAGCGCCTTTCCATAGCCACAATACTGCCAGCACTACACCCCCAGCTGGGGGCAGTGTAATCATGGGTAATCAATCAAAGAGTAATGATTGTGATTGTGAATCGGTAAGGAGGTGAGGAGAATTTATTTGAGAGAAAGGATGTCAGGCAAACGTAACTTACAGTACATATTGAGTCTTAAAGGTCCAGTATGTAGCTTTAATAATAATTTAAAAATAAGCTTTAAAATAGTGTTAAAGGGCCTTAATAAATCGGTAGCCATCAAGGAATGAGACATGGTGAAGAACAATCAGTGAAGATTGCTATATCAGTCCGAACAAAGAATTTTCTCAAATCTGGTGTCAGGTAGGACTTTTTCAAATGTTCACTATGGTCACATGGGGCAGCTACACACAAAGGTACATGCTGGACCTTAACATGTATAGGTCTAATAGGTCTAAAACAATGTTGTTAGAAGAACACTAGCTAAAACATTACACAAGTGGGACAACAGGGTTAAAGGTGTGTGTGTGTGTGTGTGTGTGTGTGTGTGTGTGTGTGTGTGTGTGTGTGTGTGTGTGTGTGTGTGTGTGTGTGTGTGTGAGAGAGAGAGAGAGAGAGAGAGAGAGAGAGAGAGAGAGAGAGAGAGAGAGAGAGAGAGAGAGAGAGAGAAAGAGAAAGGGGGAGGGGTAGGGGAGAGTGTACTTAGTGGTTTTCAATTCAAACGTATTTTGGAAATGAAATTGTTCCTGGGGTCTTACATCCAGAGGTCTTTCCACAAGATTAGATTGGAGCACTGGATTGCTAGAGATCGGATTTGAAATATGTGACAGCAGCTGGTGAAAGCGGGAACAAGTCGGCAACCGACCAAATGTTTTTGGTTTTATTCTGAAAAATGTAAATAAATCTCAATGTTGTTGAAAATGAATGACACACTCGCTAGTCAAGCCAAAATATTGCAGTGCAATGGATTCAGTGAGTAATCCCCACCACTACCTAGTTAGTTTAGAGTAGTGGGGATTACTCACTGAATCCATTGCATTGCAAGTGCTTTACAATGGCTTCTCATTCACCCATTCACACACACACCAATGGCGGCAAGCTACCATGCAAGGCACCAGCCCACTCATTGGGAGCAATTTGGGGTTCAGTGTCTTGCCCAAGGACACCTCAACACATGGTCAGCTGGGGATCGAACCGCCGATCCCCCGACCTTGCGATCATTAGACGCCGGCTCTACCTCCTGAACCACAGCCGCCCCAGAGGTAGAGGCAAAGGGAAAGGGAGAATAGCAGTGAAAAGTTGTGTTTTTCCAAGTGGCGGGTAGGAGGAGGGAGGGACTGGCAGAGGGAGGGGGGTAGACGTCACATCTGTCACTGCCACTCCCCTGGGGGCCTGGGGGCCTGGGAAACAGACACGGCTCCAGTTGGTTGCAACAGGCAGTACACAGTGCTGCTCAATTATCAGTTAAGGAGGTCAATAGGGAGCCATAGAGGCCAGGGTGCTGCCTGGAAATAGAACCTGCTGGAACCTCTGAACTGCAGAATTACCCCCAGAAAAAAATGCTCCACAGGTCAGGTCAGAGAACAGAAATAAAAGTCAGAAATAAAAGTCCCCTTCTTAGTACACACATGGTGTCAACCCATGGTGTCAACATCAGTTGAAATAAAAGTCTTCGGACCTGGAGGCTGTTCCATTTCGAAGGGTGTTGAGTTTCCCTTTACACGCTGGTCCTGACCCCGACCACACTCTAATAGGCCATTTCACAGGGGCTCCATTCTCCTTTCTCCACGGCGTCAGCTGGTCCGTCCTCCTGCCTCTTGGCATGTGCTGGTCTACAGCGGTGTTTACCAGGGCGAGCGTTTAGTGGGGTTATCGTTTTCCCAGCAGCAGCTGTTGCCACCATGTGCCTTCTCCACGGGCGGCTGGCTGGCGGCACGCAGACCGCTGCTGTACACACTGCCAGGCATCCCCCCAAGGACCTCCCCCGCTGGGCCCCTGGTCAGACATCTCCAGACCCCTGGTCAGACACCTCCAGAACCCTGGTCAAACACCACCAGACCCCTGGTCAGACACCACCCTGGTCAGATGTCACGCTAATGTGGAGACACAGCCGAAGCTGTCATCAGGGGCTCCTGTTCTGAGTCCTCAGACAATGCATCTTTTGACATTCAAGATGTTGGTGTCAATAATTTCATTTACAGTGTATTAGTGTGGACAGTACTCAATTGTTCTCTGCTTTTACTGTTTTAAACCCCCACGACTGTTATGCTTCTTATCCTCATCTGTTTTGTCTAATTGCCGTTTCATTGTTGTCATTCATATTCCTGTAAAGCTTATTCTGTTGCATTCGTGTATGAAATGTGCTCTGCAAATAAAGTTTGATAACTGATAACAGAATAATGTGGAACTCTGTTTATACAGTATCCATCCATTTAAGTGTCCTCTTTAAATATCTCCTAGCCTAGTTGGTAGCATAGCTGGTCCAATATGCTGGCACTGTGGCACAGTGGTCTATCAAGGTAGGCTGGTAGAGGCAGAAATCGGCTCATTGTAATGCAACACAATTTGATACCATTCCTCATTCCGTTCCATGCATTACAATGAGCCCGTCCTCCGATGTCTACCTCCACCAGCCTCTACTGGTGTCGATCATTAGGACACGATGGGCTTCTGTCCACAGTGGCACTCAGGTCACCCCCCTCATTGATAGGATCTAAAACTGCAATCAACCTCAGGGACTCAAGTCCATTCTACACCTGGCAAGGAGTGTGAGAGAGAGAGAGGATAAGTGAGTGATGGAGCTAAGAAGGAGGAGTGGATGGAGGAAAGTATGTGAGGAATTATCTCTGACATTTAGACCCTAAGCCCATCCCTGGGCTGTGGTGGGATTCAGGGATCGTTCACTTATCTGTGACTTATTCCTGGCTGACTGCTTGTCACTTTCCATCATCATTCAAGGTGACAGCAACGCAGGCAGAGGCGATGCACGCTAAACACAAGCACACTCCCAGGCTCTCTCCCAGACCTACTATCATATCAATATGCTAGTGTCTCTCTCATACCATGAGCCATCTGCCCAGGCCCTGTCATACAGCATCTTTCTGATTGACAGGTGGCGGGGGTGGGGGGCTTGTTTTTGGAAAGTGAGAAGATTGTGAACGTGGGTAACCTTGTCCCGCCCCATCCCAGAGATTCTGTGAGTCTTGGGGAGTGTCTGAGGGGGGGGTCAGAGTGGCAGTTGTCAGACCCCCATACCATTTGGAAGGAAAGTGATACCACAGACAGCTGAGACAGCCTCAGTCACTCCGAGGGTTAATTTGGACTGTCTTTACATTCACTAGCTCTTTACATCCACTAGCTCTTTACATTCACTAGCTCTTTACATCCACTAGCTCTTTACATCCACTAGCTCTTTACATCCACTAGCTCTTTACATTCACTAGCTCTTTATGCTAATGAACGCTGTGGCGGTATAAGGAGGTCTCAGAGTCTCTCTGACACACACACACGCACACACACACACACACACACACACACACACACACACAGGCAAATCATTTTGTAATACTATTCATCCCAGATTCGATTGTCAATGGTCTATGGATTTTGCTGTGTGATAAGAAACTACTTTGAGCCATTTCCATGGGACTGCCTCAATAGGAGATTGAATAGGCTGGCTGCCTCTTTGCCTCTCTCTGGAGTTAATATCCAAGGACCATAACTCTTCCAACACAATATTAACTGCATGCCTGCTGCATCTAGCCGCGCACACACTCCCAAGGCTTATGTCGTGATGAGAGAGATCCTTAGAGCATGTTCTCCTGCTGCTTCACACTCCTACCTCCCTAAAATAAACACCCAGGAAACAGGACCAGACTCCTGGACATCAGATCCCTCCTCAACATGGGACCCAAGTTCCACACACGCCGGGCAGCATGTGGATCCCTACAATATATTTATAAACAGTATGTTCACTCACCAGACACTTTATTAGGAACACTATACTAATACTGGGTAGAGCGTCCCGTTACTCTCAAAACAGCCTCAATTGTTCATGGCATTGATTCCACAAGATGTTGGAAACATTCATTTGAGACTTTGGTCCATGATGACCTGAGATTTTTCAGGTTCACTTTCAAGCTGTGAATCTCCCGTTCTACCACATCTCAAAGGTGTTCTATTGAATTCAGACTGGTGACTGGGAAAGCCACTGAAGAACACTGAACTCATTGTCATGTACATGAAACCAGTTTGAGACGACTTTTGCTTTGTGACATGGTGCATTATCATGCTGGAAGTAGCCATTAAAAGATGGGTACATTGTGGCCATGAAGGGATGCACATGGTCAGCAACAATACTCAAACAGTCTGTGGTATTCAAGCGATGATTAATTAATTGACGACACTTGAGACCAAAGTGTGCCAAGAAAACATTCCCCACACCATTACACCACCTGAATGAATGAGAAGGTGTACAGGTGTTCCTAATAAAGTGTTTGGTGAGTGTATATATTAGATTAGATTAGATCCAACTTTATTGAAACTCTCGAAAGAACGGCACTGCCGTAATGTTCAATTCAAAAGGATATATAAGGGCCCCTCGCCAGCTGGCATCAGGGGCTTGATCCGGGGTTTAGGGCGGGCTTCGCCACGCTCTCCGTAAGGCAAGGCAAGGCAAGGCAAGTTTATTTGTATAGCACATTTCATACAACAGGGGCAATTCAAAGTGCTTTACATGCATTATTTAAAAATACAGCAAGAGGAGCATAAGAAAATAAAAATTACAATGAATAAAAGCAAATATAAGAAGTAAATAGATAAAACATTTAAAAAGACAATAGTTAATGGAAAAAAGACATTGATAGAAGTGTTTGTGTTTAATCATAACTGGTGCAAAACATGAAGGTTTTTAGCTTAGATTTAAATATTTTAAGGGTTTGGGCCTGTTTGATTTCTTCAGGGAGTTTGTTCCAGGAGCATGCAGCAGCGTGACTGAAAGCTGCTGCACCGTGTTTTGTTTTTACTCTTGGAATTATTAGCTGATTTGTCTCAGCTGACCTTAGGGACCTTGCGGGAATATAGGGTGGGAGGAGATCTGATATGTATTTTGGTCCAAGACCATTTTGTGATTTGTATGTAATTAGGAGGATTTTGAATTCAATTCTCTGAGAGACTGGTAGCCAGTGCAGGGATCTCAGGATTGGTGTAATGTGTTCAAATTTCTTTGTTTTTGTTAGGACCCTAGCAGCGGCGTTTTGGATGAGCTGCAATTTACGAACAGCTCCGTAGTCCGGGGGGTACTCCGTACCACTCGCCGTCTGATCCGTTGATGATTGCTTATCCACAGTCCGGGGGTACTCCGTACCGCTCACCGGAAGGGCTATAGTTAACTGGTCTCGGGGGTCCGGGGTACTCCGTACCTCTCTCCGGTAGGTTCGGGGTTATCTATCTCTCAATCTCTTGAGCTCGCCTCTCCCGGGCTTTCCGCTCTGCTCTTGTCGGTCTAATCACAAAGATTAGCCGTTATTATATTTCAATATTTAAAATGGTTGTCGCAAAAGCAGCTCTCACCCGTGTGCGAGTCATGCGGCACACTGGTAGTCTCCCCTCTCTCCATGGGTTTGTAGGAGTCCTTTATCTAGGACTCCTCCGGCACGCACAGCTGTCCCACATCTGCTTGATGACCCCGCGGTTGCCGCTGCGTTGACTGGCGGATGCGGTTCAGCTAAGCAGGTGGATAATAGCGCCCTCTGACCACTCTGCCCAGGGGTCCGGGGTGCTTTCCTTGGTACTGAATCCCCGGCTCAGGGGTGGTGGTGAGAGGGATGTCACAATATATATATATATATATATATATATATATACACTGCTCAAAAAAATTAAGGGAACACTTAATCATCACAGTATAACACCAAGCCAATTCAACTTCTGGGATAGCCCACATGCCTCAAGTCAGCAACCATTGTGCCAAAGAACCCCACTGCAGCAGGCCTAAAATGACTACCGCCCCGTTGCACTAACCCCCACCATCACTAACCCCCACCATCACTAACCCCCACCATCACTAACCCCCACCCTCACTAACCCCCACCCTCACTAACCCCCACCATCACTAACCCCCACCATCACTAACCCCCACCATCACTAACCCCCACCCTCACTAACCCCCACCCTCACTAACCCCCACCATCACTAATCCCCACCATCACTAGCCCTGACCATCACTAACCCCCACCCTCACTAACCCCCACCCTCACTAACCCCCACCCTCACTAACCCCCACCATCACTAACCCCCACCATCACTAACCCCCACCCTCACTAACCCCCACCCTCACTAACCCCCACCCTCACTAACCCCCACCATCACTAACCCCCACCATCACTAACCCCCACCATCACTAACCCCCACCCTCACTAACCCCCACCCTCACTAACCCCCACCATCACTAACCCCCACCATCACTAGCCCTGACCATCACTAACCCCCACCCTCACTAACCCCCACCATCACTAGCCCTGACCATCACTAACCCCCACCATCACTAACCCCCACCATCACTAACCCCCACCCTCACTAACCCCCACCATCACTAACCCCCACCATCACTAACCCCCACCATCACTAGCCCTGACCATCACTAACCCCACCCTCACTAACCCCCACCCTCACTAACCCCCACCATCACTAGCCCTGACCATCACTAACCCCCACCCTCACTAACCCCCACCATCACTAACCCCCACCATCACTAACCCCCACCATCACTAGCCCTGACCATCACTAACCCCCCCCATCATGAAGTGTTTCGAGAGGCTGGTCCTGCGTCACCTCAAAAACCACATACCCCCCACACTGGATTCCCACCAATTCGCCTACCATAAGAACAGGTCGATGGAGGATGCCATCTCCAAGGCACTGCACTCTTCCCTGATACACCTGGATAAAAGCAACACATATGTAAGGATGCTGTTCATCGACTTCAGCTCAGCAGGCCTACAGGGTGTTTCCAGCTTCAAGTTCCTGGGTGTCCACATCTCAGAGGACCTCTCCTGGACCCACAACTCCTCTACTGGTCAAAAAGGCGCAGCAGCACCTATACTTCCTGAGGAGACTGAAAAAAGCCCAGCTGTCTCCCAGGATTCTGGTAAATTTTTACCGGTGCACCATTTCAGATTCAGATTCAGATTCAGATAACGTTTATTGCCATTATGCATACACATATAGGAATTTGCTTCGGCATTACAGTAAGTGCGTTTATACTTTTTTCACGTGTATACAAAAACAAATGCAAAAAACAGGACAACACAGGACAGACAACAGTGCATTGGATAGTGCAACATATATAAAGTGCAGTGCAGAGTTTTTACAGTGAGTCCAGTGCATATTCAGTCCTGGGCAGACTTGGGGGCGGGGGGGAGGGGGAAGCCAGAGTCATTTATCAGCCTGGCGGCTGAGGGGAAGAAACTGAGCCTGTGGCGGGCCTTCAGTGCCTTAGGCAGCCGCAACCTTCTTCCAGAGGGAAGCAGGGTGAGGAGGCCGTGGCCGGGGTGGAAGGGGTCGGCCATGATCTTTCTTGCCCTCCTCAGAGCCCTGGTGTCATGCAAGGAGTTGAGGGAGGGCAAGGGACAGCCGATCACCCTCTCTGCTGAACGTAACACCCGCTGCAACTTGGCCTTGTCCTTGGTCGTTGCAGCAGGGAACCAGGTGATGATGGAGTGGGTGAGGATGGACTCTATGATGGCCGTGTAGAACTGGACCATCATGGACCTCGGCAGCCTGAGTTTCCTCAGCTGCCGGAGGAAGAACATCCTCTTCTGGGCCTTCTTCGTGAGGGCCTCGGTGTTCCGCTCCCACTTGAGGTCCCGGGAGATGGTCATGCCTAGAAAGCGGCATGACTCCACGGAGGCCACCGGGGTACCTCCCAGCGTGATGGGAGGGGGCAGGGCTGCTTTCCTACGGAAGTCCACCACCATCTCCACTGTTTTCAGAGCATTGAGCTCCAGATTGTTTAAACTGCACCAGCTCTGCAGCCCCTCGGGAGCATCCTGACCAACTGCATAACAGTGTGGTATGGCAGCTGCTCTGTCTCTGACCTGAAGGCCCTGCAACGAGTGGTGAAAACTGGGAGATACCGGGAGATGGGCCATTACACAAGGAGAGCTGGACAGGGCCGTAGAAGGGCAACAACCCAGCAGCAGGACCGGTATCTGCTCCTTTATGCGAGGAGGAACAGGAGGAGGACTGCCAGAGCCCTACAAAATGACCTCCAACGGGCTACTCGTGTGCATGTTTCTGACCAAACTGTCAGAAACTGACTCCATGAGGGTCCGACGTCCTCTAGTGGGACTTGTGCTCACAGCCCAGCACCGTGCAGCACAATTGGCATTTACCAACAACATCATCCAGCATGACCAGTTTGGCGTGTCAGTGATGGTCTGGGGAGGCATATCCTTGAAGTGTTGCCTTAATTTCTTTGAGCAGTATATATTTATATGCAGTATATGCACGGGAGGAGTGCCATTTGGTCATCATAGCAGTCTGTATGTGTCACGCCCTCTACCTCGAGGTAGTGGGCAGTGCCTCTCTCTCTCTCTCCTTCTCCCTCTTTCCCCCTAATCAGCAGGGGTGTTGTCAGGTGTGCGGGAGTCAGGCTCAGCTGCTCTACTCATTAGTCCTCCATAAAAATCAATAAAGTACCTTTCTATCTCTCTATCTATCTATTTGTCTAGTATGGGTTAACTGTGTCAGTGATAAGCTAGGCTGCACTCTCAACTGAATGGGTTTACTCTCTCTCTCTCACACACACACTGGCTCCATGGTCACGGTACCACGGAATCACAGAACCACACCTGCCTGTGGGAAAGAGATAGAGAGAGAAGGAGGGAGAGAGGGCGCAGCTGAGCCCCCTCTCTGACAGCAGTCTCTCTCTCTCTCTCTCTCTCTTTCTCCCTCCCTCCATCTCTTTCTCCCTCCCTCCCTCTCTCTCTCTCTCTCTCTCTCTCTCTCTCTCTCTCTCTCTCTCTCTCTCTCTCTCTCTCTCTCTCTCAGCTTGTCTCTTGTTTACATTCCGCCCCCCACCAGAACTAGCGCTTAATCTCATCAGTCAACTCTCCGGCTGAACAAATATCTCCTCTCTCAGTGAACATTCTCACCCCTCTTACACACACACACACACACACACACACACACACACACACACACACACACAGACATGCACGGACACACACACACACACACGCACACGCACACACACACACACACGCGCACACACACACACACACACACTCACACACAAACACACACACACACATGCACGGACACACACACACACACACACACACATGCACGGAGACACACACACACACATGCACGGAGACACACACACACACACACACACACACACACACTACCAACAGGACATTAATTGTGCTGCCTGTGGGCTTTGATTACTCAGAGAGATAGAGGTACTGGTTCAGTTCTCCTCTCTGCTCTGGCCTGGCAGGACTCCAGGTAGTAATGAGTGTTGGTGGTCACAGTCTCTCTTTCCCTCTCTCGCCTGCCCCCCTCCCCCCTTTTACTCCCTCTCTTTCTTTCTGTCTTCCTGTCTTTTTTGTCTTTGTCTCTTTTTTTTTTTCTATCTTTTTTTTCTCTCTCTCTCTCTCTCTCTCTGCCCCCCCCTCCATCCGTCTCTCTAATGAAAGGACACAGGTCAGACTGCTCTCTGTGCAGAGTGTGGAGAGGCAGACAGCGAGGAAGGGGAAGGGTGGGGTGAGTGGAGTGCCAACGCAGCAGGACAGAGAGGAGCTTTGTTCCCTGCCCTAGGACCTGGTGTGGCGGCGCTTGGCTGGCAGGAGAGGCGCACCGCTGCCCTACTCAGTCCACAG
This sequence comes from Nansenia antarctica, assembly GCF_963989245.1. Classification (NCBI taxonomy): domain Eukaryota; kingdom Metazoa; phylum Chordata; class Actinopteri; order Argentiniformes; family Microstomatidae; genus Nansenia; species Nansenia antarctica. The sequence goes on along the minus strand of NC_137689.1, from coordinate 45,589,615 downwards.
GCTACAGGCTACAGGCCACAGGCTACTGGCTACAGGCTACAGGCTACAGGCTACTGGCTACTGGCTACAGGCTACTGGCTACAGACACACACAAAGGGCTAGGTGAGACGTGTCTGGCCAGGGGGTGGGGGAGGGACCTGCACAGTGGGGGGGGGGGGCCTGGCCAGGGGGTGGGGGGGGACGTGCACAGTGTGTGGGGGGGTGCCTGGCCAGGGGGTGGGGGGATGTGCACAGTGTGGGGGGGGGGGGCCTGGCCAGGGGGTGGGGGGGTGATGTGCACAGTGGGGGGGGGGGGGGTTGCCTGGCCAGGGGGTGGGGGGGGGGGGTTGCCTGGCCAGGGGGTGGGGGGGGGGGGGGTGCACAGGGAAGAACCCAGACCTCCGACTGGGCCACCCTGACCCGGCCGGGCGGCCATTACGGCTCGGCTCACTGGAACTGTGAAGCCTAACTGTCTGTCTGTCTGTCTGTCCTCCTTACGTCCATCTACCCTGTCTGTCTGTCTGTCAGTCTGTCCTCTTCATGTCTATCTACCCTGTCTGTCTGTCCTCTTCATGTCTATCTACCCTGTCTGTCTGTCTGTCTGTCCTCTTCATGTCTATCTACCCTGTCTGTCTGTCTGTCCTTTTCATGTCTATCTACCCTGTCTGTCCTCCTCACGTAAGCCTTGTTTGAAACCGGCCGCAAAAGTTGCACGATAAATCACTCGCTCTAGAAAGCAGCAGGGATGAACATGTCATGCCCTCCACTTCCACCTAGCCTGTGCCAGGCTCTGTCTGTCTGTCTGTCTGTCTGTCTGTGTGTCTGTGTGTCTGTATGTGGACATGGCCTCCAGCTATCCAGTTCACGTCATCCACTCCACCTGCTTTGTCTACACACCTGCAGTTCATCACCCCACCACCATGCACTACTCATACCCTGTCTTCCTCCATCACTCATACACTCATACACTCATACATGAATGAATGAATGAATGGTCTTTATTGTCATTGATATAGTACAGGTACCAAACAACGACATTTGGGAGGGGGGGCTCCCCTGGTGCTTAGGAAAGAAAAAACAAGAAAAAAAAACAAGAAGGGAAAGGAGCTGGTTTACATAAATAAAGGCTATGTACACTATCCACTATACTATACTGTACAAATAAAACACTGTGCTGTACTCTATGCTATGCTATACCTATTCTAACATTTCCTATTTCTCTGCAACCTTATGTACCCTAGGGTTGTCATATTGCACATAGTGTTGCAGTTTGCAGGCTTGAAATGTACACATTTGTGCCTCAGCACTATACCTGATTTTTTCAGTCCAGCAGCTGCCATCAATCCGTCCAGACTGTCCAGGGCCCAGAACCTAGGTCTTTGCTGTGTTCAGGGCCTGGATGGCCCTGGGGTAGAAGCTGAGCTTCAGTCTGTTTGTCCTTGCGAACATGGTCCTGTACCGCCTGTTCGAGGGCAGCCGAGCAAAGTGTTCGTACCCAGGGTGGGATGGGTCTCTGGAGATCTTGGAGGCCTTCCTGAGGCAGTGTGTGTTGTACAGCTCTTCCAGAGAGGGGAGGGGGGCGCCGGTGATGTTCTGGGCCGTTCTCACGACTCTCTGTAGCGCGTTCCTCTCTGCGGCTGTGCAGCTGGAGAACCAGTTGCAGATGCAGTAGGTGAGGATGCTCTCCACTGCGCAGCGGTAGAAGGCCACCAGTATCTCCTGTCTGGTGTGGTCTTTCCTGAGGACTCTCATACACTCATACACTCATACACTCACTCATACACTCATACACTCATACACTCACTCATACACTCATACACTCATACACTCACTCATACACTCACTCATACACTCACTCACACACTCATACACTCACTCATACACTCATACACTCACTCATACACTCACTCACACACTCATACACTCACTCATACACTCATACACTCACTCATACACTCATACACTCATACACTCATACACTCACTCATACACTCACTCACACACTCATACACTCACTCATACACTCATACACTCACTCATACACTCATACACTCATACACTCATACACTCATACACTCACTCATACACTCATACACTCACTCATACACTCATACACTCACTCATACACTCATACACTCATACACTCATACACTCATACACTCATACACTCATACACTCACTCATACACTCATACACTCATACACTCATACACTCACTCATACACTCATCGCCCGATTGCTTATTGTTTCTACATGGCAGTTTTCAGTTGCAGCCGTTATTCTGAGCATTGCGATATTTAGTATTTGATGAACAGCGCTCTCTCTGCTCAGTGTGATCTAGCCCAGGACTAGGCTGAAGCCTTGTCTGTGAAACCGGCCCTTTGTGTCTGAAACTGTTGATATTCCATGTGCAATTGTTACTGTGTCTGTGTAGTAGTTCCTACTGAAGTAGTGGATTTGTGTGTGTGTATGTGTGTGTGTGTCTGTGTCTGTGTGACAGCTCCAGCTGTCCTCTGTGCCACTTGGTTGTAAATTAGGGCCCATTTCCTGGGGTGTATAAAGCCAAGGTGACAGTCTTCTCACCGTGGCCTATTTACAACACAACAGTCTGAACTCCACAGGGGAAGGAGACACAATGAAAGCTGTGTGTGTGTGTGTGTGTGTGTGTGTGTGTGTGTGAGTGTGTGTGTGTGTGTGTGTGTGTGTGTGAGTGTGTGTGTGTGTGTGTGTGTGTATGTGTGTGTGTGTGTGTGTGTGTGTGTGTGTATGTGTGTGTGTGTGTGTGTGAGTGTGTGTGTGTGTGTGTGTGAGTGTGTGAGTGTGTGTGTGTGTGTGTGTGTGTTCGTGTGTGTGTGCGTGCGTGCGTGTGTGTGTGTATGAGTGTACAGGTATGTGTGTGTTCTAGTCCCCATGGCCAGAGTGGAGCCAGGGCCTTCCTGCGTTCCATTGTCCTGTGGCAGAATATTGTTGGTCAGCTGATAGGACACACACACACACACACACACACACACACACATACACATGCAATACAATATAGTATGTGAGAATTGAAGAGAAACTAGCAGGATTAGCCATAACATTCCTCTCATGACCTATATAATTATTATTGTTCATAAAGTTTGTTATACAAAAGGAGGAGCTCAGTGTGGATGTGGAGGGCTCTGGCCGGCCCTTATCTCTGCCCAACTCACTGGCTGTTCTGACAACACCCCCGACTGTCCTTTCCCTGTTTCCTTTTCACATGTCTGTTGGCCCTCTCTCTTCCCCCCGACATACCTCAAGGGGGTAACTTTGATCAGCCCCCAGTCCTGGGACCGTTAGAGATAGTGTGAAGTCTGCAGTCTGATCACCTCTATAGACCAACAAGACCCAGCCAACACCCAGACGAGGCCCGCAGCCAACTGAGCTGCAGAACACAGGAGCCACATCAAAGGCCTGGGAGGTGTCGGTTAAAACACCATCATCTCCCTCTGGCTTCCCTTCCATATGCAACGACACACCCTAGCGGCAGAAACACACACCTTTCTAGCAGTAACACACACACACACACACACACACACACACACACACACACACACGCTCCTGTGACCCCTCCAGACACACCCCTCTAGGTACAGCCTGTCCTCTCTAATGAGTGTTGACTTAGCTCAGCAGTGACTTGGTATAATCACATCTGTTACAGACACCTAACCCTAATCCTCGTGATGAGCCCAACAATGTCAGGCCTGCATAAAGCCCACCTAACACCCCCCCCCCTTCCCTTTCCACACTTACAGCATGTTCCACTTACAATGGTGCTCTTACAATGTCACCAAAGACCATTACAACACCAACACTAACTTGAATGCATGCAGAAATATACAGTACTGAAAATATTGTGCTGAAAGACGCCGTACGCCCTTTTCACACATAGTTCCCTGTAAATGACATGGACTCCCCCTGGACCGGCCAGTGATTTTCGCCGTTCACACATGAGCTAAATGCCCTTAGATTACTGTGTTGTGCCTTTTCACACATGGTCAATGGCATCCCCGGGTTTGCACGAGCTACTTGAATCATGCATTCAACTGGATGCAGAACTGGAACATAGTAGACGTGAATTCGAACTAGACAGGCGCCTGAGACTGCTATATACCATATATATATATCAGTGGAGGCTGGTGACTTCCAGAATTGAGGAGGCCAATTTTTTTCCGCTTGCTCGCTTCACTCGCATGGAATGTTCCCTGTTCTTCTTATCTGTCAACGAAATCGACTACATTAAAAATAAAACTGTTCAATAAATCCTAAATGTTGTCTACCTGTTCGATGTATAAATCGCGCCAGAATCTCGCCGACTTCCGAAGTCATTTTAAGCAAAAGTATTTGACCAAATGAGCTATTATTTTCAGGGATAATAGCCATGGGTGTTCTAGACGTGTCCTGCAAAGGACATAGGACACTCGTAGCCACTATGGCGAGTGTTTCTTTGACTGAAGTGACTGGCGAATTCTCAAAATGGCTTCATGTGATTGGACGAACAAAATGTCAATCTTTCAGCCCTGGACTCAATGCATGGTGAGGCCAGGCCTCCCTTGCCCACCCATTTTCAGTGATTTGGCCAATCACATATTGCCATGAAAAAAATTGCATTACATTGACTTCTATGAGAAACCACTTTCCTGGGGAGGCCTGGCCTCCCTCAATACAAACAGATAGGGATTCTGGCCTGTAGGTGCTTTACAATTGCAATATTGGGTTTTAGCCATGGAAAAATTCAGATTTATGAACAAAACAGAAATAATATGAATATATTTGAGTTTTTTTGTTAAATAACTAAATAACTAAATAAAATAAATATAATTATTGCTTTTTTAAAATCTCTCTCTCTTCTCTCAAAGTATTGGGGAGACCAGGCCTCCTCCACCTCTATGGAGGAGCCTCCACTGATATATATATATATATATATCTGCCATATATCATACCTCCATTTTATATGTATTCATCATCATATTGTTCACATTAATTTAACAGCGAGTTAACTCGTATTAGGCTTACCATCACCAAGTTCGCTCGCCAACTAAAGCACTTGATTACTGTTGATATAAACATACTATACTAGTCCAAAAGCACAGTATGGGAGAACTTGGTGATGGTAAGCATTATACCCAATTAGACATATTGCTAGTAACAATAAACAGACAGAACAGCGGAGCGCACACTGTATTGTCGGAGTAAAGCTCAATTGAAGCGAGGGAGTGAAATGCCACTGGTGCGCATTGCGTAAACACATCACAAATGTGCATTTGATGAGTAATCTAGCTAACTATGATTGGAAATGAAGTAGTATCCAGTTGTGGAATTATATTTAGTAGTAGCGATATTCGGGGTCTGGGGCAGTTCTTATGCGCTCTGCGCTGCGGCCTCTCTTCCTGCTGATTGCGCGATGCAGGACAGCTGTGGGAGGAGATGGTGTGGGTGCTCACTGCTTCGTAATGCGAATAAATGAATAAAAATAAATAAAAGAAAGTATAGGGGCCTAATTAAGGTAGTGCTGGGGATACATGGGGAGGGGAGGGGGAGAGGTTTAACTGGTGAAGGCAAGCTTGAAGAGGTGTGTTTTGAGGGCCTGTTTAAATGTTGGGAGGGTGTTGGCCTGTTTGATGTGGTTGGGGAGGGCATTCTAGAGGGACAGGGCTGCGGCTGAAAAGGCCCTATCACCCCAGGTCCGGAGCTTGGTCCTGGTGGTCTTGAGGGTGGTTTGGTCGTCAAACCTGAGGCAACGGGAGGGGGTGTGGAGGGGGATGAGGTCAACAAGGTAGGAGGGGGCCAGATTGTTGAAGGCTTTGTAAGTGGTGAGTAGAATTTTGACTCTTCCTCCTGTCCATCTGTGGTAAACACATCTAAAACACATCTGATCTGACCTCCTCCTCACTGCTGTTGCTGTTGATGGAGTTTCACTTTTCTCTGGACTAATGTGCCCGTATACGCAAAATACTGTTGGTGTCCATGGTGACGCAGCCTGGCCTGGATGGCTGTGGGGGATCGTGCTTGGTTGCCACGGTGAGGAGGAAGTGGGCGCGTCCAGCCCCTGGCGCTGTGAGAAAAGGGTCAGGGGTTAGTTTCCAAAAACAGAAAAGACCAATCAACATCCTGGCCTGAGTCACGTTAATAGTGTCAATCAGACAGGCATTTATGCATAAATAAAGACATAAACCTCCCGCTTGACGATACTTGTATGGATGGTTATGAATATTTCTCTCTGCCTAAAACCTCTCAATGATCTCGCTCTCATCTGGTGACGTCATCCCCACTAGTTGAAAAAAGCCCTATTCACACAAGATGTTTATTATCTAGGGACCTCTGGTAATTTGTAATAATTACGGAGGTCGTCTTTGTTCTTAATCCCATGCGAATCGGCCATGTCCGTAAAAATGTCTATACAAATTCCACTGCAAATCACATAGCATATTTCACCGATTACAGAGGTCCTGTGATAATAATAATGGCGTGCGAATCGGCATGTCGGTGATTTGGGGTGAGTTTGTTTTCCTCGTCCCTTTTTTCTGCCACGTGTTCGAGGACTAATCAATGCCTGTTGTGCTTGTTGTTCATGAAGCGGATGTTACACAGAACCATGACATCATATCCGGGGGAATGTCAGTAAATTCGAATAAAACACAGAAACACACACGTTGGGGGGGGTTTCTAAAATACATGAGATCCCCAGATAACACTTACCCCAATGCGAATAGGGCTAAACTAGTAAAGCTTTCTGTCCTGTTGGTAGCATTCACCCACTTGATGGCAGATCTATTTATCTGGCTGAATCCTAAACAGCCCATTCAGTTGAGCCTCACGACAAACAACAAGCCATCAGGCTCACAATGATAAAGGTGTGAAGTATTCAGAGAATAGAACAGATTAGATATCCCTGATCTATTGTTACACAGGGGGACATTCTCACCAGCCCCAGATAACAACACCCTTCTGATGGATCACTGACCATGCTGTAAAAGCATCTATCATGACTTTATCATCAAGTTTCAAGTTTCAAGGTTTATTGTTACGTCACATGACACAAGTGTAAGAGTAACATTCTTAGGCTTTGGTTCCTGACATTGCAGCACAAGACAATAAGGCAATAGGCAAGATAAGTCAAGATAAAATAAAGTGACAATAGTACAGGACATTATGACAATTGGACAAGTGACAAGTTGTGGGTGACAAATAACACAAATAAGACAGGATACAATTATCAGTACAAATAGTAAAATAAAATAAAATTGTTGAACGTCATGAGTGTCATGAGTATTGCACTCGGTGGCAGTGGGTGTGAGAGGTAGTATTGAGTAAAGTGACTGTGAGCTTAAGGTTAGGTAGTCCGTATACATGGGGTGTGCTTGGGGATAATAGTCAGTTTAATAGTCAGTTGTCTACAGTGGGCTTGTTTATGAGCCTGATCACCTGGGGGAAGTAGCTGTTGGTTAGCCTCTGAGTTTTGGCCCTGAGGCTCCAGAAGAGGCTTCGTCTTTTGGACGGCATCGGTTCAAACAGGCTGTGGTTTGGGTGGCTGGGATCTTTGATGATCCTCTGGGCTTTGCTGACACACCATTAGTTCTGTATATCCTGGTCCGCACCACCCTCTGCATCCTCGTCAGATAGACTACAGGCTTCATTTAACAAATCATTCCTTTTTTTTCAACCATTCCTTTGTTTTAACAACGTTGTGACCACAACAAGCTCAATCCCACTTTGAGATTCAGAGTACAGTCAGTTTAAAGCATAAAACGATGTCCTGTCTTAGTTACAGTACAACTGTGTGTAACCCAGGAATAATACTCGGGCCTCATATCAGAGCTTGGGGAGTTGTTGGTAGAACGACCTCATCTTGTCATTGTGTAGTGGGGCTGTAGTGTTTTATGGCTACCTTTGGCCCTGCTCTATTCCTGCTACGGGAGAGGAAGGAAGAGAGTGGGAGGAATGAGGACATGGTATTGGCTGGAACTCCGAATCTCTAGCTTTGAGGATGCCAAGGTTCAACCTGGCTATACTAATATGTCATTCCTATAGAATTAATCTTTTGACTTGCCACTTGTTTTATCTTTATGTTATGTGTCTCTACTGAGGACTACTGTTTGCTTTTCCAGCCCTCTTCCTCTCTCCATCCCTGTGAATCTCTTGCAGTGCGTCTTCTCATGTCCCTAAGCTTCACCCAAACAAACAACCATCTCAAGTTAGCAGAGAGATCCCGGGGTGCTCCCATTTCTGTCTGTCAGCTAACAGTCTGCAAACAATGCTAGAAGAAGCTAGCATTTCTCAAACTTATGATCTGATGAACAGATACAGTCACTAGCGCACCACAATCACAGTGTGTGTGTGTGTGCATGCATTTGCGTGTGCGTGTGTGTGTGTGTGTGTGTGTGTGTGTGTGCGTGCGTGTGTGTGTGCATGCATTTGTGTGTGTGTGTATGTATGTGTGTTTGTGTGTGAAAGGAGGGCTTGAGCCAACAGCATAATATGACAATTATAGTGTGTGTCAGACAGATCTGACAGTTCTCACGCTGAGGGGTTATGAAAGCACCACTAGTTCTACATGTCCACACACACGCTCGTTCGTGTATGCTTTGTCTTATGCTCTCTGTCATCCTTGCTTATCCAACCTTCCTCAGTTTCTTTCTCTCTCTCTCTCTCTCTCTCTCTCTCTTTCTCTCTCTCTCTTTCTCTCTCTCTTTCTGTTCCCACACACCTTTGTGCAGAGCTCTTCTGGCATACATCCATCTTACTGTCACACTGGGATAAGAGAGGAGTATTGCTGTAATAATATCATAAATATGTACCCTGAGGCGCTGAAACTGCACAGTTACTCTCAGGCAGTTTCACTTGCCCTCAGAGGAGAGAAAAAAGTAAAACATCTGGCATGGCTCCTTGGATGACTATATTTCATCTTAACAACTAAGGGAAATGCGACACATGCAAGCGCCGGCGCGTGCACACACACACACACACTTATACTTACATTTACACACACACTCACACTCACACGCACACGCACACGCACACTCACAGTCACACTCACACACACTCACACTCACACACACACACACACACACTCACACACACACACACACACACACTTACACGCACACTCACACTCACACACACTCACACACACACACACACACACACACACACACACTTACACGCACACTCACACACACACACACACACACTCACACACACACACACACACACACACACACTTACACGCACACTCACACTCACACACACTCACACACACACACACACACACACACACACACACACACACACACACACACACACACACGCACACACACACAGAGGGGAGGGGGATTGTTCATCAGAGTGACAGCTCTGTGAAAGAAGGTGTTCTGGAGCTTGCTGGTACGAGACCTGAGGATCCTGTACTTCTTGCGTCTCTTTAACATGGTAGGGGATCAAACAGATCGTGGCTGGGGTGCGAGGTATCCTTGCTGAGGCTTACCACCCTCCGCCGACACCGGTCTTAATTATTCGATAATATGAAACTGCATACACAAATCACGTGAAGAAGACATACAGTAGAAGTAATCTGATTGATAATGTTAATTTACTATATGATGTGAACTTGAGTTTGTTTTCCCACAGGCCAGGTCAAAGAATTCTGGCATTAGGATTACAAGTGATTGATTTGACCAAATGTATCTCCATGCAGCTACGTACAGTTGTACTATAAATTAATGATGTCCAGACGAAATCGTACTGTCGACATTACAGGCAATGTCAGTTGTGTAACTACTCTTTATCATTAAAGTTTGTGATTTAATCTATGAATCAATTTGAACGAACGAGTTGGCTTTTGTACCTGCGCGGAAGGATAACCTCATTGGCTGGAGGAGGAGAGAGAGGAGGAGGAACTTTGAGAGTTACGCGAGTGTCCCCATTCAGAACTCAGAAGTGTGTGCGTTAACATCTCATGTATTGAGTTCTGCCGGAGACGATTCGTCTGTCGGATTTATTTATTCAAAGAGGATATTTATTACATTTTTAAGCCACGTCTGGAGTTTACGAAACTGTGGATCTATGCAAACCCTGCGTGGAGTTGTACGATATTTTTTAAGCTGAAGAGGAGGAATGTATCGTTTCTTTGTGAAACTATCATTTCTGATTCCAGTCATCGTCATAACACAAGGTAACGTGTCTTAACTGTTATCAGTGGTTTGCTATTTGCCTGTGAGATAGGTTGAACCCTTTGCTGCGAATGTTATGTAGCACATTAATCGGTTGAACATATTTACTATCCTTGAGTTTAGGCTATTGATGTATGTCATGTAACGTTGATTTGGCTGGTTATGTGATAGGATCACTTTCCGTTCTTTCCAGAAGGTTATTATATTTAGGAGAACACTTGTTGCGCTGCCTCTCTGTCGACGGACTAAATAGTCTACTACAATGTAAAAGTCGTACTCTACACTAATTGCTCAATATATTGCGGGTCTCTGATCAGTGCAACTGACCAGCAGCCAACTGCTGGAACACTGGCTGAGCCGCGCCACTCGTCGATGTGCGCTTTGAGTTGTGGGAAAAAAAGTTGTGTTATATGTTCGTTTTTATTTCTCCCGCACGTTTAAGATGTAAACTGCTGGCTACGAATATAACTGTATTCATGTATCTTTGATGGGAGTCTATAGGCTGGGATATACTTCATACTATTTAGCCTAGTCATTACAAAGTAGGCTATAACTGTGAATAAGAAAACATTCGTGTACACAACGTCAACATACTTAGTTTCATAAAATATATTGTTGTTTGGGCAAACTTAATGTCCTCCTCTGTGATGGCGCGAGCGGCGATTAGCGGTAAGAAACGGATAATGGGAAAAATAAGTTTGTGCGTGTGTTGGGGGGAGGGGGTGGGGGCTTTTGTCTGTGTGTCCCGTGTGGGGGTAGGGGTGCTGTTATTCCCGTCTGCTGGTAAACAATGCCACTGGAGAGTGTTTTATGGCTCGTGCTGGACTCTGATTTCTTTTGTCCGCGTGTCTGAGCTCAGCAGCTGTTGCGCTTTCCCCGCAAGCGTGCTCCCCAAAGCCACGCAACACGCGCGCTCTCCGCACTGGCCAACAAGTTGTGTCTCTATCCTCAAACACACCACACACACATGCGGCAAACGAACGCGTTACGAATTAAAACGTTCAACACACCAGTCTGGATTGCAACGTCTTTGAATAATGTAATAGGACATGACCCCCCCCTAAAGATCCGATAAATGCCTGTTCTGATATAAAATATTTATTTGCGCATAGTTTATAGTCTCTCTCTCTCTCTCTCTCTCTCTCTCTCTCTCTCTCTCTCTCTCTCTCTCTCTCTATATATATATATATATATATATATATATATATATACTTTATATAGTAATAGCAATATAACTGTCCCCCTCCCCTCCCCTCCCCTCCCCTCCCCTCCCCTCTCTCTACAGGTCTAAGATGCTCTCTGCCCACTGAGTCGTGTAAGAATGGAGGGAGGTGTGAGCCCTCCCCCGACGGAAACGGAGAATGCAGGTGAGCACATCCCACGTGCCTGGGAATGTCCTGAGTGGAGAACTGGAATTTAAATATTCTCTCATTTGAATTTTGAAGTAAAGGTATTTCAGGCACTTCAGGTTCAAACAGGGCTTGTGGGAACTCTTATGTGTTATTTGGTCAGATCCAGAGTGGTGCTCTGGTATTTCCTGATAGTTGTGTCTGGTGGTACTTTTGAGTGCTCTAGGATAGAAAGGCAAGGGGCCTCTCATACCAGCCTTTGAGAGGCAGTTCTGCTGGGCAACCAGAGGCAATAGAAGTCTCTCTGGTCTGTTAAGAGAGACAGCAGAGTCTCTCTGGTCTGTTAAGAGAGACAGCATAGTCTCTGGTCTGTTAAGAGAGACAGCAGAGTCTCTGGTCTGTTAAGAGAGGCAGCATAGTCTCTGGTCTGTTAAGAGAGGCAGCAGTCCCTCTGGCCTGGTGCAAGTCCTTCCCGTGCCTCTTGTGTTGCCGCAGAGCCCCGTGCGCCTGCACACATTCCCCCCAAAGAACAAACTGAAGAAGAGAGCCAGGGGCACTGGAGAGGTGAGAGAGTGGTGGCTGGACAAAAGGCTGCCCCAACCCCCACCCACCCCCTCCTCCCTCGGTGGGTCGTTAATGAATGCTGGACCCTTCTCCCCGGAGGAGAGGGGGACGCGTCCAGTCCTAAATCTTGTTTTTCTGCTCTTTCATGAGGCGACAGCTGGGATTCGCCCGCCGCCCGGCCGCCATTGTCCTCTAGTCAGAGTAATGCTGTGTGACTAATCAGAGTAGGGCTTCCCATAACGCTACAACCCCCCCACCCCAAACGCCACAACACACCCCAAACCCCTGCCATAGCCCCCACTCCCCCATCCCCGTCTCGCGGGCTTGTCTCCTGAATTCTGAACAGGCACTCTCCCCTTGTGATCTCCATTAGAAGACCAGATGGCTGTGAAATGTAATTGGATTGGATATCATCGGGAGAGTGAGATTAATTGGAGTAAACTGCAGAAATTTGAAAGCAAACAAGTGGGAGAGGGAGCAGATGAGTGTGTAGAGGCTGATGCTGGTGGGGGAGGACAACAGTGTTGGTGGTGGTGGGGGGGAGGCTCTTGAGGGAAGGTTACAGGTGCATGGGAGCCAACCACACACCTGACCAGGCTCCTAAAGGGTGGGAGGGGAGGGGGGCTGTGGACCTCCGGAGAGGCATATCCCTGAGGCGGAGTGGAGCTCAGAGGTGGGCCTGCCCAGGGGGCATGTGGTCATGGTAGGACTGTGGGGGCAGAGGGACCCAGGGCCACAACTCAATTACATATGCCCTCTACCCCCACCCCCTACTCCTTCTCCACCCCCCCCCCCCCCTTACTCCATCTCCACCCCCCCCTTTCCATTGCTGCCATTAAATACACACAGGACAAGAGCTTCAGTGGGTCTTCCCTTCATAAATCATTCCTCTGCCCTCAGTCATCCTGTGGTTAGGGAGCCTCAGGGGTCGGAGTGTAGCGCCATGATAAGCATCAAACCCATTACTTATTCTGGTCTATACAAAGACATATATGTCTCACACACACACACAAAGAAAAAAGTGTGTGGTACTATGTACTGTACCAAAAAAAAACAAGGGACAATGTTCCTCTACACCTCGATTCTTTGACAAAGAGAAGTGTGTTGTACTCAGTACTCTCATGGGAAACTCGTGTTGTACACTCAGTACTCAGCACACATGGAAACGGTGCCCTAGTTTCAGTCTGTGGTTTGATGTAGGTGTTGCTAAAACAACTGTTAGAGCCACGGCACGGGTCAAAGATGACTCAGAACTAATCACACAGAGCAGGTTGAGAGGGTTAGAGTTAGACAGAGCAGGGTGAGAGGGTTAGACAGAGCAGGGTGAGAGGGTTAGACAGAGCAGGGTGAGAGGGTTAGACAGAGAGGGTGAGAGGGTTAGGGTTAGACAGAGAGGGTGAGAGGGTTAGGGTTAGACAGAGCAGGGTGAGAGGGTTAGGGTTAGACAGAGAGGGTTAGGGTTAGACAGAGAGGGTGAGAGGGTTAGACAGAGAGGGTTAGGGTTAGACAGAGACGGTTAGGGTTAGACAGAGAGGGTGAGAGGGTTAGACAGAGCAGGGTGAGAGGGTTAGACAGAGCAGGGTGAGAGGGTTAGACAGAGCAGGGTGAGAGGGTTAGACAGAGAGGGTGAGAGGGTTAGACAGCAGGGTGAGAGGGTTAGGGTTAGAGAGGTGACATGCTGCTCCTTCCTGCAGGATGAGTCCCTCATCTCCCACGCCTCCCCAGAAAACAGGAAGTGCTTTTGAAAAAAAAGAAGAAGAAGTCCTTCATGTTGTGTGTCCTCCCAATCCAGAAATAGCTCCTATTTTATTTAAAGCCGTTAGACACGGATGGCCTGCAAAACAGGAGCTGGCGTGCTTCCTGTTTGTCCGTGTGTATTTGTTTGTGAGAAGACGTTCATTGAATTAATTGAAATGGAGTTGTTCACTCAGAAATGTCATTTGTCTGGCATGATTAGCCTGGCTCCGGCTAGAAAGAAAATCAGGGGCGCTTAGGTGGCGTAGCGGGTTCAGCGTCGACCACGTAACCGCAGGGTCATATCCTGCATGTCATCCCTCCTCTCTCTCTCTCATCCATCCTTCCTGTCTAAATCTCTACTGTATCTGTAAAAAAAAGAAGAAGAAAAATATGAGTGTGACTGCCCCACTCAGAAAACAATAACTTAAAAAAAGAAAGAAAATGAGCTGGCCGAGTTTAATGTTCACCTTTTGGCTTCGCGTCCTTTGCCTGCCTGGTTTCCTTCACAGTGCCTCCACTCCACCACAGCTGGGGAGAGAAATAAGAGAGTCAGTTTGAGAGCCACCTCAAAGTGGAAATACTCGTCACCAGGGATTATATGAAGTGAGTTTATCTCAAGGTGTGTGTGTGTGTGTGTGGTAAGTGCTCTTACTTCCTGTTGTTCCACTGTGCTCAAAATGTTATTGTGGCTGGTAGAGGCTGTGTGAGGTTGGTAGAGGCTGTGTGAGGTTGGTGTAGGGGGTGAGGGGTAGGGTCAGGGTGAGGGGTAGGGTCAGGGTGTAGGGGGGTGAGGGTAGGGTCAGGGTGTAGGGGGGTGAGGGTAGGGTCAGGGTGTAGGGGGGTGAGGGTAGGGTCAGGGTGTAGGGGGTGAGGGGTAGGGTCAGGGTGTAGGAGGTGGGGGTGTAGGGGGGTGAGGGGTAGGGTCAGGGTGTAGGGGGGTGAGGGGTAGGGTCAGGGTGTAGGGGGGCGAAGGTAGGGTCAGGGTGTAGGGTTTTAAGACGCCGTTGGCCTGTGCACGAATGTAGCCCCTCGTTTTCTGAAATAGCGACACTGTTTTGGTCTGAGGTCACTCTCTATGAATAGACCGAAAACAAGACACACTCGCTGTCTCTCACCAGCACTATGCAACAACAACACGTTAGACCAGAATAGACTTGAGATAGACTGACTGTCTGAACGACGCTTCAAAAGTGGGACAGACAGACAGTCATCGCCAGACAGAGACCGCCAGCCTGTGATGAAACACGCTTCCCTGCAGAAGGCACGGCTGAGCTCTTACTCTTAACAGTCGCATGTGCCACGGCCATCATCACACATGCTCTTCCCTCACTGGAGGAGGAATGCTGCTCTTGATTTGCCCTCCTGGAGGGATTACTGTTAAAGCCGGTCTGGCCAGCGCTCTGGGCCGTGTCAGGAGCCGCGGGGAGCAGGGTGAGGCGGCGTGTGATAGTGTAGGGATGGGAATTTTATTGGGTTTTAAGCTCCACAAGAGGACACTCCCCATGACCGCTCCATTCCCCAGATGCCTGGAGAACCTCTGATACCGAGGCAGAGCGAGGGGCGGTGGGCGAAGGGGGGGTGGGGGGGGGCACTCTAATCTCCACTGGCCTCCAACGAGGCCACACAGGGTTCCCGGCCCGTGGGGAACAGGGTGAGAAGGACAGGACAGGGCTGGGAGTCCATATTGTGTCTGGAACTCCTCAGAGGCTGGGGGATCAAAGGGCCTCAGCTTGGGCCTGGGGAGATACGGTCCTGGTGCTGAACGTTCTTCACATGCACACATACACCTGCTGGTCTGACAGCTCACTGGCACAGAGGGTGTTACAGGCTGGGTCCAGGGGCAATGGGCAGGGGGGTAAGGGGCAGAGGGCCTCATGCTTCTTAAGGCATGGTATGAGAGCTTGGTCTGAACCAGTGGATTTAGAGGGTAGGGTCGGAAAGGGTCAGTAAATAACCCTGGTTGGACCTGCCGAGCCCTGCCCCCCCCCACCCCTACCATCAGATGCCCTGGTGTCCTCACTGATGCCCCCCTGCACCCTCATGTGTTGCCGGCGGTAACCAGAGCCAGGGGTGGGGTCCTGGGCAGGTGTTTGATCCTGTTTGGGTCCGGAGGTGGAATGTTGTCGTAGCAATGTCAGGGTACGTTCCAAGACCTCTCCGCTTCTACTGAAATAAACCTGCTGCCGGAAGCGTGAGGGTCCACAGAGACACACACACACACACACACACACAGACACACACACACATACACACACGCCTTCTGGTATTACAGCCAAACTATTCCAGGGATGACCCTGTATTTGGGGCCTGGTATTCTGTGTCTGAAAGCAATCTGTGGTTATCCATCAAGGTCATGTTGACTCTTTTTTTTACCTCCAAACTGGGAGGTTCTGGATCAATAGACTCACCCACTCCCAATGCAGAAGGTTTGATCTTGAACAGGCCAACTTTATTAGAAGACCAGACAAAACAAAAAAGGACAAATCGATTTGTCTTCATTAAAAAGTACAAAAACAAATGTTTTTTTATTACATGACAACTTCATTACTAAACACTTTCTCGCTCATTTCTCTTTTGTTTTCTTAAGCCTTCTTTCTCATGGCTGTGTGGCCTGTTAACATCAGGTTAACTTCCATGTATCTGTCAAGGCTGTGAGACCTGTTAACACCAGGTTCACCACCATGTATCTGTCAAGGCTGTGAGACCTGCTAACACCAAGTCTGTCTGGTTTTGGTCGTGCCACTTCCTGTGTACTACTTTTTTTCAATTTATTTTTAAAATATTTTATTTTCCATTTTCTTTTTACACAAAACATTATACACACCACATCCTAACCTAAATACACCACAACATTTATACGCACCCATTACTTGACAAACATCACAATACATCACAGCTTGACAAACATCACCACACATCACAGCTTGACATACATCACAACACATCACAACTTGACATACATCACAACACATCACAACTTGACATACATCACCACACATCACACCTTGATATACATCACAACACATCACAACTTGACAAACATCACAACACATCACAACTTGACATACATCACCACACATCACACCTTGATATACATCACAACACATCACAACTTGACAAACATCACAACACATCACACCTTAACAAACATCACAACACATCCTAACATCCCAAAGCCCCACTTTTTTTTTTAAACCGTCTAAAGTTTATCCCAGTTTGCCCCCTATACTTATCTAACTAATATTTCTAATGCATAATCTAATTAATCTCTTATTGATACATGGATTGTGGTAAAACCGATTTAAGAGACATATAGCTTATCATTTGCATGAACAATGGAGCAATTCTATCCCAGAAGGCTGAGTAGAACTCTATAGGGAATCCATCCATCCCTGGGGCCTTTTTACATGAAAATGTTTTTATAATTCCTAATATTTCCTCTTCTGTTATTTTCTTCTTTAATAATTCTTTTTTATCTGTTGAGATTTGTTTTAATTGTATGGAATCCAGAAAGGGGGATGTATTTGGTTATTTTATTTCTGATTTATATAGATTTTCATAGAAGGTTCTGAATATATTACTAATTGAACTATTATTCCTAATTAGAGCGTTTGTATCCTTATCTTTTAAAATTATAGTAGATTTATTTTGTATTCACTTTGTAAGGTTTGCAAGATGTTTACCTGGTTTGTTTGAAGTTGAATAATACAGCTTGTTAGAGTTTGACCTATAGTTATTAACTATCTTCAACAACAATACCTCATATTCCTGTTTGATTTTGGCTAAGTCGTCTTCTAGACTTTGATTCAAGTTTTTTTTTTTGTGATTGTTCCAAACTGGCAATAGCTTGTTCTTTTTCTTTGATTTTAAGGTCCAATTCATTTTTCTTTCTTGCTGAATATGAAATTATCATTCCTCTAATATATGCCTTGAAAGTTTCCCAAATTATATCAGGTGGTGGTTTGTTTACATCCTCTACTTCCACATTTGTACTTATAAAACAATTTATTTTATCATTGACATATATAATAAATTCAGGGTCTTGGAGGTGAGCTGTATTCATTCTCCAAATTCTATCAGCTAGTTTATTTTCTGTCGGAATCATTAAGCAGGACACTGGGGAGTGGTCAGAAATTACAATATTATGGATTTCCGCCTTTAATAAATTATTAAGTGCTTTTTTTGAAAAAAAAATATAATCAATCCTTGAATAGCTCTTCTTACTTTGGGAAAAGTAAGAATAATCTTTTGTTGTAGGAAATAATAATCTCCATGTGTCTTGTAAAGAATTATTGGAGATAAAATGTTTCAGCTTTCTTGGGGGTAACTTAAAGTTTCCTTTTTTAACACTATGTCTGTCAATTTTTTCAAATGTGTGGTTTAAATCTCCCCCCAAAATAATAATACCTGTCTCCATACTAGGGATGCACGATATTATCGGCACCGATATTTATCGGCCCGATAATGGGAAATTAATGTTTATCGGTATTTATCGGTTTTATACAATTTTAGCCGATATTTAGCCGATAATATGAAACCGGAAATATTTCTGCTTCCGGTTTCCGCGCTCATGCTGCTGCGCCTGCGTACAGGCACGCAGTGTATAGACGAGACGAGAGCGAAACATGCCTTCCCCGGTGTGGACATTCTTCACAGTTTCTGAGGCAGATAGTGCAGGTTCAGCGTTTGCAATTTGCATTACATGTTCGACAAAAGTTCGGAGAGGAGGGCAAAGGTCTACGAGTTACAACACAACGAATCTCATAAGTCACCTTAAGATTCACCATTGCAAGCACGCTGTATGGAAGGAATATCAAGCACTAGTAGTAGTAGCAGAACAAGGTAGCCTAGCCGCGAAAAAAAGCTGCTGTGCCTATTGAACACGCATTTGAAAACTGCAGGAAGTTCACTCGAGACAGCTCAAAGGCTCAAGCAATCAATGAAAAAATAATGGAGTTGATGGCCCTCGACGACCAGCCTTTCTCTGTAGTAGAAGATAAAGGATTTCGCCAGCTAATTTCACATTTAGAGCCCCGGTATACACTCCCAAGTCGCCGCTATTTTGCAGACGTGTGCCTGCCTGCTATGTATGATACAGTCGGCACACACATCCATAGTCTGATCGATACTAGCGTAAGCCAGATAAGTTTTACCACGGACATATGGACTTCTGACGTTAGTCCAGTCAGTATGCTTAGTTTGACGGCCCAGTGGCTGGATGAGGACTTCATTACTCTTAGGTGAGCCTTTTTTGTTTTCATAAAAGGAGGCCAGATCTTGGTTAAAAAAAGCATTGTGCACTGTCTATAACAGATTCTGTTTGTTAGAGGAAATAATAAATGAACATTTGAAGAGTCAGAAGTGTTCTCTTTGTTGTGTTAACAATAGTGATGTAAGTTAGATTTGTGAAATTATATCTGAATGGTCTTTATTGTCATTAATATAGTACAGGTACCAAACAACGAAATTTGGGAGGGGGGGGCTCCCCTGGTGCTAGGAAAGAAAAATAAAATAAATAATTAGGTTATCATATCGGTTATCGGCCACGAGAAGCGGGTAAACATCGGTATCGGTATCGGTTGGAAAAAATGCATATCGTGCATCCCTACTCCATACTATCTATCCTACTTTGAATTGTATCTAGAAAATCGATTTTAGCTCCTGGGGGAATATATAAAGAAATAAGTGTAAAATGTTCGCCATATAGAGTGCAATTCAAAATTAAATAGCGACCTTCCTGGTCTATATGCTGGGATAGGAGAGAGAAAGGTATCTTTTTATTTATAAGGATACCCACTCCTCTACTATTGCTACAATTGGTAGCTGCATAAGCTTCTCCCACCCAGTCCTTCTTCAGTCCATCAATTTCCCCTTCCCTAAAGTGCAGCTCTTGAAGGAAAACTACATCTGCCAACAGACCTTTTAGATGAGACAGGACTTTGAGTTTTTTAGTACTGTCCCGTAAGCCGTGGACATTCCAAGTAATACATTGACGTTTATTAGTCTTTAGGTCCACTGTTTCCAGGTTTTTTCCTTTACCTTCCCACATTAACTAAAAAAGAGAGTAAAGGGCTAACAAAAAAGGGTCTTTATAAACATATAATTTCCAAACTATCATAATGATCAGCTAAAGACGATTTATTCAGGCATACATGGTACAAACTGTATCCAAACATAAATTCATTCCAGAATTGGGCTAAGCAAACATTTAACATCTCACATATATTACTAACCACAAACATACATTAAACATAAAGTGAAGTACCATTGGTACTTTAAGGCGCCATGCCATTTTAGGGTCTTTTTTTAGCTCCCACACCCTTCCTCTAATACCTGTCTGTGGAATATTTTGCCTATGGTAAGATGCATTTTCAAATCCATGTATTAAACAAAATAATAACAGTAAATTAATTATAATAATGGTATTCCAATAAAGCCATATTGGTAATAATAAATTAATAATAAATTAATATTTTTACACAAATACAAACAGGTCATAATTAGTTTGTTTATGTAGCATCTTCTTAATAACCTGTACTACCTGTGTTTTTTTGGTGTGTTTTTTTCCCGCCCTCGTACACCCTTGCACTCTCTCAGACACAGGAAGCGTCTTGAAAGAACAAAGTTGTAGACTCATCTGGGGGCGGCTGTGGCGCAGGAGGTAGTGCCGGCAGGAGGTAGAGCTGGTGTCTAATGATCGCGAGATCAGCCGTTCGAACCCCCGGCTGGCCACATGTTGAGGTGTCCTTGGGCAAGACACTGAACCCCAAATTGCTCCCAGTGAGCAGGGCCGGCGCCTTGCACGGTAGCTTGCCGCCATTGGTGTGTGAGAATGGGTGAACGAGAGGCCATTGTAAAGCGCTTTGGAATAAGGCATAGCTATATAAGTCAGTCCATTTATCATTGATGTGTTTTACTCTGTCTGTGAGCATATGACAGAATCTACTATACATACAGTAAGACAGACACAGGCCACGGGGACGGGTCACTGACTCAGGTCCTGGGTGGATTATGTGGAGATGGCTCTTCTGTTGTTCACAGTCCCACAGACAGATGTGACCCTCAGGGGTCAGCGGGGGCCATGATTAGAGAGATGAAGGGGAACTTCTAGTCCACAAAAAGACTGACGGAGAAAGAACAAGGAAAAATGCATATAGAGTGAGAAAGAGGTAGCTGGTGGGGGGAGGAAGGCTAAATGAGTGGGTGGGTTTGCACAGTGACAACAAACACTATGAAAATAGAGTACTACACACACACACACACACACACACACACACACACACACACACACACACACTATCCCCCCCTACATTTTCCAGAGCAGTGGCATTTCCCCTGCCCAGTGAGAGTGGGGGTCTTTGTGTAGGAGGCTAAAGTCACCCCCAAGAGTGGCAGATGGCAGATCAGCCCCAGCGGGGGGGGGAGAGGGGGGGGCGTCCTAGAGTCACAAATGTTTGGGGTCAGGGGTCAGGGAAGCATCTGCTCTGGCCTGAGGGGACATAGCATCGCTGGGTGAGACCTGTTGCCCGGGTGTGTTGCCGAGGTCTGGTGGTTTACAGCGTGGGGGGGATCTTTATCTAGCTATCTGACTTCTGGACAAAGAAGATCCATTACAGTGAGGGGGATCACACACACACACACACACACACACACACCCCTACTACACACACAACCTTGCTTTCTCTTTTCCTCTGTCTTACACACACACACACACACACACACATACTTTAGATCACACTTTAATTTCTCTTTCACAAACATGATATTTCTGTCTCACCCTCAAGCACAGTTTTTGGCAGAAGTCTGATAATACACGAGAGCCCCTGACTGCAGGAAGTGTTTACCTTTCATGTCACAGTGAAAAGTGAAGTCTGTATGGCAGGCAGGCAGGCAGGCAGGGAAACTTCAAAGCCGTTCATATTTTCTGGCAAGCTTTTGCCAATTGCTGCTGCCCGGTTGTCCTATAGGGGCGAGTGGTTGGCTAAACCTCTGCTCATCATACCTCACAGTCAACCACAGTCTCTCCACACTGATGTGTGAGGTCTGAGACCGACGCTGTAAAAATCATACAGCATAGAGCTGTAAAAAGTACACAGATGTGAGAAAAAGACAAATAACTTGAGAGAGATGGGGGGGGGGGGGGGCGTGAGTCAAACGTCAGAAGTTGAGGGGATTGAGTGGTTACAACGTGGACATGCAGGTAAGGCTAGAGTGGGCTGAAGAGTGTGGAGAAGGAGAGACAAAAGTTGCAACAGCTGACTTCACATGGGTCCTCCACAGTCCTCCCAGTCCCCCGAGGCTAGGTCTGTCACCCCCCCCCCCCCCCCCTCGCGGGACAGAGGGGGGAGAGAGGGGGAGGAGCTGTGTCTAACAGCTGCCTTCATTAACATGCGCACCTGCTCCCTGTGGAGATTCTCGGAGGCCAACAGATGCCCTCTCTGACACGCACACACACTTCTACTCTCACACACTCCGACACACACACACACACACACACACACACACACACACACACACACACACACATACACACTTCTACTCTCACACACTCCTACACACACACTATTTAAATTCTAACTCACCCCCTCATCATACCCTTTTAATGCTGCTTTTAATTCGCGACACACACACACATACACACACATTTTTGGGATATCTTAAATATCTTTAATATATAATTGATATGTAGTCTAGTATCGTTAACTGGTTATCAAGTTATAATTAGTCTAGTTAATTACATAAAAAAAAAAAATACGACCACGCACCCCTACTGCCTGTTTCAGGCGGGGGGCGGGTACTGTCTGGTTCTGGGGGGTGGGTACTGTCTGGTTCTGGGGGGGGGGGGGGGTGGTACAATTTACATTGGCTGATGTGATGTGGGTTAACTAGCCAACTCCCTAACATCAGCGGAGCAAACCAAAAGTACCAAGTGAGAAACTACTCGCTGTAATTGGTTAACTTGTGAAAACGTCTTGCGTCAGACATACGTAACCCTTTGCGAGCCGGACCAGGCAATGTTCAGGCTTCTGTTCACACATAAGCCTACCCGGCATATTCCATGGAATCATATGGTCCCGACCCGGGTAATTGCCTGAGCGAATCACACATACCTCGTACCAGGGAAATTCTATGGAATATACTGGGAAGGCTCGTATGTGTGAAAGGGGGTTTAGTTTGAACTAGGAGACTGTAGCAGTGTCTGTCCTGGGTGGGAGTGTGGAGGGGAGGGGGGCTCCGAGGGGCTTAGAGCCTGAATGTGGTGCTCTGTGTCTGGGCAACACAAGCCGCCAGGGCCCTTGATGTCCAGGGTTGTGACGGGACAAGGGTGGGAAAGGTAGCTGGGAACGGGACGGCACGACGAGACTGTCCCCAACGCCTGTTTTTATGCCGTCTGTTGTCCCAGCGTAGTGTGTTTTCAAAGTTCTGAGGGGGGCTAATCCAGGGAGACTCACTAGAACAACAGCCCTGACTCCCTCCCACACAGGGGCCGCTCTGGGCATGGACTTCCCTCCAGCACATCTCCCCTCCCCTTCCCTCTCTCCCCCCCCCCCCCCCTCCCGTTCCTCGTTAGATGATTCATTCCAATGGTTTGGGGGGAGATTAAATGCTGGATCAAAACTGTGATGGAAATGATGGTGAATAATCCATTGCTACGTCAGGGGGTGTATACACGCGTCGGGGGGGAGGTACTGTTCTTTCTAGAAGACTCTGAGCGTCTCTGACCCGTCTCTGTCCTTGCCTCCAGGTGTCCCAGCGACTACGTCGGCAGCAGGTGCCAGTACCCCAGCCCCTGCAGCCCGTCACCCTGCCGCAACGCCGGCGACTGTCGCCCGGTCACCCACGGCAACACGTTTGACTTCCGCTGCGTGTGTCGGCTGGGCTTCTCCGACCGCCTGTGCCTGACGCCCACCAACCACGTCTGCATGAGCTCACCGTGCCGCAACGGAGGGACGTGCGACCTCCTCTCCCTCACCGAGTACCGCTGCCGCTGCCCCCCCGGCTGGTCAGGTAAGACACCCCGAGACTAGAACACGCTAACGTAACACACACGCTACATGCCGTTCGGCTCCATATTCTACTCGATCGATCCCCTGTAGCGTGCTGTGTGTCTACATACCAAATGTGACACAGTCTGATCATTTGGTCCGCACGTCGGCAACCATCAAATTGTTCTGACTTTTCTTTTGAAACGCGGAACTACGTTTCAACGTTGTCGAGAGTCACAACACAAACTCGCTAGTCAAGCCAAAATACTGCCACGCAATGGATTGGGTGAGTAATCCCCCACTGCTACCTAGTTAACTAGAACACTACTTTACATTGTTAGCAGGCTCACAAAACAAGCTGTGTTAGTTGACTGGCGATGTGTCGTTGATGAACAACGCAGAAATGGATTCACATTTTTCGAAAGAAAAGTCCAATCATTACATTGGATCCAGACATGAGGACCAAATGATCAGACTGTGTCACAAATGGCCACGTGTTCGGCAGTGAAGGTGAAGTAATCCTGCTGTTCCCTCCTCCTCCTCCTCCTCCAGGGAAGACCTGCCAGCTGGCCAACCCGTGCGCCTCCAACCCGTGCGCCAACGGCGGCCAGTGCACGCCCTTCGAGTCCCACTACATGTGCGCCTGCCCCCCCGCCTTCCACGGGCAGACCTGCAAGCAGGACGTCAACGAGTGCGCCCGGACGCCCTCTCCATGCCGCAACGGGGGGCTGTGTGTGAACGAGGTGGGGTCCTACCACTGCCGCTGCCCGCACGAATACACGGGCGGACACTGCGAGACCCCCTACCTGCCCTGCAGCCCCTCCCCCTGCCACAACGGGGGCACCTGCGTGCAGAAGGGAGACACCGTCTACGACTGCAGCTGCCTACCAGGTACCTTGATCCTGCCACAGCTAGTTCCTCTGTCCCGTACCCGTCTAAACCCGCTTACCTTTCTGTTAGCGTTCTGTTCATACAACCAACCAGACAGGAGCTAAGTGGACGTTTTAGGATTTTAGTGTTTTGCTGTACGGTTCTCCTCCTCTTTCCAGGGGCTAGACCTAACACCCTCTAGCTGTCAGAAGGTGATTCTGCTCTGATGTGATTGGTTGATAGACTGCTCAGAGGTCGTCCTCTGCCAGCCTCTGTTGGCAGGATGTTGATGCACAGACGTTTCCTACTGATAATTACCCATGTGCCCACACACACACACACACACACACACACACGCACACACAAGCATACAATCATTCCCACAGTGTATGTGTTTTCTGACCTCATTGGTGTGTTTTCCATGCCTGTAGCTGTGGCTCTATGGGAGTGAGACACACTGGTCTCTGTGACTGTGGTGAATGCTGCTTATCAGCGGCCGGTGTGTTTGTGGCTTGGTCCAAGGCTTCTGACACCAGCTGCTCAGCGCTCCGGTCCAGTCCAGACGGATGTGAAACTGAATTCTCCCAAACTTCATTGTCACCGTCTCTCCAATTCAAACACTTCTACCTGATAAAAACTCCTCTGCATTTCGCTCAAGGTTCACTCACCCTGCCTCAGATCCCTGTATAATACCCATTGTGTGTGTGTGTGTTGGGTGGGGGGGGGGTTGAGACGTTAAAGTTTAACCCACACCATGCCACTCTCGTTTTTGTGTGTGTGCTGGAATGCCGCCCAGGCCGTGAGGTCAGCAGACATCTGCAGCTCTGGGTTGATGGTTAATCAGAGAGGAGGCTGTAAAATACCCCCGCTGGCCCACTCTGCCCACACACACAGCCTTTGATGTGTCAGAGGAGGCCTGCTGCTGTACAGGGGATCAATCACACCCACCGCTGTGGGGTAGAAACAGGGCTTATCTTTCCTTTTTTTGCTGTTGTTAGATTAGATAGTGAGTGAGTGACAAATGTCCTCAGTCTCTTTTGTCCTGTCCTTCTCTGCCTCTGCTTGTCTTTCTGTGCCCTCCCTCCCTCCCTCACTTCCTCATGTCTCCCTCTCTCTCAGGATTCACAGGACAGAACTGTCAACACAACATAGATGACTGTCCAGGCCACAGCTGTCAGAACGGTGGCTTGTGTGTGGACGGGGTGAACACCTACAACTGCCAGTGCCCCCCTCACTACACAGGTAACCCTCCCCCCCCCCCTGCTCCAGCTACCCCTAAACCCCCCCAGTTACCCCTAAACCCCCCAATTACCCCTAAACCCTCCAGTTACCCCTAAACCTCCCAGTTACCCCTAAACCCTCCAGCTACCCCTAAACTCCCCCAGTTACCCCTAAACCCCCCCAGTTACCCCTAAACCCCCCCAGTTACCCCATAACCCCTCCAGCTACTTTGCGTGCCTCCTTTAAAAAAAAAAAAAAAAAAAAAAAAAAGAAGACCAACCTGGATGATTCAAAGTTGAGGAGACAGTTTTTATGAATCAACACCCTGAATTGAATTCACCATTTTAATGTTGCGCCCTGTGTGTGTGTGTGTGTGTGTGTGTGTGTGTGTGTGACCCTTCAGGCCAGTTCTGCACGGAGAACGTGGACGAGTGTGAGCTGATGCCCAACGCGTGCCAGAACGGGGGCACGTGCCACGACACCCACGGGAGCTTCCACTGCGTCTGTGTCAACGGCTGGACGGGCGACGACTGCAGCGAGAACATCGACGACTGCGCCAGCGCTGCCTGTTACCACGGCGCCACCTGCCACGACCGCGTGGCCTCCTTCTTCTGCGAGTGCCCACACGGGCGCACAGGTACGACCCCACCTGTACCACACACACACACACACACTCACATACACACATACACACTCACACTAGGTAGTAGAGACAGTTGATGCGTACCGATTTGATCGATTTGTTTTTGTTTTTGTCCTCTCAGGCTTGCTCTGTCACCTTGACGACGCCTGCATCAGTAACCCGTGTCAGAAGGGGTCCAACTGTGACACCAACCCCGTCAACGGGAAGGCCATCTGCACCTGCCCCCCCGGCTACACCGGCTCAGCCTGCAACCAGGACATAGACGAGTGCTCTCTAGGTGGGGCGCTGCTCCTCTCTACTCATATCTCTATTAGAAGCCATGCATTATGGGTAACGGAGTGCCCACTGGAGACATAGCCAATCAATGCCTGTGTGTGTTTGAGAGGGGTGGGGGGAGTTATAAGAACCGAGCGTAGCTAACATGTGGTGGCGTGTTCTGTCTCAGGTGCCAACCCTTGCGAGCACGGCGGTCGCTGCCTCAACACCAAAGGCTCCTTCCAGTGTAAGTGTCTCCAAGGTTACGAGGGACCTCGCTGTGAGATGGACGTCAACGAGTGCATGTCCAACCCCTGTCAGAACGACGCCACCT
The DNA here is from genome assembly GCF_963989245.1 of Nansenia antarctica. Taxonomy (NCBI): domain Eukaryota; kingdom Metazoa; phylum Chordata; class Actinopteri; order Argentiniformes; family Microstomatidae; genus Nansenia; species Nansenia antarctica. Next base: position 45,562,488 of record NC_137689.1, on the reverse strand, counting down.
GCCTCGACCAGATCGGAGGCTTCCACTGCATCTGCATGCCAGGTATGCCTCAGACCATACCACTACCATACCACTACCAGGCCTCTTAGGATTTGGACCTAGTCATGTTTAGGTTTGTAGGTAGTCATGTTTAGGTTTGGAGGTAGTCATGTTTAGGTTTGGAGGTAGTCATGTTTAGGATTGGAGGTAGTCATGTTTAGGTTTGGAGGTAGTCATGTTTAGGTTTGGAGGTAGTCATGTTTAGGTTTGGAGGTAGTCATGTTTAGGTTTGGAGGTAGTCATGTTTAAGATTGGAGGTAGTCATGTTTAGGATTGGAGGTAGTTATGTTTAGGATTGGAGGTAGTTATGTTTAGGTTTGGAGGTAGTCATGTTTAAGTTTGGAGGTAGTCATGTTTAGGTTTGGAGGTAGTCATGTTTACGTTTGGAGGTAGTCATGTTTAGGTTTGGAGGAGGTCATGTTTAGGTTTGGAGGAGGTCATGTTTAGGTTTGGAGGTAGTTATGTTTAGGTTTGGAGGTAGTTATGTTTAAGTTTGGAGGTAGTCATGTTTAGGTTTGGAGGTAGTTATGTTTAAGTTTGGAGGTAGTTATGTTTAGGTTTGGAGGTAGTCATGTTTAGGTTTGGAGGTAGTCATGTTTAGGTTTGGAGGTAGTTATGTTTAAGTTTGGAGGTAGTCATGTTTAGGTTTGGAGGTAGTCATGTTTAAGATTGGAGGTAGTCATGTTTAGGATTGGAGGTAGTTATGTTTAGGTTTGGAGGTAGTCATGTTTAAGTTTGGAGGTAGTCATGTTTAGGTTTGGAGGTAGTCATGTTTAAGTTTGGAGGTAGTCATGTTTAGGTTTGGAGGAGGTCATGTTTAGGTTTGGAGGAGGTCATGTTTAGGTTTGGAGGTAGTTATGTTTAGGTTTGGAGGTAGTTATGTTTAAGTTTGGAGGTAGTCATGTTTAGGTTTGGAGGTAGTTATGTTTAAGTTTGGAGGTAGTTATGTTTAGGTTTGGAGGTAGTCATGTTTAGGTTTGGAGGTAGTCATGTTTAGGTTTGGAGGTAGTTATGTTTAAGTTTGGAGGTAGTCATGTTTAGGTTTGGAGGTAGTCATGTTTAGGTTTGGAGGTAGTCATGTTTAGGTTTGAAGGTAGTCATGTTTAGGTTTGGAGGTAGTCGTGTTTAAGATTGGAGGTAGTCATGTTTAGGATTGGAGGTAGTTATGTTTAGGTTTGGAGGTAGTTATGTTTAGGTTTGGAGGAGGTCATGTTTAAGTTTGGAGGTAGTCATGTTTAGGATTGGAGGTAGTTAGGTTTGGAGGTAGTCATGTTTAGGTTTGGAGGTAGTTATGATTAGGTTTGGAGGTAGTCATGTTTAGGTTTGGAGGTAGTTATGTTTAAGTTTGGAGGTAGTCATGTTTAAGTTTGGAGGTAGTCGTGTTTAGGATTGGAGGTAGTTATGTTTAGGTTTGGAGGTAGTTATGTTTAGGTTTGGAGGTAGTCATGTTTAAGTTTGGAGGTAGTCATGTTTAGGATTGGAGGTAGTTATGTTTAAGTTTGGAGGTAGTCATGTTTAGGATTGGAGGTAGTTATGTTTAGGTTTGGAGGTAGTCATGTTTAGGATTGGAGGAGGTCATGTTTAGGTTTGGAGGTAGTCATGTTTAGGTTTGGAGGTAGTCATGTTTAGGATTGGAGGTAGTCATGTTTAGGTTTGGAGGTAGTCATGTTTAGGTTTGGAGGTAGTCATGTTTAGGTTTGGAGGTGGTCGTGTTTAGGTTTGGAGGTAGTCGTGTTTAGGTTTGGAGGTAGTCGTGTTTAGGTTTGGAGGTAGTCATGTTTAGGTTTGGAGGTAGTCATGTTTAGGTTTGGAGGTAGTCATGTTTAAGTTTGGAGGTAGTCATGTTTAGGTTTGGAGGAGATCATGTTTAGGTTTGGAGGTAGTCATGTTTAAGTTTGGAGGTAGTCATGTTTAGGATTGGAGGTAGTCGTGTTTAGGTTTGGAGGTAGTCATGTTTAAGTTTGGAGGTAGTCATGTTTAGGTTTGGAGGTAGTCATGTTTAAGTTTGGAGGTAGTCGTGTTTAGGTTTGGAGGTAGTCATGTTTAAGTTTGGAGGTAGTCATGTTTAAGTTTGGAGGTAGTCGTGTTTAGGATTGGAGGTAGTCATGTTTAGGTTTGGAGGTAGTCATGTTTAGGTTTGGAGGTAGTCATGTCTGACTGCTCTCTGTAGTCATCATAGAAGGAATATTGTGGGTTAGCGTACACTCTGTGTCCTCTACTTAACATACCACTGTCACACTGTGGTTCTCTCTCTCTCTATCTCTCTCTCTCTCTCTCTCTCTCTCTCTGTGTCTGGTTGTTTAACCCTCTGTGGCCCTCTCTCTCTCTCTCTCTCTCTCTCTCTCTCTCTCTCTCTGTGTGTGTGTGGTTGTTTAGGGTATGAGGGTGTGTTCTGCCAGATCAACACTGATGAGTGTGCCAGCATGCCCTGCCTGAACAACGGGAAGTGCATCGACAGGATCAACTCCTACCACTGCGAGTGTCCCAAAGGTAAGAGGGCTCAGAGGAAACGGTTGAGGAGGCAGGGAGGGAGGGAGGGATGGATGGCTACTTCTGTGTGGGTAGGATATGGTAGCTTCAGAAAGGGAGAGGCATGGGGATTATTACCTTAGTGTTAGTGTGTGTCTCACTAAATGAGGGTAAATAATTGACCAGGGAGAGAGTAGTGCTGACATTCCTGATGAGGAAGGCATGGCGGGAATACAAGGTCTGCTGAAGCATTAGCATAATTGGCGGGCACAGCGGTTTGCATAAGAGCTTAGCACCCAAAAACAGGGTGTGGGGGCGGCGGGTTGGGAGCGATTGTGCAGCCGTTTGAAAGAAATGTCTTTGGAGCCCCTGCTGTATAGGGAGGGGGGGGGGGGGGGTGTATGGGGGGGGGGGGGTATGGAGGGTTTATTATGCTGTTATGAAGTTCAGAGTCGTCTAGACCTACTTTAGATGCAAATTAGTTTTTTCCCCCTCAGTTTCTTTCATCTGTATACAAACTGTCGCTAGGGCAACCACAATAAAGCCTAGATTATGTTTGAAAATTGTGCACCGTTCTGGCTATGGTCAGAGGAATGATCTCTGTTTTTAGACATAATCTAACTTTTTTTTGGGGGGGGGGATTTAATATCTAAAACAACCAGCAAAAAATCCACCCAGAAGCAGTTGTCAGGGGGTCCTGGGCCAGGAATGAAGCAGCTCTGTGTCTGTGTCTCTGCAGGGTTCTCTGGGTCCCTGTGCCAGGTAGACATTGATGAATGTGCCAGCACACCCTGCAAGAACGGAGCCGAGTGTACCGACGGTCCCAACAAGTACACCTGTGAATGCACTGAAGGTACACACACTCCTGGACACCACTGGACTTTAACCTCTTAAACTGAATGCGGCCACTGGATTTGACAAAGTTCCACCGAAAAAATAGACCCAAACTAAATTGCTTATACTGTATATACAGTATATATAACATTTGAAATATGATGATCAGATGCAAAAGCAGAATGCAATTTGATGGGCAACACCTTGACATTTTGTGTGGGATATGCTCACATGCTTCAGAATATGCTTCTGAATAACATACATACAAATTGAAGCAGAATTTGGGCACAATTATTAGAAAAGATATATAAGATAAGTATTATATGTGACACAGTCTGATCATTTGGTCCGCATGTCAGCAACCAATCAAAATGTTCGGACTTTTATTTTGAAACACGGAACTATGTTTCAACGTTGTTGAGAATCACAACAGAAACTCGCTAGTCAAGCCAAAATACTGCAAAAACGCAATGGATTGAATCCTCCACTGCTACCTAGTTAACTATAACACTACTTTACATTGTTAGCAGGCTCACAAAACAAGCTGCGTTAGTTGACTAGCGATGTGCCGTTGATTTTCAACAACGCGGAAATATATTCACATTTTTCGAAAGAAAAGTTTCATCGTTACATTGGATCCCGACATGAGGACCAAAGCATTAGAACGTGTCACATGTCTCCTCTCTGACTCTCTATGCCCCTCCCCCTCCAGGTTACACAGGGCAGCTCTGTGAGACGGACATCAACGAGTGTTACTCCGACCCCTGTCACTATGGCACCTGTACGGACGGCCTGGCCACCTTCACCTGCCACTGTCGCCATGGTTACACGGGCCGCCTGTGTGAGACCAACATCAACGAGTGTCTGAGTCAGCCCTGCAGGAACGGAGGGGTCTGCCAGGACAGAGAGAACTCCTACATCTGTACCTGTCCCAAGGGCACCGCGGGTAAGACACACACACATATCTATGCCCCCCCCACACACACACACACATATCTACCCCCCCCCCACAGACATGTTGACTGTCTCTTGGTTGTGTCCCAGGCTTTAACTGTGAGGTTAACCTGGACGACTGCCAGAGCCAGCCCTGCGACTACGGGAGGTGCATCGACAAGATCAACGGCTACGAGTGTTCCTGTGAGCCAGGCTACTCAGGTGAGGGTGGGGGGGGTCCTCTGAGGGGGGGAGGGGCTACGAGTGTTCTTGTGAGCCAGGCTACTCAGGTGAGGGGGAGGGGGGGTCCTCTGAAGGGGGGAGGGGCTACGAGTGTGTCTGTGAGCCAGGCTACTCAGGTGAGGGGGGGGTCCTCTGAGCCCCGAGGGGGAGGGGGAGGGGAAGGGCGGTCCTCTGAGCCTGAGGGGGGGGCAGGTAGGACAGGTGGCCTTCGAGCCCACTGTAACAGACAGTGGTGTCAGGTGTCTTGTGTGGGACAAGGAGGACGGGGGGGGGGACGCGAAACACAGAGAGGCAGCCCCAAACCTGATACAGACACACACACACACACACAGGCCCCAGCATTGTTCGGCCCCCTGAAAAGACTCAATGTGTGCTTTTGAAAGAGTCTGTAAGGTGATATTTTCGAAAGGGAAGAGTTTGGCCTTTAAACACATGTCTGTTTGTCGGGCGACAAGACAATGCTCAACGTTTTGTATTCTCAGCGCTGATGTGGAGTGTCTTCTGTAGTACTGGAACCTTCGATACACGTGACCCTTGGTAGTAGTACTGGAACCTTCGATACATGTGACCCTTGGTAGTAGTACTGGAACCTTCGATACATGTGACCCTTGGTAGTAGTACTGGCACCTTCGATACATGTGATCCTTGGTAGTAGTACTGGCACCTTCGATACATGTAACCCGTGGTCAATGGTCATAGAACAGATGAGATGGATCGTACTGCCCTAAACCATCGTTGGTATAACAGTTCCAATCTTCTTGCTCCCATGGGGATCCCATGACTGGGACTGAACCCTGGTTCAGTTCTGTCTCTCTCTCTCTCTTTCTGTCTCTCTCTCTCTCTCTCTCTCTCTCTCTCTGTCTTTCTGAATCTCTCTCTCTCTCTCTCTGTCTGTCTCTCTCTCTTTCTGTCTCTCTCTCTGTCTTTCTGTCTCTCTCTCTGTCTTTCTGTCTGTCTCTCTCTCTCTGTGTCTCTCTCTCTCTTTCTCTTTCTGTCTCTCTCTGTCTTTCTGTCACTCTCTCTCTTTCTGTCTCTCTCTCTCTGTCTTTCTGTCTGTCTCTCTCTCTCTCTCTCTTTCTGTCTCTCTCTCCATGTGTGTGTGTGTGTGTGTGTTAGCTCCAAGGGGGGAGGGTAGCAGAGGGGATGCAGGCTGCTGTGTGTAGCCTTATACACCCCTCCATCTTTGTCCTCTCTGTGGAAGTGTGGAGGGGCCGTGCAGGCCCAGCGACAGAGGGCCTTTGTGAGGCCAGAGCAGGCAGTTGAGCCCTCCTCCCCTCTCTGATTGATGGTGGGTGGGGGAGTAAAGGAGTTGGGGGGGGTGTGTCAGAGGGGGGTTAATTGTTGCTCGTCCATGTGTGAAATAGGGCCAGGCCTTCTGTCCCTGTGTAAGGTCAGCCCTGTGGGGGCCGGGGGGAGGGGGGGGGAGGGGGGGGAAGGGGGGGGGGGGGGGGGGAGGGGAAGGGCAGGGGTCGGCTTTGTGTGTGCCATTGTTGCGGGATAACAGATCTGAAATGTGGAGCACCTCCCTGGCTCCTGCACCCACTCAGATCCAGCTGAAACTCTCTTCCCCCCTATTCACTAGCCTTCAATCAATAGAGGAGGGAGGGAGGGAGGGAGGGAGGGAGAGGCAGCAAGGTCCAACCTCCAGAGGCACAGCCAGCCTGCCAGTCTCTCTCCTCTCCCTGCTCCAATGTAGCCTGTTGTTCATCTCTGGGTATTGTCCACCCCCCTCCCCCCCAACCCCTCCCCCCACTCACCTCAGCTACTGAGCAAAGGCTTAAGGGACAGAAGTAGTGAACACAGTGTCCAGCTGCGGTCGGTTGAAACCTGAAACGCAACAACGGTGAATCCTCACGCCTGTGGCTCAGGGAGGTAGAGCCGGGTGTCTAAAAATCACAAAGGTCGACAGATCGGCGGTTCGAACCCCGGCTGGCCACACATCGAGGTGTCCTTGGGCAAGACACTGAAGGCCGTTGTAAAAGCGCTTTGGAATAAGGCATAGCTATAGAAGTGCAGTCCGTTTATCATTGACCATTTTATCTGTGTGGGTGTCTTTCCAGGGACCATGTGCAACATCAACATAGACGACTGTGCCATCAACCCCTGTCACAACGGGGGCACCTGCGTGGACGGGGTCAGCGGCTACACCTGCCTGTGTCCCGAGGGCTACGACGACCTCACCTGCCAGGCGCAGGTGGACGAGTGTGGCAGCAACCCCTGCATCCACGGACGCTGCCAGGACCTGGTCAACGGGTGAGCTAGGCCTCTGATCGCACGCACACACACGCACACACACACACACACACATACAAGTACGCACACACACACACACACACAAGTACACACACACATGCACACACTCACGCACACACAAGTATGCACACACACACACACACAAGTATGCACACACACACACACACACACGCAAGTACATGCACACACTCACGCACACACAAGTACGCGCACACATGCACGCACGCACACACACACACAAGTATACGCATGCACACACACACTCACGCACACACAAGTACTTGCACACATGCACGCACGCACGCACACACACACACACTCACAAGTACACGCACACACACACACACACACACACGCACACACATGCACACACCCACGCACACACAAGTACGCGCACACATGCATGCACGCACACGCACATGCACACACACACACACACACCTGTAATCAAAGCTTACCTCTGTGGCGGTGTGTTGTGTTGCAGCTACAAGTGTGTGTGTGACTCTGGCTGGAGCGGTCCTAACTGTGACATCAACAACAACGAGTGCGAGTCCAACCCCTGCGTGAACGGAGGCACCTGCAGGGACATGACCAGCGGATACGTCTGCAGCTGCAGAGCTGGCTTCAGTGGTCAGTCCACTTGAACACTCCTCTCCACCCGGTCTACGTCCATCTTTCTCTCTCTCTCCTCTCTCTCACTTTCCTCTCTCCTCTCTCTCTCTTGCTCTCTTTCTCCTTTCTCTCTCTCTCTCTCTCTTGCTCTCTCTCTTGCGCTCTCTCTCTCTCTCACTTTCCTTTCTCTTCTCTCTCACTCTTTTCTCTCTCTCTCTCACTCTTTCCTCTCTCCTTTCTCTCTCTCTCTCCTCTTTCTCTCTCTCTCTCTCTCTCTCTCTCTCTCTCTCTCTCTCTCCTCTCTCCTCTATAACTTAGAATATCCCCTCACTCCTACACTCTCACTCTTACGTCCTTACCTGTGTGTGCGCATGCATGTGTGCATGCGTGTGTGTGTGATGGAGGTCATCTCTAAGGGTATGACTCTAACCCCTGTATGTGTGTGTGTGTGTGTGTTGTCTAATCCTGGTGCTTCTAGGACCTAACTGCCAGACTAACATCAACGAGTGTGCCTCCAACCCCTGCCTGAACCAGGGCTCCTGCATCGATGACGTGGCCGGCTACAAGTGCAACTGTTTCCTGCCCTACACCGGTACGCCCCCGAGCTGGATAACAGTCGTACTTCCCCCCCTCCACAGGAATCGACTCCTTCATGTATCAATATAACTCTTAAATGACTCTAATCGACTCCTTCATGTATCAATATAACTCTTAAATGACTCTAATCGACTCTTCAATGTATCAATATAACTCTTAAAGAATCCATATAGATACGACACTCCTGCGTAGCCTAGACACTAACTCCTGAAAGAACTAGATACACACACACACACGTTATTCAGACAACAGTGTTGTTTCAGAAAACGTCAGAGCCCTGATGACCTCTACCCGTGTGGAAACATGGATATGTTTTGGTGGTTTTCTATCATATGTGGAAAGATCCACCCCGTCCGTCGGCTGTGTGGGGATAACACGCGTGTTTGGGAATAACATGGTCACGGGCTGTGTGTGTGTGTGTGTGTGTGTGTGTGTGTGTGTTGCTGGGAATTGGGGCCTGGCCCATTCCCTGTCTGGCCACGTCCTGTTTCCTGTCTGCGTCCTGCACAATAGCAGGAAACAGGAAGGCACTTCCTGCCTGGCCTGGTTGCTGTGGAAACAGATAGGGAAGTGGATTGAAACTCGGCTCTAAAACCTCATGTCACTCCTCAGGCAGGGATGACCAGGGGATGAAGTGTCACAGCCAATTGAATTTCCCGTTTCTGCTGAATGTTTTTCAGCAGGCCCAAATTATAATCCAATGTTTTCCAATTTAGAGAGTGCAATGGGGATATGCTGGGGCCTATAACAGAATCATTATCATAAAGCCTACACACACACACACACGCACAGCCAAACGGTGTTCCAGTACAGCTAGCGTACGTAGCGTTAGCCCCTGTGGCAGGCCGGTGATGGTGTTCCCTGTCCCTGTCCCTCCCAGGTGAGATGTGTGAGACCCTGCTGGCTCCCTGCGAGCCCCGGCCCTGTAAGAACGGAGGGGTGTGTCAGGAGTCCGAGGACTACCAGAGCTTCTCCTGCATCTGTCCACAGGGATGGCAAGGTACACGTCCATCCATTCATCAATCCATCCATCCCTCCATCCCTCCATCCATCCATGGATCCATCATAGATTCATTCGAAATGAGAAACTGCCCAAAAGAGATGTCACTAACCCCCCCCCCCCCCCCCCAACCGCCTCTCCAGGTCAGACGTGTGAGATCGACATCAACGAGTGTGTGAAGGGTCCTTGCCGCAACGGCGCCACGTGCCTGAACACGGTGGGCAGCTACCAGTGTGTCTGTCGCCCCGGCTACGCCGGCCAGAGGTGTGAGACAGACATGGACGACTGCAAACCCAGTAAGGACGAACGAATGAAACATATAACATATTGCACGGTTATGGGACATTGCACTATTCCCATGGTTATTGCACAGTACTTTCTCGTATTGCACAGGGGTTGGGGGGGGGGGGGAGGTTACAGAGGGGATTTCCTTTGTACAGCAGCCAGCTGAGGTCCCAGCTGGGCTCTTTTACAGAGGTACTCAGCACAACTGTATCACTTAATCTACTCTCTCTCTCTCTCTCTCTCTCTCTCTCTCTCTCTCTCTCTCTCTCTCTCTCTCTCTCTCTCTCTCTCTCCTCTCTCTCTCTTAGACCCCTGCAGTAACGGGGGTCTGTGCAGGGACGGCGTGGACAGTTTCATGTGTACCTGCCTCCCGGGGTTCCGCGGGGGGAAGTGTGAGGAGGACATCAACGAGTGTGACAGCGCCCCCTGTAGGAACGGAGCCAACTGCACAGACTGTGTGAACAGCTACACCTGCACCTGCCCACCTGGCTTCAGCGGCAGAGACTGTGAGATCAACACCCCCGACTGCACAGAGAGGTACTGCACACACACACACACACACACACACACCCAGACACACACAACCAGAAACACACACACACACACACGCGCACACACACCCACACACACCCACATACGCACACCCACACGCACACACACACAAGCACACACACGCACACATCTGGTTTAAACTCGAGTGAGTCCTCTTCTCCTGCATAGCTTCGTTTTTACATTTGATTTGATTTGTCATGGCGGTCTTAATGAAGGTGATATCTTGGTCTTAATGAAGGTGATATCGTGGTCTTAATGAAGGTGGTCTGTTGTCTTAATGAAGGTGATATCTTGGTCTTAATGAAGGTGGTCTGTTGTCGTAATGAAGGTGATATTTTGGTCTTAATGAAGGTGGTCTGTTGTCTTAATGAAGGTGGTCTGTTGTCTTAATGAAGGTGGTCTGTTGTCTTAATGAAGATCTTAATGAAGGTGGTCTGTTGTCTTAATGAAGGTCTTAATGAAGGTGGTCTGTTGTCTTAATGAAGGTGGTCTGTTGTCTTAATGAAGGTGGTCTGTTGTCTTAATGAAGGTCTTAATGAAGGTGGTCTGTTGTCTTAATGAAGGTCTTAATGAAGGTGATGTGTTGTCCTAATGAAGGTCTTAATGAAGGTGGTCTGTTGTCTTAATGAAGGTGGTCTGTTGTCTTAATGAAGGTCTTAATGAAGGTGGTCTGTTGTCTTAATGAAGGTCTTAATGAAGGTGGTCTGTTGTCTTAATGAAGGTCTTAATGAAGGTGATGTGTTGTCTTAATGAAGGTCTTAATGAAGGTGGTCTGTTGTCTTAATGAAGGTCTTAATGAAGGTGGTCTGTTGTCTTAATGAAGGTCTTAATGAAGGTGGTCTGTTGTCTTAATGAAGGTCTTAATGAAGGTGATGTGTTGTCTTAATGAAGGTCTTAATGAAGGTGGTCTGTTGTCTTAATGAAGGTCTTAATGAAGGTGGTCTGTTGTCTTAATGAAGGTCTTAATGAAGGTGATGTGTTGTCTTAATGAAGGTCTTAATGAAGGTGATGTGTTGTCTTAATGAAGGTCTTAATGAAGGTGATGTCTTGTGTGTTCCATGGCAGCTCCTGCTTCAACGGTGGCACCTGTCTGGACGGCATCAACACCTTCACCTGCGTGTGTCTGCCCGGCCTCACCGGCAGCTACTGCCAGCACGACCTCAACGAGTGTGACTCCAAACCCTGCCTGAACGGAGGCACCTGTCTGGACAGCTACGGCACCTACAAGTGCACCTGCTCTCACGGCTACACCGGAGTCAACTGCCAGGTACTGGCCCACTTCTCTGAGCTTTGTATGGCTCTGTGTGTCTGTGTATTGGTGATTTGTGTATGTTAAGAGAGTGTGTGTGTATGTGTGTGTAGAACCTGGTGAGGTGGTGTGACTCGTCGCCCTGTAAGAACGGAGGCTCCTGCTGGCAGCAGGGCTCCTCCTACACCTGCCAGTGTCAGACGGGCTGGACCGGCCTTTACTGTGACGTCCCCAGTGTCTCCTGTGAGGTGGCAGCCAAGCAGCAAGGTAAAACTGTTCCACCATCTGGAAAAATTTAGGTGTTCTAAAACGTTGGACCAGTTGTGTGGGTGTGGGTGTGGGTGTGGGTGTGGGTGTTTCTGCAGCATGTGCATATGAATGTACGTATGTACACTACTGGTCAAAAGTTTTAGAACACCTCCATCTGGAAAAATTGAGGTGTTCTAAAACGTTGGACCAGTAGTGTGGGTGTGGGTGTGTGTGTAACCATTTGAACCCCCTGGTCTTCAGGCGTGGAGGTGGTCCACCTGTGCAGGAGTTCTGGGCAGTGTGTGGATGCTGGGAACACCCACTACTGCCGCTGCCAGGCGGGCTACACAGGCAGCTACTGCCAGGAGCAGGTGGATGAGTGTTCCCCCAACCCCTGTCAGAACGGGGCCACCTGCACCGACTACCTGGGGGACTACAGCTGTGAGGTATGGAGGTCACACACTAGCTAGACTACAGCTGTGAGGTATGGAGGTCACACACTAGCTAGACTACAGCTGTGAGGTATGGAGGTCACACACTAGCTAGACTACAGCTGGGAGGTATGGAGGTCATACACTAGCTAGACTACAGCTGTGAGGTATAGAGGTCACACACTAGCTAGCCTTTCCACCACTACAAGGTGACGATCCTCTGAAAGGAGCTACACATACACGCACACACACGCACACACACACTCTCGCACGCACACACACACGCACACGCACACGCACACGCACACGCACACACACACACACTCTCACACACACCTCATATTAGTACGGGGCCTATGTTTAACATTGTTGGCCATCTTGAACTAGTATTTGCTTGTTATTCAAATAGCGTTGATGTCCTGGTGTGACGCTCCTCCTGTCTCTCCTCTGTATGTCAGTGTGTGCCAGGGTACCACGGAGTCAACTGCTCCAAGGAGCTCAACGAGTGTATGTCTCAGCCCTGTCAGAATGGAGGCACCTGCATCGACCTCATCAACACCTACAAATGCTCCTGTCCCAGAGGAACACAAGGTACACACACACACACACACACACACACACACACACACACACACACACCTAGCGGCCATCTCGATTGAAAAACCTTCAAGCCCTGCGTCAAATATATACCAACGCAGAAGAGAACAACAACAAGAGCACTAGACCAACTCCTCCCCTTCCCCTCCCAGGCGTTCACTGTGAGATCAACATAGACGACTGTAACCCCCCCGTGGACCCGCTGACCCACGAGCCCAAGTGCTTCAACCAGGGCCGGTGTGTGGACCGGGTGGGGGGGTACCACTGCCAGTGCCCGGCGGGCTACGTGGGGGAGCGCTGCGAGGGGGACGTCAACGAGTGCCTGTCTGACCCTTGTGACCCCCGGGGGTCCTACAACTGTGTCCAGCTCACCAACAGCTACCGCTGCGAGTGCCGGACCGGATACACAGGTACTGACCCCAGAAACCATCACAACCCCCCCCGAAACACCTCCTGTCTCATGAAGACACTATCTGGGTTTTTCTTTTTTCTACTTTGGGTGTTATTGTTGGTAATTGACTGAAGACACATCTCTCTCACTCTTTCACTTTCTCTTTCTCTCTCCCTCTCTCCAGGCCTGCGTTGTGACAAGGTGTTTGATGGCTGTAAGGGGAGGCCCTGTAGGAATGGAGGGACGTGTGCAGTGGCCAGTAACACCCCTCACGGTTTCATCTGCAAATGTCCTCCGGTGAGACCAGAGCGCTCGTGACTCTTTACTCCTCCTGTGTTTCTACGGACGATATCGCATCATTTTCATCTTATTGTACTTTGTAATATTTTGCACTCTTGATTCCACTGTAGTACGACTGGTTCCGCTGTAGTACGACTACCATCACTTTATCACTTTATGACTTTATTATGACTTACTTGACTTATTTTACTTGACTCTATTTTTGTTTTTTGTTTTTATTTATCTGGCTGCAATGCCAATGTTGAGGAACCTAAGCCAAATAATTTGACTCTTGTGGACCTGTACATTGGGAAGTAATAAAAGCAATTCTGATTTGGATTCTAATGATCTGACCGTAACTGACCCCGGTGTCTGTTTGACCCCTGCAGGGTTTCACTGGCTCCTCCTGCGAGTACGACTCACGCTCCTGTGGCAGCCTGAACTGCAGGAACGGGGGCACGTGTGTCTCTGGACAAACTAGCCCCCGCTGCCTGTGCCCTGCGGCCTTCAGCGGGCCCGAGTGCCAGACCCCCACAGACAGCCCCTGCAACGCCAGCCCCTGCTACAACGGGGGTACCTGCCAGGCCACCCCTGACGCCCCCTTCTTCCAGTGCAGCTGCCCCAACAACTTCAATGGCCTGCTGTGTCACATCCTGGACTACTCCTTCCCCGGGGGCTTCGGCCGCGACATCACGCCCCCGTCGGAGGTGGAGGTGAGCTGCGAGATCGCCCACTGCGACGAGTGGGCGGGGAACCACATCTGCGACTCACTGTGCAACAACCACGCCTGCGGCTGGGACGGCGGCGACTGCTCGCTCAACTTTGACGACCCGTGGCAGGACTGCTCGGCGGCGCTGCAGTGCTGGCGCTACTTCAACGACGGGAAGTGTGACGAGCAGTGCAACAGCCCCGGGTGTCTCTACGACGGCTTCGACTGCCAGGGACAGGAGGGACAGTGCAAGTGAGTCCCTGCTCTCAGTCCCACTGTACCTCAGCTCCATGTTTATCCCACTACGCCCCCGTGACAGCAGCTGGTGAAACCCGGGAACGAGTCGGCAACCGATCGAAATGTTTCAGTTTTTTTGTTTTTATTCTTCCACGTTGTTGAAAACGGGACACACTCGCTAGTCAAAGCCAAAACACTGCAACACAATGGATTCAGTGAGTAATCCCCACGACTACCTAGTTAGTGTAGAGTAGTGGGGATTACTCAATGAATCCATTGCACTGCAACGTTTTGACTAGTGAGTGTCTCCGAATAAAAGTCCCAACATTTGGATGGTTGCCGACTTGTGCTTTCACCCATCGCCTGGAGTGTCAATATACATCAATGATTTGTATGGACTCTGTGTATTATATGATGGGGATGTTTAGTGTGTGTAGTCAGTGTGCTCCTCTGATGTATGGTCAGAATATTGACCACGGACGCCTTCTTCCCTCAGCCCTCTGTATGACCAGTACTGTAAGGACCACTATGCGGACGGCCACTGCGACCAGGGTTGTAACAACGCCGAGTGCGAGTGGGACGGCCTGGACTGCGCCAACAACATGCCAGAGAAGCTGGCCGACGGACACCTGGTCCTGGTGGTCCACATCCTGCCGGAGCAGCTGAAGAACGCCTCCTCCTCCTTCCTGAGAGAGATCAGCAGCGTCCTCCACACCAACGTGGTGTTCCGCCGCGACGCCAACGGGGAGCCCATGATCTTACCCTACTACGGGAGCGAGCAGGAGCTGGCCAAGCACAACGTCAAGCGCTCCATGGAAGGATGGCCCGACTGGGCTGGGGGGCCCGCCAACCTGCTGGGCCAGGTGAAGGACAGCGTGACGTCCATGGTCAACCCGCGCAGGCGTAGAGAACTGGACCCCATGCAGGTCAAAGGGTGGGTACGCGCGCATTGTGTAGAACAGACATGATTCTCTAGATGTTGAATGAAGAGAATTATTCCACCCAGGTGTGTACATCTCTCTCTGCAAAGTGTTCCACCCCCACAGAATAGTCTGATGTTGGAGACGAAGAGGATGACGTTTAACCCTTTCATCTCCTCTGCCAGGTCGGTGGTGTACCTGGAGATTGATAACCGCCAGTGCTACCAGCAGTCCACGGAATGTTTCCAGAGCGCCACGGACGTGGCGGCGTTCCTCGGAGCCCTGGCCTCCAGTGGGAATCTCAACGTTCCCTACATCGAAGCTGTCACCAGTAAGGACCCAATAACTCTACTTCCTGGGTCACCAGTAACAACCCAATAACTCTGCTTCCTGGGTCACCAGTAAGGACCCAATAACTCTGCTTCCTGGGTCACCAGTAAGAACCCAATAACTCTGCTTCCTGGGTCACTGTTGCTTCACAAACGTGACAGCAGCCTGTGAAACCCGGGAACAAGTCGGCAACCGATCAAGTGTTCAGACTTTTATTCTGAAACTGTGTTCCCGGTTTCACGGGCTGGTGTTACAAATGTTCCACCTCCACCTCCATTGGTTGGAAGGGTTTCCTTCATAGTCCCCTGTCTGAGCCGTCTGTCCCATCTGCTGCCTCCCCCCCCCCCTTCCCCTTCTCCAGGTGTAGGCCCCCCCCCACCGCCCCCCGAGCTCTATCCCATGTACGTGGTGTTCCTGGGCCTGGCGGTCCTGGGCTTCGTCTGCCTGGGGGTGCTGGTGTCTCGTAAACGGCGGCGCGAGCACGGACAACTCTGGTTCCCTGAGGGCTTCAAAGTGTCGGAGCCCAGCAAGAAGAAACGCAGGGAGCCCGTAGGAGAGGACTCTGTGGGACTGAAGTAAGTTCTCAACTCGATAGCCTATACAACTGTGTGTGTGTGTGTGTGTTCAAGTGTGGCTGATCTAACTGATCTTTCTCCCTTGTCCATCAGGCCACTAAAGAACTCTGACATCTCTCTGATGGACGACAACCAGAATGAGTGGGGAGAGGAGGAGCCAGACTCCAGGCGGTTTAGGGTAAGAGTGCATAGTACATACACATCCTACACAGGCACGCATTAAGTCATGCATTTTCCTTGTTTCCTATGCTGGTTTCCTATGCTGGTTTTGTTATGCTGGCTTCCCCTGTATGTGATCGGTGTGTCTAAATGGACGGTGGTGGTGTGTTAGTTTGAGGAGCAGGCGATGCTGGATCTTGACGACCACACGGACCACAGGAAGTGGACGCAGCAGCACCTGGACGCGGCCGACCTGCGCGTCCCCTCCATCGCCCCCACGCCCCCCCAGGGAGAGATGGAGAACGACTGCATGGATGTCAACGTCAGAGGCCCAGGTGTGTACCCCCCCCCCCCCGTTCCTCCATCCCCCCGACACAAGGATGACTTTAAAAGTGATATTTGATAGGACTTTTTTCTGTCTTCTTCTTCTATCGTCTACACCAGAGTTAAACATTTAACATTCAAGTCATGTCAACTTCTTTAAAAAATTGGTTTAGAGAACACCGACTGAAAAAAAGTGTTATTATTGTTAGCATCGTTATCGCCGTTACTGTTTTTTCTCCTTTTCCTAACATGTCGTCTCTTCACTCTCTCCTTCTGTCCTCCAGATGGCTTCACTCCTCTGATGATCGCCTCCTGCAGTGGAGGAGGACTGGAGACGGGGAACGTTGAGGAGGAGGAGGACCCCTCGGCGGAGATCATCTCCGACTTCATCTACCAGGGCGCCAACCTGCACAACCAGACAGACCGGACGGGGGAGACCGCCCTGCACCTGGCCGCTCGCTACGCCCGCTCCGACGCCGCCAAGCGTCTCCTGGAGTCCAGCGCAGACGCCAACGTCCAGGACAACATGGGTCGCACCGCGCTACACGCTGCAGTGGCCGCAGATGCTCAGGGAGTGTTCCAGGTACTGACCCCTGACTCACTCACCTCTGGACCCCTAATCCCTAATCCCTCACCTCTGGACCCCTAATCCCTCACCTCTGGACCCCTAACCCCTAATCCCTCACCTCTGGACCCCTAACTCCTGACCCCTAACCCCTGGAAGGGACCATCTTGTTTACAAACTGAGATATCAAAGTGCTTTACATGAAAAAAATCATAATGGATAGAAGTACATTAGAAAAGGCAGCGTAGATGTTAGTACAAGCAGCTTTATATTTGGACTTATAAAGGTCTGAGGTTTTTCCATCGCTGTACTGTATGTGTTGATAAATCAAAGCTCTTGTTTGTTTTGTTTGTTTTTTCAGATACTAATCCGAAATCGGGCCACTGATCTTGACGCCCGCATGCATGACGGAACCACCCCGCTAATCCTGGCCGCCCGGTTGGCTGTGGAGGGCATGGTGGATGAGCTTATCAACTGCCATGCTGATGCCAATGCCATCGACGACTTCGGTAGGTTGCACTAAGCTGCTCCTCATCTCTTCCATCTTCACACGGTGGGACTAGCACGGCTCAGGAATGTGCAGGATATTTATACTAAATCCCTACCTACCCCCCCCACCCCTGTCCCCCCCTCTCCCTCCCTCCAGGTAAATCTGCTCTTCACTGGGCTGCGGCTGTAAACAATGTTGATGCTGCCATGGTGCTGCTGAAGAATGGTGCCAACAAAGACATGCAGAACAACAAGGTGAGGACAATGGCTGCTGTCCTAGACATAGTGGTGTGTGTGTGCGTGTGTGTGTGTGTGTGTGTGTGTGTGTGTGTGTGCGTGTGTGCGTGTGTGCGTGTGTGCGTGTGTGGGTGTGTGGGTGTGTGCGTGTGTGGGTGTGTGGGTGTGTGGGTGTGTGGTTGTGTGGGTGTGTGGGTGGGTATCACAGTGCGTGTCTGGGTGACAGGAGGAGACTCATCTGTTCCTGGTGTATGTAGTGGTGTGTCACAGTGTGTGATTGTGTGTGTGTGTGTGTGTGTGTGTGTGTGTATGTATGTATGTATGTATGTATGTAGTGGTGTACTCACAGTGTGTGTGTGTGTGTGTGTGTATGTAGTGGTGTATGTGTGTATGTATGTATGTAGTGGTGCATGTATGTATGTAGTGGTGTATGTATGTATGTATGTAGTGGTGTATGTATGTATGTAGTGGTGTACTCACAGTGTGTGTTTGTGTCTGGTGACAGGAGGAGACTCCTCTGTTCCTGGCAGCCAGAGAGGGCAGCTACGAGACGGCCCGGGTGCTTCTGGAGCACTTTGCCAACCGCGAGATCACGGACCACCTGGACCAGCTGCCCAGAGACATCGCCCAGGAGCGCATGCACCACGACATCGTCCGCCTGCTGGACGAGTACAACCTGGTGAGGAGCCCGGGCCTCCACAACGGCCCCCTGAGTGCCAACAGCTTGTCCCCGCCTCTCTGCTCCCCCAACGGCTACCTCAGCAGCCTCAAGCCCACCGCCGCCGCCAAGAAGGTCCGTAAGCCCGGCTCCGGAGGGAAGGGAGGGAAGGACGGAGGGAAAGACATGAGGGTGAAGAAGAAGAAGTCCCTGGACGGGAAAGGCACCCTGCTGGACAGCTCAGCTGTCCTCTCTCCCGTCGACTCCCTGGAATCACCTCACGGCTACCTGTCTGACGTAGGGTCCCCACCCATGACCTCCCCCTTCCGCCAATCTCCTCCCATGTCGCTCAACCACCTGCAGGGCAGCGTTGACACCCACATGAGTCAGCTGGGCATGAGTCAGCTGGGCATGTGCAAGGGCCAAGAGGTGCGGATGCCCTACGACCCCAACCCGCCCCGCCTCTCCCACCTGCCCGTGTCTAGCCCCAATAGTCAGGGCGGCATGAGCATGGCGATGGGCGGAGCCGGGGGCCGAGGGGGGCAGTGTGATTGGCTGTCCAGGATGCACCAAGGCCTCGGGCAGCAGGGTGGGTTCAACCAAGGGCCACCCATGTCCCACAGCATGCTGGGGGCCCTCCACGGGGTGCCCACCGCCACCCTGTCCCAGATCATGGGTTACCAGGGCCTTCAGACCAGCCACCTGGGCACGCCACCCCACCTCCTGCAGCAGCAGCTCCTCTCCCACCAGAACCAGCAGCTCCAGCAGCAGAACTCTTCCTCCACCACGGCAGGGCAGCCTCTCGGTGCAGGACAGCCTCTGGGCCAGAGCTTCCTGAGCAGTGAGCTGAGCGGCTCAGACATGCAGGGGAACGGTACAGGCCGCTCAGTGCCCATCCACACCATCCTTTCCCAGGAGACCCAGATCATGGCCACCCAGTTCCTCACCCCGCCCTCCCAACATAGCTACTCCGGCCCCATGGACAACACACCCAATCACCAGCTGCATGTGCCCGACCACCCCTTTCTGACCCCCTCTCCTGGGTCCCCTGACCAATGGTCCAGCTCATCTCCACATTCCAACATGTCTGATTGGTCAGAAGGCATTTCAAGCCCTCCCATGAGCATGCATTCTCACATTGGCCTTATACCTGATCAGTTTAAGTAAGGAGCGTCAGGAGGGATATTCTCACATTGGCCTTATCCCTGATCAGTTTAAGTAAGGAGCGTCAGGAGGGACATGGACAGAGGAACTCTTCAATGAAAAAAACCAACAAACAAACTTTCTAAAGGACAAAAAGATAAGAGCAGACCTGACTGAAGATTCTCTTTTTTTATTATCAATTTTTATACTAACGACAAGAACTTTTTAATTAATTTTGTATTTATTTATGTACTTTTTTGACATGGAATATAAAGAAGATGCTTTTATATTTATGCTTTTTAAATTTGTTGAAGGGAACTTGGGCTTGAGACCACTTTCTGTGTATGGGGAGATTAGGAACAGGATGTCAGGAGTGTGCCATAGAGAGACTCCTTTTTGTGTAAACACTGGCTATTTATTTGTCTTATGTTGCGCTGTTCACTGGATTGTGCATCAATTTTCACTGTTCTATTCTGGACGTGCATTTGTCTGCATGATGTTTTGTAAACAAATATTTGTTGTTGTTTTTTTCTGAATTTTATAGAATGTTTGTTGCTAAATGTTTCAGTATTAATTAATTAGATGTATAACCTCCTTGTCTTTTTTAACTGAAGCAAGTTTGTTACTGAACTACAATACATTTAAGTCTTAACACTGAGTAGGTGCTGGAGAATGATGGATGGATGATCAAATCTATGTCTTAAAATGTGTTTTCAACTGCCATCTCAATGGTTGAGAACCCCCTGGGAAATTGGGTTAACTGAAAGTGAATCCAAATGTTGGCCCTGAGCCAGCTTTAGCTCCTAATGATCTAGGATAGAGTTGTTGGGTAACAGAGAACAGCTCTTGGACCCAGGATGAGGGGGTTGGGGGGTGAGGAGGTGGTTTGGGCTCAGGCGGCGGAGTCCCCCCCCATCTCTACCTACTCCTGATCCTTGTTCAATAATATGGCTGTTGATCTATAAAGAGTTTGATTATGCCCTGGCCAAGAAATTTCACATTTTCTTTGTGACATTGTGATGTGTCACTGTGATTGTGCTATTCTATGGCAAATAAGTCATATTTGTGTGAGATTCCCTGTGTCCTCAAAGTAGAGGATTGTGTGTGTGTGTGTGTGTGTGTGTGTGTGTGTGTGTGCGTGTGTGTGTGTGTGTGTGTTTGTACAGTATGTACAGTATGAGAGAAATGAGAAAGTTCCTTTTGTGTGTTTGATCGCCTGCACTGTGTGATGAGTGTGGTATTGGTGTCTGCTCTGTCATGTTTTATAAACTAGACCAGATAAAGTGTTTTTAAAAATGTAATGCAAACTTAAAGTGATATACATGCAAAATTGTTGTAGTTTGCAAACAAAGTATTTCCTGTTAAAATGAAATGTAAATTATCCTCTTGATTCAATAAAGGGCACTGCTAAGCTTTCAGCTACGGTTTCACTATTCATTCTATCTGAAATCCCTAGGGGCTGACAGCTTGATTCTACTAGACAATAGGAATGAATATGTTTATGTTCAAATTTGGTGCTGTCGGTTACAGCGAAGCCCTGTGGGTAGGCATATGGCACCCTCTAGTGGACACATTGAAAATAATGGGAGTGTTTGTCTCTGAGACTGTCACCTTCTGAATTGATTGCTGATAATAAAAAAATCACAGCCAGGTAGTGAAATAAGCGGTGCAGGTAACAAACAGGAAAGATTACAGTTATTACTTGAACAATAGCAATGGAATTCCAAACCCAATAAGGGTGCACGGAATGTTGCAAGATTAGCATTGTGATGTATGACATGTTTCTTGTACTTCACACAAATGGTGGAATGTTCAAAACTCCATTTGGTAATATCCATTTCAAACCAATTTTCTAAGTTGTGATGACGACTACAGTTTTTAAGGTACACAGACATAATATGTATAAAAATGTTCACCTGAGTCCCAAGATTCCTACGGTGTGAATATCTAAGCTGTGACATTTATAGTTTGTTGAAATATTCAGTGTTGTTTGAAAACCATGCTCCCCATTCACACAAATGGTAGAATGTTCAAAACTCCACTCTAGCAGCAGTTGGTCATTTCCATTTTAAACCCATTTTCTAACCTGTGACCGCGACAACAGTTTATAAGGTACACAAAACACTATATGGGTCATTCTTTTAATAGGGTGCCTTTTCCGTCCCCAGTTTTTACAAATCATGTTTGAATACTAATTCCATTAGTTTTTTCATGTATAGTCAATTGTTATTTATTATGAATACAATGATATGGGCTTCTAAGTTAAGTAAGTACATTTTAAAAGCTTTGGTTAAAGATGTAATTGGGATTTTGCCAGTGTTGTTCATTCAACTTCAATCTATAAAATAACTAATAAAAACATATACATTTCCAAATATGTTATTATTATTTAATTTTCCTATCTATTGAATCAAATATAGTTTTTATAAATAAAAATAAAAAAGAGCTGTGTTAATGTCCCTTTAAAAAACAAAACATATTTCTCAATCACATCACTCTCTGAGGTGACATCACATCAGTGGAGGGAAATTCAAATGTGGTAAGCTGTGTGATTTTCTACCTCTTTTACCATCTGATTTTGATTTTTTTATTAAGTGAGTTTAATGTGGTTGACCATAACGTGTCCACCATGTTAGACCTATATTGAGGAGATCAATCAATGAATAATTTTAAAAAATTTGCTACCCCCCAATGTATGCACGTGCCATTTCCTCCACTAGATGGCAAACGTTACCATAGAACAAGGGCGCCTGTCTGCAAGAGTTTTATTTCTCTGTCTGCTATGACACTGACAGACAGGAACATGGGCATAATGTCTGCATGCAACTTGAATAGAAACTTATTGTAGCGACTAGATGGAACCAACCGTAAAAGTCGCTGAGTGACACAAGGAGGGTCTTGGTTGATACTTGTATGACACGCCAAAAACAATTAGCTGAGATCAAAAAACAAGTTTCATAGCATTTATTGACTAGGAAAATCAAACGTACGTACAAAAATAAGTGATCAAAGCCAGAAATAACGATCGAAGCGTTCAGGTATTTCAGATGCATACAAAGACATACCAATGCGTTTAGATATGTGAATCCATTCAAAACAATCCGAACAATGCGCTCAACAAAAATACAGCAACCCTGGCTACACTCTCTCTCTACTCCTGCTGTACAGGGGCCTGTTCCTACAAAGCCGATTAAATCCGATCCGGGTTTAAATCAGATCCAGGCGCTAATTTCAGATCGCGTTCTGTTCCATCAATGTGGCTCAAATAATTCGCTGCTTGGTTGCTATGCAACCAATCCTTCAGAACAAACCTGGTAGGGACCAGGGCTGTGTTCGGAATGGCATACTAGCATACTACTCATACTAGATATGACATAGATTTGAGTATGCGAGAGCGTTCACACTGTACAGTATGCAATATTTAAGTGTGCAAGTAATTTAGTATGTATACTATATTTTCTGAATTATTTAAGTAAGATATGACTGGACTCTACTGGCGTACTGAATCCCCAAAATGTATTGCGCGTCCAGAGTTGCCAGATAGGGCGGGTTACCGCCAAATGAGCTACTGGATTTAGAGGTTATAGACAGGTTAAGCTGTAAATTGTCAATCCCATCTGGCAACCCCTCTTCAGCCTCGTCAAACTCGTCATACAGCCGATAGCCTGGGGACTGAAAGCTTGCAATAAACATATTTTTTTGCACAGATTTGAGTGTGCAGATGCTGCTTTTTTGCGCTCTATGTGATACTCTTCAGCTGCAGCACCCCAGCTAAGTCTGATCACGATGAGCGGTGGTATTTTCACTATATTGGGAATTAACATGGTGAAATGCATTCTTAGACATGTCTGCGTCGTCATGATTACAAAGATGCCACTTGAAATGCATGACATCCAATTTTATTCGTGTCTTACACACACGTTCGCCTAGTATTTGACTGCCTGTAGCCCAATCACGAATGGTCCCAGTATTGTAGCTTCAGACGGACACGTTGGTTGTTATTGTGCTTGCTGCAGCAAGCCCACGATATGTTATTGCTCATATATATTTATTTTAATCCTGTTCTTTTACCAACTGCTAAGACAACAATATAGTTAGCTAGTTACTTGAGCTAGCTAAAGATATTGGGCCCCCAAATCATTTTACAACTTGTTGTAATTATGTTACGATGTTTCTGTCGAACTGTGAAGGCATGTAAGCAACGCAGGGTTTGTTCGTAAATTCGCTCTGAGAGCGCCGGAGCGCACACTGGGTTCAACGTCATAAAGGGACCAGGTAATTTGATTGGACAAGAGGCATTCCATGAGTGCTGATCAGAATTCCAGGGCGAATTTACGAACGCAGCCGTAATGTAGCTAGCGAACAGACGACGGAATAAAACCTTCAGATCAGATAAATAAACGGGTTATTTTGATAAACTGGACACATTTTGGGAACGTGGTTACTTTCTCGCCTGAAAACATTAAAACTTAATATGTTACGGCCTGAATCAAGCGGTCAAATGTGGCAGCACCCCAGAACAGACGGACACAGAGACTAGGGTAATAACAAAATATATTTATTAAAGGGGTTAGGCAGAGAATGGTCGTAGGGCAAGCGGGGGTCAGGCAGGGGGAGTAGTCGGCAGGCAGGCAGGGGGTTAGGTAGGAGGGGGTAGTCGGCAGGCAGGCAGGGGCTTAGGCAGGAGGGGGTAGTCGGCAGGCAGGCAGGGGCTTAGGCAGGAGGAGTAGTCGTTAGGCAGGCAGGAGGGTAGGCAGGGCAGGCAGGCAGGAGTGGACTGGTGGAGGAGAGAAAACAAACAACGGTGAGAAAAATAATAAAACAACTGAGAAAAATAAACAAGTCTAATTTCGGATATATATATATATATATACACTGGGGACAAACGAGGGAGCGAGACGACTAACTACATAGGATCAGATTGATCAAGCATCAGACGGCAGGTTGTGGGGCCTTTTATGCAGGTCTCTCCTCCTGAGATTGTAAACACCTGCTGGAGCCGGCGCAGCTGTCCCAGATTGGGCCTGATTGGACTCAACGAGCGGTGCCGAGGTGGAAACGAGTGGAGCCGAAGCGGGATCCACAACATAATATGCCATAAAATGACATGTTAACACTGTAGAGCCAAAATTACAGTTAAGTAGGACCGCTGCGCAGTCTAGTATCTTCATTTCGACAATCGGTTCTTCTGGGCTCTTTATGTCTGCAAGCACGCGCCCAAATCAAGTATTTCCAAACCGGTGTTCTGTGAACACTGATGACACAAGGCTGATTCCCGTTCGAGGAATCACTTGAGGCTTGAATCCCAATCACGAGTTGCCTGAACAAGGCTTTTATTTTAATCGCGGATATACTAATCAACGTACGTGGAATAGCCCCCTGGTTAACAGGTGCTTATATTAACCTCAGAATATCACTGCCCATAACCATGTGACTTCTGCAAGGTCTCAATACTGTGATCAAATCAATAACAAAAATAAACGAACAATCAAACAATCAAAATAACCAAAATATAAACTCAAAACCATTCACCATTTATACTAAATGTGACAGGGTTTCATTAAAAGGTCCCCATCTCGGCAGTTGTGAAACCTCGCAATCGAGCCAAACAAGTCTTGTTGTGAAAAAAAATGTTTTCCGGTTTTTGGCATCCACGACAAACGAAGCGATGAAGAACCCACTCGATATCATATCCAACAGTTTTACATTCACTAAATACCTACATTTAGTTAGCAAAGTCGGTGGGGGATATTATTCGTATTAGTGTGGCAGTGTGTGTAGCCACGCCCACCCCAGCTGTATGTAAGGAGCCATGTGTGTGCGTCTGGACCTGTTGACAAATTTACAAGATGGAGGCTGCTCTCGCTAATGCTATCAACAGAATTTCAAAAGCAGGCAGAAATATCGACAGTGGGCAATTAATGAACTCCTTCATACTGGACTATACATAACGGGAACTCCGAACTCCGAATCTGACGATGACAGATGACAACGGAATTTCAGACATTGATCGTCGTCTGCAGACAGACCTTCTGCTGTGTTCTTGGGTAAGTTTTAGTGAGTTACATGTGTTGTTTACTAGGATTTTGTATTGTTTACTTAGGATAGCCAAACAGTTATTTGATGTTTTGTGAGTAAGGTAGATAGCCCCGTTGTTAGCATCAGTTATCAGACCACTGAAACTGCTCACCACAATTATGCCACCCCTCTCCAAAACGAATGAAATGGTGGGAGGAAGAAATACATTGTCAAAGATAAAACATAATGAATAAATACATTTGTTGCAGACCTACTAACATGTAACATACTGTACAGTATGTTTCATGCACCATTTTAGTGTGTTTGTGTGTACCAGCTAGCCAAACAAGTGTTAGCTTGTTAGCTAGCTAGCTAGCTTTGTTAGAGATGTAATAGATTATAGAAAAAGTAAATGCTTTTGTAATGAACGGTAATGTTATGTGGAATCAAAAATAATGATTAATTCATTGATATGTAGATTTGCTGTAGAATAATACTGTGAATTGAAATGATTTCACTAGCCAACTTCTGTAATACAGTACACTGAGTCTATGGAAAACCTCCACTAGCAGTGTGTCCACACCTCTGACCTGAAATTTGTGTTACAGAATGAGGAGGTGAGAGGTTCTGAGAGATGACACCTTGATGAGTCACCAGCACTTCAGGTATTTGTCATTGTCATTGTATAAGCAATTCTATTTTATGAAGATAGTAGTAGGCTATTTTGCAAAAGTGGTGTTGGTAACAGTGGGCAATCATTTTAAATGTACTGTCTTCTTTTTTATTACAGCTTTGATGCCCAGATGGGATGGGAAGGAACTACACCGAAGTCCCACTAGATGCTTTATGGACTATAATGATAAATGCATCCACACAGACACAACATTATACTTTTTTACCATTCTATTATTGTGTTGCTCAATTGTATCTTGCCTAATTTTTTCCATTGCCATGAATTTTACTCTCTTGTACTTGTAATGGGATGTAATAAACTTTTGGCACACATGGCAATAAAAAATCATGAATCTTGAATTATTATTATTATTATTATTATTATTATTATTTAGCTATTTAAATGTGTCAGCCCTGCAATTTTGCTTCCTGAGGGTTAGCTGACAACCCCACTGACAGATGACAGGTAGGTAATGAGTAGTGTAATGGGGGAGTGGTTGTCTTGAGGGAGTGATTATTAGGGTGGAGTTAACCAGCTATTGTTCCCACCCATTACCTCTGTGAAAAACGTCTCTGAAGACTTCAAAGTCTGGATATCTCAGTACGGTGGTTCAGGGGGTATCACCATTAAAATATCCATGACTTCTTCAACTTGTTTCAGATTTCAATGTGTATGACACATCATTTTAAAGTTTACAATCTACCCTTTCATAATCTGGAAAAAACTGAAAAAATGTTTTTGCCCTACTTGGGGACTTTTTAACCATGCCCTGTCACAAATACACAATAAATCACATTCATGGCTCCTATTTTCCAGCCATTAATTATTACGTAATTACATAATAATAACTCACATAACACAAAAATAGGGGACATGAAGCAAGAAAAGCACAATAATCCAAGAATAGTTTCATAAGTCCATGAATTTATTTCTTCCTGCAAAAGTGATTTTACCATCATGTGTCTGTCAGTCAAAGTCAAAGTCAAGGTCAGAGTCAAGATGTCACACCAGCTACGCCTCATCCAGCATCATCTGATGGAAGTTGATGAACATCGTCAGGATAGACAGGCCTGCTTCCGGTTGAGTGATGTAGAGGAAAGTCGCATCGTGCGTGTGCTCCATTTCCTTTTGCATATCCGTTTTCATAAAGCCACTTTTCAGTATTTATTTTTATATATCTTATTTATTAACATCCCTAGACCACAACTTGTTAAGATGAGCAGGCAGACTTCACGAGCAACGAGTAAAAACACTACTCAAACGTCGACTTCGCCATCCCTGCCTGATCCCACCAAAATGGCGGGTGCTAGTAGCGATATGCTAGCTTCAGCCCCCCTCACAATCGACACCCTCATCAAAGAACTTGAAAAGTTTGGCAGCAGAGCTTACCTCATCCCTGGATGCTTCCCTGATGACATCTCTAGCTCCAATCAAAACATCTTTGGATTCCATTCGCTCCACTGTGTCTACGCATAGCTCCACCATTAGCGACATGGAAACTGCCCTCACCGATCACAGTGACAGGATCACGGGGTTGGAGAACGAGGTGTCCACTCTGCAGGCGAAGCTAACCTCTGCGACCGCGGAGTACGACTCGCTTCAAACTAAAGTGTAGGATTTGGTATTGTTATGACACGGGGGCGAGGGGGCTCAAGGACACGACAATGGAGGCAGGATACTGTGAAGCCCCG
Organism: Nansenia antarctica; assembly: GCF_963989245.1. NCBI lineage: Eukaryota > Metazoa > Chordata > Actinopteri > Argentiniformes > Microstomatidae > Nansenia > Nansenia antarctica. Next base: position 45,534,747 of record NC_137689.1, on the reverse strand, counting down.
TAGGGTATTTATTTACAGTGTAGGGGGGGGGGGGGGAAAGGGGATGATGAGTCCGGGGGTTTCAGCCTGGCGGGCTGGGGGTAGTGGCTGGCGTGGGCTGTAGAGGAACAGAGAAAGAGGGTAAGTCTCAATGGTAGGCTAGGACAAAGGTAAGTGCACAATAAAAAGGCACAAGGGAATTTGTATACGGGAAGAATACAAATTGCAAAAAAATAGTATCACTGTTACGACCTGCAGTCAGTGTTACTTACCAGTGAGCTTGTTGATTCATTCATTACTATGCTAGCACAGAGATACGGTGTAAGTTCTGTATTGTCCTAGAACTAAGATTAAAGACTCTGATTATAACCGTATCCGCATGATCATTTTAACAACACAGTAATCTCAGACAATGGCCCACCCTTCTCGGGACTTGACTTTCAGACCTTCGCGAATGACTGGGACTTCCGACATGTAACGTCATCACCATACCACAGCCAAAGCAATGGCAAGGCGGAGTCAGCTGTTAAAATAGCCAAAACACTGCTAAAGAAGACGGCGTTGGCAGGAGAGGACCCATGGAAGGCAGTGCTGGCATGGAGAAACACTCCAACGGAGGGACTTGACAGCTCCCCAGCTCAGCGACTCATGTCCAGACGCACGCGAACACACCTGCCCTCCAAGGACCTTCTGCTTCAACCTCTGGTAGTGCACAATGTGATAGAAAAAAAGCAAACAAAGGGGCTTATTTCAAAACACCACTATGATGCACATGCCCATGACATGCCAGTGATCATTCAAGGGGAGACAGTCCGAGTCTTGCTACAACCCAATGTACCCAACAGTGCATGGGCGCTTGGCATTTGCACTGACCAGAAGAGTGACAGGTCATATGAAGTGATGGTACATGGTAAAACATACCGAAGGAACAGGAAACACATCCGTCCAGTGGACGAAACACTCCGACTATCACCGCCTCAGAACCCTGAAGGAGAGGACGACTGGGGTACATGGGGTCGAGCTGAAACTAATCCCGACGAGTACGCTCCAGCACTGGATGAAGACACAGTCCAGCCGGCAGACCCTGAGCCTCAAGGTCTCCGGCAGACCAGAACCAGGTCCAACATCAAGCCACCGGAGAAATATACCAAAGACTATGTGACTTAATGTTAGAGTTAAAGACGATGTTTTCATAATGTTAAATGATAAGAGTTAGATGTTCTGTATAATTCTGTATATGAACCTTGTATCACTGTGTAAACTCTACAGCCTGTCTCTGGGCTCTGTTAATGATTGTGTGAACCTTGTACTCTGGACTCTGTTTGTGAACTTTTCCTCCCCTGCTTATCAGATTTCCATGACACTTTTCGAAGACAGGTTTTGGTCGCTCACGGCCACATCTGTTAATGATTCGTTCTGAACACCACCCTCCTTTTCTAGGACTCTGATAGGATCACAAACTGCCTCCTCTTTTCCATTCTGAGAGAATAAATAAACTGGCTTACAGGAGGAGAGATTAGTATGATTATGGGGTCTCTCTCTCAGGAGAGGCCCTATATTCGTCCTCCTTGCAAGTAAATAATAATCATGATTGATTCCGTGTCTCTTTGTTGTTTAAAGTCTACTACGGTCTGTTTGAACTAAGCGATGGGTTAGCATGGCCTGATTTACAACCGGGCTGACCAGAATATAGCATTTAAGCCCAGAACCAACCCGACACTTAACAATAATAATCCCCCCCCCCCCCAAAAAAAAAGAAGAAAAAAAAAAGAAGAGGAATGATAATGGAATGTTTATTATCTTATTTACTGTTCATTGTTTATTGTTTATTGAGTGGCCACTGTAAGGACTAAATGTTTAAGTTCAGTACCTCTGAGAGAATCGCTTCATTGATTATGTGAAAGGAGATGTTACGAGAGTTGACCTGCAGGTGGCACCACTGCAGTCAGTGTTACTTACCAGTGAGCTTGTTGATTCATTCATTACTATGCTAGCACAGAGATACGGTGTAAGTTCTGTATTGTTCTAGAACTAAGATTAAAGACTCTGATTATTAGTGATGGCGAGATGAAGCCGACGCTTCGTAGCGTGTGTCGAGTAACCGAGGCAGATTTTGGTGGTGCGCGTATCGAGGCGTGTGTTGATGACGTATGGTAAGAGCGAAGCTTCGCCTGCCGGCCGTACCACGTGACCGATTCGGGAAATGTGTATAAACTTGCTGTTGTTTTTCTATGTACCCCAGCTTCATCTGTGCCCTGTGAAAGGATCTTTTCAAAAGCAGGTGAAATCGTCTCAAAAGAAAGAAACCGCCTGAAGCCCAGCACTGTGGAGAAGTTGTTATTTTTAAATAAAAATGAATAAATGAATATAATGTTGTTGTTCCTAGTAACACAAGCACATTTATTCAATTCAAAGCTTCACACACCAAAGCCACGGTGTCATTATCACTCTGCCTGCTATACATTTATTGTCGTTGTCTGTCTTACATGTAACGATTAATTGAGTATCAAGGACCCCAATTGAAATAAGCCAGTGGCTTTCTTGGGTTTTTATCCTGTTAGTTGACCTTGTATGTAATATGTACTTTCATGTACCTACTTCTGCAATTCTTCTAATAAAGTTTTCAATCAATCAATCAAAAAGTCCACATGATGGCGCAGTAGAGCAAATGAAGCAACACGAAGCTTCGGTCCATGTGTGACGCAATTGGATGGAAAGCTTCAACAGTTCATGAAGCTTCATCTCGCCATCACTACTGATTATAACGGTATCCGCATGATCATTTTAACAATCACGAGTAAAGTACACGACTGGAATCAGATACTACTTGCCAGGCCATTCTGAGGCTATGTCCACACCAATACGTTTTTTTGATAAACGTTTTTTGTATATAAAAACATCACCTTCCAGACGAGCACGTTTATAAAATATCTGCATCCAGATGCATACGTATGAACGCAATATAAACGCTGTCATTGAGCATTCCACACCAGTAGTCGGCGATATAATTTTAACCCCATAGCTCCGCTGGCCAATCAGACGCCAGGAAAAGCTAAAGCGGTTCTTCCGCGTTACATCCGCGAAATACAAAATTCCAATCGTAAACAACATGCCGCCTCGGGGAGTAAAGGAGTCGTTCATTTGGACAGACAGTGAAGTAGAAGTATTGTTGAGTTTAACTATTGAGTACAAAGTACAAAAAACATATGCAACCATTGACTGGGAGTCTTGCCATTTTCGCAGTGTTTGAAACTTTTTGTTGGACAGCTCCTATGTTTGTAAATCCGTCAAGATGACATTTTATTTATTTTCTTACAATATTTTGTATGCACTGCAACATTACCCAGTGAAAAAATAAAATAAACATTCTTTATTGTACCTTTGAATTGTATGTCGTAATTATTATGTCGCAAATAATAAACAAAAATGTCTTCACTTGCAGAAATAAGAGTGTAATAATCTACTGTGGCTCTCTACATTGTCATATTGTAGATGTTCTCCATGTCCATTTGTTGCTGTCGGTGGTAGTAGAGGAGCAACAGTACATTTTGCTGTAAAAGCCCAATCAAGCTCAATAGCTTCTGCAGCACGAACGCAACAACCCTGTAAGGCGCCATTGTTGTTGTTGTTGTTGGCTGGGTTAGCACATGCGGGTTACAGAAAACAGCTGCACTGCGCATCATCTACGCGCATGATGACGTGACGAATACAAAAAACTCGTCTATCTCGTCCAGACGTCAAAAAATATACAGCGTTTTTTAAGGATCTTCACTCTGGCAGGCGTTTTTAAACATCTTCGTTTTCAGAGGGCAAAAACTCGTTTGCGTCTGGACGAACCCCCCAAAACGAATAGAAAAATCCACGTTTGTCAAAAAAACTTATAGGTGTGGACAGGGCCTTAGGGAAGAACTGACGATGAGTGAAGGGAAGTCCAGAGTAGAAGTAGGCAGAGGGTTGATTGGGAGTGGAGACAGGTGTGCTGGTTTGGCTGATGATCCAATTAGCGGGGACAAGCCTCACCTGCGGCGGAGAGCACGCTGTGCTCGAGCTGTGGGGGCGGGGGAGGGTGTGTGTGGAGGCCCAGCCGTAACAGGTATCCCGCTCCAAACGGCAGAACATAGAGTGGTGGGTTTACCCGAGGACATAGAGGGTGAAAATGCTAGGCAGTTCATGTCAGCCCTGTTCCGCGAGGTGGTGGGTGCAGATTCGTTCCCTGAGCCCCCAGAGCTTGACCGCGCTCACCGGAGTCTGAGGTCCAGGCCCCGTCATAGTGAGATTCCACCGCTACATGGAAAAGGAGCTGGTTTTTCAACGGGCCAGAGAACACCGCGATGTTTCCTACCAGGGACATTCCATCAAATTCTACGAGGATTTCAGCCCGGTCACTGCGAAGAAACGAGCTGCTTTCAATAACATCAAGTCCGCTCTCTACAAGAAAGGGATACGGTTTGGTCTTATATACCCAGCTCGTCTGCGGGTCTCCTTCAATGGCACTACCCACTTTTTTTGATTCACCTGCACAAGCCGAAGCATTTCATCAACAACATATTGATACATGAAGGGCTTGCTATATGTTCCTATGTTTGGAACTAAGATACCTCACGTCATTTTTAATTTAACATTCTTGTTGACTAAGGCACACCCGAATCCGAACTTTTATTTTTATGTTTGTCCCTCTCTAGCTCCTCTTTTTTATTTACGGAACTATATTCTACAAAGTCTGCTGCACTTATTTTTGGGGGGAGATTTGATCCTCCTACCTTTGGACATATTGTACAGGCAGACCCGTCACCAGGGCCCAGTCTTAGGGTGGGCCAATGAACTGCATGGGGGGGCACAATTATTATGAACTATTTTATATAATCCGATATGCTATGGTATTCGTCATGCAACACTGACATGCATAGTAGGTTGCAGAGGCTAAATTGGACACGTAGCCTACCGATGAAGACTAGACCTAAAATTATCAGAATGCAGCAAATAACATAACAATAAACACAGGCGAAGCTGGTTTATTACAAGGCCTTGTCGACCCGAGTAGGCCTAAGCTAAAATTATTTGAATGCAAGTTACTTTATAGCGTGGAGAGGCCAAGTTGTGCATTACAATGCGCACAGGTCAATAATTGGCACCAACCCGGCACACTTACAAGAACAATAATTAAATAAATGCCAGGGATAGCCTACGTAACTAAAATTAGGAGACTGGCACGCAATCAGTGCACTTCCAAAAGGGATACAGACCGACCGATCGTGTGATCATCACATTAAAACCACCCATCTACAGCAAATAGGATCAGCCAGATCCTCATCATTGAACACGTTATACACAAAGCACATTAAATATAGCATAACCGTGCAAACAGCTCATCTCTCCAGTTGAAAAAGCTGTCGAGAATACAACTAGCAAAACATCACCACGGCGTGTGCTCACACGGACACACACACACACACACACACACACCCGGCTCAGAAAAGAAGGAGGCGGCGTTTTTCAGTGCTGAATCTCCTCATCAGTAAGTCCTTCCACTCATCCTTGAACTTGTGGGTGAGGTCCTTTTCGAAGGCAAGCTGAATCAGTTGAGCCTTGCGCTTGTGCAACATGCTGCGCCGATGCTCAGAGAAAACATTTTTAAGTGTTGAAAAAGAGTTTTCACAAGTCGCGGTAGACGCTCCCAAAGTTAGGGCGAGTGTATAAGCTTGGATGACAGTTGGCATGGCCTGGAGTGCTGAGTGGAATGTATACTGAGAATATTGGCTATTGTCCATTGTCCATCTTTGGGGGAAAACGAGGTGTCCTCCATCTTCTTTACCAGGAACCCACCACGAGCCACAGCATATTCAGATTCAACCACTTCAGTTCGAGCTAATCTTAGGAGAGGAGTGACCTTCGATGGATCCATGAAATCCTCGGCCTCTGGGTTTAAAGCAGCCAGCGCACCAATGAGCTTGCAGCTGCGCTCTCCAAAACGCGCATCCATCTCTCCTTGCACAGCATCAATAACACTGTAAAACACTCCCAGGAACTCTGTCTTTTCGCCAGTGTCCCTCTGTGACTGTCCAACCGTTCCTTCAACTACAAATGCACCAAAGCTCTTGTTAATTGTGCGTCTTCTCTTAGTTGGACAGCTGGGACCAGCCTCGTCAGTGGCTGAGGCTGGAGGAGAGCAGAGGTCCCAGAGCGCAGTAAACTCATCCTCTGTGCGCAGTGATTTTATGCATTCAGATGCACTGTTCACAAGAGTAACCGCAGTGAACAGGTCCATGTTCTCGCTTTGTAGCAGTCTGTTTGGTGGCTCGAAAAGTAACAAAACTTTCATCGGGGGGCTAGCAAGGCTAGTAGTAGCCCTAGCCCTAACAGTTGGGCTAGTAGGACTTACCTCACTAGTGGTAGCCGTCAGGCCCGGATTAACCCCCTAGGGTGCCCTAGGGTGACCAGACTTGATGTGTGCCCCCCCCCAACACACACACTTTTTATTTATTTAATTTTTTTACTTTGCAAGTGAAAATTTGATATTTACTATGGTTACAAAAACCATAGATTTACAAGAGCATATTACTACAGTACAGGCTCATCCCAGTTGGGCCTAATGCCGTAGTATAGCCTTGACACTGATGCTCAAATCTGAATGCAACTCACATCCCAATGCAACACGACTTTCTAAATATAGGCTAATTATTTCCATCATAAATGGCCTGAGACTACATGCAAAACCATAACAAAGGGGGAAAATGCACATACTGTATACTACAATAAAACAAGCTCAATACCAACCAAGTCCAAAAATGGAAATAAACAGCGCCTGTCTCTTTGCCGCTCTGCTCACCTTCGTGATGCTGTATCAGACGTAGGCTATAGCCCTGTGCATCACACAGGCCCAAATCAGCCACAGCGTCATATTAGCCCCAAATAATCATAAGTAAGCCTTACCGGTAAGGAAGAGCCTCAGTGCGACAAACACACATTGGAACGTCGTCTGTAGTCCATGTATTCTCAGGATTTGAAGCATCTCCTCTGGTGAACAGGTTGTCTCCTCCCGCACAAAATCCTTGAACTGAATAAGTTCATCTCCAAAGTTTTTGTCCAGGTCATCTGGATATGTGGAGGAGAGCGCAGTAGCGCGTTTACGCACAGAATCGCGGTCCATGTCGGAATCAAACAAAACGCCAAATAGTCCATTCAGGGCCCTGTATGCATCAATGCGCTGAACAAGACAGGATTGCTTAATTTTTCGCTTGGCAGAGCCACTCAGTTGTCGCCTGTCCATTTTGATTTCTTAGTTGATAGTTTGGCGTCACTGCGTCATCGCGCACCTGTCTGTGATTGGGGGGGGGGGGGCACTTGTCTGTGACTGGGGGTGGGGCACTCGCAATTATTTATCTTATTATTTATATGATAGCCTAAATATAACCGTTAGTTTTGTATCTGTGTGGATGTCTTCCAGTAAATATAGCCTATATTTTAAAAATGTGCCCCAAATATTTTAAAGGTCTATTCATTGTCCGAATAATTTGGTGCCCCCCCATTGGCTGGTGCCCCAGGGCATTCACCCGATGCAATATATGGATAATCCGGGTTTGGTAGCCGTCGGGGTGCTAGTGTCAGGCTGCCCACAGTCGCTAATGCTGGTGCTACGTATGTCCATCGGGGTTGGGTGCAGCTGCACCTTTCGAGGATTTACCGGTAATCCACTTTCTTATATCCATCTTTATTCAAAAAGCTTTATCCATCAAAAAGCGCAGATTTCACTCAACTGCTCAGTGCTCGCCTCACACAACTGAAATGGCGAGAGCAGCAGCGTGCGTAACGTGCAACTTTCAACTATCAACTTTCAAATGATTGGTTGTCACTAGAATCCCGTCCAACAAAATGAAAAACACACTATTGTTTCTCAATTTTAATGTCTTCATTTAACATAAAATATGAATAATATATATTTTTTTTTTAAATATCTGGCTGCCAGTTGGGGGGGCACCAGCACGTCTGTGGGGGGGCCTGGCCCCCTGAGGCCCGCCCATAGTGACGGGCCTGTGTACAGGGACTGCTGCACCTCACTCTCTTTTGATTTGACAGACATGTGTTTCAACGTGAAGACATCCTATTTTTCCTTTTTGAGGGACCAATAACTTATTTTTTGCCGTGTTGCCGTTGGATGTTGATTGTGGTTAAGCTTTCCCACTTTTGGATGTGCTTGGAACTTAAAGGACACCGACGTGAGTTTACTGTCCTCTCTACTGTTTACTGTTATACTTTGGGGGTAAATCCCTATGTTTGCCTGGTTAGATGTTAGTCAAAATACCACCATTAAGTTGACTCTCTGCTTATTGTTACTACTAATAATTAATGGTGGGTTGTGATGTGTGTGTAGCGGTGTTGTGGTGTGTGGTGGTGGTTGTTATTGCGTGGTGGGGCCCAGCGTGGGTTGCGTCGCGTGGTGGTGGTTATCATCAGGGCTGGACTGGGACAAAAATTAGGCCCTGTCATGTGGCTCAGACCGGCCCAACACAATCGGTCCGACACCGCCGATCAACATGCTGGCAGTCTGTTGAATGAGCGGAGTAAGTGACATGGACAGCAAGTATACCAATGCAAGTGTGAACCAGTGTACTCACTCACTGTTGACGTACTCCACGGTGATGAGACATGGCTGCTGTGCTGAGCAAACAATACCCATACTCAATACTGTTAAGTAGTTGTATAACAAAAAGCTCGGCAGTCATATGAATAATTACAATTATTTATTAACATTTTAATACTGTTAAGTAGTTGTATAACAAAAAGCTCTGCAGTCATAGGAATAATTACAATTATTTATTAACATTTTAAATACAAACAATATCAAATATCACTCAATATAACACCACTGTAAAACAATTGCAGACAATGCAATAGGGAAGAGAGAGAAAGACACACACACACACACACACACACACACACACACGAGAAATGTGAGACATGGTACAGCAACACATGTAAAAGATGGTTAGGGATGCTCCGATCTGGATTTTTGGGGCCGATACCGATCACCGATTTTTTTCCTCAAGATCTACCGATACCGATTTAAAAAAAAAAAATACATAACTGTAGGCCTAGTGACTGGATAGCCTACATATTTTTTGCTTTTTAGACAAAAGTTTTGATCCATTAGGCACCAAGCAAACGCAGACCCATTTTTATGGCATAGTAAAAGTCTGGCCTATCACCCAGTTAGGGCCTGAAGCCCAAGTCAGTCGATATGGCTGTATAAAAGACATCATAAACGTGGCCTTCATGGTTTACATACTGTTACGTCCTCCTATGTTTTCTGTTCAGTTATCTGTCTTCCCCAGGTGTTCATCGTTTTGCCCAGTCCACGTGTCCAATCATCAAATCCACCTGTGTTCCTGCCCGTGGAATCTTCACTCAAGTCCACCTGTGTCATCCAATCAATGTTCCCCCTGCCCCCTGAATAGGCCCTCAAAATAATTATTATATATATAGCCTACTTCAATATACAGTATATCAGACAAATGCTAAATGACACATTTAATTTGAATGTAACTTCTTTTAATTAACAATAGGCTATACAAGTTGCCAACATCTTGGTAAAAAAAGGAAAATAAATTGGGACATTATATGAAAATATTTATGGAAGTCTCATATCACTTGAACTTCACTCTAAGCATGGAGGGCAAATGCCTACATACAGTAAGATAAATAAATAATAATAAATAAAATATCTGAACCTCAGTCCCAACTCTAAATTCAGATTTTCAATGAAATGTGTAAATACAAATAAACAATAAATGTGAAAGAACAAAGATGGAACAGAACAAACAGAATGTGAAATAACAAAGGTAGCCTAATTTCTACAAATATTAAAATGAATGCCAGACCCAATCCTATGCTTATCCTATACTCTAAATCAGTGGTCACCAACCTTTTTAAGCCCAAGATCCCTGACCTCAGCCTTGGTGAAGGCAAGATCTACCCATTGAAGCGTTGAGAGAAAAAGACAGCCAAGATAGTACTTTAAACTTAATGACGTTTATTTGCCTGTATTTTAATTAGATACAATGCATTGGTCCAACATTAAAATTGATACAACAACAAAAAAAAGACTGTATCAAGTAGGGCTGCACGATTTGGGCAAATCGAATTGCGATTATTCTGACAGATATGGCGATTGCGATTTAATTTGCGATTATTATTTTTTTTAATAAGTTTTTGTAAAGTGCGGCCATATCTCCGGCTAGGAAGGTCGTATCAACGTGCAGCTTGTTTGTACGTCTTCGGGGGATTTAGGAGCACAAATTGGCTCACGTCTCTAGCACCCCCACAGCCCGAGTTACGAGTGAAAGAACTAAACTTACATGAAACTTACGTTGGGTTGCTTTAAAGTCAAGCTTCAGTTTAAGATTCACTGTGTAATAGATGTGATGGAGCATTACTAACCTGACTCAGATGGTTTGTTTCACACAACCATCTAGGAAAGCTTCATTGGAAGCTGTTTGGAAAAGGGCAGGGACTTTCAAAAATACTTTGCATTGGATGAATCTGTCTATCATGGGCAAATTTCAGAGAGCGTATGATACCATCAAACTGTTAACTGCTCTAATTCTAATGCAAGGATGAGAACTTAAAAGATATGAATTGGAACAACACATTTATTTTATGTTTTTTTTTAAACAGCTGTGATTTTGTTTCTCTCAACAAGTGTCCAAATGTTTTAACAATTCCAATATGAAAATAAAATAGGACCTTTCTACAAACAAGGTTACTCAATTATGGCTCAGGAGCAGCATCTAAATATTGCACATACTGCAATCAAGTTAAATAAAGTGATAATAAAAATGTCCAGTAAAGAATAATAGGTTCTTTCTGTAAACATTGAAATAGATAAAGCAGGACAGTATACCGTTTGCAGGGCCAGGCAACTCTTCAACTCGTCGTCGTAATGTATGAAGTGCATGGTGAGACTGAGACACGGCTCGGTCGTCCTGCCCGACAGATCGGTTGTTGTTGTTGCATATAATAATATGTACTATAATAATTTAATATGTATAATAGTACTCCACATGTTTCAGCTCCGTCTCAAGTATCTTCCTACATTCCGCTACATACGTTTCCGGGATGGCCACATGACTAAAGTACATGCGGGAGGGAACCGCATATCTTTTATCCAGCGTTTGGATTAGTTTTTTTAAACTGGGCTCCAGCTGGGCTCCAGCTGGGCTCTTTTACAGAGGTACTCAGCACAACTGTATCACTTAATCTACTCTCTCTCTCTCTCTCTCTCTCTCTCTCTCTCTCTCTCTCTCTCTCTCTCTCTCTCTCTCTCGTCGCAAATGCTGCATGAAAGTGACCAATCAGATAAGAGAATAGTACTGCTACGTGACTCGCAAAAAAAACATTTGTCAAAATGGTTTTCCGGGATTCTACAACAAAGGAGGATTTCTTCACTCTTTTGCACTTAAAGGAGAAAACGAGGGGTGTGGATATTTACAATGAGTTCAAAAAATATGTCGGTGAAAATGAAGTGCAAAAGAGTGAAGAAATCCTCCTTTGTTGTAGAATCCCGGAAAACCATTTTGACAAATGTTTTTTTTGCGAGTCACGTAGCAGTACTATTCTCTTATCTGATTGGTCACTTTCATGCAGCATTTGCGACGAGAGAGAGAGAGAGAGAGAGGGTAAATTCATCTTTATGAAAATTAGCATCTCTGCATTCTTTGATGATAGTCTATTTCTTTTCTCATCAATAATGTGTGCCGCTGTGCTGAACAGACGCTCGCTGTTAACACTTGTGCAGGGTGCGCCAAGATACACACGGGCAGCCTCGGCAAGCGCTGGAAAATGGTCCTTATTGACCTGCCAGAAAGCCAAAGGTGGTGCGCTTCGTGCTATCGGTGCCTCACAGAGATAGAATTTAGTCTGCAAGGTTGCAGAATCACAGCTGTCGGGAGCACCCTGTTCCTCCTGAGTATTCAATATTTCGGAATACATGGCCTGCAACGACCCTGCTCGGGCCACTTTGCGGGCAGGCTCTGTGTGCGTTTCTTCGCCTGTCCGTGGTGGGTCTAACTCTGACGACACTGTAGGGACAAACGGGGCCAATAATTTAAACGCAGGCCTAACAGTTCTGTACTCGTTATTAGGGGTGTAACGGATCACCTAACTCACGGATCGGATCGTGTCACGGATTTTGAGTCACGGATCGGATCATTTTTCGGATCAACACAAAACATATATATTTTTTAATAAAAACAACATTTTCCTTGAATTCTGTAAAAACACCACTTTTAATGTGTGAAACAAAAAAACAACATTCAAGATGTCAAAACTGATATATATATCACATATATATATATATATAACATCTATATATAACAACATATATATGCCTACACACCGTAACTTTCTTATCGACCTCCCTCCTTCCATCATTATTATAAGTAACAGGGAAGCCAAAGTGCTCCCATACATGTGATTTCAATGACGAGGGAGGCCTTTCCAGTTCGCCAACGTAGCACTCGCCATGATACTTGTTGCTGTGGATTCCCAGCTTCACGTGGAGTGAGTACGTAACAGAGTACTTTTTTTGTGTGTTTACACAATCACCCAGGCTGCTTAGCGGGTGATATGACGTGATATAAGTGGGACAGAGATGAGTGAATGAATGTTGTTGTCAACTCAGTATGCATGCAGAGAGTGAGAATAAAGCGCACATGATTGTTTTTCTACCGGTTACATTTGAATGAATGAATGGTCTTTATTGTCATTGCTACAGTACAAGTACCAAACAACGACATTTAGGAGGGGTGGCTCCCCTGGTGTTAGGAAAAAAAAAAAAAAAAAAAAAATACGATTTTGCTATTGATCCGCGGTACACATGCGTTCCGAACCGTGGAAGGCGATCCGAACGGATCACGGATTATCCGTGATCCGTTACACCCCTACTTGTTATACAGTATACGACAAATTAAACGTTCTATTCTACACTACTGTTCTAACCTGCTTTTGTGGCCAGGACACCGGAAAGCAATGTGCGTGCATGGGTCTTGAGAGCATCGTTTGTGAAGTAACGGTCCTTGTACCTTTTATGACAAAATAAAACATTAGCCTGACATTTATTTATTTGCGGTAAACCTACAGAAAAAAATAGGCTATAAAATAGCCTATGTTACTCACCTGGGATCAAGTACTGTAGCCAGGACGTAGAGAGGCTCATATTCGATGAGGCTGAATCGCTTTCGGAGAGCTTCCAAAAGTGTTTCTTTCGCCGTCTTAACACCCTGGTCAGTTTCAGCACTTGTCTTGAGCAGACGGGTCAGTGCCATGATGGCTGGAATAACATCCGCTGCCGACGCTGTTGATGAACTGATGTCTCGTGTAAGCTCCTCGAATGGTGTAAGTAGTGACACTATATTTTCCATCAGTTTCCACTGACTGGCGTTGTAGGTGCATGGCAAATCGTAGTCGGCTGCAAAGGACAGCAACACGCGTTTCTGCTCGAGGAGACTCTGTAGCATATAAACAGAGCTATTCCACCTCGTTTCTACATCTTGTTGCAATCTATGCAGAGGTTGACCAAGCTGTTTCTGTATGTCTTGAAGACGCGAATAAGACAAAGACGAATGTTTAAAATGTCCGACAATTCGTCTCCCCATAGCCAGTATGTCACGGATGGCACGCTGTGACAACAGTCCCTCTTGCACGACAAGTTGCAGGCTGTGTGCCATGCAGCCTAAGCTGGGTAAACCAGCATCTCTCGTGCCCTTTGCCATATTTTGAGCATTGTCCCGAAGTATCACATGCACTCTGTCTTTCGGGATGTTCCATGACTCCAACATATTGTTGAATGCACCTGTCAACGCCGCAGCCGTGTGTGAACCTGAAAACTCTTGGGAGTGTAGAACCGCCTGCTTCAGTTCAAAGTTTTCGTTGATCCATTGTGCGGTAAGACTCAGCATAGACATCGGTGACACACTTGAACTCCAAATATCCGAGGTAAAACTAATAGCAGTTACGTTGCTTTGTAGAAGGGTGTTAATGTTGTTATATACGGTCTGGTATAACTCGGGCAAAGCGACGTCGTTGAAGTACTTGCGTCCGGGTATTTTGTACCGCGGCTCCAAATGGGTTAACAGCCGTGTGAAACCCGCATCCTGTACCACTGATAGTGGCTGTTCATCTAGCCCAATAAATTCCATTACTGCCTTTGTTATGTCTTTTGCCTTTTTAGTGTTGTTCCGATACCATTTTTTGATCCCGATACCGATACCTGACCGTGCAGTACTTGCCGATACCGAGTACCGATCCGATACCACGGCGTTTGAAAAAACAAAACAAAAAAACATGTTTTTTGAGCCGCATACTCACCTCGATGTAAAATTATTGCTAACACTTAGTCTGGCACTGCTCAAAACCTGAAGATGTTCCAGTTAAGCAGCATACTCTCAATTGCTTCTGCAATTGCTTCACCAGTGTGGGACCCCTTGAACTCGTTTGCATGCAGCACAACGCTTTCCCGGTTGTATGATTCGGAGTCCACCCAGTGAGCAGTTAAACTAAGCAGGGACAGTGGGGAGACGTCGCTGGTCCAAATATCCGTAGTGAAGCTGATGGCCTGCACCTTTCCTAGCTTATCTGAAACATGCTCAGTCACCTTCTTATTGAGGGCAGGGACGGCCGTCTCCGTGATGTATTTGCGACCTGGTATTTTGTATTTAGGTACAGCGTGAGCCATAAAAAGGCGGAATCCCACATTGTCAACAAAGGAGAGGGGCAGGTCACAGAGCACAATCATTTCAGACATTTTCTCAGTCATCTTTCTTGCCATTTCACTCGTCGCATCCCACTGGTCCTTTTTATGGAATGAGCTACTCAGCGTTTGTTGTTTTGGTCCATCCGTTCTCTTGCTTGCTGTCGCAGCTGCAGTAGATGACAGAAACTCTTCGTGTTCTTTAATATGTTTTGCCTTTAAATGCTTAATTAAGTTGCTAGTATTGAAACTGGCAGCTTTAGTGCCACCCCTCGACACATTCAGACCGCAAATTGTGCATTTAGCTGTTGTACACACCGGACTATCCACCTTGAAATATCTCCATGCGTGTTTGTTTTTCCGCGATAGTGAAAAGCTGCCACGCCATTGGTTGAGAGCAGCTGCTCTGGGCCAATAGCGTTCCAGCAGAGGGGCATGTCTGGGCATGTCTGTGTTAGGAAGGCTGTGTCAGGCTTCGTGCTGCGCAACGTGCTGCGTTTGAACAAGAGTTTGGTATCGGGTGTTATTATTTGTTAGTACTCGCCGATACCGATACCAGCATTTTTGTGCGTATCGGTGGCCATGCCGATACTAGTATCGGTATCGGAACAACACTACTTTTGACTATCGCTACGGTATGGCTCGCTGCTTTGAAACGCTGCCAAAACTGTGGGCTGTTTTAGCTTCATAGACGGGCCCGCTGCTGCTGATGTTGCTGCAGCCCTTAGCTTCTCATATTCACGAAACTCCTTTACATGACGATTCGTCAAATGTCGTATAAGGTTTGTCGTATTGTAAGATTTACTTGACTGTCCTCCACGAGAGATGTCTTGTTTGCAGACGTTGCATATAGCATTTTTCGGATCTTTTGGGGACACTGTGAAAAACTGCCAAACTGACGACATGGCCACGAGTCTGACTTTTTACACGACTGACTTTTTAGGATACTTCTGCTGCCGCATTCGCGACTGACTTTTTACGCGACTGACTTTTTTGGATATTTCCGCTGCCGCATTCGCACGTCGTAAAAGTAGAGCAATGCATTAAAAGTAGGGATGCACGATATGCATTTTTTTCCTACCGATGTTTACCCGCTTCTCGTGGCCGATAACCGATATGAGAACAGATATAATTTCACAGTTGATAACCTGTAGTTCATGCACACCTGTAGTGAGGCTATGTAGTGAGCAAAGATTGATGATTTAATATTCCATAGTGATCTCACCAAATCTAACTTACATCACTATTGTTAACACAACAAAGAGAACACTTCTGACTAGGTATGTCCCGATCCGATACTGATATCGGATATCGACCCGATATTGGTCCTGAATGCTGGATCGGGGATCGCACCAGAAAAAAAAAGGCTCCGATCCGATCCTACTGTCATGCGCAGTCAAACTTATGTGTATAAGCGATGAGGGAATGAAAACAGTCAGAAACGCGTGTCGCAGAAATGCTTCACGCGAGTCGCAGAAATGCTTCACGCGAGTCGCAGAAATGCTTCACGCGAGTCATATATGCGCTTAAAATGCGCATAGCGCTGTGTGCTTCCGGTTTCATTACAAAGAGAAATGCTTCACGCGAGTCCTATATGCGCTTAAAATGCGCATAGCGCTGTGTGCTTCCGGTTTCATTACAAAGAGGTTAACCCTATATGTGCCTGACGTCTAACAACATTCAAATGACTCTAACTTCATATTTTTTCGGATTTCAATGTATGACACATCATTTGAAAGCTTATGATCCGTAGTTCCAATCCACAACACGTCGCATTTGTTGCTTTAATAAAGGCTGGCAGTCTTTAATTTAACTGTTGTTGGTGTGGACTATATACTGGGGAGGTATTTGTTATTATTCAGGGGTAAAAAAATGTATACAAATATCGGATCGGTATCGGTATCGCCGATACCCGAAGCCCAGGTATCGGTATCGGTATCGGTAGTGAAAAAGTGGGATCGGGACATCCCTACTTCTGACTCTTCAAATGTTCATTTATTATTTCCTCTAACAAACAGAATCTGTTATAGACAGTGCACAATGCTTTTTTTAGCCAAGATCTGGCCTTCTTTTATGAAAACAAAAAAGGCTCACCTAAGAGTAATTAGATCAAAAAGTGTCAAAAATAAAGTGCGTCTTGTCTATCCCTGTACATTGAAAATGCATAAATAAAATATCAAAAAATAAATAAATAAAGTGCATCAGTCAATACAAAAATAAAGACTTTTAAAGAACCAAAAGTTGTATAGAACTTTTACAGAAACTAGTGCCAAATGGCTGCTTAGTCTGCAGATAAACAGAATGACACAAGGCACATAGTAGGCTACACTAGTATGCTTAATAAAGCAACTGAAAAGGGCTGGGCTATGCTACTTTTAGTGCACGAGGATGAGGTAGGTTGTGATACTCACTACAAATGCGTGTTCAATAGGCACAGCAGCTTTTTTTTTTCGCGGCTAGGCTACTAGGCTACTAGTGCTTGATATTCCTTCCATACAGCGTGCTTGCAATGGTGAATCTTAAGGTGACTTATGAGATTCGTTGTGTTGTAACTCGTAGACCTTTGCCCTCCTCTCTGAACTTTTGTCGAACATGTGTTGCAAATTGCAAACGCACTATCTGCCTCAGAAACTCTGCAGAATGTCAGACACACCGGGGAAGCTCTCATGTTTCGCTGTCGTCTATACACTGCGTGCCTGTAATGTACGATAAACATTAATTTCCCATTATCGGGCCGATAAATATCGGTGCCGATAATATCGTGCATCCCTAATTAAAAGATCGGCTTTTGCGATCGGCCATTTTTGCCGATCACCGATCGAGTCATTTGGAGTGAAATCGGCCGATTTAAATCGGTGGCCGATAAATCGGAGCATCCCTAATGGCTATAGCTGAAAAGATTGGATACTCACCCAGTTCCGAAAGGCTCAGCCCTTTCAATCTCCACCTGGACAATTAATGGCCATATCCGAAAGATAGTGAGAGGAACAGAGTAGAGGGAGGGGCAGAGATAAAGAGACAAGGAGTGAGAAGACATGATAAGTGATTACATAACTGATTCAGATCAGAATCTTCTGGGAATCAAAAAACAGATTTGCAGCATGTCTATATAGTGCAGGGGTCGGGAACCTTTTTGACTGGGAGAGCCATAAAAGCCAAATAT
The DNA here is from genome assembly GCF_963989245.1 of Nansenia antarctica. Classification (NCBI taxonomy): domain Eukaryota; kingdom Metazoa; phylum Chordata; class Actinopteri; order Argentiniformes; family Microstomatidae; genus Nansenia; species Nansenia antarctica. Next base: position 45,516,862 of record NC_137689.1, on the reverse strand, counting down.
TTCTAAATGTATTTCATTGAGAGCCATATAGTATTTTTAACATATAATAAATTAAATATGTCTTACTTTTAATGCGATTTCTGGTGCTGCATGGTTTTGCTGATGTCCTTGTAGTCTGGTTCATATGTGGTGAGGTTGAGCTTCATGCAGGCGTTGAGGCTTCCATCAGTTAAACGTGAGCGTAGGTTGGTCTTAATGTTCCTCATATGCGAGAATGACTGCTCACATACATATGTAGAGCCAAACATGGTCAATACGGCAATACTAACACGCTGCATTGTGTGGTATGTCACAGGAAGCTCGTTCCAAGTTTTCAGAATCAGCTGGTCTTCAGGTTGAAGTTTTTTCATTTCTGTCCACTTGTGTTCCCTCGCCAGCTCTGCTCGCTGTCGCGCAAGACTTTCCAACTCTCCATTAAGTGTCTTGAACGTACTCATCCACATGTCTGATGCCTTCAGGTCAGCAACTTCCAGCTCAAAGTCTCCCATAGAGACCCCAGGGATGCATGTCTGGTCGATTTTGTCCACTGCACACTCATGTGGATGAGTGATGAACTTGAAAAGACCAGTGCGCGCATGAAATTCTCCAAAACGTGCTTTGAATGACTGCAGGAGATTGGACGTAAAGCCAGCTAGCTGCTGGAGATCCAGATGTTGAGTGGAGTCACTTGCTAAGCATGCATCTCTAAATTGTTGCAGTGTTACAAAGTGCAGAAGACGACCTGTTTCAATGTCCCTGAGAAAGACTTCCAGCTTGCTTTCAAATGCAAACACTGCTTGTAGAAGGGATGAGATTGTATTTCCAATACCTTGCATTTTCACATTGAGCTGGTTCAGATGGCCTGTTATGTCCACGAGATAGTGAAACTGCAGGAGCCAGTCAGTGTTGTCTAGCTCAGGATGCTTGACGCCTTTCATTTGAAGAAAAGTCCGGATTTCACTCAGGCAAGCTGCAAAACGGCTGAGCACCTTTCCCCTTGACAACCAACGCACGTTGCTGTGTAAAAGCAGACTGGGATAATGATTCCCAACTTCTTCTAACAGAGCTTTAAACTGGCGATCATTTAAAGCTCGGGCAACAATGAAGTTGACCACTCGAATGACCAGCGACATCACCTCACCTAGCTCCTGGCCACACGTCTGAGCGCAAAGCGCCTCCTGGTGCAGGATGCAATGAAAACATAGGATGGCTCTCTTTTCATGTTCACGGAGAAGCGCTACAAATCCTTTGTTCTTCCCCAACATACAGGGTGCACCATCAGTACAGACAGAAACAAGTTTATCCATCGGCAGTTTTTTTTCTTTAGCAAACTCCATGAAAGACGTGAATAAATCCTCTCCTCTGGTTGTCCCTTTCATTGGCAAAACAGCCAAGCTTTCCTCACGCAGTGTCACCTGCAGCATACCTGGCAAATATACTGAACTGAGATAGATGGCTAACATCTGTTGACTCATCTAACGCGAGAGAAAAGTATGTCCCGGCGTTTATGTCCTTAATTTGTGTTTCCTCAACTTGATTTGCCATCATGATGCTACGATCGTGAACAGTTCTTGCTGACAGAGGCATGTCTTTTATTCGTTTGATTATCTTGTCTTTATTTGGGAAGTCATCAAACAGTTCATTGGCCACATCAAGCATGAATGTTTTGGCATACTCGCCATCTGTGAATGGCTTTCCATTCCTGACTATTGCCAAAGCACCCGCAAAGCTAGCGGAATTCCCGTCACCTTGCTTGGTCCACCCACGCAGTTGCTGTTGACTCGTCTGCACTCTCCGCTGTAGCTCCTCGCATGCCTTTTTCCTGCTGTCCCCCGCTGGATATTTCGATGCAAATGAAGCATGATGCGTATCGAAGTGCCGCTTTATATTTGACCGTTTCATCGATGCAATTTTATCATTGCATATTAGACATACCGCAGATCCTGCGATCTCCACAAATGCAAATTCCTCTGTCCACGCAGCCTGGAATGCACGGTAATCATCGTCTTTTTTTCTTTTTGCCATCTTTCTCGTTACAAGGGTTGAAGCGTATAAGCTAGTTCACTATCTGATCAAATTGTTTTTTATTTATTCACCTTTACAACGACCTCTGACACTCTCGCGAGACATTGGTTCCCGACCCGACCCACGGGTCACGGGTCATGGGTCCCGTGAAGAGTCCCGTGAAATTTAACTTCACCGCTGATATAGTGTATACTCACCATGTCAAAACGCTGCCTGTGAACTCCAGATCAACCAACACAAACGGAAAGGCTGCAGTCTTTAAAACATGACAAGGGAAGGCATCCTATGAGACATAGAGAGATTTGCATTTGTTTGGCAAGTCTGTGGCACACTCCCTCCCGCACAGTAGGTGGCGGTGTGTGGCACACACATCCCTGAGACTGGACTAGCCTAGTGATGAGAATTTAGATATTTTTAAATATATGTCTCACCTTTTTAAGCTAGAGGAGCATCTTTCTCATGAGGTCACTCTTCTCAGCTACCCTGTCAATGATGGTGTCAGAGTCCAACCCCATGAGGACATATTTTTCGGTCGCCATCAACAAGAACGTCTCCAGCTTGTCTGCAGACAGGGTGCTCCTCAGTCTGTTCTTGATGAACTTGAGTGTTGAACATGTTCTCTCGCAGGCCACCTGGGTTACGGAGAGCGTCAGCAGGTACTTGTAGGCAAGCCCAAGGACATGGTAGGCATCTGAGAGCATGTTGAACTGTCGAAGTACCTGAAAGCAGCAGAGTGGGCAGTTTCTGCAGGAGGCGCAGCTTTTGCTGACAATATCTGGCTCCTTATCCTCTCCTGCAGACCCATCTTCTTCCACTGTTCTGTCAGTGTATTCCTCCATGTGGGATGCCTTAAGCCTGTCCCACTGCAGAGCGAAGTTCTTCATTTCCATCTGAAGGTTTTCCACTGTAGCCCTGCTGTCAAATCTGATTAGACATTTGCTGAGGTCCTGGAAAGCATTGTGAGGAAGGTCTGTCGTCTTGAAATTGTTGAAGTTCCTGGGGTCCAGGCATGCCAAATCATTAATGAGAGTGCCGTTTGTTAAAAACCTTCTCTGGATTGCCTCGCTGGCTGTGTCCAGAATTAGGTTGTGGACATTCACCTCGTATGCTCTGAGAGCATTGTCAGGTACCTCATGAGCCTTCTCTCCCGGCATGTTCTTCCTCTTCCTTATTCTTTTCTTGGGGAGTGAAGTCTCCACTTCGATGTCTGCTCCTCCCTCTCTCTCTTCCAAGTTCTCGTTGGCCCACTTTACAAAGGTGTCTGCAGCCGCCTTCACAGTAGTGAAATCCCGTGTGATGTTTTTGAGGCTGTCTTGTGTGGCGATCACCATCCGATGGGCGGAGAGGATTTCCATCCCACTGGTCTGGAGGTACTTGGAGAGTGGCGTGGTCAGCTCAAATATTCTGAGGAAGATCTGTGCTGTTAAGACGGTTTCGTATTTGAGGAGGCCCTCTTTGAATCCTCTTGCTTTGGCACGGATGGTTGGCTTCTCCTTTGCCTGCTGTTCTATGGCTGTCAGTGTGAGCACTGTTTCGAGGTAGAGGCTGCTTGTCGGTTTATTAAAGTGTCCAAACACTTTTCCAACTGCTTCATGCTTGGACAACCACCGCGTTTCTCCTATTGGAGATAGTCGTCTGTGCCTTTTGTCTTGGGCTTCATTGTCCCACAGTATGACCCTCTGATATGAGTCCTTGATGAAGACTGCCACGTCGTTTAGTAGACTGAACAGAGATCCACTTTCCAAAACACTTCCAGTCGTGTCTGCCAGGACAAGATTCAGTACATGGGCATAGCACCATACAGTGTTTCCCCTAGGTTTGCTGCCTTGGGAGGGTGGCATGGATCCTCCACCCCCCCCTCCCCCTGTTGTGAAATTTTAATTTCTCCCCCCCCCCCCCCCCAATTAGTGTAACAGATTAGTAACAGAACAAGTTATCTCTGCTGATTGAATAAAACTGTTACAGGACTCAATTTAAGTCAAGCCATTTTTTACACTTGTTTTTTTTATTACACATTTATACATATTATTTACATATTTACATTGTTACACTATGTCGGGCAAGTTGTCACATTGGATTATCAACGAATAAGAACACAACTAATTAATTGTGAATATTGATTATAACTTCAAATTCCAAAACCAAATTCAACTTAATTAAATAACTCAAAATTAAAACAATCATGCTTAGAGAATCTAGCAAATCATGCCTTTGAATCAAAACATTAATGCTGGCATGACCCCTTTTTTTCTTGTCTAAATTGACTGACGTATAGCGCCCTACTCCAAATATCTTTACAGTCTCTCATTCCTCCTTTACCCACATAGTGTGCAACTTTTGTTGCTGCAGTGAATCTTTCTTGGTTTCTGAAAGAACACTTCTTTTTTTTAATATATATTTTTATTGAACAATAGCCATTCGGAAGTCAATGTACGTACATTCAAGGTCCAAATTGTTCCCCCTTTTTCTCCCCCCCACCCCGGTCCTATACACACATTCTACTACATTTGCACTGACAACAAGCATCAACACAAGGTAAATTATTCATCATCACTTGTCATAAAAGAAAGAAAAAAATAAGAAACAGAAGAAATAACATACAACAAAAACAATGCAGTGGAGACATCATCCAGTCTTACAGAAAATTAGATATAACCCTGTAGGTAGTTTGCAGAGTGGTCAGTGTCATCTTTGAATTAGGCATTAGAATAAGTTTAATTGTCCTGTAGTGTCTTTAGTTTAGACATGTAATTAGTCATAGGGCCCCATACAGATTCAACATTTCCTGGTGAACCCCTCAGGTCATATTTAATTTTCTCCAAGTGCAGAAACATCATGAGGTCCTTGAGCCACAGACACGTTTTGGGGGCGTATGAAGATTTCCAATCTAACAATATTCTCCTTCGTGCCAATAATGATGCGAAGGCAATGCTGTCAGAAATGTTCCTCCTATTAGTCATCTGACGGTCTGGTAAAACCCCAAAAATGGCAATTTCTGCACACGGTGTTAGCACTACATCCAAGGCCTCAGCAAGGTGTTTGAAAATATTTGCCCAATAATTTCGTAGGTGAGGGCAAGACCAAAACATATGTGTCATATTTGCTGGAGAGGTATGACATCTATTACAGGCATCGGTGACATTGGGGTATATTTTAGATAATCTAGAGTTGGTATAATAAAGACGATGGACAACCTTAAATTGTATCAAACTGAGCCTGGCACAGGATTTGCTGTCATTCACCCGAGCTAGTGCATGATCCCATACACCATCATCCAGTGTTTCCTCCAGGAATTTTTACAATGGTGGCGGGTAGTGCTGACCGCGCGCGCTCGCGATTTTTTCGCGTGCACGCGCATGAAACGCGCACGCGCGCTCAAAACAACGACGTAATTTCAGCCAAAACTCGAGGATGGGTGGCCCAAAAAAATAAAATGTTTTCCTGTACTTCTCCCGTGTGTCTTATTGTCTGTGTCTGCATGTTTTTCCAGCATGTAATTCCGTTGTCAATAAAAACAAAAACACTGATCTGACGTTTTTTTCCACAACGTTATTACTTGTCACTTTAAGCCCAGGAGGGAGTTAGCGATTAGCGATGTTTAGCTTAGCTTAGTTTAACAGAAGTATCTTCACTTTTAACATGACTTCCCGTGGTCGTAGAGGGCTGGTCGACGGCTTGAAATGACCGTGTAGACCTGGAGACCTTATCCAGCTATAGTCTTGTGTTTCTACCCCGGGCATAGCCGGTGTTATTCACGGACAAACACTCCTGTTAGAGTGGTTCTAGTACACTGGACATAGGTAACACATAGAGAGGCTTCTCCTCTCTCTCTCCATCCTACACTACACTACACTACGCATCCTATACTACACTACACTACGCTAGCTCGCGGTGTTCGGGTGACAGCCAGGGCGCGTTCGTAAATACGCTCTGGAAATCTGATCAGCACTCACGGAATGCCTCTTGTCCAATCAAATGACTTGGTCCCTTTATGACGTTGAACCCAGTGTGCGCTCCGGGGCTCTCAGAGCGAATTTACGAACGCAGCCTCAAGTTCAATACTCGCGACACACACGGACTGGTCCAGTTTCAGCGCTTGTGGGTGTGTCTAGCGCTGTGAAGGTCTGAAAAGCGGCCTAAATCTTTTTTTTTTTTTGGGGTTGAGAAATCTGAATGGTGGCGGAGGAAATTCCATCGTGGCGGTCCGCCACGATGAAATGCATGTAGAGGAAACACTGATCATCTATACCCTGACCAAGTTCATCTTCCCAACCTAGTTTAATCTTATTCAGAGAGGTTCCTGTGAGAGAGAAAATCGAGGCGTATATTTTGGAAACGAGACCTTTTCCAGATGGAGGGGTGTCTAATATTAAATCAACTATTGAATCAGGGGGTTTATCTGGGAAAGAGGGGTTGTTCACTCTGGCCCAGTTACGTACCTGGAAGTACCGGAATAGTTGTGTTTTGGGAGACTAAACTTGTCACACAATTGACTGAAGCTACAAAAAACATTGTTAATATACAGGTCTTTTAGTCTGACAAGCCCTGACCCCTGCCACATAGAAAATGCTATATCAGTATAGGGAGGCTGGAAGAGATGGTTCCTGCAAATGGGGCTGTGAATAGATGGCTCTCGGCATCCATAAGTAAGTCTGAATTGGCACCATATTCTTAAAGTTGCGACGACAATTGGATTGGTCGAGAATTGAGAAGGTCGAGTGGGCAACCGAGATGAAAGCAATGCCAAAAGAGAGGTAGACGGGCAGGATTTTGCTTCAAGCTCACACCAAATCAGTGTTGGTTCTCTAAACCAGAGGATCATTTTGTGGATATTGGCCGCCCAGTAGTAGTTTTGCATGTGAGGCAACGCCAATTCACCTTCTGATCTAGGTCTCTGTAGGAACTCTCTCTTGATCCTGGGAGTCTTGCCTTGCCATATAAAAGAGGAGATCAATTTGTTGATTGCACAAAAAAAGGATTTAGGTAAGAAGACAGGCAGACATTGGAAAAGGTACAAAAAACGGAAGCACATTCATTTTTATGCAATTGACCCTTCCAGCAGTTGTTAAATGCAACCTATTCCACCTTTCCAGGTCTGACTTAAGCCTTTCAATCAGGGGCGGGACGTTGTTCTTGTAAAGATTTGACAATCCTCGGCAGATATTCACACCTAAATATTTAAATGCATCCCTCGACAGTTTAAATGGGAGGCTACCTTCAGTGATCTGAAGAGCCAAGTCGTTTACAGGAAAGCATTCACTCTTAGAGTAGTTCAATTTATAGCCTGAAAACGTTCCAAACCTATTTAATAATTCAACCGTCTGTGGAATCGTAGAGTTGGGATCTGAAACCAGCAACAATAAATCATCCGCGTACAGCGAGAGTATATGCTCAGAGCCATGCCTAATAATTCCACGCCTGAAACTAGCAGATTTAAGGGCGATTGAAATGGCTCGATTGCTATAGCAAATAATAATGGGCTTAGTTGGACACCCCTGGCGAGTCCCCCTACCCAGAGTGAAATATTGGGAGTTCATTCCATTAGTATTCACCGAGGCCCTAGGTGAAGAGTATAGTAACGTTACCCAGGACACAAACTTGGGACCGATGGTAAACCTCTTAAGGACCTCAAACAGATACCCTATCGAGACCACTGGGGTCTCATCAGACGCAGGGGAGAGAAGGATGTTTAGAAGGCGGCGAATATTGGAGAAGGAATGTCGGTTCTTCATAAACCCTGTTTGAGCCAATTATATAACATCTGGCATGATTGCTTCAAGTCGTGTGGCCAATGTTTTGCCATATCGACTGACTTGGGCTTCAGGCCCTAACTGGGTGATAGGCCAGACCTTTACTATGCCATAAAAATGGGTCTGCGTTTGCTTGGTGCCTAATGGATCAAAACCTTTGTCTAAAAAGCAAAAAATATGTAGGCTATCCAGTCAGTAGGCCTACAGTTATGTATTAAAAAAAAAATCGGTATCGGTATCGGTTGATCTTGAGGAAAAAAATCGGTGATCGGTATCGGCCCCAAAAATCCAGATCGGAGCATCCCTACTAACGGCCGCCATCTTTGCTATCTCCTCCGGTCGGAATTCGCCGGCAACATAACGCGTCACCCGTACCGCGTCTAAACCACTGTTGATGACGTAGGCGCCGTGAAGGGCTGTCCCAATTCATAGGGCTTAGATTTCAAGGGGTATGGCTTGTGACGTGTTCGAAGGCCTTGGCTTCGAATCGAGTGACACTCGAAAACGAGCCATAGGGGTAGAAAAGGGAATTGGGATTGGCCCATAGTCTGTATTTAAGAGCGATATGGGGCGGTAGGAGCTACAATCAGAATTATCCTTGCCTGGCTTCAAGAGTAAAGTTATCGACGCTTCCGTAAGTGTTTGGGGCAAAACACCATGGTCTAGGGAGTCACTGTACATTCTTAAAAGGAGGGGAGTTAATTTACCACAATTTTTTTTATAAAACTCTATTGGATAGCCGTCTGGGCCGGGGGCCTTGCCACTTTGTATTAGTTTAATCGAATCCATCATTTCACTGGGTTTTAAAGGTTGATCCATCACACCCATTTGAACAGGTGTAATGGAGGGGAATGCCAAATTGTTAAGGAATACTGTCCTGTCTGCATTATCCGCTGGGGATACAGTCCAGAGTAAAATGTTTTAAATGTGTCATTAATAACCGATGGAATTGCTGTGAGTTCACCCGTAGGGGTCCTAATCTGTCTAATTTGATGGGAGGCCGAATTGATCTTAATTTGGTGTGCCAGAAGGCGGCCTGCCTTTTCCCCATGCTCATATAAAAATCCACGCGATCTTAAAAGCATCTTCTCCGTTTCTTGCGTTGAGAGCAAGTTATAGTCCATCTGTAGATTTTGTCTATCCTTTTCTAATTCAGGGGATGGAGATATTGATAGTTTACGGTCTATATCTGCTATGCTACTCAAAAGGTGTTCCTGTTTTTGTTTTCTCTGTTTGTTTTGGCTCGCTGAATACGATATAATTTCTCCTCTAAGTGCTTTTGCCCCTCCTGCTACAACATCAAGACCGAACCCTCCAGCCCCGCCTCCCTGGCCGACAGCATCAACCACCACAGCCCCAGGGGGTCCAGCGACGCCTCAGGCTCCTACTCCTCCACCATGAACGGTAGCAGCCACCCCCACAACGGCCTGGACTCCCCCACCCTGTACGGGCCGGGGGCCGGGGGTTTGGGCCCGGGCGCTGGGGGCGGAGGAGGAGGGGCTAACAAACAGTACGAGGACTGCTCCAGCACCATCGGGGAGGAGTCTCAGATCAAGTGCGAGTACATGCTGAACTCCATGCCCAAGCGGCTGTGTCTGGTGTGCGGGGACATCGCTAGCGGCAGCCACTACGGCGTGGCCTCCTGCGAGGCCTGCAAGGTCTTCTTCAAGAGGACCATCCAAGGGAACATCGAGTACAGCTGCTACCAACGAGTGTGAGATCACCAAGCGCACGCGCAATTCCTGCCAGGCCTGCCGCTTCATGAAGTGTCTAAACGTGGGCATGATGAGAGAAGGTGTGAGGCTGGACGGGGTCCGCGGGGGGAGTCGGAAGTACAAACGCCGGATAGACGCTGAGAACAGCCCCTACCTGAACCCTCAACTAGCCCTGCCCCCCAAGAAGCCATTTCCCTTTGGCTGCCTTGCAGATAACAAGATCGTGTCTCACCTGCTGGTGGCCGAGCCGGAGAAGATCTACGCCATGCCCGACCCCACCGTGCCCGACAGCGACATCAAGGCCCTGACCACCCTGTGTGACCTGGCCGACCGCGAGCCGGTCGTCAACATAGGCTGGGCCAAGCACATCCCAGGTACGTTAGGATCTTCCAGAACGTGGACCTGTCCAGCAACTTCTACTTCAGTAACAAACTCCTACAACACGGTGGAGGCCCCCTCAGACTCAGACGATGAGGACAAGCTCCACATCGTGGAGGAGGAGGGCAGCCTGCCGGACCCCGACGGCCCCGAGTGTGACGACAACGTCCCGGACGACGCCACCGCCGCAGTATTAGCCCTCAACGGGACGGGTCACCATGACGACACGTGGGACGGAGGGAAGGAGGAGGGTGGCTCTGAGGAGGAGAATGACGATGAGGAAGAGGGTGGTAAAGATGCCCTGGTGGAGAAGATGTTACAGCAGGGCGACATGATCGTTATCTACCCAGAAGCCCCTGAGGACGGACAGCAGGAGAGGACGCCAGAGAGGGGGGTCCCCGACGAGAACGGCACGCCAGACGCCTTCTCCCACCTCCACACGTGTGCCCTCGGCTACAAGTGCTACGCCTCCCTGAAGGACCACGTCAAGCTGCGCCACGAGAAGAACGACTTCACCTTCAGCTGCTCCCAGTGCAGCTACAGCTTCGCCTACCGCACGCAGCTGGAGAAGCACATGAGCCAGCACAAGACTGGCCGGGAACAGCCGCGCATCGTGGCCCAGGCGACGGCAGGAAACCGCAAGTTTAAGTGTACGGAGTGTACCAAGGCTTTCAATCACAAGCACCACCTGAAGGAGCACCTGCGCATTCACAGCGGAGAGAAGCCGTACGAGTGCCCCAACTGTAAGAAGCGCTTCTCCCACTCGGGCTCCTACAGCTCCCACATACATTACAGCAGTAAGGTCAGCAAACACACAGTGTACATGCATGGCTCTGACATTTTTGGCATACCACAATGAGATTGATGACTTGAGGGAGGCTGAACTGGACAGCATACTGGACAAGGGCAACAGCTTGTATGTCAAAACTGTAGAAGAGCTAAAACAAAGAAATCTGTATCAACACCAGCACTTGACAATGGAAGAACTACCACTCATAGTTGATACTGACCAACATGAGTACAACGTTGTTAAATCTCATGTGGAAATGGGATTCGTGAGAGCCAAGGCAGACCCAGACAACGAGGCTTGGTTTTTTGATCTCCCCACAAGACTTCAGTGTCTCTCTGCAGATGTTACAAACGCAGTGCTTATAATAACACCGTATTGCATTGCTGTGTTCAGAGACAAGTCTGGGAGATATGGTATGCTGTCCACACGACCAATCAGGTAGTCCACACCAATCAGTGTGGACTACCTACCTGATCATTGTCTTTACTCATAGACCTTGTTATGTGCAAGTTTGTTGCTTTTATAGTTTAAATACAGTAGCCTATAGCTGTTTTGTAGTTAACATAGTTAACAATTTTGTAGTGTTCACTTTATTTCTTTGGAATATTTGTGCACTTTTATATTGGTTGTTAATTGCTATTTATTTGTCAAAATATTTTTTGGGAGACTGGACCCAGTTCTCAAGTATAAGTATGTTATGGTCCACAGTATCAAAAGCTCTACTCAAGTTTAAAAGTATTTAATTGTTTAATTAATTGTTAATTGGTATTTAATTGTTGTTCAATTGTTCATTTTTTAATAAATAACATGTTCTTCATGAGTATACATGAGTAAACATGAATTTGATGCATTTGATTTGAGTATTTTGCATGAAATCTCATAAATACAAATTTTCTGGGATTTTGGCATTTTGGACATGAAGGGGTTAATATCTGAAAATGCTTAAGGGATATCACAGGGCACCCTCCTGTGTTTTGAAGAGGTACCCCCAAGCAACAAGAAACAGCAGAGAAAAACACATTACCCCACAAAACAAGGTTCATCAAAAAAGCAGGCTTTGGCTCCCAGACTATTTTCCAGTTGGCCAAATGTCTTTTCGACTCCTCCTCCAGTCTTCATTAAGGCCTCTGGATTGGTTGGGATCTTCTTTGACATCACATTGAAGAGGGTTACTGTGATGGCAGAGAACACTTCTATTAGTGAGTACAGCAATTTGGAATAGCTAGTATCCAACACTTTAGGGTTAGAGATCACTTTGGATCCCCGACATCTATAAGCTGTTTGCACGACTATGTGAGTATGTATGCTATCGTCTCTGTACCTCTCTTTCATAGAAGAGACTATGCGAGTATGTATGCTATCGTCTCTGTACCTCTCTTTCATAGAAGAGACTATGTGAGTATGTATGCTATCGTCTCTGTACCTCTCTTTCATAGAAGAGACTATGTGAGTATGTATGCTATCGTCTCTGTACCTCAAACACAATTCACAAAAAAAAGTTGACAAACATAGCTCTCTGACTGTCTCTCATCCATCATACATTTTTAAATAAAAAACAACATTTGCCTTCTCTCTTTCGCACTCCTTCTCACCATCTGGCTGCTGCCCTCTCTCCCTGCCTCTTTCTCCACTGTGCTCAGAGTGACTAAATCAAGAAAGGACAGGACACACACACATATGGACCCTATATCAAGTCTCCAGCTCCGACTGTATACTCTATAGCCTGGTTTCACAGTTCTGTCCATATCTATTGTCTCTTGGTTCATTCTATGCTAAACTATAATAATAATAATAATAATAATAATAATAATAATAATAATAACTTTATTTGTATAGCACTTTACATCAAAGTGCTTTACAATAGGTAAGCAGCAATTTAAAACAATTTAAAACAACTATTTCAATTTAAAAAACACACAATTTCGAAGCACAAATACAATAAATCAAATCAAATCAAATTTTATTTGTATAGCGCATTTCTTACAAGATGCAACTCAATGCGCTTCACACAATGAAAATGTTCAGTCAATCAGTCAATCAATCAATCAATACTGACAGAGCCGTGAGCAGGCAAAAGTAAAAAACCTGTATACTATGTAGCCAGGAAAAATTCCCTTGCAGCCCTCTACCAATAGAGCGACTACTAGCCAGTTTGCTTACAAGTACCCAGCGGTCCCCCAGGGGAGGCCAAGGACCACCGGCACAAAGCAAGCAAGCAAGGGCAAAAACCTGTACACCATGTATCCAGGAAAAATTCCTTGCATATTATCGGCGTACACACTGTCCATAAATTTAGTGTTGTATTTGCATCGTTCTGCATCCAGTATGGTCACAGGTCCTGCCAAAAGAGAAACTTAAGCACAGTTATGATGCAACAACACAATAGAGACAATAAAGATGACAGCAATACAACCTGATGGTGGTCCTGGTACACCCTTGTACCGGTTTCAGTATTGCTCTAGGTGCTATTTGGAGCTGACAGTGCCTCATCAGCACCCGGGTCCATTTTCCTGTCAACACAAATCTCAAAACACGAGTATGGTGTAATGGCCTAGTGATCCTAGTTCTATAATGTCCAATGTCTCCCTTAGTATCAAAAGGCGACATTGAATAAGTAGGTTTTGAGGTCACGCTTAAAAATGTCCTGAGTTTTAGACAACCTCAGGCCCTCAGGTAGGGTGTTCCACAATCTAGGAGCATGTGTGGTGGCCTGGGAAAACCCGTCGGATGTCGCTGGCGTTCGTTCGTGGCAAAGAGCAAAAATAGATGGAAATCGCGATTTTGGCGATTTTGATATTATGTGGTATTCTAGTACTTTGAACTCCATACTACATTATGGTGAATAAACATTTTAAGAAAACAAAAGAGAAAGTACTTATTTTTATGTTTTTGTGGTGGGTAGTTTGCTAGAGAAACAAGGTCATTCTCATTTCCTCATTTCCTCATTCTCAGTTAAGCAACGCACGCACACATGAGCGAAAGGAGAGACGATACTTCCACCTGTGTTATTGCCAGTTTACTGATGCTCACAATATAAGCATAAAGTAATAACATCTTAACTAGAAGACACACAAAATTGGATCTGTCCCTCGCATACCGACGAGGCGAGCAGACTAACACCGCATCACAAGCAGACAAACGAGACCGGCCGATCTGCATAGGCTCCTCCCCCGACCCAGAGGAGAAAGGGGGAGAAATCACCTTTCACTTTTTTTGACATGATACATTAAAATGCTCATAACTTTTTTAAATAAAGGGCTATCTCGGTCATTCAACCAGTTATGAATAGCTGAGAACTTCTAATTTATGGAAATATTAAAAAATGAAAATGTCAAAATGCCACCATGTGAAGGGTTTTCCCAGGCCACCACACATATATGCTAAAAGCTGATCCTCCAAATCTCTTTGTCCTAGCCTCTGGCACTATTAAAAGTTCCGTGCCACTAGACCGTAGGGGTCTAGCTGGTGTGTATCTTATGAGCATGTCCACCATGTAATTGGGTGCATCACAGTGAAGTGATTTATAAACTAGTAAAAGGATCTTAAAGTCTATTCTATGACTGACAGGGAGCCAGTGTAGTGATCTCAAGACAGGTGTGATGTGCGCTCTCCGTTTGGTCCTAGTAAGGACACGAGCAGCAGCATTTTGAACCATTTGTAGTCTATTTATCATTTTTTGGGGGAGACCTGTCAGGAGAGCATTACAGTAATCTAGCCTACTAGTAACAAACGCATGCATTAATTTTTCAGTGTCTGCCTGGGAGAGAAATGATTGTACCTTAGTGATGTTTCTTAGATGGTAGAAGGATGTTTTAATAGTGTTATTAATATGAGTTTCAAAATTTAGATCTGGGTCAATTATGACACCAAGATTCCTGGCCTGACACTTAGTGTTAAGAGCTAGTGTTTTCAAGTGTGCAGATAATTTCTCTCTCCCAGTTTTCTCGCCAATGATCAATACCTCTGTTTTTTCTTGATTGAGTTGGAGAAAGTTTTGTGTCATCCAAATATTAATATCGGCAATACAGTCTATCAGGTGGTCGATCATCTTGTAGTCGTTGGGAGTTACTGAGATATAAAGCTGAGTGTCGTCAGCATAGCTGTGGTAGTTAACGCTATGCTTCTTGATAACAGAACTGAGGGGTAGCATGTATAGGCTAAAAAGCAACGGTCCTAAAATGGACCCCTGGGGAACTCCACAGGTTGTGCTATAATTTTTTGACTTATGGTCACCAAGGGCTACAAAGTAGTCTCGGTCAGCCAGGTAAGTCCTGAACCAGTTTAAGACCGGACCTGAGAGGCCAACCCAGTTTTCAAGTCTCTCAATAAGTATGGAGTGGTCTACCGTATCAAAGGCTGCACTTAAGTCTAAGAGTACAAGAATCGAGAGTTTTTTCGAGTCTGCATTTATCCTAAGGTCATTAGTTACCTTAAGCAAAGCGGTTTCTGTGCTGTGGTATGATCGGAAACCTGACTGAAGTGGGTCATACCTATTATTTAGGACTAAGAATTCATGAAGCTGTCTATACGCTGCCTTTTCTAAAATTTTGCTTAGAAAAGTGAGATTGGATATTGGTCTACAGTTTTTTGGATCAGAAGGATCTAGGTTACTTTTCTTCAGGGTGGGTCTAACCAGGGCAGTTTTAAGCGCCGCTGGAAATATCCCTTTAAGTAGGGAGTGATTTACAATGCCTAGTATGTCATCAGACACAGATTCAAAAATGTCCTTAAAAAAGGTGGTAGGAATAGGGTCAAGAGGACACGTAGATGGTTTAAGCTGTGACACAATTTTACCTAATGTTTCCGTACTAATCATGGTGAACATGCTCATAGTCATGTTCTGTGGTGGTGGATCTGTGGTGCTACACAAACCTAGTCTTACCTGAGTAATACACATTGTAATATTTGTTATCTTATCCCTGAAGTGGGCTGCAAATTCCTCGCATTTGGTGACAGAGGCTGCGCCGTCTAGAGTTCTAGGAGCAGGGTTTACAAGGCAATCAATTGTCGAGAACAAGACCCTGGGGTTATTCTTGTTTGTAGATATTATTTTTGAGAAGTGATTTTTTCTAGCATTTCGCATTGCCAAGTTAAAGGCAGATAGATGTTCTTTAAAAATATTCTGATCAATCTGTAATTTGCTCTTTCTCCATCTGCGCTCAGCTTTCCTACATGTTCTCTTTAGGAGATTTATTTCACTGTTTCGCCATGGTGCTCTCCTCTTGGCTCCAACCTTTTTTAGTTTGGTGGGTGCCAGGGAGTCTAGGGCCATTTTTACTTTATTGTTAAAGGTAATTACTAAGTCGTTTTCACATAACGTGGGAGTTGTGTGATTACTGTTCATTAAAGCTTTGAAATGTTCAGCCACTGCAGGGGTAAGATAACGTTTTTTAACAACACGTTCAGCATTGCTTTCAGCTTTACGTGTTACAATGGTAAAGAAAATACAGAAATGGTCAGAGAGGGCCAGGTCGCTGATACCTGATATTGAGACCTCAAGACTTTTTGTAATCACAAGATCAAGGGTATGGCCATGATTGTGAGTGGGTTCATTGACATGTTGGACAAAATCCATAGATTCCAAGAGGTCAATAAATTCCCTAGCCCTCAAGTCAGCCTCATTATCAACATGAAAGTTAAAATCACCAGTGATAATAATCCTATCATAGTTGGGATGGATAATGGATAGGAACTCAGAGAAGTCAGGTAGGAAGGTAGGGGCTGGTTTCGGCGGCCTGTATACAGTTACCGTAAGAATAGGTGGTTGGCATGCCATAACTGTGGCATGATATTCAAAGGAGGAGAATATATCAAAGGATATGCTCCTGCAGTTTAGGTTATTTGAAGCTATGGTAGCTGTTCCTCCCCCCTTTTTTCCATTTCTGATTGATTGGAAAAAACTGTAGTTGGGGGGAGATGCCTCAATAAGGGCTGCTGCTCCATTTGTATCTAGCCAGGTTTCTGTGAATAGCATACAGTCGAGTTTTCTATCACAAATGAGCTCATTTATGATAAATGTTTTTTTGTTTGATAGGGACCTGATATTCAAAATTGCCATGGAGATGTCATTTTGACACTGGGACTGACTCGAGGGCATACTTAATGAAATGGGTAATACATTTCTCAAATTTGCGCCATGTATTGCCTTATTTGTGGTGGAGGGAGTCCGATGGGAGACAATAGTCTGGATGGCATGTTTGGTGTTAGAGGAATGGATCGGACTCATCCCACATCAGCGTTGACAGGGCACCGGCCAGGTCCAGGGCTGGACAGCGAGGTCCATGGACATCGACAGCAGGCGGGCACCATACCTGTTTGGGTGAAACCTATCTCTCGCAAACAGCTCATTACGGTTAAAGAACGTGGTGAAATTGTCTATAAATGGGATTTGCGTACGACAGCAGTATCCCTGTAGCCAAAGGTGAAGACTTCGAATTCTACTGTATTTGGTGTCGCCATACCTGGGACTCGGGAAGGGGCCCGAGATGATGCAGGTCTTACCTGTGCCCTTGACGGTGGCGATGAGGGCTCGGAAGTCGTCCTTCAGCTCCTCCGACCTCTCCTGTCCGATGTCGTTGGCACCCACGTGGACGATGACGGAGGTGACCTGGGGGGGAGCATCCTCCACCAGCATCGGGACTACCGCGGCGACGTCCCTCACCTTGGCACCTGGGATGCAGTGGGTTATGGCCTTCGGGACTGCAACATGGCGGACCATGGACGAGCCTATTACAAGCACAGAGGGGGGGGGGGGGGGAGAAGAGCGGGTGCGGGGGGGGGGAGGAGACACGAACTGTAGTCTCTAGGGATGCACGATATTATCGGCACCGATATTTATCGGCCCGATATTGAGGAATTAATGTTTATCGGTATCGGTATTTATTATAAAATTTAGCCGATATTTAAACCGATAATATGAAGCCGGAAATATTTCTGCTTCCGGTTTCCGGTTTCCGCACTCTGCTTCCGGGTTCCGCGCTCAGGCACGCAGTTTGTATAGACGAGACGCGAGCGAAACATGCCTTCCTCTGTGTGGACATTCTTCACAATTTCTAAGGCAGATGTTGCGTTTGCAATTTGCAATACATGTTCAACAAAAGTTCGGAGAGGAGGGCAAAGGTCTACGAGTTACAACACAACGAATCTAATAAGTCACCTGAAGAATCACCATTGCAAGCACGCTGTATGGAAGGAATATCAAGCACTCGTTGTTGCAGAACACGTTAGCCTAGCCACGAAAAAAAAATCCGCGGTGCCTATTGAAAACGCATTTGAAAACAGCAGGAAGTTCACTCGAGACAGCTCAAAGGCTCAAGCCATCAATGAAAAAATAATGGAGTTGATGGCCCTCGACGACCAGCCTTTCTCTGTAGTAGAAGATAAAGGATTTCGCCAGCTAATTTCACATTTAGAGCCCCGGTATACACTCCCAAGTCGCCGCTATTTTGCAGACGTGTGCCTGCCGGCTCTGTATGATACAGTCGCCACACACATCCATAGTCTGATCGATACTAGCGTAAGCCAGATAAGTTTTACCACGGACATATGGACTTCTGACGTTAGTCCAGTCAGTATGCTTAGTTTAACGGCCCAGTGGCTGGATGAGGACTTCAATATGAAGAAGACACTGCTTCATGCGCAGGAGCTCTCCGGTTCGCATACTGCGACAGCCATCCGTGGCGCTTTTGAAACCATGTTTGGACAGTGGAATATACCTAAGGAGCGGGTGCACGTTGTGCTGAGGGACAATGCGCGCAATATGATACAACTTTTGGTTCTTTAAAAGTCTTTATTTTTGTATTGACGGATGCACAAGGTGCACTTTATTTTTGTATTGACTGATGCACAAGGTGCACTTTATTTTTGACACTTTTTTGATCTAATTACTCTTAGGTGAGCCTTTTTTGTTTTCATAAAAGGAGGCCAGATCTTGGCTAAAAAAAGCATTGTGCACTGTATAACAGATTCTGTTTGTTAGAGGAAATAATAAATGAACATTTGAAGACTCAGAAGTGTTCTCTTTGTTGTGTTAACAATAGTGATGTAAGTTAGATTTGGTGAGATCACTATGGAATATTAAATCATCAATCTTTGCTCACTCTATGGTGTGCATGAACTACAGGTTATCAACTGTGAAATGATATCTGAATGGTCTTTATTGTCATTGATATAGTACAGGTACCAAACAACGAAATTTGGGAGGGGGAGCTCCCCTGGTGCTAGGAAAGAAAAAATAAAATAATAATAATAATATCGGTATCGGTATCGGCCACGAGAAGCGGGTAAATATCGGTATCGGTATTGGTTGGGAAAAATGCATATCGTGCATCCCTAGTAGTCTCCTCTGCTGGCGGCGTGATGGACCTGTAGGGGGCCCAGGGTGGGAGAGGGGGAGAGAGAGAGGGAGGGCGTGTGGTCTCTGGGGCGGGGGCGGGGCCAGGCGTGTGGTCTCTGGGGCGGGGGTGGGGCCAGGCGTGTGGTCTCTAGGGGCGGGGGCGGGGCCAGGCGTGTGGTCTCTAGGGGCGGGGGCGGGGCCAGGCGTGTGGTCTCTGGGGGTGGGGGTGCAGGCCCTGGCTCTCTTAGGCTTCGGTGTGGACTGGTGGCTCTGCAGCGCCTCGAAGCTGTTCCGCAGCAGGAGGGCCTCATGGGGGTTGGTGCCAGAGGAGTCGTTGGTTGGTCCAAGTCCCTGGTGATGTAGGGACAGTGTGAGTTTCACCTGGGATTGGGCTTACAGGTGGAGGCTTTGATGTTGATGTTGTGGTTTGTGTGCTTTCTATGTCTGTAATTATTGTTTTATGTAATGTGTCATAAAATGAACTAAGATACGACTCCCCTTGTCTGATCTGGTGTAGATTCGAGATTCGTCCCTTCATCTCCTCAACCTGGTAGCTAAGCTCCAGGCAGCGCCGACAGGCCATGAAAGAGAAAAGTGGTGTTATTTGCAGAGAGAGAGAAAAACAATTTGATTATGATCAATCAGTATTTCAGAGATATGTGATATAAAAGTATATAAGGTTCTAGTAGGGGTAGTGGTGGTCTAGTAGGGGTAATGGTGGTCTAGTAGGGGTAGTGTTGGTCTAGTGGGGGTAGTGGTGGTCTAGTAGGGGTAGTGGTGGTCTAGTAGGGGTAGTGTTGGTCTAGTAGGGGTAGTGGTGGTCTAGTAGGGGTAGTGTTGGTCTAGTGGGGGTAGTGGTGGTCTAGTAGGGGTAGTGGTGGTCTAGTAGGGGTAGTGGTGGTCTAGTAGGGGTAGTGGTGGTCTAGTAGGGGTAGTGGTGGTCTAGTAGAGGGGTAGTGGTGGTCTAGTAGGGGTAGTGGTGGTCTAGTAGGGGTAGTGGTGGTCTAGTAGGGGTAGTGTTGGTCTAGTAGGGGTAGTGGTGGTCTAGTAGGGGTAGTGTTGGTCTAGTAGAGGTAGTGGTGGTCTAGTAGGGGTAGTGGTGGTCTAGTAGGGGTAGTGGTGGTCTAGTGGGGGTAGTGGTGGTCTAGTAGGGGTAGTGTTGGTCTAGTGGGGGTAGTGGTGGTCTAGTAGGGGTAGTGTTGGTCTAGTAGGGGTAGTGGTGGTCTAGTAGGGGTAGTGGTGGTCTAGTAGAGGTAGTGGTGGTCTAGTGGGGGTAGTGGTGGTCTAGTGGGGGTAGTGGTGGTCTAGTAGAGGGGTAGTGGTGGTCTAGTAGGGGTAGTGGTGGTCTAGTAGAGGGGTAGTGGTGGTCTAGTAGGGGTAGTGGTGGTCTAGTAGGGGTAGTGTTGGTCTAGTAGGGGTAGTGGTGGTCTAGTAGGGGTAGTGGTGGTCTAGTGGGGGTAGTGGTGGTCTAGTAGGGGTAGTGGTGGTCTAGTAGGGGTAGTGGTGGTCTAGTAGGGGTAGTGGTGGTCTAGTAGGGGTAGTGGTGGTCTAGTGGGGGTAGTGGTGGTCTAGTAGGGGTAGTGGTGGTCTAGTAGGGGTAGTGGTGGTCTAGTAGGGGTAGTGGTGGTCTAGTGGGGGTAGTTAGTAGTTCGGGGAGGTATCCCGATAGAAAAAAGCCCGTTTAAAAAGTGTAAAGGTGGCTAGCTGGTTAGCCGCGGTAGCTAACTAATAACGCTGGTAATCCCGACTCAGCCTCCCGGCGTCGGATTCGGCGGAGCGAGGTCCCGATGTTATATAGGATAGGAAAGCTATTTATTTACAAAAAATGCTTTCTCAATAGAGTTTGGTATAGATAGCAGTTTTTAAGATTCTAGCGCTGTAGAGCTGCAGCAGCAAAAACAAACACTCGTCGTGACAATAGGTAAAAACAACAATTTTAAACAATTTAAAAATAACTATTTCAATTTAAAAACACTCATAATTACAACAGCACAAATACACAGCCTATGACATGTAGACAACAGAAAACAGGTGGGTCTAACTTATTTTTGAACACTTTCACTGATTCTGCCTGTCTGATATCCAGTGGAAGACGGTTCCAGAGAGTTGGTGCACGGAAGGAGAACGCACGCTCACCGATTGTCTAATGGTGTATAGGAGGTGGTGAGAGGAAGACAATGTACCTTTGGCAAGTGGGGGTGTCTGTGGCCCCCAGGCCTGGGTGGCAGGAGGGAGGGCCTGTGGTCCCTGGGTGGGGGGGAGGCCTGCAGTGTCTCCATGGGGGCCGGAGGTCACTATCAGCTCCCTGGAGAGACAGACACGATCCTCCACCTTGGCCATGGTGAACTGTGGAGTCAGCCTGAACCTTTTCAGGTGGAGGACAAGCGTCCTGCAAACAGCATCAGGGATTATTAACCACTCTATAGTTAGAGCATTTTGGGGGGGGGAAATGTATCTTAATACATTTGGCAATTTGGCTGCTACTTTTATCCAAAGCGACTGACAGAACAGTGAGTGAATACGATTGTAGTACACATGATGTATTCCTTGTGGGAAGCACCAGGCTCCACCAGAGCCACACAGGAGGTGAGTCATGTAACTGTAAGTGCAGTGCAGACTTATCCAAAGGCCCACAGGCAGCATAGGGGTCACTCACCGAGGCAAAGTCAAGAACGACCACTTCAGGCCAGCCTCGTTACCCCCGCAGTCCTCACACCTGCACTCCAAGTCTGTCTCCTACAGAAGAAGGGAGGTGGAGAATAACACACTTGCCACATCTCATATGTATGACGTTAGAAAATATGAAGACTTGATTATTCAGCTATGGCACTGACCATCTGGTAGAGCTTTAAGCTGTCCTGCACTGAGCCTCCAGGTACCAGATCCAAGGAGAGCTGGGAGAAGTCTTCCTGTTTAGAGGACTCTTACCACAGCTGTGAACAATAGGAGAAACACACACACACACACACAGACACACGCACACATCATAAAGTCACAAATATACGATTTAGACAGTGTACAGCTGGAAATGCAGTTCTGTGTTTGTTGTGTATGAATATTGCTATTCCTGTGCGTGTGTGTGTGTGTGTGTGTGTGCTTGTGCGTATGTGTGTCACCTGCGGCAGGTTCTGGTGCTTTCCATCTGAAAGCTCATGTGAGTTTCCACGGGGCAGGAATAGGTCCCGCCCCCAGCCAATGCCAGTGCCTGCAGTCCTGGGGCCAGAGCTGAGACCTGCGACACACACGAGCTGACGAACTCGTGGGCGTCCTAGAAACACAGAGAAACACAAACACATACTGTAGCATTAGCAAACAAGACAGAAAGTTCACCAACAATTGGACATTGTATTTCTCCTAATGTCGTTGAGACCAGATTTTTTGTTAATCTTGGTGAAATCTAAAGGTAGCCCTCTGTAGAGGATAGGTATATGGTAGCTCTCTGTAGAGGATAGGTATATGGTAGCCCTCTGTAGAGGATAGGTATATGGTAGCCCTCTGTAGAGGATAGGTAACTACCTTCAAAGTCTCCCAGAGTAGAGATGGTGAGACATGGTCCGAAGTATTAGTTATTAAGAAATCATCGATCACCCTAGAGATCATATCACAGAACCCCTCATCCTTTAGCAGCGAACAGTTCAGTCTCCAAGGAGGGCGTGTTTTTTGTAATAGTGTGAATGAGAGGTCAAGTAGCAATGGGGCATGATCCGATAATACTATGGTTGAATACTCCGTGCTTGCAACAGGGAAGAAAGTCGCTGTCTATAAAAAAATAATCAATTCGTGAAAATGTTTTATGAACATGGGAGTAAAAAGAAAATTGTTTGGCTTTGGGATAGAAAGAGCGCCACGGGTCCACA
Source organism: Nansenia antarctica (assembly GCF_963989245.1). Classification (NCBI taxonomy): domain Eukaryota; kingdom Metazoa; phylum Chordata; class Actinopteri; order Argentiniformes; family Microstomatidae; genus Nansenia; species Nansenia antarctica. The sequence continues at coordinate 45,494,033 of NC_137689.1, read as the reverse complement.
CATCCCATCTGATTCATAAATGACGAAAAGGCCCTGGCCATTTTTGTGGGGGTATCTCGTTTCGGGCTGGATTTGTCTAGTAACGGGTTCATGGTGCAATTGAGGTCGCCGCCCAATATCAAGTGGTGGGAGTTCAGATTGGGAAGGAGTGACATTACCTTCCCAACAAATGCTTCGTCATCCCAGGTAGGTGCATAGAGATTCACAAGAACAACAGAGACATTACTAAGAGAGCCTGTGACTATCACAAAACGTCCTTGAGGGTCAGCTACAACATTGGTTGGGCTGAACTGTACTCGCTTATGCACTAAGATGGCTGTACCCCTAGCTTTGCTACTAAAATTAGAGTGAAAGGTTTGGCCAACCCACTGAGCCTTGAGTCTATGGTGGTCTTTGTTGGTCAGGTGAGTCTCTTGTAGGAAGGGAATGTCAGTTTTAAGGTGCTTCAAGTGAGAGAATATCCTACCCCTTTTCACCGGGGCATTGATCCCCTTAACATTCCATGAAACAAATCTCAAACATGCTCCACTATTTCCCATTGCATTAGCCATAGCTAATATTATGCATATTGTTGTATGAAGAGGGCCTTATCGAAGCAAGATGATGAATAAAATAAAAAATGATATAAAAGCACTTGTAGTAGTAGGACCTAACACAACTCCCCCCTAAACAAAGCTCTCAGAACCGAGAGCACATAAACATACTTACACATTCCTAGGCTTGTTCTAAGAACGAGAACAAGCAGCAGGACTCCAAAAACTGTGTCACTTCCGTATGACATAAACCTAATAATTATCTAATGTAACCTAGCATGCAGGGCTCCGATCCCTACAAACCAGTCTGTGATATAAAGTACACTATTGTGTAACTCAACCTCAATATTAGGGCTGGGCAAACGATCAAAATTTCTTTTTCGATAATCGCAAGAATTAACGATCAATTATCGATTAATTGCTAAGTATATATTTTTTAAATAGGGCAGAAATAACAAGCATGTTTTCCTTGGGGGAAAAACGTTATTTGTGTTGCTATTGCACACATTCATTCATTCACATTCAAACTAGACACTACAGTCAGATAACAATCCTCTTAAACTAGGCAGTGAGTAGCCTAAATTGTTTAACTTAAAAACACATTTTACGTTATAAATAAAAATATAGAAAATAAGTAACTCACCATAGGAGCAGTAAAAAAACAGTTACTCACAAATAGGAGGATGACTGAAAACGTTAGTGTCCTTAAAAAAGAAAAAAAAGAAACAAAATATGAATGATTATCGATTACAATATTTTGTGATCGACCAAGATCCTTATCGATCAATTATCGATCGTCGATCATTGATGCCCACCCCTACTCAATATCAACTGCGTACCATACAAAAAGCACGGTAGGCCTAAACAGCGCAACAGTAGGCCTAAATAGAGCTATTGACAGACGGGAGGGCACCAGAGGACTTCCAGACTTTCTCGCGCACACACACACACACACACACACACACACACACACACACACACACACACACACACACACACACAAAAACATTACATTTACAAATGTGATTTCTTTCAACAACTTGAGTAAATGTATATCTATACAAGAAATGTAAATGTGTTAGAGATACCATAGCCTCACAATGGTAAATATAGTGAGTAGATGGACTGGTGTTACCAGAAAATGAACCCAGTGTGTAGGCCCTGTTGGCCCACACAATTACAGTACCATAGCCTACCCAAGGGATGAACACATCTCAATTGTTCATAATGAATAAATGGCTAACCTTACTGTGTTACTTAGCTGTGACCAGTTAGAACAGAGGGAAAGGCACTGAAAAAAAGTGTCACTAAAGTTAAACTTTCCCGGCGCTGTTACAGTTGTCCATCAACCGCGCATTCAGTCCAGCTCGCCCGGCTCTCCGTTGGTCTGTATGGAGCCAGTGGATGTAACACGCTGGTCGTAAAAGCCCTGAGCGCTTTTCGGGGACTCGAAGAAGTGTTCCTCGTTTTTGTACGAGACTTGGAGATGGTCTGGATGAAGGAGGCGGAATTTAATTCCCTTCCCCGCTCTTGACAGGGTTGAACGCAGCCCGTTTTTTAGCGAGAGCCGCGCTGATGTCAGGATACACTCTCAGCTCCGTTCCGCCGTAGTCCAGCTTCTTTTGCCTGGCCCATCTCAAGACTGCCTCCTTCTCCTGGAAACGTAGAAACTTTACAATAAAAGCCAGAGGCTTCCTCGCGTTGGCATCCCCAGGTCTGGGGCCGAGGGACCGGTGCGCCCGCTCTATTTCGGGAGGAGCGCTGAGAACACCAGGGCCCGTCACCTCCATTATCAGGTCGGATATGAATTTCGCTGGGGCCTGGCCTCTCTCGCTTCCCTCGGGTATGTTGATTACTCTCAAGTTTGACCGCCTGGATCTATTCTCAAGATCATCAACCCGCTCCAGAAGTGTCGCGGTCTGGGACTGCAGGGACGCGACCGCGGTTTCCATCTCGGTGAGTTTTGCAAAGTTGTCACTAGTGTTGTTCCGATACCATTTTTTTATCCCGATACCGATACCTGACCGTGCAGTACTTGCCGATACAGACTACCGATCCGATACCACGGCGTTTGAAAAAAACAAAACCAAAAAACATGTTTTTTGAGCCGCATACTCACCTCGATGTAAAATTATTGCTAACACTTAGTCTGGCACTGCTCAAAACCTTTGTAAAACAGGAAAAAATACCAACAGAGAGTGAATGCTATAGAACTTTTTTTTATTGTCTACCTGGTATGGTGACAAGAAAATCAACCCCTTATAAAACCTGAAATGTGGCTCTCACAGATGCCAATCAGTGCAATATCCATTTAAGATATAAAACAGTCGTAGTAGTAGTGCAACAGCAAGTGAACATTTACAAACAAAATAACTTTAAGATATAAAACAGTCGTAGTAGTAGTGCAACAGCAAGTAAACAATTACAAACAAAATAACTTTAAGATATAAAACAGTCGTAGTAGTAGTGCAACAGCAAGTGAACATTTACAAACAAAATAACTTTAAGATATAAAACAGTCGTAGTAGTAGTGCAACAGCAAGTAAACATTTACAAACAAAATAACTTTAAGATATAAAACCGTACAAGTAGTGCAACAGCAAGTAAACATTTACAAACAAAATAAGGCCCATTTGAGACTAACATAAGATGTAGGCCTACCTGAGGGAATAATAATATTTTAGAATTGCAGCCTGAATTTGGTAAAATAAATAAAAGGATATTTTAAATGTTAGGAAATGTTATCACAAATGTAAACAAACTCCACTTTAAAAAACAAAAACAAAAGAGCTGGAGCAAAATAAAGTGCACTGCACATTAGTGCAGACATGTCACATAGCAGCACTCAGTCCTCCAAATTAAAATCCTTAGGCTTCAAGTTCAAATACATAGGCAGGTTCTTCTTTAAGAAGATGAGCATTTCTACTCTCTCTCCTAGCAGCCTGTTCCTCTTTTCATCCAGTATGTTGGAAGCTGTGCTGAACAGTCTCTCACTATCTACACTAGTAGAGGGAGCACAGAGAAACACTGCAGCAGTAGCAGCCAGGGTGGGGAACCGTTCCTTATTCTTTCCCCAGTACTCAAATGGGCTCTCTAAGCGGTGGATGGTTTTCTCAGCCAGATATGTCTCTATCTGTACCTGTGTAGCTGTGCTGCTGGCCCCGCCTTGTTCCTCATCATGCTCTTGCAGGATTTCCTCATACAGCCCCTTAAAGCAGCTCTTGCTGGTCCTGCTGCTTGTGTGGGGCTCTGCTTCCATCCGTGAGGCCTTGTTGGCTGGCTCTGCTGCCAGTGATCGAGACTCCTCAGTCTTCTCCACCTCTTGGATCAGTGCACTCTTTGCAAGCTTGCTGCTTTCCACACTTGTGAAGTATCTGCAGTAACATAGTAAACAAAATACACGTGTTGAATAAAGTAAATATTTACACTTAACGTTTATACTTAATCAGCACACTATTATACACACCTGTCTTTGTAACGCGGGTCCAAGAGGGTTGCAACAGCATACTGGGGCTCCTCCTCGACGGTCTGGAACCTTTTGTCGACAGCCGCTAGTAGGGTTGCTTTCATTGTTTTTATCCCGCTGTCCTCCTCGGTCTCTCGGGTCAACAGTCGCTTCAGTACCACCACCGTGGGGACGACTTCAGACGCGATGGAGGTGCTAAAGCTGATTTGTTTCGTAATCTCCTCGAATGGAGCCAGGACGATGTTTACTTTTTCAAGTAAAGCCCACTGGTTGGTACTCAGGGTGGCTGGGAAGTCGTAGTCAGCCGCGTAGGCTGAGAGAGATCTCTTCTGCTCCAGCAGACTCTCTGTCATGTAGAAGGTGCTATTCCACCGGGTGGGCACATCTTGTTTCAGCCGTTTGATTGGCATTCCAAGTTCAGTCTGTACAGTTTGCAGACGTGAAGTGGCCAGTGGGGAATGCTTGAAGTGGCCGATGATCTTTCTCCCATTGGCCAGCGCATCGCACACACTCCGCTGTGACAGTAGGCCTTCCTGCACCACTAGCTGGATCAAGTGGGCAAAGCATCCCATTCTCGAAACACCCAAGTCCCTCATCGCCTTCTTCATGTTGCTGGCGTTATCACAGAGAATGGCGTGGACCTTCAATAATAAGTAATAATACATTATTAAGTAAATATAAACGACAAGTGAAAATAAAAACACAAGAGAAAATACAACATTTTAGAGTAAGACAAGAACAAAGAAGTAGGCTAATGTTACCTTGGACTTTGGGATGTTCCAGTTAAGCAGCATACTCTCAATTGCTTCTGCAATTGCTTCACCAGTGTGGGACCCCTTGAACTCGTTTGCATGCAGCACAACGCTTTCCCGGTTGTATGATTCGGAGTCCACCCAGTGAGCAGTTAAACTAAGCAGGGACAGTGGGGAGACGTCGCTGGTCCAAATATCCGTAGTGAAGCTGATGGCCTGCACCTTTCCTAGCTTATCTGAAACATGCTCAGTCACCTTCTTATTGAGGGCAGGGACGGCCGTCTCCGTGATGTATTTGCGACCTGGTATTTTGTATTTAGGTACAGCGAGAGCCATAAAAAGGCGGAATCCCACATTGTCAACAAAGGAGAGGGGCAGGTCACAGAGCACAATCATTTCAGACATTTTCTCAGTCATCTTTCTTGCCATTTCACTCGTCGCGTCCCACTGGTCCTTTTTATGGAATGAGCTACTCAGCGTTTGTTGTTTTGGTCCATCCGTTCTCTTGCTCGCTGTCGCAGCTGCAGTAGATGACAGAAACTCTTCGTGCTCTTTAATATGTTTTGCCTTTAAATGCTTAATTAAGTTGCTAGTATTGAAACTGGCAGCTTTAGTGCCACCCCTCGACACATTGAGACCGCAAATTGTGCATTTAGCCGTTGTACACACCGGACTATCCACCTTGAAATATCTCCAAACCGCCGACATGTTCTCCTCACTACACCTCTACAGCATGCGTGTTTGTTTTTCCGCGATAGTGAAAGTTTGGTATCGGGTGTTATTATTTGTTAGTACTCGCCGATACCGATACCAGCATTTTTGTGCGTATTGGTGGCCATGCAGATACTAGTATCGGTATCGGAACAACACTAGTCACCCACCACCGCTTCGGTTTTAGACAGACGGCTGTTGAATTGTGCGACTTGCTGTCCCAGTGAATCCTTCAGGGACTCTGTTGATTCTTGCATCAAAATAGCCATGTCTGTTTTAAAGCTCTCACGCTGCTTGCTCAGGAGAGCCTCCAGGTCGTTCTTGGTGACTGGGTCAGTGCTCCCGCCGTCAGTTGGCAGATCTTCCTTGCTAGCCGAGGCGGCGGCCATGTTAGCTAGCTTAGCCGAGATGCTGCTAGCTTTCTTTGCCGTCGATGGTTGTCTCTGTCTCGAGCTACTCATGGCCCGTAACAACTTCTAAAAGTTCAACGCAAACTATCATAAATGTACAGACAGTTTTGTGAGATGGGAAAGTCGGTAGAAAAGTCTATATGACAGGTTTTATCGGAGCCCTCCACGCACACGTCTATTCACTGCCTCATCAAACCGGAAGTCTGAAAGAACACTTCTAATGCCTCCTGGTATGGGAAGTCAGAGACCTCTGGCCCATTTATAGATATCCGCATGCAGGCTGCAAGATGTTCCCCCTGCAGCCTGTTGCAGATGTTTGTCTTGACCTGCAAATACATTCATTTTAAATGTGATGGCTTAAAAATATATCTTAAAACAGTAAATGCCATTATGTGAGAGATATTTCTTACCCTGTTCATGGTGGAGAAGTCCCTTTCACAGTTTACACTGCTGGCTGGGACCGTCAGGGCAATGGCAGCCAGCTTGCTAATGGTGGGTATGAGGGTCCCAAATTCTTCATACTTTGAGGACAGCGCTGACAATATGGCCAGCTGAGTCTTGTTCTGAAAAGGTTCACATGATTAACACATGATAATGTCATGTGAAAATGTTCTTCAGACATAAAGTTACCTTGAGTGGACCAGAGACCACTTGTTCCTTGAAAGGTGTCCATTCTTCAAGGACTGTGTCAACATCGACAGTGGGACAAAACTTCTCCACCAGTGACCTCAGGTGTGCATGAGCACTTTGGTTGGTGAGGGTAGCTGCCTGTGGACCCAGTATCCCAAAAGCAGCCAAGACTCCCACCTCACTGAAACGCCTCTCAAGATTTGGCAATCAGGCCAATTAGATACGGATCCATCACCTGCTCAAACAAAAAGATATCAGTAAACTATTAATCTAAATAAAACTGCACAGTGACTAAGGCTGCCACAAACGTTTCTTTTCATAGTCGACTAGTCACCGATTATTTTAACGATTAGTCGACTAATCGGATCATAAATTACAGCTTATCGCACAATTACTCAATCGCTCTTATTTAGCTATCATCTTCTAAATCAGCTTCTAAATTTAGCTTGAAGTTGTTAGTTGTTGTTGTAGGCATGTGCTAACTAAAAATAAAGACAATTAAAATGATTGTTCACTCAAAAATAGATATTTTAATGAACTTTGTAGATTTATTTCTGGCATCACTTGCATGTAATGTAATGTAAAGTGTAGTAGAGAGTGCAAACTGCTGAGTAAAATGAGGTAGGCTAGGCACTAGGCAACCAAAACAATACAAAAACAAAAATAAATACTTGTACAGAGTACACAAGTTTTGCTCCGCTTCACTCATCTCTGGCATCAAACATACATTTTAAATAGAATACATAAAAAATATAAAATGAGGTAGGCACTAAGGCAACTAAAAAAGAGCAATTATCCACAAAAAGAAATGTTTGGTCTCAATCAAATAACATAACAAAGAAAAGTGCAGGAGACTGAGCAAAGAAATTGTTTCTCTCCTGTGTGGACTATTGATTCGTAGCGAGGAAAGTCAGCATTTCCACATGTTCTGGAGAGAGGCTTGCTCTCTTTTGAGAGCAGATGTTCCCTGCTGCAGAGAAGATCCTCTCGGATGGGGTGGAGGTTGCAGGGATGCACAGAAAAGATTTTGCCAGCTTAGATAGTGTGGGGAAACGCCCCTCATTTTGGCTCCACCATTTGAGAGGGTCATCCTTTTTTGATACTGGGGCCTCTGCGAAGTACAGCTGAACTTCATTTCTCACCATTTTGATCTTTTCGTCCTCCTGTGACTGTGAGGCTTCTCCCTCGTCCTCAGTCTGACTGTCTGTGTCAGACTGAAGGAGGCTGTCCAGAGCTGACTTTCCCCCTCTGCCTGTGCCTGGAACATTGGTCTTATTCTGCTGATGTGTCCCAGGCTCCTTTGCTTCTTTGAGAGCAAGCACTTCAACAGTCTCCTGCATCCTGATGCCATCTTCAGGAGACACAAACTTCAGCTTTCTGAATCTGGGGTCCAAGGCAGCTGAAATAGCAATTGGGTTCTCTTTGTCTACTGAGACTGTGCTCAGACCTCCCCATCTATCTGTTATCCCTTTTCCTGCACTGATCAAGAATGCTTTTCCTGCGCTCGTCTCAAAATGGCTTTGGTGGACGGACCGCTTCAGCCCTTTGACCACCTGTGGAAGAACTGAAACAGTTGCATACTGCTGTCCACTAAGGTAAACGGTAGCAGTCTCAAAAGGCTCCAACCCTTGCTTCAGCTCTTCAAGCAGCGCCCATTGCTCTGGCTTCAAGTCGAAGTAGTGCTTGCCCCTTGGAGTTACCTCAGGATCTGAGAGAGTGGCAGTGACAGGCCAGCGCTGTTCCAGGAGTCTCTCTACCATGTGGAACGTACTGTTCCATCTTGTACTGACGTCCTGTATCAGTGAATTTTTCGTTACGTGCATCTGCTCCTGTTTCATCTTCAGATGTGTACTGGCTAGCTCGCTTCTCTTGAAGTGCTCCACTAACTGTTTTGCAGCACCTAGCGCTCTGCTGATGGTGGACTCTTTGAGGGCAGTGTTAACTATGAGCTGGAGTGTGTGCCCAGCACAGCGGATAGGGGCCCATCCATGTTTTTCTTCCAGCATTCGCATCGCTGCCACCATGTTGGACCCACTGTCATGAACTACTGCTTTTATTTTGGCAGGCGAGATGTCAAACTTTTCTGCCACCTCCTCCATCCATGTCATTATGTTTGCACCTGTATGCCTCTCCTGAAGAGGCATGGTGGCAAGGTTGAAGCTCTTCATTTGCCAATCTTCACTGAGGAAATGGCAGGACACACCAAGGTACGCCTCTGTTGCACGACTAGTCCACACATCAGCAGTCAGGGTGAGGGAGCCTTTGACAGTTTTGAGGGTCTCCTTTACCTTAAAGAAGACATCAGCGGTGATTTTAGTTAGCATTTTGAAATGAAAAGACCCATACAATGTACAGTAAGCATTAAACAGATCAGTTAGATTTTATTAACAATCTTGTGGCCAGTTTATGCATCAAGATTTAGATTTATTTATTTATTCATTCATTTTGTTGTTATATCAAATACAATTATACAGTAGGTTAAACATTCAACATATCAGTTTAAGATTTTTATTTACATTACATTGCTGCCATTTATGCTTTAATGTATGCTTTAACCAAGTTTAATTATTGATCACTCAGACAGCAATCTCTTAATATTATTTCTTCTTGAAATGTGTTAAATCATAAATACAAATGGCTATTTGTGTGTTTGTGTGTGTGTGTGTGTGCGTGTGTGTGTGTGGGGGGGGGGGGGGGGGGGGGGGGGGAAGAGAGACACATACCTTCTGAAAGGTTGTATCATATTTATTTTCCATCAATTTGGTGAAATGTGATCGGCCCGGGAGGTATTTGTCGTGGTATTCAGGGTTGAACTGCTTAATCATGTCTTTAAATCCTTCGTCAGCAACCATGGACAAGGGTCTCATATCCTTAACCAGCATGTTCAGGATTGATCCGGTCAGGACGGTGGCTTGCTGGGGTGTGCACGTTGGCATCTTGACAAGATAACTATCCATAGTAGAAGTAGAAGAACGCGCCTTCTTAGCACTGTAACGTTAAGACAACATTTTTAGCTATTTGATAAGTATCGCTTTGATGACAACTTTATGAATGAATGAATGGACTTTATTGTCATTGCTACAGTACAGGTACCAAACAACGAAATTTAGGAGGGGTGGCTCCCCTGGTGTTAGGAAAGGGAAAAAAAATACACTTTTGAAAAAAAAATCACAAGAAGGGAAGGAGCTGGTTTACATAAATAAAGGCTTATGTACACAATCCACTGTACTATACTGTACAGATAGACGACTAGGGTTGTCATATTGCACAATAGTATTGTTTCACGTTATTTAAAGTGTCGCAGTTTGCAGGCTTGAAATGTACATGTTTGTGCCTCTGCACTACACCTGATTTTTTCAGTCCAGCAGCTGCCATACAATCCGTCCAGACTGTCCAGGGCCCAGAACTTAGGTCTTTGCTGTGTTCAGGGCCTGGACGGCCCTGTGGTAGAAGCTGTTCTTCAGTCTGTTAGTCTTAGCGGCCAGGGTCCTGAACCGCCTTTTCGAGGGCAGCCTGGTAAAGTGTACGTACCCAGGGTGGGTCGGGTCCCTGTAGATCTTGGAGGCCTTCCTGAGACAGCGTGTTATGTGTTACAGCACATAACGTAAAATAATGTAAGGAGGCTTTTAACGTAACGATATCGTTAGCCATTAGCCAATAACAAGCTAACTAGCTTACCGAGACGAGCCATCGTTTTCCTCGTCAAGATCCACAACGTGCTTCCTTTTGAGATGCTCGAGCATCATAGACGTGCTGCCATGATAAGCGAGTTCAGCTTGGCAAATGTAACATTTTACTTTCTTTGTTTCAACGTTGTGGTTGAAATGTTCCCACACTTTAGAGGTACGAGGACGGGACGCCATTTCTCCGTTTGTTTTTCCGGAGACGTCACGTGTGCCCCGGATGACCGACACTGCGCATGTACATCAAAGACACTGGGAGACGCTAGCCAGTGGCAGCTTCAGGGAAGAAAAACAAATGAGCTTTATTCAGCTCAAAAAAAACATGCGACTACGGCGATTACCAAATATGTCGGCGACGATTTTGGTAGTCGACGTCGTCATGACTAGTCGTCTAATCGTGGCAGCCTTAACAGTGACTACATTTAAGTAACATCAATTAAAGCAGCCAAGCTACATAGTCATACTTGTGATCGAAATCTTTGCCAGAACTGCAGTGTGTTCCCAGGCCCTGTGTCATCTGGCTGTCCTCTTCTGCCTCTCTCCTGTTCGGCAGTGATGCTGAATGCACCCAGCCCCAAAGGGTCTTCAAGGCTTTGGTTCAGCTTGTTCAAGTGTGAGCCGACAGGCTGATGATCCCCAGCATCCATTATGCCTTTTATTAAGGCCAGTGTGACAGAGACCTGGGAAATGAACCAAATTGACACCAAAATTGTGGTACCCTATATTTGCAGAAAATGCATGAAGTAGTTAAAATATTGCAGCTGATTTGGGTTATTAGTTACCTGTTCCTTGATTGTCAGGAACATCACATCCTCCTTCGTGCCAGGTGAGGGAGAACATCTGCTTGCAGGTGGAGGGCGGCAATGAAGCGATAGGTCGCTAGGAATGAGTACAATCCCTTAGCACCAGGACATTTCCGGGACTCAACTAGGGATGCACCGAACATTCGGCCACCGAATGTATTCGGCCGAATATCGCAAAATAAAGCACATTCGGTATTCGGCCGAATGTGTGAAAACACCGAATGTTTACCACCGAATAGTGGGCGTGTTTTGATGAAGTACCAGCGCCATCTAGTGCCGAAGATAATACCTATACTGATCCGATCTGGATCTCTCATAAACTGAACACGGACATTTCATTGAGTTAGATTCGTTCATTATTATTTTTGTAGCACTGCATTTTTTCTCTACAGTGTGAACACGAAGTGCAATTTGTTGAAGATATTCAGTGATATAAATATATAGATATATAAATAAACAAAGGACACCTTTTACACCCATTATGAGTGTTTACAGTGAGTGAGAGTGTGGGAGAGTTCTTAGATACTCATCTTTTTCGCAGCCATCTTTATTTTATTTATTGTGCTTTGTTGGTATAGACTGATGTCTGCTGGAATGTTCAATAAAAGTTATTTTTTTTCAATCTCAATTTCTTTCTTTGAGAAGCATGAATAAAAAGCAAAATGTATTTAGTTTATGCAATGATAAAATTAAAAACTGCCGATACACATTCGGTATTCGGTATTCGGCCAAGTGTTTCCTTAAATTCGGCTTCGGCCTCGGCCAAGAATTTTCATTTCGGTGCATCCCTAGACTCAACCTCATCTGCCAAGGCTGCCAGTACAGCAGGGATGTTTCTTCTCAGGTTTTTTATGGCTTCATGCTGAGAGAGCCATCGTGTGTCCTTCACTTGCTAGTCAATGACAGATAAAACAGTTTATAAAAACAATGTAAGCTGTTTATTAGGAATGGATACATAAACAAAGTTAAAAGAAAGTATGTAATATGCAAGTAAATGGGCATTTCCATCTCCCCCTCATATCAAATCAAATTCAAATCAAATTTTATTTAGTGCATTTCTCACAAAATGTGACCCAATGCACTTCACAAGAGCTAATATATTGAAATGTTATTAGTTGAAATGTTAAACTTTGATAGACTTTACCTCAGATGAATGTCCAGTTGTTTACAGACAGAGACATCTGTACACTCATCAATTTCCAAGCCAATGGCTTGTGATTGTACGATGTCCCTTAATATTGGCTTTTCAATTACCCCTGCTAGAATTTCCAGCATTTCGTCAACTATTCTATGCGATCTATAGTTGGTAGTTTGGCCAATCTGAAAAATTGTTGGAAGGTTTTACATACAAGTAGGGCAGGCCTATACATGGACAATTAAATACCGTTTATTCATATGAATTCTTAAACACATGTATAAATAAATAAAAAGATTGAATTGATTGTCAATTATAATGATCAGATAAGACCAACAACAAACACAGAAAACAAAATGCATTACTTGCATTGCGAAATACATACGGTACTTTCAACTTGTCGAAGTAGGTGCAGCCCAAAAGTTCACCCAGTTGCAGCAAGGCTGGATAGTTAGTGTGGTGGGCTATTTCATGCTTAATGAGCCAATATAAGCACTTAAATGCCCCCACCACGGCCTCATGCTCCAGGACAACTGTGGGCTCAAATGAGGTCAGGACTGTGTTGCCTGAAATAAAATGCAGAGGTTGACCAGTCAGTCCACAAACAAGAAAGCAAGCAAGCATCATCAGTACAGTATCAAGGAGCCGTAACACATTTTTTTTTTTTTACCTGCTGTCAAACTTGACTGGCAGATGAGATGTGTTTGTCAAGTTTGTCCTTTCTGTAGGACTGGCAGGGTGACTTTATAAAAGTCAGGGTCTGGGTTCCTCTCACAACCCCCTGCCTGTGTTGCCTACATATCCGGCAGAACATTCCTAAAACCAAAAATGAAAAATTCCCCATTCATTCTGTTTATGCCAATAATGGTAATAAAACGTTTTCACATTTTTATCTATTTTGCACCTAACCATACCAATATCGGTTTTGTAGAGCCAGGAGTACTTCTGCTCTGACAGCCAAGCTGGATCAAAGCCTGTCTTCCTGTGCTTGTCGACGCGTTGAGCTGTATCCGTGCTGGGTTTGGTAGGACGGTTAACGTTACTAGTAACGTTGTTACTCAACTATTCAATTATGTGACTAGAACAAATATGATAATGTATAGACTTTATTGTTGAGCCACAAAGCCATCACTTTTTTTGTGTTTTTTTGTTTACACTGTTTTGACACTAACAATCTTGACTTCACTATCTGTCCACTTTCTCACCTGGTTCTTCCTGCTCTTGCTCTCTCACTCTCTCTCTCTCTCTCTCTCTCTCTCTCTCTCTCTCTCTCTCTCTCTCTCTCTCTGTGTCATCTCCATCCTCCTCTCTCCCTCTTTGCACTGACAATCACACACAAACATATATGACAGGGTCTGGTTAAAAAGTCTGCAAGTCTGGCAACATCATTTTTCAGTATTTTCACTACCTTTCATTATCTACCTGTCATCTGTCAGTGATGACATGCTGACATGTTTAAATAGCAAAAATGTTTTGCTAATTCAAGATTCATGTTTTTTTATTGCCATGTGTGTCAAACGTTTATTACATCCTATTACAAGTAATGAAGGGGGGTGCTGAGGGTGCTGCACCAGAACCATTGGTTCTCAAGGCTACTTGTGGTCTTGACTACATGTCCACTTTCTCACCTGGTTCTTGCTGTCTCTTTGGTGTGCTGACTCCATCCTGCTCTCTCTCCTCCTCCTCTCCCTCTCTATCCTCCTCTCTCCCTCTCTATCCTCCTCTCTCCCTCTTTTGCTGTCCACCGAAAGGCAAACATAACAACCAGAATATGTATAATCTAATAAGAGGTATACATTGATCCATATCAATTTATAACATCATTCTAATTGTATATTGGGTTGCTGTGGGCAATGCAGTCAGATAATGTCATTTTGACTTGACTCTCTCACCTGAAAAACAATCTTATGTCCATCTATGGAAAAACAGACATTTCCAACGAGTGAGGTTTTGTTCCAATGCTTCAATCCACTTGTTTATTAGGGGTGTAAATCACCAGCTTCATCACGATACAATATTATATCGATTTGTTTGTATGACGATACAATGTTTGACGATATCACAATGTCAGTCACGATACGATTTCGATTCGATTCGATTCAAGATCGATATGACGATATGATCGATATGACGCAATATCATATGCCAATCTAACACAATTATCAACTCACAAAAACAACTAGAATATGATTTGACCATTTTATTTGTGAGCTCTTCCAGGTATCCAGCATTTAAATCATATTGTATTATACAGTATTCTTCTGTTACAAAAAGAAAAATAGACCCGTTCACTAGTCTCACAAACAAGAGATATTCAGCTTTAAAACATTAATGTCCTATGAAACAAAACTGGAAGAACTTGTCCCCCCTTTTTTAAGGCAGGATTTTTGTAACGTTCACTTTTTTACTGTCTCATAAACACAGTATTTTTAACAGTTAGAACTGAACCAAGGTCACCATTTAACCTACAGTATATTTGTGCAATAATAATAAATAATAAGTGCAAATGCAGTACAGTGCAGTACATCTTATATACATTCTTCTTAACCAAAATAAGCAATTTCAGCTGGAGAACAAAACAAATGTAAACAATTCCGCATTCTTAGTGCATATTGACAGATCACTAAGTATATCCTCCAGTGTTCTTCTTTGGGAGGTTTTTCTTAAAAAAAACTAACTGATCAACATGTTCAGGAGACAAAACACTACGCTCTGAACGCACAATGTCACCTGCAGTGCTAAAGACGCGCTCAGAGGGTACACTGGTACCAGGGATGCATAGGTACGTTTTGGCGAGGTTGGCCAGGAGGGGGAGCTCAGTCTGATGACTCTTCCACCACTCTAACACACTACCTCCCAGCATCAAAGATGCAGTGTCTTTATACTTAGCCACTTCAGCTTGGGCTAGCTCTCTGGAGGTCTTGACAGTTTGGCTAGGGTCCACAGTGAAGGTGTCACCAAAGAGATCCTCAAGTGCCTTTGACCTCTTGGAGGTTGGGACATAATCTAAAATGACACAGAACACAATATTTTAATATTTAGGCTGGCAAAATGTCTTGTTTGTACACTCCAAACACATACGCTTAATGTTAATTAACTCATTCACTTGTCTATGACATTGAATCAAACACAGTGAGTGAGTGTGTGGGCGAGTGATTGAGTGACTGACTGATTGAGAGAGTGTGTGTGTGTGTGTGTGTGTGTGTGTGTGTGAGAGAGATAAGCTTATTGTTAATTATCTCATTCACTTGTCTATGACACTGAATCAAACACTGTCCACACAAAGGAAACACACCTTGTTCAGGAGCTTGAACCTGGAAAGCAGGCACCAAGTCAGGTTGATCAGAGGTTGGGTCATCACAGTGAGGTGGTGTTGGGTCATCAGATGAGTGAGGAGGTGTATTCTCAACCTGTGCCACTGTGCCATTCTGTAGATTACACACACACACAAAAGCAAATGTAAATCATGTCAACAATTGAAAAAAGTAATTAATATATTCATGATTAATAGTTTTTCTACCAACAAAAATAAAAATAAATCTTACTTTCTTGTCCCACAGCTCTGCAGCCTCTTGTATGAGACACTGGAAAGTTGCATCTCTCTCCTCCTCACGTAGGAATGGCAGCTTCTTGAACCTTGCGTCTAAGGCAGATGCTCTCAGCAGGACTTCATGCACGTCCACATATCGCTGCTGAAGCTCCTGGGCCATCGTCTGCTTCATCTCTTTCACTAAAGTGGAGTCTTCCTCCATAGAGATATTGAAATGCTCCAGCAACTTAGCTTTGAGTGGTGCAATCATAGACAATGTGGGCTGCTTTTCCTCACACATGATGGTGGTTGCACTTTTCACTGGTCCGAGTAGCTTAACCAAGTCTTCAGCTGCAGTGATGTCTCCTTCGCTGAGTGTATGCACGTCATTTGCACCTTTCCTCAGTTTTCTGTCCAGGAGTGAAGCACACACTGCAGCTTGTTGCTCCAGAAACCGTTCCAACATTTCAAACGAACTAGAGATGCTCCGATCAGGGTTTTTGGTGCCGATCACCGATCACCGATCACTGGAATCAGTGATCTGCCGATCCGATATCACCGATCACCGATCACAGCGTCGAAAATGGCAATTGAAGCATTCTATTTATTGTGTAGCATTATTTATGTTTTTAATTATTCTTAACACCATTGACATTGTATATTAAGTATTTAAATGAAATTAGGAGATGAGAAAGTATCATGAATTGACGACCATCTGTTTTATTGAATTCACAACCACCTGTAGCTTACTTTAGGCAAAACAAATAAAATGTGAAAATAAAAATCATAATAAATAAAATGTACACTGTCACATCAAATGTGCAACATTCCACTCGAATGAGAGGAACTAGGGGCTCTTAGAGAACTTGGAGCTTATACTGTAACTGTAGCTTTCCTGAGGAACAATAAACATACCCAAACTAAACTGCAACATAAACAGGCTATAGCCAAATATAAAATACTGTTTCAAGTCAGTCAGTTTCATGTCATATTTAGGAGGAGATAAGACAGCAAGTCAGCAATAATCAATAAAACAAAAAAACAAAACATTGCACCTAAGGAGATTTCAGACTCAAACCTTACTTCTTAAGCAGCATCACTGGCAGATTAGCCTTGAGAAATACAAGCATCTCAGCGTTTTTGGCACTCAGCCTGTTCCTCTTATCATCTAAAATATGTCCTGCTATGCTGAAAAGTCACTCGCTATCTACACTTGTGCAAGGTGCACAGAGGAAGACCTAAAACTCACGCGCTAATAGTTGTTGCTATGGGCCAAGTGACTTCCTGCTCGCGGGGTCACATGACGTCGCTGAACACTACCTCCACTACGCTCGTGAAGTCGCGCTGGAACTCTGACCAGCACTCGTGGAACGCCTCTCGTCCAATCAAAGCACTCGGTCCCTTTATGACGCCGAGCCCAGTGTGCGCTTCGGCGCTCTCTGAGCGAATCGACGAACGCAGCAAATGCCGTATGATATTCGTGGTATTGAAAGACCTTGCGTGCGTTCCTCCCTGAGGTATTTCTTTTGAGCAGACATTACAAACGGCATATTTGTTGTCTCTTTCCGACACTGTGTAATATTTCCAGACTGGCGACGCCATTTTGTAAACTGATCGGTCGTGTTTGATCGGCCGTTTTGAGAACTCCGATCAAAACCGATCAAGGCCATATCGGCCGATACCGATCGGCGCCGATCAGATCGGAGCATCACTAAAACGAACTGTTCCAGCGTGTGATTACGTCTTGTTTTAGCTTGTGTTCTGAAAGTCTGAGCAACTTCTGCTTCTCTTTCAACAGCGAGGTCGCCACTGTGCTGCGGCGGAAAAATGACACGACCCGTCTCACTCTGCCCAAAAGACGCGCAGCAGCAGCGCATTTCAGGGCTTTCTGTGTGGACAAGTTAATAGTGTGCCCGAAGCATTTTATGTGTGGTGAAAGACTTGCCTCTACTCCGGCGACGGACATGTTGCTGGCATTATCCGTTACAAGCGCGGGGTTTTTGTCGCTTATATTCCACTCCACGCATGCCTCCTTCAAAACTGTGCCAAGATTTACTCCTGTGTGTGCGTCGTCCAAAATCCGTGTCTGCAGAACATAATTCTTCATTTGCCAGTCGTTTTCAATATGATGGCAGGTTACAGTTACGTAGGCTTGTGTTGTACATGACGTCCACCCATCTGTGGTGATAGCGACTCTGTCTGCATGCAATAACTCACGTTTAACTTCGTCTTTTACTTGAGTGTACAGTCTCGGTATGCACGTTTCACTGAAGTGCTGTCTTGATGGTATTTTGTATTTCGGCTCCAGAGTGTGCAGTAGTTCACGAAAGCCATCATTCTCGACAACACAGTAAGGTCTCATATCTTTGCAAATAAAATATGAAATGGCACTTGTGATACTCGTCGCTCTTTTGGAGTTGTTGTTCAGTTTTTGCTGAAAGAAAGTGCTCAAAGCTGGTGTGCAGGCTTCTGGCACGGTAATGCTGGAGCTAGCGTTAGCACTAGCATGCGGGTCAATATTGTGTTTTTTCTTTAGGTGCGCGGCCAAGTTTGTAGTGTTTCCCGAGTATTTCAACTCGCACTGGCATTGTTTGCATATGGTGAGTGTTTTGTCTGTAGAGCCGTCTTTGCTGCGGAATCCGAAATATTTCCAGACCGCCGACTTATTACCGAGAGGAGAGCGAATTTCGTCGTCGTTATCCCTGCTACTCGCCATGACTTGACCTGCACAGTGTGCAGCGCTCTTTGACTTTGTAGTTTGCCGCTGCTAGTCGCGCGCTGCACGGAAATGGTGACAGTCACGCAGAATGTGCCATTTCAAAATAAAGGTGTATCTTTAAGATGACGATATAGATCGATGTTTTTACATTGCGTCGATGTAATCAGATCGTTAGTCAATGAATCGATGCATCGATGTGAATCGATGTATCGATGTGAATCGATGTATCGTTACACCCCTATTGTTTATTGTATTTTATTACCATAAAGCCCAATTCTAGCAGAATAAGACATATTGTATTATTACTACTATCTATTATTACTTATCACCTCTGAGCTAGCTAGCTAGCTTGCTAGTTCGTTAACACTATTCACACCATGGAACTATAATCAGACACTTTCTAGTTAAGTCACAATAATAATGAACAATTTGAACCAATGTTTTCTGTCAGAAATACAGAAATTATATTTGCTACGGTTACTTACTTTGCTTACTTTCATCTGCTGACTTCTTACTTCATCTGTCTCTCTCTCTCTCACACACACACACACTCGCGCGCTAAACAAAGAAGCGCGAGACTACTTGCGGACCAATGAGGTATGTAGGCTACTGGACCGGAGTGTGTAACATCATGACTGTAATTGGGCTAGAATGATTTCAGAAAATAATAATAATAATAATGATAATAATAATAATGATTATTCTCTTTTAGGTTGTGCTGAGATGAAATTTAGGGATACTCAAGCACCCCTAAAAAGCGTCTAAAATCGTCCATATCGCCAGATTCGGGTTGGGTGCGTTTAATAAACGCGGGAAGTTAGCCTGCTTGTCACAGGTTTGGGGTCTACGTCCGTCCATTACTAAAACTATTATTGTTGGCCTTTATTTGCACTCCAGGAGACAACAAGAGATTGAAAGACTTGTGAAAGAAAGAAGGTGCCTGAGAAAACAGTGGAAGAAGGCCACAGAAGTGGAAAGGAAAGGACTTGAGGCACTACAGGCCGACATCAAGCAGCGTCTTGCAACACTGCGAAGAGCAGAATGCTTGAGAAAGCAACACAAGAAGAAAGAGCGAACGAGGACTGCCTTCTACAGAGATCCCTACAAGTTCGTCAAAGACCTCTTTGTCAAGGAGAAAACGGGTACCCTCAAAGTACCCATAAGGGAACTAGAGGAGCACCTGAGGAAGACCTACTCCGACAACCAGAGGCATGTGCCAGCCAGCATTCCGGATGACATGCCACCAATCCAACCACCTGAGCACCAGATGGAAACAAGGCCCCCTACATGGAGCGAAGTTGAGAGCACAGTAAAACGGGCAAGAACAGCCTCAGCCCCTGGGCCCAACGGCGTTCCATACAGGCTATATAAGAACAGTCCAGGCGTCTTGAAATACCTCTGGAAGCTAATGAAAGTGGCATGGGAAAAGGGAATCATACCAAAGGCATGGCGAAGGGCAGGAGGGATCCTGATTCCCAAAGAGAAGAATTCCTCAACCATCGACCAGTTCCGCCAGATCAGTCTACTGAATGTGGAAGGAAAGATTTTCTTCAGTGTTGTGGCCCAGAGGCTCTCAGTATTCTTGCAGAAGAACAACTTTGTCGACACCTCAGTGCAGAAGGCAGGGATAAGTGGATTCTCAGGATGCCTGGAACACACAAATGTTATCTGGCACCAGGTACAAACGGCCAAGAAGGAGAAAAAAGACCTGCATGTGGTTTTCTTAGATCTTGCCAATGCCTTCGGGTCAGTGCCTCATGAGATTTTGTGGACAGCGTTCAACTTCTTCCAAGTCCCAGAGGGCATCACAAGGCTGGTCAAAGCCTACTTCCAGGACCTCCAGTTTTGTGTTACAGCACAAGCCAGTACAACTGCATGGCAGCACCTCGAGATAGGCATAATGGCGGGCTGCACCATCTCTCCACTGGCGTTTACCATGGCAATGGAGCTCATTATTCGAGCATCCCGATGGGTCGTTGGAGGGGAACGGTTGAAGAGCGGGCTGCGTCTTCCTCCAATCAGGGCGTACATGGATGACATGACGACAATAACAACAACAAACGCATGCACCAAACGCCTGCTGGATAAACTCCAGGGAAACATCAAATGGGCACGAATGGAGATTAAACCCAGCAAGTCCCGCAGTATAATAATAAATAATAATGCATTTTATTTATAAAAGCACTTTACATATAAAATCTCAGAGTGCTTACAACACAGTAGATAAAGCAATAAAAACATTCAATTAAAAGGCTAAAAAAAAAGGCTCTATTAAAAAGGTGGGTTTTAAGGCCCCGTTTAAAAGCATCCACAGACTGTGGTGCCCTTAGGTGGTCAGGGAGAGCATTCCACAGCCTGGGAGCAGCCGAGCAGAAGGCCCGATCTCCCATCGTTCGGAGCTTGGTCCTGGGGGTCTTGAAGAGGTTGGTGCCAGTAGAACGGAGGGTGCGTGAGGAGGTCTGAGGGGTATGGAGGAGTTCCTTGAGGTAGGGGGGGGCAGTTCCATGGATGCACTGGTGGGTGAGGAGGGAGACCTTGAATTCAATTCTGAGGGAGACGGGGAGCCAGTGAAGTGATTTGAGGATGGGGGTGATGTGATCATATTTGCGCACCCTCATCAGGATCCTAGCAGCGCTGTTCTGGATGTATTGAAGTTTCTGGAGGCAGCTGCTAGGAATCCCGATGAGGAGTGCGTTGCAGTAGTCCAGTCTGGAGGAGACAAAGGCGTGGATGAGCTTCTCTGCATCTGCCAGAGTGAGTGCAGGACGGAGTTTGGCAATGTTCCTTAAGTGAAAAAAAGCTGTTTTGGAAATATGTTTAATGTGGGTCTCGTAGGTGAGGTGAGGGTCCATTTTGACACCCAGGTTGGTAACAGATGAGGAGAGGGGAATGTTCTGGCCAGAGAAGGTGATGTTGGTGATGGTGGATGACCGGACCTGGTGTGGTGTGCCGACTAGGATGGCTTCAGTCTTGGAGCTGTTTAGTTGTAGGAAGTTGAGCTTCATCCACGCCTCTATCTCCTCCAGGCAGGTGGTTAGTGTGGATAATGGCAGGGGTGCAGAGGAGGTGGGGTTGACTCTGAGGTAGAGCTGTGTGTCATCCGCATAGCAATGAAATGACATTCCATGCCTGCGGATGACACAGCCAAGGGGGAGCATGTATAGTGTGAACAGGGTGGGGCCCAGCACCGAGCCTTGGGGGACACCGCAGGTGACGTTGTGGGTGTGGGATTTCGCCTTTCCCAGGGTGACGTGCTCAGTTCTGCCAGTGAGGTATGAGGTGAACCAGTTGTGGACAGTGTCAGAGAGGCCAATGGTGGAGTGCAGACGGTGAAGGAGGATGTTGTGGTCCACGGTGTCGAAAGCTGCTGTTAAATCCAGGAGAATGAGGAGGGATGGGGAGCCAGTATCTGCTGTCATCAGGAGGTCGTTGGTGACCCTGACCAGAGCCGTTTCCGTGCTGTGGCCAGGGCGGAAGCCGGACTGAAAGAACTCAAGGAGGTGGTTTTGATTGAGGTGATCCTTAAGTTGAGCAGCAACTACTCTCTCTAGTACCTTGGATAAAAAAGGAAGGTTGGAGATGGGCCTGTGGTTGGCGAGGACTTCTGGGTCTAAGGTGGGTTTCTTGAGAAGTGGTCTGATGACAGCAGTTTTCAGCGCAGATGGGACATGGCCGGTCTGGAGGGAGTGGTTGATGATCTTGGTGATGAGAGGACTTATTGCGGAGAGATTGGACTTCACCAGGGCTGTGGGGAAGGGGTCCAGGGCGCAGGTGGAAGGCTTCATCGTCCTAATGATGTCCTCAACCTCTCGCTGTGTGATGGCCGAAAAACAGGAGAGAGGTTGGGCAATCCCAGGCTGTGGGTCGGCAGTCGGGACATTTAGGACGACAGAGCTGGAGAGGAGAGAGCGGATGTTGTCAACTTTTGTTCTGAAAAAAGTGATGAAGTTGTTGCACCTCTCCTCTGTGGCTTCTGAGTGTGAGAGAGTTTGTGACTTGAGAAGGTGATTTATGGTGGTGAAGAGTTGCTTAGAGTTGCCAGGGCTATTGTTGATGATGTTAGAGTAGAACTGTGAGCAAGCATCTCTGAGGGATTTAGCGTAGGCCTTTTGATGTTCTCTGTAGGCCTGTTTATGAACAGTCAGTCCCGAGGCCTTGAGACGCCGCTCGAGGACACGCCCAGCCGTCTTCATCTTCCGCAGTTCGCAGGTGTACCAGGGGGCTGAGTGCGAGAAGGACACTGTTCGGGATTTAAGAGGGGCGTGGAGGTCCAGGAGACTGCGCAGGGACTGGTTGTAGAAGTCCACTGACTCAGTGACTGAAGGGAGATTATCAGAGCCAGAGGAGAGATGTTGGAGGTCCAGGGTCAGGGCGTCTGGATTGATGTTTTTAAGGTTCCTGAAGTGGATTTGCCGCTTAGGCTTGGTGTGGGGGGAGGGGAACAACAGTTCTATTGAGATGGTCTTGTGGTCAGACACACCCAGTATCTCCATTGTCAAAGGCAAGCTCGCCAATGAGAGGTTCCACGTCAACAACGAGCCAATACCAACAGTTCTGGAGAAGCCTATCAAAAGCCTTGGCCGCTGGTATAGCGCAGAACTCAAAGACTCGAAGCAGGTGGAACAACTCAGGCAGGATACAATCAGTGGCCTCAAGCAGATCAACAACACTGCTCTCCCTGGGAAGCTGAAGCTGTGGTGCTTTCAGTTTGGGCTGCTGCCCCGTCTCATGTGGCCAATTTCCATCTACGAGGTCACACTATCCCATGCCAACCGGCTGGAGAGACTGGTGAATGCACAAGTGAGGAAGTGGCTTGGACTGCCGAGAGGCCTTAGCAGCATAGGCCTGTATGGCAACGGAGCCCTCTCCCTACCAATCTCAAGCCTGGTGGAGGAGTACAAATGTGCCAAATCAAGGCTGGAAATGACTCTCACAGAATCCCGGGATCCATTCGTCAGAGGTGCTGCTCCGATCCTAGCAACGGGGAGGAAATGGAAGCCATCTGCAGCAGTTGCGGTGGCAAAGACCGCCCTCAGACACCGGGATATAGTGGGGCATGTCCAACATGGCAGAGGGGGCCTTGGTTTGGAAACAACAACACCCACATGGCAAAAGGCTACTCCAACCGAACGGCGGAAGATGGTGGTTGAGGAGGTGCGCCACCAGGAGGAAGCAGCCAGGTGCGCCAAGGCAGTCTCCCAAGCCCAGCAAGGCCGCTGGATGAAGTGGGAGAGCGTGGAGAGGAGGAAAATCACATGGAACGAGCTGTGGAGCATGGAGTCTAATAGGCTAAGTTTCATCATCAGAGCCACATATGATGTCCTGCCCTCTCCTACCAACCTACATCTCTGGTATGGAGAGGACCCAGCCTGTCTCCAGTGTGCAGCCCCAGCAAGCCTCAAACACATCTTGGTGGGTTGCAAGACCAGTCTAACTCAAGGAAGATACACCTGGCGCCACAACCAAGTGCTAAAGTGCTTGGCTGCCGAACTTGAGCACAAGAGGGTAACCACCAACGCCATGCCTCTAAATGCCCAGACTACCTTTCCACGGAAAACAATCTTCATCCGGGAAGGGGAGAAACAGCGGACCAAGCCATCACCTCCAGACTCAGGCCCACTGAACGCAGCCCGGGATTGGGAAATGCGGGTAGACCTCAGCCAGAGGCTCACCTTCCCACCCGAAATTGCAGCGACCAACCTGCGCCCAGACCTAGTCCTCTGGTCCAAGTCCTGCCGGCGTGTCTTCATCGTAGAACTGACGGTCCCATGGGAGGAGGCCATCGATGAGGCATTCGAACGGAAGAGGCTGCGGTATGCCAACTTAGCAGTCGAAGCAGAGGGGCGGGGCTGGAACGTGAAGGTGTGGCCAGTGGAGGTGGGCTGCAGAGGCTTTGTAGCCAGCTCCACCACAAGGCTCCTGAGGGCAGTAGGGATCAGAGGACAGGCCCAACGGAAGGCAATTAAAGAACTGTCCACTGCAGCAGAACGGAGCAGTCACTGGCTGTGGCTGAAACGTAGGGACCCAACATGGGCTCCCAAATGACCACGTGGTGCCACCGTGCGACACACACCCAGGCCTGATCAGCCTGTGGTGGGCCAACCTCGGCAGAGGGTGTCTTGTGATAAATGGCCGAAACACCCAATGAGGTCGGGGACCACAACTGAAGATGTGTCGTACTGGTGGCACCACGTGATCATTGCCAAATTCCACTCCACCCAAGAGGACATCTCCAACTCCACTCAGTCAATTGTTGTGCTAATTATTTAGGGATTTTAACATCTAGTCCTATTAAGAATCCTGAACTAGGCTAGTGTAGATTTTTTTTAAAATATTTTTATTTTCAAATAAAAAGTATTATTAACACCCATTGTTGGTATTGCATTTATGTCAGTGACAGTGATACCTCAACTTGCTAGCTAGCAACAAAATAGAAAGTCACAAAATGCAGAACACCCCCATCTAACGTTAGCTATAGAGTCCACAGCCAAGCAGCACTAACGTTACACCACGAGAGAGATCACTGTGTGTGCATGAATTCCAGCCAAGTCCTGGTGAAGCGCAATGCAATCATGCTGCCTGTACGGGTTAGCATAAGTCATAAGACATTCTCTGCTGCTGCTCCCTTAATCTGGCCAATGCAAGCGACTAACATAACTTTGCTTTTGTAAAACCAAGTAACAACATTGCTTACCTCTCTAGCTGTGTCCTCTGTCTCCTCCTCCACCTCGTCAGACTCTGTATCATGACTGTCGACAGTGTTGTCCTCCTCCTCAATTGCTAACGGCACATCAGTGCTAACGTTAGTTAGCGGTAAAGATTTTGCTGTGGCAGCCGCAGCTGTAGTAGGCCTAGCCCCCACAGTCGATCCAGAGAACATATCTGTCAGTTTCTGACATTTTGAGGCATCCTCTGCTAGCTTCTTACTTTTTTTCTCCCTAATTTTCTGGGCACCCCCTTTCACTATCTTATCTACGAACATGACACTGCACTTGGGTTGTCGGCCGAGGGATCAGAGTGGGGGAGGGGGCCGATGGACAGCAGGGCCTAAGCATGTGATTGGGCCAGCCCATGTGTTAGTATAAACGGGGGCCGCCGCTTGATTCAGCGCTAGTTGATGCCGCGCAATTTTGGGCCGCGCTAGTTTGGGGTCGGCCGCGCTAGTTATATATATATATACCGGTATATATATATATATATATATATATTTTAAAAAAATTGGGGGGGGGGGGGGGCGGCCCGACCGGCCCAAAACTAGCGCAGCCCACCTGCCAGCGGGCAGGTAGATTGTATGGCCAGTCCAGCGGTGAGCGCAGCCCACCTGCCAGCGGGCAGGTAGATTGTATGGCCAGTCCAGCGGTGGTCGGCGCGGAGCCGGGGTCGGGGTAGGGCGCGGGACCGGGGATGGGCCCGGGGCTGGAACCTGCGGTCGGGGCAGGTGGTTGTCGGGGAAGGGGTCGAGAACGGCCTCCGGCTCGTCCCGCACCCCCCTCCTCTGGGCCCGAACCCGGGGACCTCCCCCGGGTGGCTTGGTGCGGTCCAGTAGCTCGCGGAGCATGGCCCGCTGCTCCGCCTGTCCCCGCACCATCTCCGCAGCCATCACCTCCTGCGCCTGCTGCATCCGGGCCAGGTGCGCCACCACCTGGAACGACGAATCCATGATCCTCTGGGTGTGTGCCGACCCCCTCTCTGTGCCCCGCGTTGGGCGCCAGATGTAAGGGTCTCTAGGCACAGAGGGAGGTCGACACAGAGGAACAGGTGTAGAATAGGTATTTTATTTATGTCCCGCACAGCTCAGCACCGTCACCGACGTGCTGAGCGAGTCCTTTCACCCCGCTGCTTCCCCTTTCGGGACCCGCTCTGTGACACACCCCCTCTCGGGACCCGTTCGCTCCTTGGCAGAGCTCTCGCTCTCTCCCCGCTGCTTCCCCTTTCGGGACCCGCTCCGTTTGCCCGGCTCTCCGCACCACACCCCCTTTCGGGATCTCGTGCGTCCTCGCCGGGGCTCTCTCTCTCTCTCTCTCTCTCTCTCTCTCTCTCTCTCTCTCTCTGTGCCACAGTGTGTCTCCGTGCGGCAGGTACTTCCTGCCCCTTCCTTCTCCCGAGGGAACAAACACACTCAGGTTAAATAGACCAGTGGGATAACGAGTCTGATCACTGACACCTGTCCGTAATCTGCTCATTAACCCCCTCCCCCTCCCTCTGCAGGCCAGAAGGCGCCATGCTCCCTACAACAACAAATAACTGTTTGGCTATCCTAAGTAAACAACACAAAATAGTATACAACACATGTAACTCACTAAAACTTACCCAAGAACACAGCAAAGGTCTGTCTGTAGACGACTGTCCCATGAAAGTGAAGTGGAGATCAATGTCTGAAATTCCGTTGTCATCTGTCATCGTCAGATTCGGAGTTCGGAGTTCCCGTTCGGAGGTCCCGTTATGTATAGTCCAATATTAAGGAGTTCATTAATTGCCCACTGTCGATATTTCTGCCTGCTTATGAAATTCTGTTGATAGCATTAGCGAGAGCTTGAGCCTACATCTTGTAAACTTGTCAACAAACGCAGGTGGCTCTGTCATGGCAAAACCTGGCACTGCCAAATCCTGGCAGGCCTAATCGTTCGAACGCTCTTGCTAATCGTTTGCTAATCGTTCGAACGTTCAACGTGCGTTCCAGACTAGGTGGCGACTGTGACGTCATTCTACTGCGCTGTGTTTACCACCGCAGCAGATTAATGTGTGTATCTTAAACTGCGAAGACAAATGTAATCTTCTTGCACTTGAATAGCATTAAGGATGATGCAGGCTCACTAGTCAGCTATATAATATATAACATTTTATATGAAAACACCTGCTAGCATTCTAATTTCACACGTAATTCGCTCCGCTAACGTAGTACGGAGTTGGCTAGTTAAACCACTTTGCAGTGATAAATATAATTCCATAACTGCATACTACTACGAAGCACACACACACGCACAGAGGAAAACAGTTGGCTAGTTAAATCACATCACAGTGATAAATATAATTCCATTGTAGCCTCTCGTTTCTTGGGCTGCGTTCGTAATTTTGCTCTGAGAGCGCCGGAACGCACACTAGGTGCAACGTCATAAAGGGACCAAGTAATTTGATTGGACAAGAGGCATTCCATGAGTGGTGATCAGATTTCTAGGACGTATTTACGAACGCAGCCTCGATTATCGCTGTTTTGAAATTATCGCTGGTAGAATTGCGCCGCTCTTTTCCCATTGACATCACGGTGTCAAGTAATGTAAATAAATGTGCTGAATTTAGATGCCCTTTTGTGTTTTCATGCAGGGATGTTCAAAGTATTTTACTTTCAACCAGGTATAGGGCTGTCCCAAACGACTATTTTTCTAACGATTAATCTATCGATTATTTTTTATGATTAGTCTAACGATTATGTTTTGCTGTTCGATTAATGTATCACTTAATTTTCCCCAAATAAATGTCAAAAACTTCTCTTATCAACATTTCAGTATTTAATTTAATTATTCTTGCACTGCAGGGCAATATTCCACACAACAAAAAATATCCTCTCTTTCTTACAGTCCAACATAAAATATAATATTATAAAATATAAAAGTTAACTTCAAGTAAAAGGAAAAGTGCAAGTAATGCAGTAAATTCTGTAAAAAAGTGAAATTCTAACCGGAATACCGTATACCTCTCAGTAACAATCTTTAACAATAACAATCTCAGTAACTAACAATATAACATTCTCCCCCTCTCTCTGCTCTCCCCCTCCCACGCTCCTCTTTCTCCCCCCTCCTCTCTCCCCCCGCCTGCCTCCTCTTCTCTCTCCTGCGCTCCTCTCTCCCCCTCACTCCTCTCTCCCCCTCTCTCTCTCCTCCTGCCTCCTCTTCTCTCTCCCCCTCCCCCGCGCACCTCTCTCCCACACTCCTCTCTCCCCCTCCCCCTCTCCCTCGTCTCCTCCCCTCTACCCTTCTCTCTCCTCCTCTCTCCTGCGCTCCTCTCTCCCCCTCGCTCCCTCTCCCCCTTCTCTCCTGCGCTCCTCTCTCCCCCTCCCCCTCTCGTGCGCTCCCCTCTCTCGCCCTCCCCCCTTAGCTCTCTCCCCCCTTAGCTCTCTCCCTTCTCCCCCCTCCACCTTAGGCATTACTGTGGAGGAATGTGAGCATGTCCACATGCTTAGAGGTCAGGCTTGCTCTTTTTTTTAAAACGTTGTTCCCAGCAGCTGAAAAGAGCCTTTCAGACGGAGTGGACGTTGTAGGGACAGACAGGTAGGACTTGGCCAGCATAGCCAGGGAGGGGAACCGTGCTGTGTTTTCCTTCCACCAGTGTAGGGGGCTCTTATCCCTTGAAACGCTTTGTTCTCCAAAATAAACTAACACCTCATTCCTCACAATGTCAGTGTCCTCGCTGTCTCTTTCCTGGGCATTGTCTTCCTCATTGCTGTGCTGCTCCTCTGAGTCTGAGCCTAGCAATGCGTCCAGCACAGACACTGGCATCTTAGTCGTCTTCTTTGAAGCTTCTGGCTGGGCACTGGCTGAGCCATCCTGCCCCACACTTGCCTGTTGAAGCTGTTCCTTCTCTCTTATTTTGGCTTGAAGTGCAAGAGTCTGAAGTTTGACTTGCACTTTTAGGATATCATCTGACGACAGGAACTTTAGCTTGCGGAACCTGGGGTCAAGGGCAGCAGTGATGACACACACATTTTGACCATCTTCTCTGAATGTGGCCTCGTCCTTCCACCTTGAAGCTATCTCCTTTGCTGCAGCTGTTTGGAAAGAGTTGATGGGAGCAGACTCGAAGGATATTTTCTGTGTGGACTTCAGGAGGCCCTTTACCAGTGGAGGTAGAGCAGAGACTGTGACATAAGCCTCTCCACTCAGGAAGACAGTGGCTTGCTCAAAGGGCTTGAGAACTTGCTCCAGTTCCTCCAGTAGGGTCCACTGGTCACTTTTCAGGTCCAGGTAGTGCTTTCCTCGCTGTGTGACCTCTGGGTCTGAAAGGGTTGCGGTCACCGGCCACCGCTGCTCCAAGAGGCGACTCACCATGTAGTAAGAACTGTTCCATCTTACAGACACATCCTGGATCAACTTATGTTCAGCTGTGCCCCATTGCTTTTGTTTGTCTTTGAGCTTGCTGCTGGCGAGCTCACTCCGCTTGAAGTCTTCTACCAGGCATCTTGCAGCCCCCAGTGCCTTGCTTATCTGGGGGTCCTTCTTCAGGGCGTGGTTGACCACCAGCTGGATTGTATGGCCAGCACATCGATGTGAAGCAACTCCATGCCTCTCTTCCAGGATCCTGAGAGCTGCCACCACATTGGCAGCATTATCATGTACAGCAGCCAGAACATCATCACTGAGAGAGAAACCAAACCTCTCTGCTGCCTCTTCCACCCAGCCAGCAATGTTTACCGCTGTGTGGCGCTCCTCAAGCGGCATCGTGGTCAGACTGTATGAAGTCATCTCCCAGTCTTCAGAGATAAAGTGGCAGGTGACTCCTAAGTACGCCTCGGTGGCAATACTTGTCCAAGCATCTGTGGTGAGTGTGATTTTTTTATTTTTTATTTCAGATTTCACCCTCTCTAGAGTAGCCTCGTATTTCTTCTCCATCAAATTTGTGAAGTGTGTCTTACTTACTTACGCCTATCGCTCCTTTTGGAGGAGCATAGGCCGTCGACAACAGTTCGCCAGGGTCCTCTGTCCTGTGCTTTGCTTTCCAGCTGTTTCCATGTTAGTCCACTCTGTGTGATGTCTGTCTCCAAGTCCCTGCGCCAGGTGTTCTTGGGCCGGCCTCTCTTCGTTTTGCCTTGGGGGTTCCATCTAAGGGCCTGTCTGGTGGTGCTGGTGTTTGGTTTGCGTAGTGTGTGGCCGATCCATGTGAAGTGTGTACCCTGGGTGAAATGTGTTGATCATCTCACGGAAGCCTTGACCCTCCACAATAGCAACAGGTCTCATGTCCTTGACGATCATCTGTAAGATGCAGTTAGAAAGCTGAGCAGCCATCTGGGGTGTGCATGGAGTTGTGTTCTTTTTGTGGAAAAAGTCCTCCACACTGCTTTGCCTCCTGAAAATAAAAAAAGCACACATTTCTTATCATGTGTAGGCCCCTTAATTTCCACCTCACTGCTATGTTTAGCCAACTTGAATGCCAAGATGGCCATTTAGAAGTCTGTCCATCACCACAACACATACTGTAGCTAGCTAGTAGCTACATGGCTAGCTAACGTTACTCTCGCTGCTATGTTATGTGTAGCCCAGCTACTGAAGTGAGCTATGAGCATTTCATAACACAAGTCCATTCAATAAGTTAAATAAATAAGTCCATTTAATAAGTTAAATAAACAAGTCCATTTAATAAATAAGCATCATTTCATGGTTATGTACACGGTTATTAACATTGTTATAAGTTTATAATGTGTACTTGTTTACAAGCTCTAATGTGAGTTCGCTCATTGGTTATATGTCATTCATTCATTTCTTTATTTCATTGGTCCATCGGGAAGAGCTAGCCAACTTTAATGTATGCTGAGATAGAGGGGGCGGGACTTTGTACTAATAGCGATAGGTTGCACTAAGTAACGTGTCAGAATGATTGAGGACATCTCAGAGTGAAGTGATATTTGTATAAGCTGTGTGTATAACATTTCGGGATCAACGAACAGTTATTCCTTTGGATGTTGGTGCACATTGAAGCTACCAGAGAATTGGAAGTCGAGAGACCAAGCAAAAGGAAAGCTCTCCGGTGGACTAACAAGGAGACCGTTTCCAATCGCCTGGGGTAACTCGAGACCGTCCAGTGAATCTTCGCGCCAGTGTCCTTCAATCATTCTCCTGCGCTCGTGGGAGAGCGCTGGACCCCATCCCCCCTCATCTCTGCCTCTCTTTTTTTTTTACACCATCTTTCAAACCCCTCGTTTACCTACGAGTTCCCCACGAGGTTACGTGAGTACTGAACCACGCACATGCTTTTATTTTAGGCTCGTGTAA
Source organism: Nansenia antarctica (assembly GCF_963989245.1). NCBI lineage: Eukaryota > Metazoa > Chordata > Actinopteri > Argentiniformes > Microstomatidae > Nansenia > Nansenia antarctica. Next base: position 45,462,682 of record NC_137689.1, on the reverse strand, counting down.
ACGAGTGAAGTGGCCATATCTGTTTCAAGGCCCCCCCGCTCACAAGCAACATCAGCTGCAACGGTAACACTGGTTAATGGACTGAGTTACAGAGTGCGTGTGTGTGTGAGTGTGGGCCCACCTTTTTATTTTACTTAATGATATATTGTACAATTGTGAATCTTTTGAGTTGACTTTGAGTTTATTGGAAACATTACATTTATTTCCTTGAAAGGAATTGGAATAGGCTTTGAGCCTATATTTTGTTTTATGGGATATTGTGATATTGTCTGTTGACATTGCATTGTGAATATTGTCTATTGAATATGTCTAACATTATAATTGACTACCAACACTTTAATTTGAGCATTTAGTAGATAAATATATACCCTTTGGTATTTGCATTTAAAGCCACTGTGTTGTGTCATAAACAGGTAATAGGCAATTCATATGATATATTAAAACATAAATACATTAAAAGGATTAAAAAGGAAGTCCTATTTAAAATACTTCCACATAGTTAATGGAGGCACCGATCGTCATAATTTGAATAGTTTATTATTACAGGTAATACCGCCACTTATTTAAAATAGAACTCAGGCCCCGCCCATATGGCAGGGGTTACATTGGAGGCACCGCTGAGATCACGTGGTTTCCAAACAAACTAAATAGTTAACTCAGTAAAATACAAAAGTTTCAACTCAAGTTTAGAACAACAACCATAAGTAAAGTAAAACACTATGTTTGTAACCAAGTTAAAGAACTGGTGTAGAGGAGAGGCAGTAGATGAGAAGAACGCGCTTATGACTGTTGTCCCAGGCAACACAGAAATAGCCAAAATAGAAGAAGTTCTACAGACTATAAAGTGCTTGGGACGTGTGCGCGTGAGAGGTAGGATAGTAAGTGAGACATCAGATGACCTCCTGGTGCTCTGTGAGTGCAGAGGAACAGTAACTGATCCAGCTGTTCCCCCGAAAATACCTCCAGCAGAGGGAGAAAAAGCATGGCCAATCTATATTGTGCCGGAAGTTCAAGTAGAAACTGAGGAGTTCAACACCAAGCTACATGCTCTGCTTCAAGCGGAGGGCAAGTCAATGGGAGATGTAAAGGCTCTATTCACCGACCCAGAGGCAGCCCCCTCCTCCGTAGAGTCCATCCTACGTGCAGTTGGTGACCTGCTAGACAAAACCGTGAAGCCCTCATCAGAAAGTGGAGGATACCGACGTCTGCGCACCTTCTCAGGTACTGTGCCTACCCCAGCAGGGGAAGAAACATTCGACCATTGGATGGAGCAGGCTTACCTGATGGTGGAGGAGAGTGACTGTGCACCCAAAGAGAAACGGAGAAGGATTATGGAAAGCTTAAAGGGGCAGGCATATGAAGTAGTGAAGGCTGTGCGCTCATCCGACACCGACATAACCCCCGGAAAGTGCTTGGAAGCTCTGGAAAGTGCATTTGGACTGGCGGAATCTGGAGATGATCTCTACTTCGCGTTCAGACTGCAGCGCCAACAATCTGGAGAAAAACTGTCTGATTTCTTTAGAAGACTGGAGCGCTCTCTCTCCAAAGTTGTACAACGAGGCGGCCTACCGGCCAGTAACATGGATCGAGCTCGAGTGGAGCAATTGCTTAAAGGAGCAGTAGATGCTGACCTGATGTTGATCCAGCTGCGACTGAGAGAACGGAAGGATAACCCGCCCACGTTCCTTGACCTACTGCGGGAGATCCACACAGAAGAGGAATATGAAGCCTCCAGAGCTAAACTAAATCCAGCTACGGTGCGCTCAGTCAACGCCCAACCACAAGCTGAAGAAAAACTGTCAGAGATCCAAAGCCTAAGATCAGAGATTAAGGAAATGAAATCAATGTTCGCGACACTGGCTACAAACCCAAACCAAATCCCAGAAGGAAGGGGTGAGAAACCAGCCCAGGTCACAGAGACTAGACATGATCCTGAAGTTTTCGCTCTGAGGAAGCAAGTGCAACATCTGACACAGAAAATGAACTCAAAAAAGTTCCATGCAACGGCAACCCAATCAACGGTGATGGCCGTCGGCAGCACTCCTACGGTACCAAACACCCCAATCAGAGCATACGTTCCAAACACCCCAACCAGACCAGCAGCTGACTCAAAGGAGTACATATGCTATCGTTGTGGAGAGAATGGACATGTTGCAGGAAGGTGCCGAAACCCTGAGAATCAAAGCAAAGTAATCCAGAAGCTGATTGGTGCTCTCAACACTGTCAGAGGTAACAACCCAGAGTCAGCCCATCCTGCTGATAAAGCTAATGTTAACGTTGACAGCAAGAAGAGTGCAGTAGGCAACGTTAAGACACCAGACCTGCCAGAAGGCTTAATAGGGCCCCCATCCATGGAGCCGTTAAAGGTCAATGGACACATGTGTGACGCACTGTTAGACAGTGGCTCACGTGTAAGCATAATTTTTTAGTCCTGGTATAAGCGTTACCTGTCAGATATACCCATCAACCTTGTGAGCAGATTAGACATTTGGGGATTGAGTGACTCTAGTTATCCGTTTCTAGGCTATGTAGTGGTAGATATGGAGTTTCCCAATAAAGTAGCCGGAACTCCCACCACCATGTCCGTCCTAGCTTTAATTTGTCCAGATCCAGCAGGCCCTGACCAGACTCCTGTGATCCTTGGCACCAATGCCAAAGCCAGCCTTCCCAAAGGTCTGGCTCAGCTATGTGAAGATAAAACCGGAGTGTTCATGGCTCGAACCCTGGGCATTCAGAGCCCCTGCCCTGAGTCCACAGACGTTGTTCAGGAAGGAAAGGAGGATGAAGTTGGATGTGTGAGGTGGCAGGGTCCCGGCTCGTTGGCACTAGCTGCTGGACGCAGCTGTCAGGCTACTTGTAAAGTGGAAACAAAGCAGCCACTGCCCGATGAGATCCTGATGGTGGAATCCTCCTCCATGAGCCCTCTCCCGGCAGGGGTGCTCCTACAGTCCATGGTGATTCCAAGTCATGCGGTTGATGTGAAACGGTTCACAGTGCTTATCCAGAATGAGTCCCTCAAGGATGCAACCATACCTGTAGTCACAGCGGTGTCAAAACAACCGTCAGCCTCAAAGGACTTTGACACAAGTCTGATCGACTTCGGAGACTCACCTGTTCCTGGAGAGTGGAAAGCACGACTCCGACAAAAGCTGTCTGAGAGAGGCGACGCATTCTCCCTACACGAACTGGATGTGGGACTGGCAACAGGAGTGGAGCATCGCATCCGCATGTCAGACCAGAGACTCTTCCGTGAACGATCCAGGCGCATCGCACCTGCAGACATCGATGACGTGAGACAACATATCCAGAAGCTATTGGCTGGGGGCATCATCAAAGAATCCAGAAGCCCATATGCTTCACCAATAGTCGTTGTCAGAAAGAAAAATTGAGCGATCCGGATGTGTATCGACTACCGTACACTGAACAGCCGAACTGTCCCCGACCAGTACACCACGCCCCGGATCGACGAGGCTCTGGATTCTCTGTCTGGCAGCAAATGGTTCTCTGTCCTAGACTTGAGGAGTGGCTACTACCAATTAGCTATGAACGAAGAGGACAAGGAAAAAACTGCGTTCATCTGTCCTCTCGGATTCTATGAGTTTGAAAGAATGCCCCAAGGCATCACAGGAGCGCCTGCAACCTTCCAAAGGTTGATGGAGAAAGCAGTCGGAGACATGAACCTCCTCCAAGTACTGGTCTATCTCGACGACCTGATCGTTTTTGGCAAGTCACTGGAAGAACACGAGGAGAGACTCCTGAAAGTCCTCGACCGACTCCGAGAAGTTGGCCTCAAGATCTCGATCGACAAATGCCACTTCTGTCAGACAAAGGTCAAATATGTCGGCCACATCGTCTCGGCTGATGGTGTTGCTGCCGATCCGGGAAAGATCGAGGCTGTCACCGCCTGGCCTAGGCCCACCAACCTGAAGACATTGCAGTCGTTCCTGGGTTTCTGTGGATATTATCGTAGATTCATCCACAACTACTCACCCATTGTCCGTCCCCTTACGGAGTTAACGAAGGGGTACGCCCCCACCCAGCGTGGGAAAAGACCTGGAAAGGGAAAAAGTGAGGTGTACCTGGATGAGCGAGAACCCTTCGGAGAGAGATGGGACCAGTCGTGCACTGAGGCCTTTGAGAAAATCAAACACTGCCTCACCAACGCCCCAGTCCTGGCGTTCGCAGACCCCAGCAAACCTTACACCCTGCATGTGGATGCTAGTCTGGCCGGCCTCGGCGCAGTGCTCTATCAGGACTACCCAGAAGGCCTGAGGCCAGTGGCATTCGCCAGCCGAAAGTTGAGCTCTTCAGAACGGAACTACCCCATCCACCAGCTAGAGTTCTTGTCACTGAAGTGGGCCCTCGTCGAAAAGTTCCACGACTATCTATATGGAGCCCGTTTCACGGTACGTACAGACAACAATCCTGACGTATGTCCTTACCACTGCAAAGCTCAACGCAACTGGACATCGCTGGCTGTCAGACTTGTCAGTGTACAACTTTGACATCATCTACAGACCTGGCCGAAATAACATCGATGCAGACCTACCGTCAAGGCTGGAGCCCAGAGAAGAGGATTCCGACTGGAAGAGTATACCCCAGTCTGGTGTCAAGTCCATCTGCCAGCAGGTCGGTGTCCTGGGATCCTCCCAAGCCTCACCAAGGTTTGCGGAACAACTTGGAGCGTCCCCTGAGTTTGTGCCCGACGTATACGCTTTCCCCACAAGCGTGCACATGAACACTCTTGGACAGCTGTCCAGACAAGAGCTCATCGTGGCTCAGGGACAAGATCCTGTGATTGGAGCGATGATTCATGCAGTAAAGCATGGTGATTGGCCTAAGGATGTAGTGCCTTCTCCTGACATCCAGTCCATGAAGAAGGAAATGGGAAAGTTCGTCATGAAGGATGGGCTGCTGTACCGCCTGAGCCAAAGCCATTCAGGAGAGAACATCCAGCAGCTTGTGCTACCAGCTGAGTTCAGGCCAGTGGTTTTGAAGTCCATGCATGATGACTTAGGTCATTTGGGAGCAGAAAGGACGACTGATAGATAAGAAGCCGTTTCTACTGGCCAAAGATGGCTGCCAACGTCGAGCAGTATGTGAAGAACTGCGGCGAGTGCATTCTAAGGAAAAGGCCAAGCCACAAAGCTGCCCCGTTGCACCAAATAGTCAGTGCTGGGCCACTGGACCTTGTCTGTATCGATTTCCTGTCCATGGAGCCGGATTCAAAGGGAATCAGCAATGTGTTAGTCATAACGGACCACTTTACAAGATATGCACAGGCCTTCCCGACCAAAAACCAAAAGGCCCTCACAGTCGCCAAGATATTAGTGGAGAAGTATTTTGTGCATTATGGACTACCAACTCGAATCCATTCCGACCAAGGACGAGACTTTGAGTCTAAACTGATCAAAGAACTGCTGAGGATAATGGGCATAAGGAAATCCCGAACGACCCCCTACCACCCACAGGGTGATCCCCAGCCGGAAAGATTCAACCGGACATTGCTGTCCATGCTGGGCACGCTAAGCCAAGAAAAGAAATGACACTGGAGCCAACATGTCGTACATCTCGTACATGCGTACAATAGCACCAAATGTGACTCCACAGGATACTCTCCCTACTTTCTAATGTTCGGGAGAGAAGCCAAACTCCCCGTGGATGTATGCTTCGGGACACAGCCCGATGATGGAGAACGTCAGCACTCGTCATATGTCACAAAGCTCAAGCAAGATCTTCAGAAGGCCTACCAGATGGCTACAGAGGCCTCCAACAAAACACATCTTCGCAACAAGAAGGCATACGACAAGAGAGTCAGGTTTCAGAATATAGAGCCTGGCGACAGACTGCTTATCAAAAATCTAGGCCTCAAAGGGAAACACAAGCTGGAGAATCGATGGTGTGAGACTCCATATATCGTCACAGAGAAGATGCCAAACCTGCCTGTCTACAAGGTGAAACCTGAGAGTGGGAACGGAAGGGTCAAAACCCTACATCGAGATCATCTCCTGCCCATAGGAGAGCTGGTGCGGATGCCAGTAGCAGTCAATGATGACCCCGTGCCCTCAAGGCCTAGAACTCGAACAGAGACTCAGAACAAGAAAAAGAGAGTGACTACGGACAAGGAAAAGAGAGTGACAACCGACCACAAAGTACAACACGAATGTGAATCCTCTGACTCTTCCGATCTGGAGTGCAGCTGGCCAAACGGGCCATCCTATCGAACATACCTAGAGAAGGTCCTGGAGAGAAGAGAAAGGTCCACTCTAAGTCCAAGACAGAGTGAAGCATATGGAAGCAAGTGACAATCATGCAGATTCAGCAAGCAACAGTCAGAGTCAGAAAGTGACAGTCGTTCAGAGCCAGATCACTGCACCCAAGAAGACCGGAACCCAGAGACTGCACCAGAAACTGACTGAGAAGCAGAACCAGTTTCCAGTGAGGAAGATGATAGAAGAATGTCCACTAGATCACAGGCAAAACGTTCCCCTAAACAAGCTAGGCCAAAAAGATTAGTAAATCCAATAATGAGACTTACCTATGATGAGCCTGGTAGAGCAAGGGACAAACCTCTTACCACCGAGGTGTGGTTATTAAGATTAGAAAGACCTAGAGTAGGCAAAGTCAGCTCACGCTACACCCTTTTATGTTTTTGAACTAAAGTTTGTTTATTGAGTCTGCTGAGGACATCAGACATTTAGAAGGGGGAGAGTGTAGCCCAGCTACTAAAGTGAGCTATGAGCATTTCATAACACAAGTCCATTTAATAAGTTAAATAAATAAGTCCATTTAATAAGTTAAATAAATAAGTCCATTTAATAAATAAGCATCATTTCATGGTTATGTACACGGTTATTAACATTGTTATAAGTTTATAATGTGTACTTGTTTACAAGCTCTAATGTGAGTTCGCTCATTGGTTATATGTCATTCATTCATTTCTTTATTTCATTGGTCCATCGGGAAGAGCTAGCCAACTGTAATGTATGCTGAGATAGAGGGGGCGGGACTTTGTACTAATAGCGATAGGTTGCACTAAGTAACGTGTCAGAATGATTGAGGACGTCTCAGAGTGAAGTGATATTTGTATAAGCTGTGTGTATAACATTTCGGGATCAACGAACAGTTATTCCTTTGGATGTTGGTGCACATTGAAGCTACCAGAGAATTGGAAGTCGAGAGACCAAGCAAAAGGAAAGCTCTCCGGTGGACTAACAAGGAGACCGTTTCCAATCGCCTGGGGTAACTCGAGACCGTCCAGTGAATCTTCGTGCCAGTGTCCTTCAATCATTCTCCTGCGCTCGTGGGAGAGCGCTGGACCCCATCCCCCCTCATCTCTGCCTCTCTTTTTTTTTTACACCATCTTTCAAACCCCTCGTTTACCTACGAGTTCCCCACGAGGTTACGTGAGTACTGAACCACGCACATGCTTTTATTTTAGGCTCGTGTAAACGAGTGAAGTGGCCATATCTGTTTCAAGGCCCCCCCGCTCACAAGCAACATCAGCTGCAACGGTAACACTGGTTAATGGACTGAGTTACAGAGTGCGTGTGTGTGTGAGTGTGGGCCCACCTTTTTATTTTACTTAATGATATATTGTACAATTGTGAATCTTTTGAGTTGACTGAGTTTATTGGAAACATTACATTTATTTCCTTGAAAGGAATTGGAATAGGCTTTGAGCCTATATTTTGTTTTATGGGATATTGTGATATTGTCTGTTGACATTGCATTGTGAATATTGTCTATTGAATATGTCTAACATTATAATTGACTACCAACACTTTAATTTGAGCATTTAGTAGATAAATATATACCCTTTGGTATTTGCATTTAAAGCCACTGTGTTGTGTCATAAACAGGTAATAGGCAATTCATATGATATATTAAAACATAAATACATTAAAAGGATTAAAAAGGAAGTCCTATTTAAAATACTTCCACATAGTTAATGGAGGCACCGATCGTCATAATTTGAATAGTTTATTATTACAGGTAATACCGCCACTTATTTAAAATAGAACTCAGGCCCCGCCCATATGGCAGGGGTTACATTGGAGGCACCGCTGAGATCACGTGGTTTCCAAACAAACTAAATAGTTAACTCAGTAAAATACAAAAGTTTCAACTCAAGTTTAGAACAACAACCATAAGTAAAGTAAAACACTATGTTTGTAACCAAGTTAAAGAACTGGTGTAGAGGAGAGGCAGTAGATGAGAAGAACGCGCTTATGACTGTTGTCCCAGGCAACACAGAAATAGCCAAAATAGAAGAAGTTCTACAGACTATAAAGTGCTTGGGACGTGTGCGCGTGAGAGGTAGGATAGTAAGTGAGACATCAGATGACCTCCTGGTGCTCTGTGAGTGCAGAGGAACAGTAACTGATCCAGCTGTTCCCCCGAAAATACCTCCAGCAGAGGGAGAAAAAGCATGGCCAATCTATATTGTGCCGGAAGTTCAAGTAGAAACTGAGGAGTTCAACACCAAGCTACATGCTCTGCTTCAAGCGGAGGGCAAGTCAATGGGAGATGTAAAGGCTCTATTCACCGACCCAGAGGCAGCCCCCTCCTCCGTAGAGTCCATCCTACGTGCAGTTGGTGACCTGCTAGACAAAACCGTGAAGCCCTCATCAGAAAGTGGAGGATACCGACGTCTGCGCACCTTCTCAGGTACTGTGCCTACCCCAGCAGGGGAAGAAACATTCGACCATTGGATGGAGCAGGCTTACCTGATGGTGGAGGAGAGTGACTGTGCACCCAAAGAGAAACGGAGAAGGATTATGGAAAGCTTAAAGGGGCAGGCATATGAAGTAGTGAAGGCTGTGCGCTCATCCGACACCGACATAACCCCCGGAAAGTGCTTGGAAGCTCTGGAAAGTGCATTTGGACTGGCGGAATCTGGAGATGATCTCTACTTCGCGTTCAGACTGCAGCGCCAACAATCTGGAGAAAAACTGTCTGATTTCTTTAGAAGACTGGAGCGCTCTCTCTCCAAAGTTGTACAACGAGGCGGCCTACCGGCCAGTAACATGGATCGAGCTCGAGTGGAGCAATTGCTTAAAGGAGCAGTAGATGCTGACCTGATGTTGATCCAGCTGCGACTGAGAGAACGGAAGGATAACCCGCCCACGTTCCTTGACCTACTGCGGGAGATCCACACAGAAGAGGAATATGAAGCCTCCAGAGCTAAACTAAATCCAGCTACGGTGCGCTCAGTCAACGCCCAACCACAAGCTGAAGAAAAACTGTCAGAGATCCAAAGCCTAAGATCAGAGATTAAGGAAATGAAATCAATGTTCGCGACACTGGCTACAAACCCAAACCAAATCCCAGAAGGAAGGGGTGAGAAACCAGCCCAGGTCACAGAGACTAGACATGATCCTGAAGTTTTCGCTCTGAGGAAGCAAGTGCAACATCTGACACAGAAAATGAACTCAAAAAAGTTCCATGCAACGGCAACCCAATCAACGGTGATGGCCGTCGGCAGCACTCCTACGGTACCAAACACCCCAATCAGAGCATACGTTCCAAACACCCCAACCAGACCAGCAGCTGACTCAAAGGAGTACATATGCTATCGTTGTGGAGAGAATGGACATGTTGCAGGAAGGTGCCGAAACCCTGAGAATCAAAGCAAAGTAATCCAGAAGCTGATTGGTGCTCTCAACACTGTCAGAGGTAACAACCCAGAGTCAGCCCATCCTGCTGATAAAGCTAATGTTAACGTTGACAGCAAGAAGAGTGCAGTAGGCAACGTTAAGACACCAGACCTGCCAGAAGGCTTAATAGGGCCCCCATCCATGGAGCCGTTAAAGGTCAATGGACACATGTGTGACGCACTGTTAGACAGTGGCTCACGTGTAAGCATAATTTTTTAGTCCTGGTATAAGCGTTACCTGTCAGATATACCCATCAACCTTGTGAGCAGATTAGACATTTGGGGATTGAGTGACTCTAGCTATCCGTTTCTAGGCTATGTAGTGGTAGATATGGAGTTTCCCAAGAAAGTAGCCGGAACTCCCACCACCATGTCCGTCCTAGCTTTAATTTGTCCAGATCCAGCAGGCCCTGACCAGACTCCTGTGATCCTTGGCACCAATGCCAAAGCCAGCCTTCCCAAAGGTCTGGCTCAGCTATGTGAAGATAAAACCGGAGTGTTCATGGCTCGAACCCTGGGCATTCAGAGCCCCTGCCCTGAGTCCACAGACGTTGTTCAGGAAGGAAAGGAGGATGAAGTTGGATGTGTGAGGTGGCAGGGTCCCGGCTCGTTGGCACTAGCTGCTGGACGCAGCTGTCAGGCTACTTGTAAAGTGGAAACAAAGCAGCCACTGCCCGATGAGATCCTGATGGTGGAATCCTCCTCCATGAGCCCTCTCCCGGCAGGGGTGCTCCTACAGTCCATGGTGATTCCAAGTCATGCGGTTGATGTGAAACGGTTCACAGTGCTTATCCAGAATGAGTCCCTCAAGGATGCAACCATACCTGTAGTCACAGCGGTGTCAAAACAACCGTCAGCCTCAGAGGACTTTGACACAAGTCTGATCGACTTCGGAGACTCACCTGTTCCTGGAGAGTGGAAAGCACGACTCCGACAAAAGCTGTCTGAGAGAGGCGACGCATTCTCCCTACACGAACTGGATGTGGGACTGGCAACAGGAGTGGAGCATCGCATCCGCATGTCAGACCAGAGACTCTTCCGTGAACGATCCAGGCGCATCGCACCTGCAGACATCGATGACGTGAGACAACATATCCAGAAGCTATTGGCTGGGGGCATCATCAAAGAATCCAGAAGCCCATATGCTTCACCAATAGTCGTTGTCAGAAAGAAAAATTGAGCGATCCGGATGTGTATCGACTACCGTACACTGAACAGCCGAACTGTCCCCGACCAGTACACCACGCCCCGGATCGACGAGGCTCTGGATTCTCTGTCTGGCAGCAAATGGTTCTCTGTCCTAGACTTGAGGAGTGGCTACTACCAATTAGCTATGAACGAAGAGGACAAGGAAAAAACTGCGTTCATCTGTCCTCTCGGATTCTATGAGTTTGAAAGAATGCCCCAAGGCATCACAGGAGCGCCTGCAACCTTCCAAAGGTTGATGGAGAAAGCAGTCGGAGACATGAACCTCCTCCAAGTACTGGTCTATCTCGACGACCTGATCGTTTTTGGCAAGTCACTGGAAGAACACGAGGAGAGACTCCTGAAAGTCCTCGACCGACTCCGAGAAGTTGGCCTCAAGATCTCGATCGACAAATGCCACTTCTGTCAGACAAAGGTCAAATATGTCGGCCACATCGTCTCGGCTGATGGTGTTGCTGCCGATCCGGGAAAGATCGAGGCTGTCACCGCCTGGCCTAGGCCCACCAACCTGAAGACATTGCAGTCGTTCCTGGGTTTCTGTGGATATTATCGTAGATTCATCCACAACTACTCACCCATTGTCCGTCCCTTTACAGAGTTAACGAAGGGGTACGCCCCCACCCAGCGTGGGAAAAGACCTGGAAAGGGGAAAAGTGAGGTGTACCTGGATGAGCGAGAACCCTTCGGAGAGAGATGGGACCAGTCGTGCACTGAGGCCTTTGAGAAAATCAAACACTGCCTCACCAACGCCCCAGTCCTGGCGTTCGCAGACCCCAGCAAACCTTACACACTGCATGTGGATGCTAGTCTGGCCGGCCTCGGCGCAGTGCTCTATCAGGACTACCCAGAAGGCCTGAGGCCAGTGGCATTCGCCAGCCGAAAGTTGAGCTCTTCAGAACGGAACTACCCCATCCACCAGCTAGAGTTCTTGTCACTGAAGTGGGCCCTCGTCGAAAAGTTCCACGACTATCTATATGGAGCCCGTTTCACGGTACGTACAGACAACAATCCTGACGTATGTCCTTACCACTGCAAAGCTCAACGCAACTGGACATCGCTGGCTGTCAGACTTGTCAGTGTACAACTTTGACATCATCTACAGACCTGGCCGAAATAACATCGATGCAGACCTACCGTCAAGGCTGGAGCCCAGAGAAGAGGATTCCGACTGGAAGAGTATACCCCAGTCTGGTGTCAAGTCCATCTGCCAGCAGGTCGGTGTCCTGGGATCCTCCCAAGCCTCACCAAGGTTTGCGGAACAACTTGGAGCGTCCCCTGAGTTTGTGCCCGACGTATACGCTTTCCCCACAAGCGTGCACATGAACACTCTTGGACAGCTGTCCAGACAAGAGCTCATCGTGGCTCAGGGACAAGATCCTGTGATTGGAGCGATGATTCATGCAGTAAAGCATGGTGATTGGCCTAAGGATGTAGTGCCTTCTCCTGACATCCAGTCCATGAAGAAGGAAATGGGAAAGTTCGTCATGAAGGATGGGCTGCTGTACCGCCTGAGCCAAAGCCATTCAGGAGAGAACATCCAGCAGCTTGTGCTACCAGCTGAGTTCAGGCCAGTGGTTTTGAAGTCCATGCATGATGACTTAGGTCATTTGGGAGCAGAAAGGACGACTGATAGATAAGAAGCCGTTTCTACTGGCCAAAGATGGCTGCCAACGTCGAGCAGTATGTGAAGAACTGCGGCGAGTGCATTCTAAGGAAAAGGCCAAGCCACAAAGCTGCCCCGTTGCACCAAATAGTCAGTGCTGGGCCACTGGACCTTGTCTGTATCGATTTCCTGTCCATGGAGCCGGATTCAAAGGGAATCAGCAATGTGTTAGTCATAACGGACCACTTTACAAGATATGCACAGGCCTTCCCGACCAAAAACCAAAAGGCCCTCACAGTCGCCAAGATATTAGTGGAGAAGTATTTTGTGCATTATGGACTACCAACTCGAATCCATTCCGACCAAGGACGAGACTTTGAGTCTAAACTGATCAAAGAACTGCTGAGGATAATGGGCATAAGGAAATCCCGAACGACCCCCTACCACCCACAGGGTGATCCCCAGCCGGAAAGATTCAACCGGACATTGCTGTCCATGCTGGGCACGCTAAGCCAAGAAAAGAAATGACACTGGAGCCAACATGTCGTACATCTCGTACATGCGTACAATAGCACCAAATGTGACTCCACAGGATACTCTCCCTACTTTCTAATGTTCGGGAGAGAAGCCAAACTCCCCGTGGATGTATGCTTCGGGACACAGCCCGATGATGGAGAACGTCAGCACTCGTCATATGTCACAAAGCTCAAGCAAGATCTTCAGAAGGCCTACCAGATGGCTACAGAGGCCTCCAACAAAACACATCTTCGCAACAAGAAGGCATACGACAAGAGAGTCAGGTTTCAGAATATAGAGCCTGGCGACAGACTGCTTATCAAAAATCTAGGCCTCAAAGGGAAACACAAGCTGGAGAATCGATGGTGTGAGACTCCATATATCGTCACAGAGAAGATGCCAAACCTGCCTGTCTACAAGGTGAAACCTGAGAGTGGGAACGGAAGGGTCAAAACCCTACATCGAGATCATCTCCTGCCCATAGGAGAGCTGGTGCGGATGCTAGTAGCAGTCAATGATGACCCCGTGCCCTCAAGGCCTAGAACTCGAACAGAGACTCAGAACAAGAAAAAGAGAGTGACTACGGACAAGGAAAAGAGAGTGACAACCGACCACAAAGTACAACACGAATGTGAATCCTCTGACTCTTCCGATCTGGAGTGCAGCTGGCCAAACGGGCCATCCTATCGAACATACCTAGAGAAGGTCCTGGAGAGAAGAGAAAGGTCCACTCTAAGTCCAAGACAGAGTGAAGCATATGGAAGCAAGTGACAATCATGCAGATTCAGCAAGCAACAGTCAGAGTCAGAAAGTGACAGTCGTTCAGAGCCAGATCACTGCACCCAAGAAGACCGGAACCCAGAGACTGCACCAGAAACTGACTCAGAAGCAGAACCAGTTTCCAGTGAGGAAGATGATAGAAGAATGTCCACTAGATCACAGGCAAAACGTTCCCCTAAACAAGCTAGGCCAAAAAGATTAGTAAATCCAATAATGAGACTTACCTATGATGAGCCTGGTAGAGCAAGGGACAAACCTCTTACCATTTTCCACCGAGGTGTGGTTATTAAGATTAGAAAGACCTAGAGTAGGCAAAGTCAGCTCACGCTACACCCTTTTATGTTTTTGAACTAAAGTTTGTTTATTGAGTCTGCTGAGGACATCAGACATTTAGAAGGGGGAGAGTGTAGCCCAGCTACTAAAGTGAGCTATGAGCATTTCATAACACAAGTCCATTTAATAAGTTAAATAAATAAGTCCATTTAATAAGTTAAATAAATAAGTCCATTTAATAAATAAGCATCATTTCATGGTTATGTACACGGTTATTAACATTGTTATAAGTTTATAATGTGTACTTGTTTACAAGCTCTAATGTGAGTTCGCTCATTGGTTATATGTCATTCATTCATTTCTTTATTTCATTGGTCCATCGGGAAGAGCTAGCCAACTGTAATGTATGCTGAGATAGAGGGGGCGGGACTTTGTACTAATAGCGATAGGTTGCACTAAGTAACGTGACAGAATGATTGAGGACATCTCAGAGTGAAGTGATATTTGTATAAGCTGTGTGTATAACATTTCGGGATCAACGAACAGTTATTCCTTTGGATGTTGGTGCACATTGAAGCTACCAGAGAATTGGAAGTCGAGAGACCAAGCAAAAGGAAAGCTCTCCGGTGGACTAACAAGGAGACCGTTTCCAATCGCCTGGGGTAACTCGAGACCGTCCAGTGAATCTTCGCGCCAGTGTCCTTCAATCATTCTCCTGCGCTCGTGGGAGAGCGCTGGACCCCATCCCCCCTCATCTCTGCCTCTCTTTTTTTTTTACACCATCTTTCAAACCCCTCGTTTACCTACGAGTTCCCCACGAGGTTACGTGAGTACTGAACCACGCACATGCTTTTATTTTAGGCTCGTGTAAACGAGTGAAGTGGCCATATCTGTTTCAAGGCCCCCCCGCTCACAAGCAACATCAGCTGCAACGGTAACACTGGTTAATGGACTGAGTTACAGAGTGCGTGTGTGAGTGTGGGCCCACCTTTTATTTTACTTAATGATATATTGTACAATTGTGAATCTTTTGAGTTGACTTTGAGTTTATTGGAAACATTACATTTATTTCCTTGAAAGGAATTGGAATAGGCTTTGAGCCTATATTTTGTTTTATGGGATATTGTGATATTGTCTGTTGACATTGCATTGTGAATATTGTCTATTGAATATGTCTAACATTATAATTGACTACCAACACTTTAATTTGAGCATTTAGTAAATAAATATATACCCTTTGGTATTTGCATTTAAAGCCACTGTGTTGTGTCATAAACAGGTAATAGGCAATTCATATGATATATTAAAACATAAATACATTAAAAGGATTAAAAAGGAAGTCCTATTTAAAATACTTCCACATAGTTAATGGAGGCACCGATCGTCATCATTTGAATAGTTTATTATTACAGGTAATACCGTCATTTATTTAAAATAGAACTCAGGCCCCGACCATATGGCAGGGGTTACATATGATTAGCTAAATTGATGCTAACGTAGCATGAGAGCTACGAGCTAGATAACGTATGTGCGAGCACCACAATGACAATAGGCTACCGTAGCTAGCCAGCTACATAGCTAACGTTACTAACACCAGAAGACAAGACATACAAACTGTGGTGAGCTACATTGCTTGTGTAACATTAGCTAGTAGCTATCCATTTTTCACTCATACACGGCCGGAAAAGTGAACAGAAATACAACGGTGACTTACGGTGCTATCTTGCGGCTGTCTTCACAAAGAGCTCCAGGATGCTTTCGCTTGAGGTGCTCGTTCATTGCAGACGTACTGTTGTGATAGGCCATTTCATTTTTGCACAGTTTACAGACCACCACATTGTTTTCTTTTTTTGTAAAGTACTCCCATACTTTGGACGATCGTGGGCGAAGTCTTTTAGCTGCCGGCTCTGCCTCCATGTTTGCACTGGTCGCAGCCATTTTGTTTATTTACGACGCACCGACGCACATTACGCAAGTCGACGTATTGACGTAGTCGATTACGTCGACTACGTCGACGCGTCGTCCCAGCCCTAACCAGGTATCTGATTCTGACCACCTGTAATCATATTGTAATACACCTCCTTGATGGGGTAGACCAAACCGGTCTACTGTCAGACCACAAGCACAGAGGACACAGACAATGACTTGAAATATAAAAGGGCCACTTTATTTTACAAGGCAGAGGACAGAGGTCCACACGACACACACGACACAGAGCTACAAAAACCAATAGAAATACTTTATTCATCAACAATTCATAAGCCTCACAGCAGGTTATTAGTGGGCTGACCGGCCCTGCCAAGACCTATACCCCCCTCAAGCAGTCTATCCCAGTTAACCAGCGCATAAGGCACTTACCAGCGCAACAATTCACACCCCTGGATTAACCAGCTATCATACAGAATAATTACACCCTATAATATAGGCACACATGATTTCACCCTCTCACTAGGCACACATGATTTCATCCTCTCACTAGGCACACATGATTTCATCCTCTCACTAGGCACACATGATTTCATCCTCTCACTAGGCACACATGATTTCACCCTCTCACTAGGCACACATGATTAGGGCGCTTTGATTAACAGGTACGACCAGACTTCCTTTGACCAACCCGACAGCTCCCCCAGCCTCAGATCCCACCAATTAACCCCGCTGTTTTATTTAAAAACCTACAAAAATCTAACAATCCCCCCCCCCCAAACACAGACACGGACAATAACAACACAGAACATATATGTTAACATTAAAAAGTGCTACTTTTCCGAATAGTCACCAAGGCACGCTGCAAGCGCCCCGTTGTCCAGCTGAAGCCCCGTAATATGGGATTGTAGTGCTGCACACCTGGACTTTATAACGTTGTATTTGATAACGTTTATTCCGTTCTGCTTTTATTTGATAGTCGGGGTCTTATAGGGCTCTCCCAACCCGAGGTGCTCTCCGCACTCTCTTCCTGCTGATTGCGCGATTTCCTCCGTGTGTGTGTGTGTGTGTGTGTGTGTGTGTGTGTGTGTGTGCGTGCTCCGTAGTAGTAGGCTATGCAGTTATGGAATTTATTGTAAAAAAGTTTATCTGGTAGGTATTAAACCTGTATAGGCTGAGAGCCGCTGCCACCACCTTTGTTTTACCGGTCTGGTCCGGATGTCAGAACCCTGAGAATACCACTCACACGACCACAGTGTACCAAAAAGATATCACTTTATTTAATAAAATACAAGTTCAAGTTCATCAGCTCTGCGCGGGTTACTAGTGGGCCGCTAGGAGACCGGCCCTGCCACGACCTATCCCCCCTCCACACACAGTCTGTTCCCCCCCGGGCAGCCCTCGCTCGGGAGCGGAGCTTGGTGGACGATACAGGGCTTTTCCCTAATGACTTGTCCCGCTCCCATTGGAACCAAAGTTCTCTACAATATTTATCACTGCGATGTGCCAACTCCGTACTACGTTAGCGGAGCGAGTTACGTGTGAAATTAGCAGGTGTTTTCATATAAAATGTTATATATTATATAGCTGACTAGTGAACCAGCATCAACCTTAATGCTATTCAAGTGCAAGAAGATTACATTTGTCTTCGCAGTTTAAGATACACACATTAATCTGCTGCGGTAGTAAACACAGCGCAGTAGAATGACGTCACAGTCGCCACCTAGTCTGGAACGCACGTCGAACGTTCGAACGATTAGCAAACGATTAGCAAGAGCGTTCGAACGATTAGGCCTGCCAGGATTTGGCAGTGCCAGGTTTTGGCATGACAGCTCCTTAACATACAGCTGGGGTGGGTGTGGCTACACACACTGTCACACTAATACCCCCCACCCGACTTTGCTAACTAAATGTAGGTATTTAGTGAATGTAAAACTGTTGGATATGATATCGAGTGGGTTCTTCATCGCTTCGTTTGTCGTCCTATGCCAAAAAACGGAAAAACCAAATTTTTTCACAACAACACTTGTTTCGCTCGATTGCGAGGTTTCACAATGGCCGAGATGGGGACCTATTAATCAAAGCCTGTCACATATTCATAAACAATTAGGAAAAACATTTAAGTATAAAGTACTTACACAGAGATTAGATTTAAGTTAATACTACACTGACATACAGTACATAAGAGGCAAATCTGTTATTCTGAGTTGTAGTGTTTTGTGTGGACAGTTGATACAGTTAAATTGGACTAGCATTTATTTAGCTAACAAGGCAATAAAGAAGGTGGGTTGTAAGAAAAGTACACCTTATCCCATTTTTATAGTATATTTTCAGCATATTAAGTGTTAGAAAGCAGGGCTCGACATTAAGGCTTGTCCGCTTGTCCGGGACAAGTACATTTTATGTTTGGACAAGTGGACTTCCTCCTGCAGTTGTCCGATGGACAAGTCAAAACAAAAAAACAAATCAATATGTTGTAGTGCCGAGAGACGGGAGTCGGAGGCGGCGTATCAAATGTCACAGCTAGACGTTTATTAACAGACATGAGCAAGTTGCTACCACACACTTAAAACAGGAACTAAAACTGAGTACCACCCACTTAACCCTCCGTACGGAACAATACTCCCAACTATTAGTTCCGGGGGTGAATTATGTTAACCCACCACACAAGCCCCCCCAGAATTCACCCATAGTCAAAATCCCTGTGTCGGGGAGGGACGACGATCCGACCCCGGCGGGTGCGGGACACAGGGGCATCCGGGGCAGGGGCAGGGGCAGGGCCAGCCGGGGCCGGGGCAGGGGGAACCGGGACAGGGGCAGGGGCAGGGGCAGCTGAAGGCACCGCGACCGGGGGCGGGGGGTGGGGCATGGGGGGGCGGCCACGGCGTGGGGGCTGAGCCAGTTCCAATGGCCGGGAAACGTCCACGTGAGCGGACTTGATCCTATCAATGGAGACCGTCTCGTGTCTACCACCAACGTCCACCACCAGGGTCTTGTCCCCGTGTTGTAGGACCTTGAACGGGCCATCGTAAGGGGGGCGTAGGGGGCCGCGGTGGGCGTCGTGGCGAATGAAGACAAAGTCTGACGAGCGCAGCTCGGTGGGGACCCGGAAAGCAGGGGTACCGTGCTGTGAAGTGGGGACGGGTGCGAACACCTCAGCGGCTTCCAGTAGGGAGGAGCGCTGCCTGGCTGCAGACCAGGGGACAGTGGCATCCGGGATGAAATCCCTGGGGACTCGTAGGGTTTGGCCGTACACGAGTTCGGCAGACGAGGACTGCAAGTCCTCTTTGGGGGCACATCTGAGGCCAAGCATGACCCACGGAAGTTTGTCCACCCAGTTGCCGTCCGTCAAACTCGCGCGTAGGGCCGCCTTCATTGAGCGGTGGAACCGCTCGCACAAACCGTTAGCCTGGGGGTGATAGGCAGTAGTGCGGTGCAGCTTTACCCCCAAACCACCAGCTACAGCGTTCCACAGTTCCGAGGTAAACTGCGAGCCACGGTCAGAGGACAGGTCAGACGGGGTCGCAAAGCGCGCGACCCACGTGCCGATGAACGCACGGGCCACGTCGGAAGACGCCGTCGAGGAGAGGGGAACGGCTTCGGGCCAGCGGGTCGTCCTGTCCACCATGGTGAAAAGGTAGGTGAAGCCGTGAGAGGCGGGCAGTGGTCCCACAAGGTCGACGTTGACGTGGTCGAACCTCCTCTCAGGAACAGTGAAGGGCTCAAAAGGGGCTCTGGTATGGCGGTGTACTTTGGCGCGTTGACAGGCCACGCACGTGTCGACCCAGCCCCTTACCTCCTTCTTGAGTCCCTGCCATACGAACTTCTCAGAAACCAATTTTACGGATGGTTTCCTGCTGGGGTGGGAGAGGTTGTGTACAGCCTCAAAAACGGGCCGGCGCCAGTTCACAGGGACTAGCGGCCGCGGCTGGCCCGTAGAGAAGTCGCACAGCAGTTTTGCGCCTGAGTCACCGACTGCGACATCCTCCAAGCGTAGTCCCGTGTCCGCGTTCTTGAGGGTCTGGACCCCGTGATCGGAGGCCTGGTCCGCACTCATGCGGAGGTAGTCGAGACCCAGTTGAACGGCCCCGACGACCGCTCTGGAGAGACAGTCCGCGACCACGTTGGACTTGCCAGCGATGTGTTGGATGTCTGTGGTGTACTCAGATATGTACGAGAGCTGGCGCTGCTGGCGGGCAGACCAAGGCTCGGCCACCTTGGACATGGAGAACGTGAGGGGTTTGTGATCCACGAACGCCGTGAACTCACGGCCTTCCAGCAGGAACCGGAAGTGGCGGACTGCCAAAAAGAGGCCAAGGAGCTCCCTGTCGAACGCGCTGTATTTGCGCTCTCTGGGCGTCAACTGACGGCTGAAAAAGGCGAGCGGCTGCCAGGCGCCTGCGACCCATTGTTCGTGCACCGCGCCGACGGCGTAGTCCGACGCATCGGTGGTGATGGCAATAGGGGCCTTGGGTGACGGGTGGGCCAACATGGCGGCCTGGCTTAGGGCGGTCTTGGTGGCAATGAAGGCGGCTTCCCTCTCGGCCGTCCAGTCGATGGCCTGGTTGGGGGATTTGTCCTTCATAGCCTCGTACAGCGGGTGCATGGTGTGGGCTGCACGGTGGATGAACCGGTGATAAAAAGTCACCATTCCGAGAAACTCTCGGAGCGCTCGAGCTGTGTGTGGGCGGGGGAAGGCGGAAACGGCCTCCACCTTCGATGGGAGGGGGGCGGCCCCATCTTTGTTGATGAGATGCCCAAGGAATCGGATGGAGGGTAACCCGAACAGACACTTCGCCGGGTTAATGATCAGGCCATGTTGGCTGAGCCTCGTGAAGAGGTCTCGGAGATGTGCCAGGTGCTCTTCCACCGAGGAGCTGGCAACGAGGATGTCGTCCA
Source organism: Nansenia antarctica (assembly GCF_963989245.1). NCBI lineage: Eukaryota > Metazoa > Chordata > Actinopteri > Argentiniformes > Microstomatidae > Nansenia > Nansenia antarctica. The sequence continues at coordinate 45,441,821 of NC_137689.1, read as the reverse complement.
AATAGACGAATAGGAATGGCATGTCTCTGAGCGTCGAATCCATTAGCCGCTGAAAGGACTGGGCCGCATTCTTAAGTCCAAACGGCATGCGTAGGAATTCGAATAGCCCGAACGGCGTGATCACCGCCGTTTTGGGAATGTCTGAAGGGTGCACGGAGACTTGGTGGTAGCCACGCACCAGGTCCACCTTTGAGAAAACCAGCTTACCCGCCAGATGCGCAGAGAAGTCCTGAATGTGGGGGACTGGGTAGCGGTCGGGTGTCGTAGCGTCGTTGAGGCGGCGGTAGTCGCCACACGGTCGCCATCCGCCGTCTGGTTTCGGCACGATGTGTAGCGGTGAGGCCCATGGGCTGTCTGAGCGGCGGATGATACCAAGGCGCTCCATGTTGGCGAACTCAGACTTAGCGACTGCTAGCCTGTCAGGGTTGAGCCGCCGGGCCCTAGCGTAGATGGGGGCGCCCTTGGTCTCTATGTGGTGCTCCACCCCATGCTTGGTAGTGGTGGCGGAAAATGTGGGCTGTGTCAAGCTGGGGAACTCGCTGAGCAGGCGCTGATAGTTGTCACCCTCTGAGAGTGAGCTGGAGAGCCCACCGTATGTCGCCTCACCGCGGACACATGCAAGTGAGGAGAATGTCAGTGCGTCCACCAGGCGGTTGTTCTTGACGTCCACGAGCAGTCCGTGAGCACATAGGAAATCTGCACCGAGGAGGGGGAAAGAGATGTCGGCCGTGACGAATTCCCATGTAAACCGCTGACCCCCGAAACATAGGTCTCCAGCTTTCGTGCCATAGGTGCGGATGGGGGTGTCGTTAGCGGACTTTAAATGTGGGCCATGACCTCCCCTGGCGGTGTCATCCACCGTCGCAGGCAGGACGCTCCTCTGAGCACCGGTGTCACAGAGGAATTTGCACCCGGAGAGAGTGTCTCTGATGAATAGTAGCTGGTTTGCTGTGCCCACGCTCATAGCCACTACCGAACGCAGGCTTTGCCGTTTCCCGCCGAGCAGTAGTTGCAAGGGGAGCGGCACCTCGTCGCCTTCGCGCCAAAGCGTGAGTGGAAATATCACATGCCTGGGCTAGCACGGCTATCGGTGGTAGGTGGGCCCTTGTTAGCTAGCCTGTCTCTGCCAGGGGGAGTGTAATTGTGTGTCGGGGCTAGCACTTCAGGGGTAAAACGCTGGGTAGCTAGGAAGAAGCGGTCAGCCTCCTCTGCTAACTCACGGGGTTCCGTAATAGACGTATTAGCGAGCGCCGTCTGTACATGTGCAGGCATGTGCCGAAGAAACAGTTCATTAAAAAGAAAATTTGGTTCCTCCGTACCTAGTAGGTTCAGCATCATGTCCATGTGCTGGGAAGGCTTGCTGTCTCCCAGCCCCTGAATTGCGAACAGACGTCGGGCTCGTTCTGACCGTGATAGTTCGAAGGTCCTGAGGAGGAGAGTCTTAAACGCTGTATATTTATTCAGGGCAGGGGGAGCTGTAATGAAGCCCACCGTTCTGGCTGCAGTGGAGCTCCCCAGAGCCGAGACGACATGGTAGTAGCGTGCGGCGTCGTCTGCAATCCCACGGAGGGCGAACTGCGCCTCCGTCTGAGCGAACCATGCTGCCGCGGACGTCTCCCAAAACTCCGGCAATTTGAGAATAACGGCGTTATTTGCCATGTTCGGTTCAGTCTCGGATACTTCAACGGGACTGACGTCGGGGTCACCAATGTAGTGCCGAGAGACGGGAGTCGGAGGCGGCGTATCAAATGTCACAGCTAGACGTTTATTAACAGACATGAGCAAGTTGCTACCACACACTTAAAACAGGAACTAAAACTGAGTACCACCCACTTAACCCTCCGTACGGAACAATACTCCCAACTATTAGTTCCGGGGGTGAATTATGTTAACCCACCACAATGTATTAATATCTGCAAACATTAATTCCTCCTTCCGATCTGAATAGTAAAAAAATATAGCAATCAAAGCGATGCCGCGCCTCATTCTCGCTATTTCAGTCTCTCCTAGTTCGTTATCGTCATAGTTCGTAAATTCGCTCCGAGCGCCAGAGCGCACACTGCGTTCAACGTCATAAAGAGACCAAGTAATTTGATTGGACAAAAGGCATTCCATGAGTGCTGATCAGATTCCAGAGCGAGTTTACGAACGCAGCCATAGTGTTGTGGGTCTCCTGTCACTAGTGCCATTCACGTGAACATGCGCATATTCGCTTCTTCTCAATGCCTATGTCTTATTTTCATGTAGTTCGACGCGATCTTATATTTCAGGTTTGAAGTTTTAAGACCAGCACATCGCAATGCGAACTTCAGAATGACACTAATTATAGATTTCTCAATTTGAATATAGGATACTATCCAAAGGCTAGCAAATAAGATTGCTTCCATTGGGGAGGGACTGTAGTTACAAACATTTTTTGTAAACATTCCTAGATATTCATCCCTTTTGTGGCCAATCTTAATCTAAAAGGGTTAGGGTTAGGGTAATCACTGATTACCCCTACGTTTTAAAATAATTACAAAATATTGTTTAATGAATACATTTGAAAATTAAGGATTGATTGATTGATTGATTGATTGTACTTTATTGTCCCCGAGGGGAAATTTGTCTTGGGCATGGTACTTTCATGCTTCAAGTGCAACAGTGACGATACATACAACATACAGTAGACAAAGTAAACAACAGGACAGCAACAAACATTGAGTGACATTGGCAGCAGTTTCCACCTGGACATGGCATCATTTGGTATAAATATATATTGCACATAACCCTTCAAGTGGTGTTTTCGAATATTGCACATGGCCCTTCAAGTGGTGTCTAAGATAAAGTGCAGGTGCTGGTGATCATGTCCTAATCATCGTTTCTGCTTGAGAGAATTGATTAGTTTAATGGAGAATGGGACAAATGATAGTTTTAAGAGCTTATAGTTACATCTTGGCATGCGAAGCCTTCTACCTAGGGGGAGAACTTCGTATTCTGTGGAGAGCGGATGTTGGGGGTCTGCGATTATCTTGTTAGCCTTGTCCAGGACAGCTTTTTCATATAGTTTATTTAGGATCACATAGTCTCTTTCACCTACAATTTTCATAGCTGTTTTGTGAATGCTGACTAGTCTGTTTTTTTGTTGTACAAAAAACATCATTATCAAATCAATAGTAGTCAAATGTGTTATTTGCATACACATACACTCACTGGCCACTTCATTAGGCACACCTTTGGGTTGGACCCCCTCTTTTGCCTTCAGAACTGCCTTAATTCTTCGTGGCATAGATTCAACAAGGTGCTGGAAACATTCCTCAGAGATTTTGGTCCATATTGACACTATAATATCACGCAACAGCCCGTCTGGCACCAACAACCATGCCAGGTTCAAAGTAACTTAAATCACCTTTATTTCCCATTCTGATGCTGGTTTGAACTTCAGCAGATCGTCTTGACCATGTCTACATGCCTAAATGCATTGAGTTGCTGCCACATGATTGGCTGATTAGGTATTTGCGTTAACAAGCAGTTGAAAAGGTGTACCTAATGAAGTGGCCGGTGAGAGTATAATATATTATTATTCATATTATTGCTTTTTCAAAATCTTTGGATTTGGACAAGTAACTTGAGCTCTAGGACAAGTAAAAGATAAGTTCACTTGTCCGAAGGACAAGTACCTGAAAAAGCTTAATGTCAAGCCCTGGAAACCCATCCACTTAAAATGGGGACAGATTCAAGTAAGATGTTAAATACTGAGAATGGTAGTATATTGTCTACGCTGTCTCCCTTGACTGTTGTAGAAAAAATTAATCCTCTTGTTAAGGTAATTAGCAGAATATCAACCAAATGGAATATTCGTTGGGCAGACATTGAACAACCTTGGCCGAAGGATGGCACCTTCGACTTACAAGTTATTGCAACATTAGAGGTACTTGTTAAAGCACATCAGAAAGGAAAGAATAGGTCAGAAAAACGCAAGTTAGAGTTAGCCATTTTAGATCTATTTAAGGTGGAAGGGCAGAAAATAGCATCAGCTTGGAATGAGAAAACAGCACATATGGAAATGAAAAAGAAAGATGAATTGGCCAAAACACTGGAAGAGAAATTGAACATTCCATTCACACAAATGTGTCCAGTCTCCAGTCCCCCTCCATATGCAAAGGCACTGGAGGACAATTCCCAGAAGAAGGAAAAGGAGCCAAGGGGAAAAGAGGAGGACAAGAGTGACAAGGAAGATGGCAGTGAAGACTCAAGTGATGACGGCAATGCAGATGGAGGCTAAAACGCCCAGGTCAGGAAGATGATAGCCACAGCCGAAAAGAAAGGTGGGAGAAGACGCCAAGAGAAAGCGGAAAGAGAGGAAGAAAGACACCACAGACGGCTGAAGGAGCAACGAGAAAGGGAGGAAGAGGAAGATTGTCATCAAATGTCATCAAATACATTCAAGAACTGTCCGGTGCTAATTCAGGGAAATAAGAATATCGTCCTTGGAATCCTACAGATCTGTCTGAAGTGATAGAAAAACTCCCTGTTCTGGAGGATGGTGGCCACCTTTGGACGACAGAGGTAGACGTGAGACTGACAGGAACGCAAGCAGCGATGGGAGACCTGAAAAGACTCTTAGCTTCTATTGCAGGGTTGGATACAATGCAGGAGATATTGATGAAGGCAGGACTTCATAAATATATCAATACATCAGTCTATGACCCAGAGCTCTTCGCAGCAAACAGAGGCAGGCTGTGACACTGTGCGATTTTGGGCTGTCGAAGACGAAAGATCACCAGTTGTGGCAATATCTGTCTGATGTTACGGTCTTGCTACCAAAGGTAGCCTGCGACAAATATCTGACAGTGTCCGAATGTTTTGATGAGCGTCCGTGAGCGCCTCGCAATGTGAATGCTGCTGCGACCTACGTCAACTAACCAACTAGAAATACAGAATGGAATGACGCAATGATCAGAGTGACAACACAGGCGCTAAACTCAAATGCAATGATGATGCTGCCATGGGAGCCGGACGCACGCTGATGACGTTTAATGATGACGCTGATGACGCTCCCTTGTAGCCTACGATTCAACTTTGTGGCTTGTCGCACAGTGTGCATCACCGCCCATAACCATGTGACTTCTGGATGGTCTCAATACTGTGATCAAAGCAATAACAAAAATAAACAAACAATCAAACAATTAAAATAACCAAAATATAAACTCACAATAAACCCCATTCACCATTTATACTAAATACTGTGGTGACCTGCATGCATGCTCAGGTAAATCTGTCTTTCAGGACCCTGGACAGCGGCCACACCGACAGAGGGGCTGGGTAATCGAAGGGGTCTGCATCAAGAACACACGGCTGAAGCGCATCACGCCATCAGATGGAGCGCCGCGGGCAACAAAGCGGGCTTGTTTTGACAATGAGGCACACCCCTGCGGCGCAGCCAGGGTGAGGACAGAAAAGGAGAGGGGCAGTCGTCATTACGGGGCAGACAGCCAACGCGACATAACGCAACTTACGGGTGAGAGACGTATTACGGCAGAAACTTCAGGTGCCTGGTGGTAGTAACTGTTGTCCTCTCCCAGCAGAGCAGAGATACCCTGCAGACCAGAGAGAGAGAGCCCGTCTGCTACTAGCGGAGCGACCAGCCCCCCTCTACCCCGACCCTGGAGTCACCGTCCGGACACGGACCTGCCACACTAAAGTGGATTACTAAATCCATCCTTTACCCGCCATAAGAGGCAGCCTGAGTTCTGCAATAAACGCCAGGAGGCGACCTTAAGTTTGACTATACCTGCGTGGCGGGACCTTTCCTTTAGTTGAAACCAGTGGTGTAGTCTACGTGATACGCAGGACTACGCCGTATACCCACTAGGAAAGGCCAAGGATTTGCGTATACCCACTTAAAAATGCGCGAGGATACGTAACAGCGTTTTGTGACAGAACTTTCACACTTTTATTCATAAAATTCACCCCGTCTGTTACGAAGCACTTACTTCGAACTTTCTGACATGTTTGTTATCGCATAACCAGTCGTTCAGAATGCTCTCAGTATTTCCCCTACAATTGCCTTGGGGTGGGCGGGCCAGACCTACCTCCACACTTCGCTTCGTGCCGCGCTGGAGAATGGTTTTGTTTTTGTTTTGTGTGCGCGTGCGACGCGAGAGAGTTTTTGCAGGGTGAAAGCTCTGCAGAAGAAAGTAAGCAAGTTGAAACGTTAGCAAATTTAATTACTGTGTTCTGACAGAGAAAGTTGGTTCAAATTAGTCGTTATTATTGTGACTAGAAAGTGTCTGATTATAGTTTCATGTAGGGCTGCAACGATTAGTCGACTAGTCACGACTAACCGAGTACGAAAATTCGTCGACGTGACATGTTGTTGTCGACTAATCGCATAAAAAAATATATTTAAAAAAACGGGATTTTTTTTTTTATTTTATTTTTTTTTTAAACGGGAGCCATGCAAGAATCAGCTGGGTAAGTTTTAGCTAACGTTGTTAGCCAACTGGCTAACGTTATATTGTTAGCGTCGTAATGTTTATGTTAGCTTTACTGTTACATGTTGGAAAACAACGTCTCATGGACAGGGCTGTACATGCTATGAGCGTTTGTGCTATTAATTTATTTGCCCTGTGGCACGCATGTGACAGACAGAGGCGCTTGTATGTAACGTTACGTAGCAGGGGTTTTCCATGTTGAAGCCAGGAGAACACGAGATGAAATTAAGTGAGGGGTGGTCGCTATTAAAATACCAGGTAGTCATGGTGGATGATCATGAATGATGCTTGATAAGTGAATGCTATTTCAATTATGTTGAGTCCACCAGCGAGCTGTCTGTAAGATAAACAGCGCCAAGCGTAGCCTACTAACGTGAGCTGTCTGTAGTCTAGCCAGCAATGCTAGCTAGCCAGTCAACTAGCTCTGTGAGCAGCTGTAGCTTGGCGTAACGTTAGGTTAGATAGCTAGTTAAGCCGGATTTATGCTTCTGCGTCGCCATTTACGCGCAGCGAAAAGCCACACGACTAATCGCGACTAATCGAAAAAATAATCGACAGATTAGTCGACTACCAAAATAATCGTTAGTTGCAGCCCTAGTTTCATGGTGTGAATAATAGTGTCAAAGAACTAGCAAGCTAGCTAGCGTGCTCAGAGGTAATTAGATGAGCTAGTCTGCTGCACACATGCCAGCTAAAGAGCTAACTGGATGCACTTTATTATTTTACTTAAAGTAGATACAATCTTTCTTATTCTGCTAGAATTGGGCTTTATGGTAATACCAAAATGGTATATTTACAGTACATGGACAGTGGATTGAAGCATTGGAACAAACCCTCACTCATTGGAAATGTCTGTTTTTTGTAGTTGGACATACAATTTTCTTACAGGTGAGAGAGTAAGTAAAGACAGTATCTGACTCTATTGCCCACAGCAACCCAATATTCAATTAGAATGATGTTATGATTTGATATGAATTCAATGTATACCTCTTATTAAATTATAAATACTCTGGTTGTTATATTTGCCTTTTGGTTGACAGCAAAAGAGGGAGAGAGGAGGATAGAGAGGGAGAGAATGAGAGGGAGCAGGATGGTGTCGGCACACCAGAGAGACAGCAAGAACCAGGTGAGAAAGTGGACATGTAGTCAAGACCACATAAGTAGCCTTGAGAACCGATGGTTCTCGAGCCTAACGGCCCTTAGGGGGCAGGAGCCTATCTCCTGTTTCTGTAGCGTGAGGCAGCTTGATGTACAAGTACAGTCCATGCCACCCCCCCAAGGCAGCAAACACCGGTGTAGATGCATACTCAGGTGTGCACATAACTTTTTGGGGCCAGTGCTCAGAGGAGCACCTAGGGATGCTGCTTGGTGCTCCCCGAGCTCGCGAGTCACGACCCGTCCCACAGGATGGATAAAAAAGGGATACATGGATAACTTATAGTGGCAAAACGACATTTATTCATAAATAAAGATGAACGAACAAATGATTGTGTGCAAAACAAAATAAACAAATGCAAAATCAAATGACTGCTCTTTAAGCATGAAAGTCTGTCAGACTCCTTTAAACACAATGAAATCAACTGACATCTCTTTAAGCACTGCTCTGTTCTGTAAACACTGAAATCAACTTTTCAACAAAAAGTTACAGCCTAAGCATTTATTTAGGCTACAAGCTTAATCATCTTCATCACTGCTCTCTTGACTGCTGTTAATACTGTCCTCAATTTCAACCATGGTAGAGGATGTTGTAGGGCAGGCTATCACTTTAAATAGCTCATTATTTTGATTGTGCAACAAAGTCTTTTTTTTCTTTTTTCTAATAGAATTCCCAACCATATCCTGGGTCAGGGGTCTATGTGCGATAATGCAGCTGTAAAACAAACGTCTGAACGTTTGAAAGCTTCAGAGAAACGTGAAGTCCCTTGGTGTTGTTTTTCCTTTTAGCCACGAGTCGTTCGGGACTGAATTTTCACATGGCGGCGCCGCGGCGTGATAACCGTGCGATACGCGATACGCGGAATGAAAGTACGATTTACGATACTTT
>NC_137689.1:45383556-45433101 GCF_963989245.1 Nansenia antarctica | reverse complement strand
CCTCCTCCACACTCACACAGGACCTCAGATCACGTCTTTCGTTTACTCCTTAATTGGAGTTTTGAATGAAAAGGGGACTATCGTTCCTGTTCTGATCGAGAAATGAAATCGTTCATACACACTGGATCAGCATTGGAAGTGTGTGATGATGATGGGGGGGGGGGGGTGCGATAATCTGCTGGAGCGAGAGGTGGTTTGATATAAAGCCTGGATTAAACATGGACCTCCCCCCGCTCTCCCCCCACCAGAGCCTGCCCGAGTGTCAGGGTGATCTCAGCTCGGAGGGACGTCTGACCTGGTGCCTGCGTGCGCGCGGGTGGGGGTGTGGGGGAGTGAATGGCGGGGGGGATGGGCTGGGTTCATGGTGATCAGGTGGGGCCGGCAATAACAGGGGAGTTTCGCTCTGTGGTTAGAGACCAGACGCCCATCTGCCCCCCCCCACACACACTCACAACACACATAAGCAGGGGAGATGTGTGTGTGTGTGTCAGAGAGAGAGAGAGAGAGAGACGAGAGCGTGACTACTCCCTATACCAGCCTCACCATCTTGCCACTTCTCATCAGCAGTCTCCAACAACAACACAGGGTGAGAGGGGTGGAGGGAGGGAGGAGGGAGGCAGGGGAAGAGAGAGGAGTGGTGGGGGGCTATGGGAGAGAGAGAGAGAGAGTCGAGAAGAGAGAGACGAGAGACGAGGAGAGAGAGTGAAGAGTGAGAGAGACGTGACGCGAGGAGAGAGAGAGAGAGAGAGAGAGACGAGAGAGAGAGAGAGAGAGAGAGATGAGAGAGAGAGAGAGAGAGAGAGAGAGAGAGAGAGAGAGAGAGAGAGAGATGAGAGAGAGACTGTAAGCAGGGTGGGCTTGGCAGGCTGTCTGTGTGGAGCACATCCCACTAGTGGGGGAGTCAGCTGTAGTGGTTAACCCCTTCATCACAGTCAGCTGGAGTGTTAACCCCTTCATCACAGTCAGCTGGAGTGTTAACCCTTCAATCACAGTCAGCTCCTTCAGCTGACCTGGGCCAATGAACACCCGGCTGAACGGGGCGGCTGTGGCGCAGGAGGTAGAGCCGCCGTCTAATGATCGCAAGGTCGGCGGTTCGAGACCCGGCTGGCCACATGTCGAAGTGTCCCTCAGGCAAGACACTGAACACCCAAATTGCTCCCAGTGAGCGGGCCTTGAGCGCCTTGCATCTCTCCATCATCTCTCCATCATCTCTCCATCATCTCTCCAGCCAGGTCTGTCTGTCTCCTGAGTGACCGACGATGAAGAGGAGCAGAGAAAAGTGTTGTCAAGCTTCATCTTACGGTGACAGTTTGCAAGCAGACTGAGTGACTGCTGAGGGGAGAATGCCGCTAGCTAGCACTGTGTTTTCCGCTCACTCAGGCTGAAGACACCACCACAGTTAGCAAGCAGACATTTACATTTTGGGCATTTAGCAGACGCCTTATTCCAAAGCGACTTACAATCAATACATTTGACTAAGCAAGTGAATCATCAATCCACCAGTCGTAGCAGGAAGAGTGATCTAGCTCAGGCCCGGGGCCATTGGCCGTCTCAGTGATGAAGGAAAAAACGTTTTTTTTAATATAGACACTGGAGAACAGAGAAACAGTACAAGGGGGGAGGTAGAAGTCATAGGGGACACAGTATAGGGGAAAAGTGGGTGTCTCAGGAGGAGCAGTTAAGGTGTAGCCTGAAGAGATGGAGGTCTTCAGTCTCCGACAGAAGATGGGTAGCTAGTGACTCTGCAGTTCTGACAGCCGTGGGAACTAGCTCATTCTACCAGTGGGGAGCCAGTGTAGTGAAGAGACGTGACCGGGCAGCGCGACTGCCATGTTGGTGTAGAGGTGGTGGGGCCAGTCGGCCAGCAGAGGTGGAGGAGCGGGTATACAGACAATTTATTTGAATATCTGGACATCCAAGCTATGTGATGTGTGTTTGTTAGGTGTGGTTTCTCTTTTTTCTTTTTTACTTTATTTTATTTTACTTCATTTATTTTTTACGTCCTTTTTTGTTGTTGTTGCTGTTGTTGTATGCGAAAAAAAGAGGTGGAGGAGCGGACATGAGTGACTGGTGAGTGGACGGACGCCGCTAGCTAGCACTGTCCGCTCACTCAGGCTGAAGACACCACCGACCTCTCTGTTTACCGCTCTGTGCACACACACACTATTACCGGCGAGAATAAGTAGGTATTAAGTAGGTATTTTGCGAGGGGGGTTTAGCGCTGGATTAACATTGGGGAGTGTGTGTGTGTGTGTGTGTGTGTGGGGGGGGGGGGGGGGGGCGGGGGTGGTATAATTAGATCTGACGTTGTCTGGAACACCGGGGAGAGTGGGTGGGGGTCCTTGCTATGCGGCTTCAGATCATCACGTCCTGTTCTAGGAGTGTACGGGGTCGACCCCCCCCCCAGGCTGGGCCCTGCCAGTCACCACGGAGGCAAAGACATATTACTGAACGGGCCTACCGGGCCCAGGCCCAGGGGCCCCAGAGATCAGGGGGCCCTTTGCATTTCTTGTCGCAGGGATGCCGGTAGAAAATGTCCTACTGTAACTGGGACAAATGAGATTCCTTATATGAACGTAAAAAAACTATTTTGAATATACTTTTGAATATACTATTTTGAACAATTTTATAGGGGCCCACGTCTTGCAAAAAAAAGAGAAGCTTGTGCGGGCTACATAGTTTCTATAGCCTACTCAGATTCTAATGCGAATACAGGCTACATTCCCATTAGATTAATGAGTAGGCTATAGAAACTAGACACTAGAGGGCGCCATTAAAGTTTGTGTACTGGGGACAGGTCACGAGGTCACACTGGTGCAGGTCTTTTACAGATATTTTATTAAGGCTGAAGATGATAAAAGCCCACAAGGACTACTCCGCGTAATTATCGATTGTGGCCTGCAATCTATGTTTCCAAATGTCTATGTTGCGCTGCGGCTATTTTTGACTCTGCCTGTAACCAATTGCGAATGGGAGCGGTCATTCTCTGTGCTGTCCAGGATTAAAAACGAATTGCGGACTAAAATGACGCAACACCGTCTCAAGGCTCTTTCTCTCATGGCAATTGAGAGCGAACTGACCAAATCACTGGACTTTAATGATAGCGTGGATGATTTTGCATGAAGCAGAGCCAGGAAAAAATGCATTGCATAAGGTAAGACTATTTTATGATTAATTTAGTCTTATAAAGCCATCCTGTGGTTGCTATATATGACACCATAGTGTTGCCAATAGTTTTTGGTTGAAAGCGGTGTATTTTGTTAATGTACTGTTGTTGGCTTCAATTGAGTGTGGCATGCCTGTGTTGTAAATCCTGTGTCGTTGAAATACAGGTGAAATTGTTCTAGTTATTATATTGTGCTGTTGGCTTTGAGTGTTCCTCCGATGTAAAACCTGTTGAGATGCAGGTAAACGTAGGCTATGTCTTATATGCTGTTGGCATTGTGTTTACTTGCGCTCTAAAAAAAATGTGTGTTTGCGCTGGGGAGGGGGGGGGCCTTTCTACACGTCCAGGCCCAGGGGCCCATTTTTTCATGATCCGTCTATGCACGGAGGAGCTGCTTATGTAACAGACAGGGTCCGTCGCTGGACATCTGCCTGAACACGTGTACGCCAGGGTTTCCGTTAGAAAAAATTGGTGTGTCGGACAAACGGGAGAAATTCCGGTCATCATATTAAAATATAATATAGGTGTTTGTCGCGGTGATTAGCTGTTGTGTAGCCTATATAGGCCTATGCCATTTAATGTCTATTTCTCATCCGATACGATTAGATGCAAACTATATAATAATATAGGCTTTCATGATTCGCATGCGCTACTATGGCATATGTCCAGGGCTGCACGCGCGCCACACTGGGCAGCCTAGTCACCTTTGCTACTTTGAATTACGACTGTAGGCCACTTTAAGATGTTTATTTCAATTGCATTAATGGTATTTGAGTATGTAATTGGTAATTTTAAGTATGCCTAGTTTAGCTGTTGATGGCTATTTGAACGGACTGCATCGATCGATCAATGAACGGACTCCACATTACGTTAACTGAAGTGTGTTAAATAGTTTCACGACAGTAATGTACGTTTTCTATATTCTCTTTCCAGTTTTACCCTTTTTATCAATAAAACAACGTCATTTCTATAACCACGTCTCGCTGATTGGGAAGGCATTAAGTCTAGCTGCCTGTCAAATCATGCTTACTCGGACTCAGGAGTATGAGAATGAGGAGGATGTATCGGGGGGATACACACCCGTGGACTATTTCAACTTAGTGGCACAAATTAAACTCTAACACTATAGATAGACTAAATTGAACTAAAATGATGGACACCGACTGAATAACTGAGTGGGGGGAAGACAGGTCTCAAATGTGGAACAATTATAACATTTAATACATAGGCCTAAAGATAAAACATACACAAATATGAATGAATGAATGAATGAATGAATGAATGGTCTTTATTGTCATTGATATAGTACAGGTACCAAACAACGACATTTGGGAGGGGGGGCTCCCCTGGTGCTAGGAAAAAAACTAAAAACAAGAAGGGAAAAGAGCTGGTTTACATAAATAAAGGCTATGTACACTATCCACTATACTATACTATACAAATAAAACACTGTGCTGTACTCTATGCTATGCTATACCTATTCTAACATTTCCTATCTCTGAACCTTATGTACCCGAGGGTTGTCATATTGCACATAGTGTTATTGCACATTCATTTAAAGTGTCGCAGTTTGCAGGTTTGAAATGTTCACAGTTGTGTTTCAGTATTGCACTTGATTTCAATCTAGTAGCTGCCATCAAATTGTCTAGATTGTCCAGGGCCTAGAACCTAGGTCTTTGCTGTATTCAGGGCCTGAATGGCCCTGGGGTAGAAGCTGAGCTTCAGTCTGTTTGTCCTTGCGAACATGGTCCTGAACCGCCTGTCCGAGGGCAGCCGAGCAAAGTGTTCGTACCCAGGGTGGGATGGGTCTCTGGAGATCTTGGAGGCCTTCCTGAGGCAGCGTGTGTTGTACAGCTCTTCCAGAGAGGGGAGGGGGGCGCCGGTGATCTTCTGGGCCGATCTCACGACTCTCTGTAGCGCATTCCTCTCTGCGGCTGTGCAGCTGGAGAACCACACGCAGATGCAGTAGGTGAGGATGCTCTCCACTGCGCAGCGGTAGAAGGTCACAAGCATCTCCTGTCCGATGTGGTTTTTCCTGAGGACTCTCAGGAAGTAGAGCCGCTGTTGTGCCTTCTTGATGATGGCTGCTGTGTTGATCTTCCAGGACAGGTCATCCTGTATGTGCACCCCCAGGAATCGGAGGGTTGAGACTCTCTCCACGCTCCCTCCATCGACGAGCAGGGGCTGGACCTCAGATTTTTTCCTCCTGAAGTCCACGATGATTTCCTGGGTCTTTGACTGGTTCAGCAGCAGGTTGTTAACCTTGCACAGCTTGCCCAGCTGCTCCACCTCATCCCTGTACGCCGCCTCGTCCCCCCCCCCGAGATGCAGCCCACCACGGTGGTGTCGTCTGCAAACTTTACGATGGAGTTGCTGGGGTGGACGGGGGTGAAATCGTAGGTGTAGAGGTTGTAGAGGATGGGGCTTAGCACGCAGCCCTGGGGGGACCCAGTGCTGAGTCTGAGGGCTGTGGAGGTGTGGGAGCCCACCCGCACCCTCTGGGGGCGGTCAGACAGGAAGTCCTTGATCCATGCACATATATAACAAATATATAACATTGATATCCCTAAACTCAAATGTAGTGTGGTATTGTCAACCTAATCTAATCAATCCTAATCTAATGGTACCAGTAGCCCAGGTTGTCGATAGTAGCGCACGTGGAGATGGACGAATGTAGAGGATGAAAGTTCAATGGAAACTCCCGGAGTAGAAGAGGTAGCCAGGGGGAGTAGAAGAGGTAGCCAGGGGGAGTAGAAGAGGTAGCCAGGGGGATGTTATACTCTGAATCTCCCGACTCAGGGCTGGAACGGGCACGGCAGGCTCAATCAATGAACGGGGTGGAGATGGCTAGCGTCCTTTACTAGCCGCATCTCACGGCCCTCGGTGGTCATTCACTGTGCTCTAGCACATCCAAAACACGCAGAACAATAACCTTGACTCCTGTCACTGCAGTGGTTTTATTTAGACTAGATCAAACTAAATTAACTAACGAATTTCTCCCTCACAACTACTCCCGAAAGGTACCTTCACTCTCCGCAAACCACAAACTACTACTTGTGAGACAGGGTTGCCAGATGAGTCGGGTTACCGCCGAATGGACTACTGGGTTTAGCGGTTATTTAGCGGACTAGTTAGGCTGTAAATTGTCAATCCCATCTGGCAACCCTGCTGCTGTTTGTTCATCGCGTAGGCTAGTCTACACATTAATAATCAAATAAAAAAATATAGCCTATATATTCGTCTTTTTTAATGTAGAAGGAATCAGAATATGTGACTAATTATTTTTAGCAAATTGTATTCAAATTGTGCTTAGAGGGAATTATTTTCACCGGACATTATGACCGAAGAGGTTTAAATATGTCGGACTTCAATAGATTTTACCGGACAAAGACCGGTAATTACCGGTTAACGGAAACCCAGGTGTACGCTCTGTCAGTGACGGGTGAAGTCAGCCTGTCATCGAGGCCAGACCTGACGTCCAGTTGAATGAGGTGCAGAACTGTGTGATGGTGGTCAAGACCTAACACATGTGTCTGGTGTGGTCAAGACCTAACACAGGTGTGTGGTGTGGTCAAGACCTGAGGTTGAACAGGCAGCGCTACATGGTGTCTGGGCTCAGGAGGTAGAGCCGGCGTCTAATGATCGCAATGTCAGCGGTTCGATCCCCACGTGTCGAGGTGTCCTTGGGCAAGACACTGAACCCCGAATTGCACCCAACGAGCGGGGCCGGCACCTTGCATGGTAGCTTGCCGCCATTGGTGTGTGAATGTGTGTGTGAATGGATGAATTAATGAAAAACGCTTTGGAATAACTAATAAACTTTCAGTCTATTTACCACTACGTATGGCGTAAAAAGGGCACCACGTACCAACATGAAAACATCATCCCAGCAGTGAAGTACGGTGGAGGGAGCATCATGATTTGGGGCTGCTTCGCTGCCTTGGGGCCTGGACAACTTGCCATCATGGAGGGGAAAATGTATTCCCAATTGATCAAGTTATAAACAGGATACGGTCAGGGTGGCTGTCCACCCGCTGAAGCTCAGTAGAACCTGGGTGATGCAGCAGGACAATGACCCTAAACATCTAAGTGGATCTACTACAGAATAGCTTCCAAAAGATAAATCGGGCCCAGTCAGAGCCCAGACCATAACCCAATGGAGATGCTGCGGAATGACGAGAGAGAGCCGTTTACACCAGACATCCTAAGAACATGGCTGAGCTGAAGCAGTTCTGTAAGGAGGAATGGTCCAGAAGTCCTCCTGAATGTGGTGCAGGAGCGCTGGCTTGAAGTTATTCATTCCAAAGGGTTCACATACTTTTTCTTGCCACTGTATGTAGAATATTGGTGTTGTATGGGTGGATTAGGTGTAGACAGGTGGGGGGGTTCTGGTGAGGCCACTGTGAGCCCACTGTCTGGTCTGGTACACCTCCATGAGCTTCTGTGTGTCGGATAACACAGAGAGGAGGGAGGGAGGGAGGGAGGGAGGGAGGGAGAGGGAGGGAGGGAGAGGGAGAGAGGGAGAGGGAGGGAGAGAGAGGGAGAGAGAGGGAGAGAGAGAGAGAGAGAGAGACAGAGAGAGAGAGAGAGAGAGAGAGAGAGAGAGAGAGAGAGAGAGAGAGAGAGAGAGAGAGAGAGAGAGAGAGAGAGAGAGAGAGAGAGAGAGAGAGAGAGAGAGAGAGAGAGAGAGAGAGAGAGAGAGAGAGAGAGAGAGAGAGAGACTCAGAGAGAGAGAGAGAGAGAGAGAGAGAGAGAAATCTAGGCTCAGACCTAGGGGGATGTCTGGTGGAGTTCAACGTAAGGGAAGGCCATAATGGAGTTGTATGGATGCAGAGCAGAGTAGGTCTGCCTATTGGCACCATTCATTCTGGGTTGACAGTTCCGCTTAGCTGCATTAAAATACTGCAGTTTGTGTGTGTGTGTGTGTGTGTTTTAGGGCTGTACATATTGTGGGAGATGCAGTAAATAAGGTTGTGTGTATGCAGGCCTGCCCATGGGACTGGCTGAGTGTGTGTGTGTGTGTGGTGTACAGTATGTAGGCATGCCAATGACTAGGCCCACATCATTGCACACATAGTGCTGTGTCATCTGAGAGCCTTGCCCTTCTGGGAGTATCTGTTACAAGAGAGAGAGGGGGGAGAGGAGAGGGAGAGGGTGAGAGAAGAGTGAGACAGGAGAGAGACAAGAGCGAGAGAGGAGAGGGAGAGAAGAGAAGAGAGGAGAGGGAGAGAGGAGAGGAGAAGAGAAGAGAAGAGAGGAGAGGAGAGAGAGAGAGTGGAGAGAGAATGGAGAGCATTCTGGGCTGTTTACTTCCTCCAATCTGCGAGGCGCCATTCTGCCAGGCCAACACAAGCAGGTCGTCCCAGCAGCCCCGACCTGCCAGCTGTGCTGGTGTATACCATGTCCCTCCCCAGCCCTGGTGTATACCATGTCCCTCCCCAGGTCTGACCTGCCAGCTGTGCTGGTGTATACCATGTGCCTGTCCAGCTCACAGCAGCCGGGGGCCACAACACACATTGGGTGAAAGGTCAGAGACGTTGTAGGCCTTCTCCCTCCATTGACAGTGTGGGCAATGCTCTGCAGTCACTTCTGCCCACACCTACTGACCTGTCTCCTATGCATCTGTCAGAATACAGTTATTCCTTCTGACCTCAATTCGTTTTTTCGGTATGTGGTTAGTGACTTCCCTATATTGATAAGCAAGTCAGGCCCAATCCCATTAATTGTGCCCCTACAATGAAGCTCTACCCCTCCGTGTTTTGCACATTCACGTGTAGGGGTAGGGTGTCCCGATTCTTGTGGGGATAGAGAGGTAGAGCCAAGTGGTAGGGCTACATGACCCTCTAATTTTTTTTTTGAGTGTGATGCGATATCTTCCAAAATGCCCTGCGAATCAGCAGCAAGATAGTGGCGAACGCACACGCAACAAAAGAAACCCACAAATTTACTTATTTTGTTGTTACTTTGTTAATAAAGATTTAAAAAATTATAATAATCATCGTATTATCTTAGTTTAATGTCATTTCAATGTATTATTAGCATCCGCTAGTATGCTGATGTCTTTAGCTAGCTAGCTGAAGTTACAACATTGTTTTAACATTGTTTTAAGGCTGATTTGTGCATGACAGTCCCGCATTTTGACCTATTTCCATGTCGCATTTCCCCCCTTTGATGGCATATGATGCCTGAAATTGAACTTAAGTCCAGCAGCGAAGTTGTTGCACTTGTTACCTCTCCTCTAATATCAGTGCAGACTGGCAGGGTAGGAGCAGGGTTGTTACCACTCTAATATCAGACTGGCAGGGTAGGAGCAGGGTTGTTACCACTCCTCTAATATCTGACTGGCAGGGTAGGAGCAGGGTTGTTACCACTCCTCTAATATCAGACTGGCAGGGTAGGAGCAGGGTTGTTACCTCTCCTCTAATATCAGACTGGCAGGGTAGGAGCAGGGTTGTTACCTCTCCTCTAATATCAGACTGGCAGGGTAGGAGCAGGGTTGTTACCACTCCTCTAATATCAGACTGGCAGGGTAGGAGCAGGGTTGTTACCACTCCTCTAATATCAGACTGGCAGGGTAGGAGCAGGGTTGTTACCACTCCTCTAATATCAGACTGGCAGGGTAGGAGCAGGGTTTACCACTCCTCTAATATCAGTGCAGACTGGCAGGGTAGGAGCAGGGTTGTTACCTCTCCTCTAATATCAGACTGGCAGGGTAGGAGCAGGGTTGTTACCACTCCTCTAATATCAGTGCAGACTGGCAGGGTAGGAGCAGGGTTGTTACCACTCCTCTAATATCAGACTGGCAGGGTAGGAGCAGGGTTGCTAGCCTACAGAGCACCGCTATTCTGTCATGAACTGACCTGATAATGAAGCTTTGTTCTTTTTTATTTGATGACTTGTTTGATCGATCGATAGCGTGAAACTTAAGTTGTGAACGAACCGCGAGCGTCCATGCTTGTATCAGGGTCTTGAAGGGTCGTCCCATTTCATACGGACCCATTTTCAACCCCGACCCCTTGTGACTCTGTTCTGAGGGGCAAGCTCAAAAGCGAGGAGCACTCGAGGGGTAGGGGGTATAAAAAAAAGATGGGATTGGGCCCTAATGCTACCCTCTCTCCCTCCGTCCCTCCTTTCCTCCCTCCCTCCCTCCCTCCCTCCCTCAGACCACATCCCAGAGGACCTGCGGGACCCCTTCTACACAGACCAGTATGAGCAGGAGCACATCAAGCCCCCCGTCCTGCGCCTGCTGCTGTCCGGGGAGCTGTACTGCCGGGTGTGTGGCCTGGTCCTGAAGGGGGAGCAGGCCGCCTCTCTGAGGAGCCACCTGTCCGTCATCCAGGCCCTCTCCCGCAAGGGCATCTACGTCCTGGAGGGGGACGACACTCCCGTCTCCCACGACGACCTCAGCGGCGCCCCCGTCAAAATGGTGAGGAGAGGAGACCTCAGAGGCCTGGGGGAGAGAGGGAGGGAGGGAGGGAGGGAGGGAGGGAGGTTTAATGGGAGTGTATCGGAACTGATGGTGTGTGTGTGTGTGTGTGTGTGTGTGTGTGTGTGTGTGTGCATGGAGTGTGTGAAATATGTTGGTCCTTTGTGTTGAGTGTTTGACTGTGGAACAAATGAGTGTGTGTGTGTGTGTGTGTGTGTGTGTGCGTGTGTGTGTGTGTGTGTGTGTGTACTGCCGTAGTGTGTGTGTGTGGTCTTTCTTTTGAATTGTATAAAGCTCTCTTTTTGTTGCGGTCGTCCTGTGAGCCGAGGAGCGATGCCTGGTGGTGTGAGCACTGTAAATCTGCTGCCAGACAGTACTGTACTGTTACGTCTGTCAGCGGGGGGGGGGGGGGGGGGGGCGCAGGGAAGCCATCTGCTCTCACCCTGCTGGGTCTTATCCTCGGGCCAAATTGGCAGCACACACCCACACCCACACCCAGCACTGTGTGTGTAGACATGGTGTGTGTGTGTGTGTATAAGCAAGCCGCCAGCCCATATGTTAGCTTAGCTAGTGCACCAACAAAGCGAATAGGAGGAGATGTGATGGACAGCGTTGCTCCTGGTAGTCATGGCGATGAGAGAGCCAGCTCACGTGATGCATACTGCGGCCGGTGCTTCGGGGAGGCTGGCCTCGGCGCTTACGGCTTCCCGTTGTTATGGTTACTACGGATCGTGAGGAATTCGTCCGCCCCGGCTTACCGCTCAGACGTTCTGCTCCGTGAATGACCTCCGGGGGGGGGCGGAGTTAGCACTGAACAGAGACACGGTGGTAGTCAACAGTCGACGGTACCACTGATGTCTTGCAAATGACTGTAGAGGACCCAGTTCACTGACAACCACGCTAGGCTACAGAATCAGAATCAGAATCAGAATCAGAATCAGAATTGCTTACATCAATGTACTGATACAAGGAGTCAAATCCTTGGGTTTAGGTTCAATTAGGCATTGGCATTGCGGTAGAGATACAAAATACAAATACAAAAATTAGAAGAAGTAGAAATACAAAAAGTAGAAATACAAGATCAATAAAGAATAAGCAGGATATAAACAATAATCAATAAAGAATAAGCGAGATGGACAACAATCAACAATAGCTGTATATACAATAGCGTCAGAGCGTCAATAATAGAATGGAGAGATAGATAGCAGCAGAATGCGAGTCAGCATATCAACATTTGATCACTTAATGTCAACAAAATACTTGTGCAAAAAAAGGTGTGCAGGTTGCAGTGTGATGTGACACACTGTCATACGGTGTGCTATATGGTGCAAGTGGAGCAGTCTAGAGTTCAGGTAGGTAGTGACCCAGTAGTCAGGTAGTCATAATGTATTGTTAGTACAGTGGGGGTGCAGTGGGGGATTGCCTTGTGCCAGTGCGTTTCGCTAGGAGTCTGATTGCTTGTGGGAAAATAGCTGTTCGACATCCTCTGGGTTTTTCCCCCGAGACTACGGTACCGTTTCCCCGACGGCAGTAGTTTGAACAATTTCCTGTTTGGGTGACTGGGGTCCTTGAGAATCCTTAGGGCCTTGCTGACACAACGATCACTGTAGATGCTCTGGATGGAGGGTAAACACACAGCCACTGATCTTTTCGGCTGTCCGCACTATCCTCTGCAGCGCTTTGTGGTTTTGGGCAGTGCAGTAGTTCCCCGTACCAGGCAGTGATACAGCCCGTCAGAATGCTCTGGGTTGTGCCTCTGAAGAAGGCCCGTAGTATCTTTGGCCCTACACCAACGTTTTTCAGCCTCCTGAGATGAAAGAGGCAGCGTTGCGCTTTTTTCACCCCTTAGTTGGTGTGTTCATCCCAGGTGAGGTCGTTGATGATGTGAACCCCTAGGAACTTGATGCTGTTGACCCTCTCTACAGCAGACCCGTTGATGGTGATGGGGTCTTTTTCCTGAAGTCCACCACCAGCTCTTTGGTCTTGTCGGCGTTGAGAGCGAGGTTATTGGCCTGGCTGTACTGGGCCAGACGGTCAACCTCGTTTCTGTAGGCCGTCTCTGGTCGCCGTCAGTAATCAGGCCGATCGCTGTTGTGTCGTCTGCGCACTTGATCACTGTGTTGGAGCTGTGGGTGGCCACGCAATCGTGTCTGTACAGGGAGTAGAGGAGAGGGCTCAGAACACAGCCTTGAGGGGCACCTGTGCTGACAGTCAGGGGGGCGGAGGTCTTGGAGCCCATTCTCACCCCCTGTTTTCTGTCCGTCAGGAAGTCTAGGATCCAGCTGCATAGGCTGGTGTTGATGCCTAGGTCCATAGGCTGGTGTTGAGGCCTAGGTCCATAGGCTGGTGTTGATGCCTAGGTCCATAGGCTGGTGTTGAGGCCTAGGTCCATAGGCTGGTGTTGATGCCTAGGTCCATAGGCTGGTGTTGAGGCCTAGGTCCATAGGCTGGTGTTGATGCCTAGGTCCATAGGCTGGTGTTGATGCCTAGGTCCATAGGCTGGTGTTGATGCCTAGGTCCATAGGCTGGTGTTGATGCCTAGGTCCATAGGCTGGTGTTGATGCCTAGGTCCATAGGCTGGTGTTGAAGGACCAGTGAGTAGCGGCGTGTTGCTGCGTGTCAGACCTCAGCCCTGGTTGAGTTAGGTGCTGTTTGGCAGTGAGTCACACATGCTGATGCTCTCTCTATTCCACCCTCTCAGGTCGATAGTCCCATTTTGGGCCCTGTCTGCGTGTGCTGCCTGCTGCTGGCAGGGTCAGTTCTGTCCTTGGATGGACCAGACAGTTCTCTGGACCTGCCCAGCCACCAGGAGAGAGAGATCTGTTGGCCAATCAGGGCATCATCAGACGTGATGAACTCAACAAGCAGGCTAATGAGAACATCACATGGAAAATGAGTAGTACCATGAGTGACTCCTGTTAACCCGGTTTCTGGCCGTGCACCTGGGACACATTCTGCGTGCGGTTGACAGATTGGACTTGAGAACCATGTTTATTTTGGTGTTTTGTGGAGCGTGTGTTGTGGCACTGTGTCGTGTCTCACTTGGTGCCCTGAGCTGTCAGTGTGTCAGGTCATGTTAATGCACCAGGTGTCAGTCTGGCGGTTTTTAACAGGCCTGTCTTTGACCTGTGAGGATGACTTATTTGAGGAATTCCTACCCCAGGACTTGTAGAGCTTGCTTTGTTCAGAGATTAAGCTTAGCCTTCTGAATCAGGGACAGTCACCAACCATTTGAAAAGCATTTGCAAAGGTCGTCCCAAACTGGTTTCATGAACATGACAATGAGTTCAGTGTTGTTCAGTGGCCTTCCCAGTCACCAGATCTGAATCCAGTAGAACACCTTTGGGATGTAGTAGAACGGGAGATTCACAGCTTGAAAGTGCACCTGAAAAAAATTGGCAGGAATTGCGCGTGATGCAATCATGTCATCACTCATCATGGACCAGAATCTCAAAGGAATGTTTCCAAAATCTTGTGGAATCAATGTCACGAAAAATTTAGGCTGTTTTGACAGCAAAGGGAGGCCCTACCCAGTATTAGTATGTGTTTATTAGTGGTCCTAATAAAGTGTCCGGTGAGTGAACATAACGTCACCTCTTGTATGTGCGCAGAGCTCTCACATCCCTCTGATCGATGCTCTGATGATGGCCTATGCCGTGGAGATGGTCAGCATAGAGAGGGTGGTGGCCAGCGTCAAGCGCTTCTCCACCTTCAGCGCCTCCAAAGAGCTGCCCTTCGACCTGGAGGACGCCATCGTATTCTGGATCAACAAGGTGAGCCGAGCGTGCCTGTGTGAGTGTGTGTGTGTGTGTGTGTGTCTGTGTGTGTGTGCGTGTGTGTGTGTGTGTGTGTGCGTGTGCGTGTGTGTGCGTGTGCGCGCGTGCGTGTGTGTGTGCGCGTGAGTGTGTGTGTGTGTGTGTGTGTGTGTGTGTGTGTGCGCGTGTGTGTGTGTGTGTGTGTGCGCTGACCTGCGTCTGTCCCTCAGGTCAATATGAAGATGAGGGAGATCACAGAGAAAGAAGTCAAAATTAAGCAGCATCTGCTGGAGTCCCCCAGCCACCCCAAGGTAACCCCCCCCCGCCCTTCTATCTGTTTTTGTTTCTCTGCTCTCTTTTTCTCTCTGGGGGGTCTCTGCACGGTGTTTGGGCTTGTCCAATCTCCACTACCAGTTTGCACAATTCTCATCTTAAAATCGCCCTCATTAGCCTATGCATGAGTGCCTGTGTTTCCCTCCTCTAATTGGCCTGTTTTCAGAAACCCTTCGATGCTTGGTGTGACCTCCTCAGACTGGTCTGTGATCAGATCTCTTTCCGTAGTCTAACAGTGAAGTGTGGATCTGATCCCTTGTGACTGCACCTTCTGACCTGTCTGCTGCTCTTCCTGTTTGTGTCTCCCTCAACTCCTCCCCCTCCGCCTCTTGGATAGTCTCCCTCCAAATGGTATTGGAAGCTTGTACCTGTAAGTGTAACAGCTAGCTTCTCCTGTGTGTGTGTGTGTGTGTGTGTGTGTGTGTGTGTGTGTGTGTGTGTGTGTGTGTGTGTGTGTGTGTGTGTGTGTGTGTGTGTGTGTGTGTGTGTGTGTGTGTGTGTGTGTGTGTGTGTGTGTGTGTGTGTGTGTGTGTGTGTGTGTGTGTGTGTGTGTGTGTGTGTGTGTGTGTGTGTGTGTGTGTGTGTGTGTGTGTGTGTGTGTGTGTAGGCCTGTAAAAATTCCACATTTTCCTCGACAATTGCTCCCAATGAGCGGGCCGGCGTCTTGCATGGTAGCTTGCCGCCATTGGTGTGTGAATGTGTGTGTGAATGGGTGAATGAGAGGCCGTTGTAAAGCTCTTTGGAAGGTGAGTGTAATCCATTTACCATTTCACTGTTATGTGACCCCGATAATGTAATAACACAGCAACCTATGAAGTAAACCCATGCCTCTTTATTATCATGAAATGTATTTTGTCACCCTTCACTTTCTCTTACAAATTTGGAATGGCAGTTTTGGAGATGTAAGTCTTACTAGGCAACTCGTATTGTTTTTGGCTATCAAAAGAGTACAGCATGTCTTTAAATGCTGGCTTCTCCACTATATTGAAAAATAATTCAATTCAATAATAATGTATTAAGCACTTTGAGCTGCAACGTTTGCAGGAAAAGTGCTATACAAAAAGCTAATATGATTATATTATTATTATTATTGAATGGCCGCATCTCTTTCGCGATGCAACCTGTCACTTTGTCTGTGATGGCGCACCATTTGGAACTGTACCGCTTATGCTTTGTGCGTCTGCTTAACGACTCAGCAAGACCCACTTGCCGGGAGGGACCAGCCACTGCAGCGGCACCGGGCGATTTGTGGATGACGGCAAATTGGGTGGAACGGTGACTTTTTAGGTGTTCGCATTTTTTACAGCGACTGTTTTATTTTTTTCTTCAACAAGCTCCATCTCTCTACCGTGTAGGCTACTCTGTTTGCCTGTGTTTAGGCTACTGTGTTTGCCTGTGTTTAGGCTACTGTGTTTGCCTGTGTTTGCCTGTGTTTTACCGCTCGAAAGCCGACTTAATGAAGGCTACTATAATTGATCAACTGTAAATCAATGCGTGCGGGGTGTCCTCTGATAGGATAGCTACTGTTCTATCTCGCTACATGCGCATACATCTTCTGGAAACGTGTTTGATGGATGCAAACAAAAGTAGGACCATGAATATGAATACTGAAACAGGGGCGGCGCTAGGGGGTGGCTACTTGGGCTCAAGCCCCGGATGTTTTCTGAAAAGCCCCGAATGTTTTACTTTAAAAAAAAAAAAAAAAAAAAACTCTTGTGAGTAACGTGCAGTACCGGAGTCCAACAGAGAGGCAGCAGCTGCGCGACATTAGCCTGCGTACTGCGTAGCCTGCCCTGCCCTGAAGAAGAAGTGATCTCAATCAGTGCCTGACTTGCAAAATTGTAAGGATGGATATCCCAAAGTTGTTTTCAACAAAACAAGCGCCAAGAACTGTTGCAGCAGCAGTTTCAGCAGCTGACAACAATGACATCACCAGCAGTGATGACATAGATGATGTTTCAGGTTTGTGAATCTTATTAGAAAGGTGACTGACTCACTGACACTACTTTTCCGGTTTGCTAATGCTAGCTGGCTATCATAACATAACGTTATGTTATAATGAAAATGAAACATAGCAAGGTACTGTTACGGTACATGGTAAGAAATCAAACAAAGGATAATACTTGTACAAATAAAGTGAATAACAGGCTGATAGTCGTTGATATCTGCACTCTGGTTGACTGAGTAACAAGTGAAAAAGAATGATGTAACGTTAATGTTACAGCTAGTAAACATGGAGTTTTCGGCCCAAAAAAAAAGCACATTTTTCCGGCGCGCTCCACGCGCACATTATATTCTTCCTCTGGGCTAAGCCCCGGATCTCCTACAATCCTAAATCCGCCTCTGTACTGAAACATACAACACTTTTTTTGACCGCGGTTAAGAGAAAAAAAACTGCGATACGTCAAATAATCGCCATTAGACGATTATTTCATAATTGTTACAGGCCTATGTGTGTGTGTGTGTGTGTGTGTGTGTGTGTGTGTGTGTGTTTGTGTGTGTGTGTGTGAGAGAGAGAGAGGGAGTATGTGTATGTGTGCGTGTGTGTGTGTGTGTGTGTGTGAGAGATAGTGTGTGTGTGTGGGGGGGGGGTATTTGTGTTTGTAAGAGGTGCACTTGAGTTGAGCCACCCTGGTTAAACAGCAGCGTTTCAGAAGGGTCTCGCTGACACACAGTGGCACTGCCCCCTGGTGGTTTAAGTGCACCATGTACACACAGAGACACTGCCCCCTGGTGGTTAAAGTGCACCATGTACACACAGAGACACTGCAACAGATGCTTTCTCTTGACTGCAGAGTCACTGTGTCTCAGTGGAGCTGTGGAATGAACGCTGTCTGTCTGTCCATCTGTCCGTCCGTCCGTCCGTCTGTCTGTCTCTTCTGCTCTGGAAAGGCTGTGGCAGTAAAGTGAGACTACTAACCGACACAACAATGGCTGCCCTTCATCTCCTCCTGACTCACTGTCCACACAGCAGCCTGTGACCAACGCTGTGTCCACATGGCTCAAGTCCATAACCCCCCCCCCCCCTTCATCTCACCCCCCCCCCCCCCCCCCATCTCTCTCTTCTCCCCAGCCTGATCTCATGCATGCGCTGGCCCATTGCCTGCTGGAGCCGGAGGAGTTCTCTCGCGTGGTAACGTACACCCCATTAACCCGCCCCCGGCACCCCATTCTAACCTGCTGCACACCCAAGCCTTCCATACTCCACTCCATACTCCACTCCATACTCCACTCCATACTCCACTCCATACTCCCTTCCATACTCCCTTCCATACTCCCTTCCATACTCAACAGTCACTACTTGTCACTAGTCTCACCAGTCATATCCAGTCCATCTACTGTGGACCAGATAGTACATAGCACAGAGCTTGGTCACTTGGTGTTAGCTTTGCTCCTCATAGCTTGAGTGCATCTCTGTCTCTCTACTGACTGGGCTGTGGGACTGACTCTGTGATGTAGCTCAGACGGTGGGACTGACTCTGTGATGTAGCTCAGACTGTGGGACTGACTCTGGGATGTAGCTCAGACTGTGGGACTGACTCTGGGATGTAGCTCAGACTGTGGGACTGACTCTGGGATGTAGCTCAGACTGTGGGACTGACTCTGGGATGTAGCTGTAGCTCAGACTGTGGGACTGACTCTGGGATGTAGCTCAGACGGTGGGACTGACTCTGGGATGTAGCTCAGACTGTGGGACTGACTCTGGGATGTAGCTCAGACTGTGGGACTGACTCTGGGATGTAGCTGTAGCTGTAGTTGTTGCTGTTATCCTCCAATAGATCAACACAGAATCAACTGGCCATGTTAAACACTGGCTAAGGCTCTCTAGTTTCAAGTTTTGTTGTTACGTCCCATTATACAAGTGTAAAAGAATACAATTCTTAGGGGGTGTTCACACTTGACTTCTTTTTTAAGAAAAAAACGCGGCCTTCAGCGCCTTTTTACATACAACCCTATGGGGAAAAAAGTGTGAGAAAAACGCAGCTGCCGCCGCCTTTTTCAGTTGAATTTATTTAACTTTTCAGAAAGGCGCTGTGTGATGTCAAGCGCCTTTCTGACAGCTGACCAATCAGGACGAGGAGAGTAGGTACGCGTGTACCTTCCCTAGTAACCAACTTCCTAGCAACCGGTGCTCCAAGGCGTCAGACCCATCAAGATGGACAAAAACAATGTAGCACATGTTGTAGAATGTAGAACAACTCGTGATTGCTACTGGTGTTTCATAACGTGGTTCCAGTGTTAGCAGCATTCGGCAGAAATCTTCATTTTCCGCAACACTGTTGCAAATATACCCAGTTCGACACAACACACCTTGCAAATATACCCAGCGATAGACTTGGTAATAGTCGTAGCCTCTGGGAGTTAAAGGGAAGCCTTGTCTGCCTCTTAGACATGACTACATCGTCATGATTACAAAGATGCCACTTGAAATGCATGAAATCCAAGTTTATTACATATTCGCCTAGTATTTGACTGACTGTCAGTCACGAATGGTCCCAGTATTGCTGCAGAGCACGATATGTTATTGCTGATATTTTAGTTTTAAATATTTTTGTTTTTGTCTTTTACCAACTGCTAAGACAAAAATAAAGTAAACTAGTTACTTTAGCTAGCTAAAGATATTGGCCCCCCAAATCATTTTACAACTTGTTATAATTATGTTACGATGTTTCTCCGCATTGAAGGTATATAAGCAATGCAGGGTGCGCTCGTGAATTCGCTTTGAGAGCGCCGGAGCGCACACTGGGTTCAACGTCATAAAGGGACCAGGTAATTTGATTGGACAAGAGGCATTCCATGAGTGCTGATCAGATTTCCAGGGCGAATTTACGAACGCAGCTAGCGAACAGAAGATGAAAAAAACGTCAGATCAAATATATAAACAGGTTATTTTGATAAACTGGACACATTTTGGGAATATATATGGTTACTTTCTCGCCTGAAAACATATTAAAACTTCATAAAATGACATGTTAACACTTGTATTGCCAAAATTACAGCTTTTAGCCAATGGAGGTTTAAAATGGACGATTTAAATTGCCCGCTGCTAGCCGGTGCGAAATGCATTCTGGGAAAAAGGCGGTGAAGGTTGCGCTTTTTTCCTTTTCCCATGAAGTCAAGTGTGAACACCCCCTAAAGCCCGATTTATGCTTCTGCGTCGAATTTACGCGCGTCTACGCTGTAGCATACGCAAGGGCTCTCCTAATTTATACTTCTGCGTCGCGTTGATCTGCTCCGTTGGAACGGTGTACTCATAGTGGCATAATCGCAATTTTTCTTGTTATGCTTGTTGTAAAAAAAATGTCCATAATGCATTGAAATGACATTAAACTAAGATAATACGATGGTTATCATATACAATCAAATCTTTATTAATAAGTAATTACAGAAAAGGTAAATGACATTTCTGTCATGGCTTCCGCATTCCTACGAGAGAGTCGGAATGTGACGCAACTAAGCGGACCAATCATAGTTCTTATAGATAACTTTACATTAAATATGTCTATCATAAATATAATTTAAACCCAACGAACAGCCATAGGACTCCCTGTAACTAATCATTTATTTCGAAATAAACAGGATTGTACATCTCGTAAATGTGAATCTCGCTCCTTATAGGAAGGCTGTGCCTGACGCTTCCATAGGGTGCTCCGTTGGAACGGTGTACTCAAAGCGGCATAATAGCGATTTTTTTTGTTATGCTTGTTGTAAATAAAAGTTCTATGATGCATTGAAATGACATTAAACTAAGATAATTCGATGGTTATCATAATTTTTCTAATCTTTATTAATAAGTAATTACAGAAAAAGTAAATGACATTTCTGTCATGGCTTCCGCATTTTGGCCGACGAGAGAGTCGGAATCATGTCGGAATCATGTGCTACCAAGCGGACCAATCACAGTGCTTACGGTTGCGTAGGCATTGCCGCGTAGTTACATTTTTGGAGAGGTGCGCGTCAATCTGGGCCTACGCAAGCTACGCCGTAGCCTACGCCGTCGATTTTACGCAGAAGCATAAATTGGGCTTTAGGCGTCGGTTCCTGACATTGCAGCACAAGTCAATAAGGCAATAGGCAAGATACGTCAAGATAAATAAAGTGACAATAGTACAAGACATAACGAGACAATTGGACAAGTGACAAGTTGTGGGAGACAAATAAGACTAATAAGACAGGACACAATTAGCAGTACAAATAGTAAAATATTAAAATATCTAACCTGGCCTGGCCTGTGATCACAGCTAAATAGAGCCATTCAATGTGCTATGTCACTGGCAGGTGCTGGATGCCAAGCAGACACCCACGTGTGTGGGTAAGAGTGTGTACGTGTGTGTGAGTGAGTGTGTGAGAGAGAATGTCATTGTGCGTCTGTGTGGGCGGGAAATGGATATTTCATGAAGCTGCTCTTTAGTTAATTGAATAAAGCCCCCCTAATAGTGTAGCAGATAAGGTTCACTTGTGGATAAAAGCACCAACATTTTACTGAGTGTACCTCTTGGGTCATTCTTTGTAAAAAACCTGTTAGCCACGTACATTTCAAAATGGCTGCCATTTTGGCAATTTTTAACCAATCTCATTGTCGTAGCCGATTTAGATGATTCTGGTGTTGAATGACAGGTTTTTAACTATGGAAAACTCAAACACTCCTTTTTAGGTCTCCCTCTGCCAATTATTCAGATTTTTTTCAGAAGTAATGTGAAAAATCTGCATAAACACAACATTATTTCAGCAAAACGTTTTTTAATCTTCACACCTGCAGCTACACAGTGCTGTACAAGAAAGTCCAAAGCTGTAGCATTTGCACCTTCCACGGCATTCAAATGTGCAACTCTCTGCAATAGGGGGGAGATCGGTCCACAAGATCTGCCACAGATCACCTTTCTTTATCCATCCCCAGTCGGCAGGACTTTGTGCTTCTGGTTGACAAAGTGTTGATTGACCCCATATGCATCCTGTCTGGTAGGCAGCACGCTTTACATGCTGGAGTAGAGCAGCTTGAGTAGGAGGGATGGCTTCATATGGCCTCTGCTTCCGAGCAAATGTCCAGCCTTGCATCGTCAGCACCATCAGCTGTACTGGACCTGTCATACATTGTGAACATCAGAATTATCGCCACAAATATCCCAGGTTTGCCATGCAGTCTTCTTGCCTTTCCCACAGAAGGCTGACACAACATCACAGCCAGTGAAGGCATGGAAGAACATAATTCCTTTGCTCTTCTGCTATCCAATACACAGAATACACAGAGTTCATGGATGGGAATCCATCCCAGGTTCCGGCCTTGGCCGAAGGTAATCCATAGTTTCTGAAGACCAATCTCTTGCAGGGTCAGAAGAACACTGACTGATATGACGAGAACGTCAGTGTCATTGGCTTTGATGAGGATGCTTTTGCGGCCCTCCTCTACTGCCTGCTTGGCATGCACAAATATTCGAGTGTCAGCTTCCTCATGAGGTCCCCACTGTCTTCCTGGAAGGGATTGCCCATATCAGTCATGTGTTTATTGACTCTCAAGGAACACTTTTTGAGCTTGCGGTGTCTGTTCATGGTGGCTTGCATGTTCACTTGTCTTTTTGGCTGCCGATGCTGCCTCATACCGTGTGACTAAGTGGCTGACTTCAGGGCCAGCTACCATCCATCTTCTCAGTGCTGATGGATCCTCAGTGATACCAATGGCTCCACTGTCAGCCTTGATGACTGCATTGGCCTGCTCATGAAGCAGAGCCTGGTCGATGGCCATTGCTGGGAACGCACAACAAGATTTGTGAACAACAATCTTTCCACTACAGAACTCCTGGGCCACCGTAGGATGTTTCTCCTCCAAGGTCACCATATCTGTCAGGTGGATTGGAAGCCATTGTGCATTGTTCATGTTGTTGTTTGCTTCTCTGTGGTCAAAAATGTATGGTTTGATAGCAAGATCATTCATATTGGACACCAAGTTCCCCCCAAAATAGTATTTCCAGGCCGAAAATGGTGGCCATCTTGCATCTTTATTTTTGCGTGGCTAACAGGTTTTTATCAAAAGAGCAATACCGTGAGAGCATTTTACAAATTTGTATGCTTTTATCCACTTTTTTTCCCCTATAGAAATGCATTTAGCCGCCCCACTATAAGGCATAAAAGGGGGTCTGTTGAGAATATGAAGTTCTGTGTGTGTGTGTGTGTGTGTGTGTGTGTGTGTGTGTGTGTGTGTGTGTGTGTGTGTGTGTGTGTGTGAGAACGGTGACTTGTTCGTAAACTGATTCTGAAACGCTTTCTTCTTTGTTGAGTTGTGGCTCTGTCCAGGCTACTGTCTGACCTCTGACTTCGCTGTGTGTAGGTGCGTTACCGCAGAGACCACCTCTCCGGGCGGACGCCTCAACACTTCCCCCTGCTGGACAACCTCATGAAGGACGTGTGCGACGGCGCCGCCCTGCTGGCCGTGGTTCACTTCTACTGCCCTGAACTCATGAGGCTGGAGGGTAGGGAAGAACGGCAACATACGGCAAAGAAATAGTAGTAGTACATTTGTGATGATTATGACAACATTATGACAACATTAAGTGATGATTCAACATTCATCTTAGCTCCTGTGATCGTTCGGGTGAAGTGACAGTACACTATGTGTGATGGAGGTTAGCTACATTAGCCCCCATGCTAACCGAGGCACCATGTCTCCTCCCCCAGATGTTTGTCTGAAGGAGGCCCCCTCCATAGCGGACAGTCTGTACAACATCCAGCTCCTGAGGGAGTTCTCTAACGAGTACCTGGACAGAGGCTTCTACCTGCGACCTGAGGACCTGCTGTATGCGCCTCCGGTGCTGAAGGTGAGATCTCTCTCTCCCTCCCTCCCTCCCTCCCTATCTCTCTCTCTCTCTCTCTCTCTCTCTCTCTCTCTCTCTCTCTCTCTCTCTCCTATAAGTGAATCAACTCTATCATAGACTGAGTACCCTCCCGTCGGAAAGACCTTAACCCTGGTCCAGTCGCATCGATCTGACGCCCTTTCCGCGGTTCCTATCTCTCCCCAGATCAACGTGATGGTCTTCATCGCCGAGCTCTTCTGGTGGTTTGAGATGGTGAAGCCTGACTTCGTCCAGCCCAGGGATCTGCAAGACATCAAAGACGGTACAGGAAGGAGAGACAGAGGAGTATTTCAGAGACTGTCGTACACATGTTGCTGTCCTTAGGACCCGTTCCTGCTTGTCGGAGCTGTTTGGTTGACATCCTCTCTCCCGCTCCTCTCCCAGTGAGATCACTGCTGCAGCCCAAGAGTTCCCGCCCCCATGTGCCCATCTCCAACGCCACCAAGCGCAGCTTCCTGGCCACGCCCCCCCCTGACGCCACGGCAACGGCCCTGATCAGCCCAGATGTCTGTAACAGGTAGGACTCGCTACTGCCCCCCTCTGGCAGTGTGTGGATCTCCGTCTGTTTCTCTCTTGTTCGCCAACCTGAGAGAGGTCTGTGTGAACGTGTGTGAACGCGTGTGAATGTTCTAACATCTGTTTCTTTTCCCACGGTAGCAAAGTTAGTCCAGCTGCCAGCCCGTCCCATTCGTTACTCCCCCTGAGACAGCGGCAGCAGAACGCCCTCCAAGAGGAAGACAGCTTCGGTAAGAGGAGACAGGCTCTGGTTGGGGTGGTAGACCAGAGGAGACAGGCTCTGGTTGGGGTGGAAGACCAGAGGAGACAGGCTCTGGTTGGGGTGGTAGACCAGAGGAGACAGGCTCTGGTTGGGGTGGTAGATAGGGATGTCCCGATCCCATTTTTTCACTACCGATACCGATACCAATCCGATATTTGTATTTATTGTTTTACTCCTGAATAATAACAAATACTTCCCCAGTATATAGTCCACAACAACAGTTGGCTATTAAAGACTGCCAGCCTTTATTCAAGCAACAAAAACAGTACTCTGCAGTACTCAGTGACCAACTGGTTAAAACTATTTAGACAGCAGCATTCAGCATTGTAGAAAAAAAGAGTTACTGTCTGATTTCTAGTTTTAGTGCCTTCAGGTTTTTATTCTATTTATCTTCTCTTACAAATGGCAAATCAATTATAGGACCCTTTTTAAAAGTGTAGCCTAGTGACGCTGCTGGTGAGACCAGAAATCGAAGGGGTGTCAACAATATCTGGTTTTCTTTTTTTTCAACTCAAGTTTTAAGTACCCAGTCCATATAATAAAAAACAGTTATAATCTGTGGATTGGATTAACTATTCTCGTTTTTCGGAGGCTACCAGTAAGTGATAATGACTTGTAAACATACTCTCGTTTTAGGACGTGTTCAAAAGCAAGGACTGTGTGTTCATCTAGTTATGTGTAGTTATGTGTAGTTATGTGTTTTTAGCATGTCCATGTTCTCTCAGTATGTTGTGATTATATAAAAACGCAGTTAGACGTTTGTAGCGATGTACCGCTGTTAGCCGCTAGCAGCGTTTGTTGTTGTGGTTTGGTCAGTCACTTTTCTCCTGTCGCATTCCCATTCGGTGCACCAACATTCAAATACTCGTGTCTGAATTTTTTTCCGATTTCAATGTATGACGCATCATTTGAAAGCTTACCATCTGTAGTTTCAGACTATGTAAATAACCGAAAAATTACTAAAGCAAATGGTTTATGATTTCACCAGCTAGCATCATGACATTGTCAGACTCATTACAAACAGGTAGCAACTAGCCAACTCTACTGTTGTCATCACGTGAGTGACACGCCAGATCGGCCACGCAGATCGAAGCCTATTTTTTTTCTGGTGCGATCTGCGATCCAGCATTCAGGACCAATATCGCAGCGATATCCGATATCAATATCGGATCGGGACATCCCTAGTGGTAGACCAGAGGAAACAGGCTCTGGTTGGGGTGGAAGACCAGAGGAGACAGGCTCTGGTTGGGGAGACCATCACAATATGCCAATAGATCATCCATGTTTATTACAAAGTTTAGCACAAAGCTCTCACTCACATTTGAATGGTTTTGTGTTTTTCTAGGGCAGATGAACAGGTCCAGCTCTATGAGCCATATGGACAGTCAGGCTCAGGGGTCGATCCTGGCCTGGCCAGAAAGGAGGCCGAGGTGGGTGCTGGACTATACCATTCATATGCACTTCCGTCTGCCCTTCACTCTCTACCGACACTTTAACACAACGTCTTTATTTAGAGATATGTGACAGGGTTTCATTAAAAGGTCCGCATCTCGGCAATTGTGAAAGCTCGCAATCGAGCCAAACATTGAAGCGATGAAGAACCCACTCGATATCATATCCAACAGTTTTACATTCACTAAATACCTACATTTAGTTAGCAAAGTCGGGTGGGGGGTATTAGTGTGGCAGTGTGTGTAGCCACGCCCACCCCAGCTGTATGTAAGGAGCCATCAGCGTTTGTTGACAAGTATACAAGATGGAGGCTGAAGCTCTCGCTAATGCTATCAACAGAATGTCATAAGCAGGCAGAAATATCGACAGTGGGCAATTAATGAACTCCTTCATATTGGACTATACATAACGGGAACTCCGAACGGGAACTCCGAACTCCGAATCTGACGATGACAGATGACAACGGAATTTCAGACATTGATCTCCACTTCACTTTCATGGGACAGTCGTCTGCAGACAGACCTTCTGCTGTGTTCTTGGGTAAGTTTTAGTGAGTTACATGTGTTGTATACTAGGATTTTGTGTTGTTTACTTAGGATAGCCAAACAGTTATTTGTTGTTTTCTGAGTAAGGTAGATAGCCCCGTTGTTAGCATCAGTTATCAGACCACTGAAACTGCTCACCACAATTATGCCACCCCTCTCCAAAACTAATGAGATGGTGGGAGGAAGAAATACGTTGTCAAAGATAAAACATAATGAATAAATACATTTGTTGCAGACCTACTAAACATGCAACATACTGTACAGTATGTTTCATGCACCATTTTAGTGTGTTTGTGTGTACCAGCTAGCCAAACAAGTGTTAGCTTGTTAGCTAGCTAGCCAAACAAGTGTTAGCTAGCTAGCTTTGTTAGAGATGTAATAGACATAGCTGCCAAGTCTCACGCAATCGCCGTGAGACTCGCGCATTTCAACCAGTTCTCACGCTCTCACGCCGCATCTCTATTTCTCACGGCGAGAAATAACAGTTGTTTTACGGGACTTTTATTTTTGAAAAAGCTACCGGACATGAGTTTTGTGGCATCTTTCTGCACGCGCGTTAACTTGAGTCTGCAATCGAAGCGGCAGGCGAGCGCTGATGGAAGAACCTGCGTTCACGCGAGCTGCAAGAACGTAGCAAGCAGTGGTTGCCAGATTGGGCTACTTTTGGTCACACTGGACCTGGCAACCACTGCTTGCTACGTTCTTGCAGCTCGCGTGAACACAGGTTCTTCCATCAGCGCTCGCCTGCCGCTTCGATTGCAGACTCAAGTTAACGCGCGTGCAGAAAGATGCCACGGCAGCTTTTAGACCGGTTGGGCTGGACATCCGTGTCAATTCCGTCTGGCAACCGTGGTAGCAAATTATGTGCATACATTACAACATCGTATCTGGTAGCCTACTGGACTGGGTTGCACCAATTTGGCGTAAGTCATTATAAATGCAGGCATTTAGTAGTTACTAAACCTCTAGTTGTTACTAGCAAGTTTCAAACTAGTTGTTTACTAATTTCGGTTGCACCAGGCCAATCTTTTGTCAATCTTAGCTAGTAAATACTCAGGTTTTTTTGGTAACTGTTTTTTGTTTCTCTACTGTAACATAACCAGGTACATTAATAATAATAATTAATAATAATTACAATTTACAATACAAATTGGGGGTCCCTCAAAAAAAATGTGTGCGTGCTGCGCTCGCACAAGATCAACCACCAAAGCCCTCATTCTGACCCAGGAAAAACCCTGGTATGTACTGTATAACATGATAGCCATCTATGAGCAATGCACTGTATATAAGATGATGACCAAGGGTCTTTCTGCTGCTGACCAAGGGGCTAAGTCCTGTTGATGGGGCCCATTTTTCTTTTAGAGTCTGTAGGCTACTGTATTTGTTTATTAAGATGTCATAAATATGATATATTGTCAGATTTTTTTTCTTGTTTTATAAAATGTTAATTATTTTCATTTATTGTGCTGGTTTATTATGAACAACATGTAAAATTGCAGGAAACTAGCACAAATAATTGGGTGGGAGAGAGGGTCCGCCGCTGCTAAAACGTGCACAGTTTTGGGTCGCTCCACCGCCAAAAAATCTCACTCCAAACTTTTGGTGAAACTTGGCAGCCCTGGTAATAGATTATAGAAAAAGTAAATGCTTTTGTAATGAACGGTAATGTTATGTGGAATCAAAAATAATGATTAATTAATTGATATGTAGATTTGCTGTAGAATAATACTGTGAATTGAAATGATTTCACTTGCCTACTTCAGTCAAGTACAGTACACTGAATCTATGGAAAACCTACACTAGAGAAGTGTCCACACCTCTGAAATTTGTGTTACAGAATGAGGAGGTGAGAGGTTCTGAGATATGACACCTTGATGAGAGTCACCAGCACTTCAGGTATTTGTCATTCTCATTGTATAAGCAATTCTATTTTATGAAGATAGTAGTAGGCTATTTCGTAAAAGTGGTGTTGGTAACAGTGGGCAATCATTTTAAATGTACTGTCTTCTTTTTTTATTACAGCTTTGATGCCCAGATGGGATGGGAAGGAACTACGCCGAAGTCCCACTAGATGCTTTATGGACTATAATGATAAATGCATGTGCACACGGACAACATTATTATTATATTATTGTATTGCTCAATTGTATCTTGCCAAATGTTTTCCATTGCCATGAATTTTACTCTCTTGTACTTGTAATGGGATGTAATAAACTTTTGGCACACATGGCAATAAAAAATCATGAATCTTGAATTATTATTATTATTATTATTATTATTATTTAGTTATTTAAACGTGTCAGTCCTGCAATTTTGTTTCCTGAGGGTTAGCTGACAACCCCACTGACAGATGACAGGTAGGTAATGACAGGTAGTGTAATGGGGGAGTGGTTGTCTTGAGGGAGTGATTAGGGTGAAGTTAACCAGCTATTGTTCCCACCCATTACCTCTTTGAGGCTGGATATCTCAGTACAGTGGTTCAGGGGGTATCAACATTCAAATATCCATGACTTCTTCAACTTGTTTCAGATTTCAATGTATGACACATCAAGCTTACAATGTACCCTTTCATAATCTGGAAAAAACAGAAAAATGATTTTGCCCTACTTGCAGACTTTTTAACCATGCACTGTCACATATGGTTTAACTCACGATCTGCCAAAGTGTTCCTGAACATTACATCTCGAGTACCTTAACTGTTAACTATTTGGTATTTATCCTAGCAACACTGAATATCATTGTCTTGACCCTCTCATCTCCCCTTCTCGGTTCTCTCTCCCCCACCCAGACCCCTGTCCCAGCCGGTCCCCTACCTCCTGCACTTCCCCATGGAGGGAGAGGGGGACAGCGTGAGCCTGGCCCGCTCCATCAGCAAGGACAGCCTGGCCTCCAACGTCATGAGCACCACCCCCAAACACATGCTGGGCCTGCCTGGGGTCCACCTGCCCCCCCGCAGGCTCAACGGCCAGGGCCTGCTGGGCCACATCCGCATCGAGGATGAGGAGGTGGAGGAGGAAGAGCTGGTGGCTGTCATCCACCCTGCCACCCTTGCCAGGCGGCGCCTCGAGAGCGACATGGAGCAGGACGACCTCGAGGTCCCGAGAGTGATGTTGGGGGTGCGCAGCGCCTGCTCCCCCCTCCCTTCACCTCACTCCCCTCTCCCTTCCCCTCACTCCCCCCTCCCTGCCCTCTGCCCGGAGGCCCAGCCCGACAGCTTCTACCTAGAGCCGCTGATGCCCGCCGTCCTGAAGCCCGCCAAAGAGAAGAGCGTCAGCGCGAACAAAGAAGAAGAGAGTGGGGAGAGCAGGTCCAGAGCAGGCCTCAGGAGAGTCCCAGAGGGCCCCGCCACCGCCCAGAGGAGAGGCCCTGCACCTGAACACGAGCTCAACCGCACCTTCACCGCCATCCACAGTCCCTCTGGGACCCTCAGGCCACCCACAGAGGGTGCTGTGGGCTCCTCTCAGCCTGGCCTGAGGCCACAGGTGGAGCCCATGTCCAGGGAGCAGTCCTGTGGCTTCTTCCTCCACCTTTCAGAGCCAGGGGACCAGGCGGCTCTCAGCGGACAGCTCAGCCACAGCCCTTACTCCACAGCCTGGGACACGGGCAGGGACTCAGACTCAGAGATTGCCGATCTGGAGGACGAGGAGGAGGAGGAGGAGGAGGAGGAAGAGCAGATGGAGCTGGAGCTGGCCAAGGAGGTGCTGTGGAGGGTCAGGGGGAAGTGCCTGGGTGAGGGGGGCGGGGAGGAGGTGGGGGAGGGGGAGTCTGATAAGCTGCGCGAGGACATGAAGGTGTGCGAGCGGGAGGACAAGGAGGGGGGCAGCGGGCGCTCCAGCCCCTGTCTGAGCACCGCGTCCTGGGCCAGCAGCGCCAGCGGCAGCGTGAGGATGACCAGCTTCGCCGAGCGCAAGCACCAGAAGGTCAGCTTCCCGGACGGCTGCTCCAGCGCCAGCAGCTCCCAGAAGACCACGCCCGACGGCTCCGAGAGCGCCCCCTACCCGCTGGGAGGCTCCTGGCGCCTGAGGAGGGAGGGCAGCCCCTGTCGGCTGGGGAAAGAGGGGGGGAAGGAGGGGGCCGTGGTGGCCTCGGAGCTGGTGCAGCTCCACATGCAGCTGGAGGAGCAGCGGCGCGCCATCGAGCGCCAGAAGAAGAAGATGGAGACGCTGTCGGCGCGGCAACGGCTGAAGCTGGGCAAGGCGGCCTTCCTGAACATGGTGAAGAAGGGGAAGAGCGACACCCTGCCGCTGCCCCTCAAACGCCACCAGGAGGCGCCAGAGCAGACGACGGCCAACGGGAGCAAGGCCCTGTCCTGCCGGGACGACTCCTGCCTGGAGGTCCTGAGAGGGCAGGGGAAGGGGACAGAGGGCCAGGGGGACAGGGGGACGGAGGGACAGGGGGACAGGGACAACAGGACCCACGGTAGCGCAGCGCAGGAGGAGGCCGGCGCGGAGCCGGAGGTGGGCGAGTGCAGTCGCTCCATAGAGCTGCTGAACGAGGCCATCAGCTCCATCCAGAAGCAGATGATGCAGCTCTCTCTACAGCAGGACCGTCTGATGAAGCAGAGCGTCACGTCCCCCTCAGGAGCGCCGCCTGGCGGACCCCCGCCCCCCGGCTCGGCCCAGACGTCGCCTTCGTCAGCCTCCTCCTCGGTCTCCACCCCGAGCCCGACCCCTACCCTCACCCCCACCCTCACTCCCACCCCCACCCCCACCCCCGAGTCCAGAGTTCGCCCCGCGGTTCACTTCGTAGAGCTCGCCGCGACCACCGCCGCCGCCGCCACCGCCCCGACCCGCCGCCCCCCCAGACTGAGCTCCAGCCGCACCCCTCGGACCAAACCCTCCGACCTCAAACTGACCAAGGACAACGCCAGGCCAGCGCCCTCCAAGGCCTCCCCCGCAGACCCCAGACCCTCCCTTGGGAGACGCTCCCCCAAAGGGTGGGAGCAGGAGGAGAGGGAGAGGAGGGGGGGGGAGAGCTCGGCCTTTACCGTGTTTGCAGAGAGCCCTCGGGGGATAGAGAGGAGCAGCCTCAGGAGCACCACGTTCAGGGTGGCAGACGAGGAGCGCAGCCCCGACGAGCCCCCATCTCAGGACCCTCTCCCTCCCAGCGGCTCGGGGGGGTCAAGCAGCAAGGAGAGCATGGGGGGTGAGGAGGCCTCCAGGGGGAAAGGTGGTCATCTGATCGAGGTGGACCTATCAGAGCTGAACGGCGCTGAGGAGGGGGGCTCAGACACAGCGGACACCCCGGCAGACGGGGAGCAGAAGTCTGGACTGGGCTTCTTCTTTAAGGTACAACTTTACCTCTGTGTACTCTAGGTGCTGTATTCTGAAGTGTGTGTGTATATGTCTATATCGGTCCAAATACATGCACATGGTTGTTATTCAGTCACACCCTAAAGGCCAAAACGCTACCCCGTCCGTACCTCAACATTGAAAAGAGGTTCCATCTGTGGGTTAGCGGCACAGAGTTGGTGTGAGAGGTAACTGCTCCTCTCTGACAGAGTTGGTGTGAGAGGTAACTGCTCCTCTCTGACAGAGTTGGTGTGAGAGGTAACTGCTCCTCTCTGACAGAGTTG
This sequence comes from Nansenia antarctica, assembly GCF_963989245.1. NCBI lineage: Eukaryota > Metazoa > Chordata > Actinopteri > Argentiniformes > Microstomatidae > Nansenia > Nansenia antarctica. The sequence goes on along the minus strand of NC_137689.1, from coordinate 45,401,225 downwards.
GTGTGAGAGGTAACTGCTCCTCTCTGACAGAGTTGGTGTGAGAGGTAACTGCTCCTCTCTGACAGAGTTGGTGTGAGAGGTAACTGCTCCTCTCTGACAGAGTTGGTGTGAGAGGTAACTGCTCCTCTCTGACAGAGTTGGTGTGAGAGGTAACTGCTCCTCTCTGACAGGATGAAGACAAGGCGGAGGATGAGATCACCAAGCGCCGCGCCGCCTTCCTCCAGAGGCAGCTGCGTAAGGTGGAGGAGTGGCGGCTCCGCAAGCTGCAGCTGGAGGCCGACAGCGAGCTGAAACGAGACGAAGTCCGGTACAAACAAACAAACAAACAAACACCACCATTTACATGATTTGACTATACAACTTAACAACAAACAATACTGCTGCAAAAACCTCCAAGGGCATTTTACCACCACATCCAGAGCTGATCATCTGACTGTGTGTGTGTGTGTGTGTGTGTGTGTGTGTGTGTGTGTATGTTTGTGTGTATGTGTGTGTGTGTGTGTGTGTGTGTGTGTGTGCCTGTGTTCCTCAGGCGTAAGGCGGAGGAGGACCGTGTGAGGAAGGAGGAGGAGAAGGTGCGGAGGGAGCTGATCAAGCAGGAGTACCTGAGGAGGAAGCAGGAGGAGCTGATGGAGGAGCAGGGGCTCGGAGTCAAGCCCCGGCCCAGGAGCAAACCCAGGAATGCCCGGCCAAAATCCCTGCACCGTGGAGAGTCCAGCGCTGACGCCTTCTCCAAGAGATCCACCACCCGTAAGACCAGCGTTACCACACACCCCAACCAAGCCTGTCTCCTCTCACTTCTCTCAATTACCCCATCCCACCCTAAAGCTACTATCTCTATTACCCCATCCCACCCTAAAGCTACTATCTCTATTACCCCATCCCACCCTAAAGCTACTATCTCTATTACCCCATCCCACCCTAAAGCTACTATCTCTATTACCCCATCCCACCCTAAAGCTACTATCTCTATTACCCCATCCCACCCTAAAGCTACTATCTCTATTACCCCATCCCACCCTAAAGCTACTATCTCTATTACCCCATCCCACCCTAAAGCTACTATCTCTATTACCCCATCCCACCCTAAAGCTACGATCTCTATTACCCCATCCCACCCTAAAGCTACGATCTCTATTACCCCATCCCACCCTAAAGCTACTATCTCTATTACCCCATCCCACCCTAAAGCTACTATCTCTATTACCCCATCCCACCCTAAAGCTACTATCTCTATTACCCCATCCCACCCTAAAGCTTGCTGTTTATGTTCTTTGTTAAACCCACCTGTGTGTCACACAGATACTTGTGTGTGTGTGTGTGTGTGTGTGTGTGTTTGTTAAATCTGTTTGCATGCGTGTTTGTGTGTCGCGCGCATATGTTCTGTGTGTATATTGTGTGTTTAGCGCTCCTGTGTGTGTGTGTGTGTGTGTGTGTGTGTGTGTGTGTCACCCAGGTTCTTCTCTGAGAGCGTCCATGTTGATCAGAGCCCAGGGGTCAGCAGCAGGTAGTGGGGTGGGGGGGTGGGGAACATCTAACCTCCGTCATCTTCAGCATGACCCCCCATCCCTCCCATAGTCATACAAAGAATACCCCCAGGGAACCCTCATTAGTGAGACTGGTTGCTTTCAACTAGAGACTGAGATGATGATCTGAGAGGGGAGGAGGGGGCATCGGGGGGTAGAGCCATGCTGGCTGAGAGGGGGCATGGGGGGGTAGAGCCATGCTGGCTGAGAGGGGAGGAGGGGGCATGGGGGGGTAGAGCCATGCTGGCTGAGAGGGGAGGAGGGGGCATGGGGGGGTAGAGCCATGCTGGCTGACTCCTGATCCAGAGGACCATCTGAGTCTGTCCAGGAGTTGATGCTGCAATCCCAGTGCCTCCCACATACAGTTATGATGAGTTTGATATATTGATATGAACATTGAATGGATCATGAGACAAAGCGCCGTCCAATAAAATAATTATTTGCTGAATTGGGCTGAAATTTAAGCAGACAGTATATCCCTAAACAATTCAGAATTCATCCGTCTGCTTCTGTCTTCTGTCACATCATCGATAAACACTAGTGACCCAGTGTCATTGGAAGCCATGCATGCCCATGCCATCACACTGCCTCCGCCGTGTTTCACAGATGATGTGGTATGCTTCAGATCATGAGCTGTTCCAAGCCTTCTCCATACTGTTTTCTTCCCATCATTCTGATACAGGTTATAACCATCAGTCCAAAGAATTCTGTTCCAGAACTGGGCTGTTTTTTTTGTAATGTTTTTTGGTCTAATCTGGCCTTTCTATTCTTGAGGCGTATGAATGGCTTGCACCTTGTGGTGAACCCTCTGTATTTGCTCTTGTGAAGTCTTTTCTTTATGGTAGACTTGGATAATGATATGACTACCTCCTGGAGACTGTTCTTGACTTGGCTGGATGTTTTCTTTACCATGTAAAGGATCCTGCAATCATTCACCACTGTTGTCTTCCATGGCCGTCCAGACCTTTGTGGTGCCGAGCTCATCAGTGCGTTCCACTTCTAATGCCCGCTATCTCTCTGATGGATCTTTTGGTTTTTGCAGCCTAAGGATGGCCTGTTTCACTGGCATTGAGAGTTCCTTTGTTCACATGTTGTGCGTATACAGCAACAGCTTCCAAATGCAAATGCCACACTTGAAATCAACTCAGACCTTTTACCTGCTTAATTGATAACGAAATAATTAAGGAATAGCCCACACAGGTCCTTTTGAGTCAATTGTTCAATTACTTTTGGTCCCTTGACAAAGAGGGATATTAAAGAGCTGTAATTCCTAAACCCTGAAATACCCTCAAATTAAATCTGAGTCTGCACGTTATGCCCATATTCATTATATAACTGTAACCTGAATATGCTTTGGGAAACAGCTCAAATACAACAATTCTCTCAAATATATAGGGACCTAACTGTATATGGAAGGGGAGTGTGGTGTTTATGCCTGTTGCTCTGCTTGTGAAAGCATGGGATTGGCTGTGGGTCAGGATCTGGAGGTAGAAATAAAATATGTTTTATTTGTGACGTTGGTTAGGTTCACATGCTGCCTTGTGCATGCGCATGAGACACTCTGGTTGAAAATGATCGATTTTGAATTGGTGCACCCAGAATGTTGTGTTGTATTGTATGCTGTATAAACCCAGTAGAGTTCTGTTATATCAACTGCTGTCTGTTTGTCTTCCAGCTGAGCTGAGCTGTACCAGGTTAGGCTCCTCCCTCTCCCTGGCCACCGAGACTGAGAGTGTCACTTCAGGAGGGGCGGAGTCACAGAGGTGAGTGTGTGTGGAAACAATCATTCATCACTGTTTCATTGCCATGCAATCACCATGTCAGTCAATTGTTGGAATGTGGTATTTGATGCTCTAGGTAAGGGGTCAGCCGTAGACAGCGACCCTGAAGCAATTAGGGGTTCAGTGCCTGGCTCAAGGACACCTTGACACGTGGCCAGCTGGGGTGCGAACCGCCGAACTGCTGACCTGTGTGTGTGTGTGTGTGTGTGTGTGTGTGTGTGTGTGAGAGAGAGAGATATATTCACACTGAGTGCATACTATTTGTCTGTATTAACCCTGTGTGTGTGTGTGTGTGTGTGTGTGTGTGTGTGTGTGTGTGTGTGTGTGTGTGTGTGTGTGTGTGTGTGTGTGTGTGTGTGTGTACTGTATGTGTGTGTGTTTTAGGGCTGGGTCATTAGGGTCTATGGAGTCCTTCCCTCTGCTAAGTAGGAACTCCAGCAGGAACATGGAGCGAGACTGGGAGAACGGATCTACTGCTTCCTCCATCACATCCACTGCAGAGTACCATGGTGAGCACAACACACACACATGAACACAATATATGTGTGTGTGTGTGTGTGTGTGTGTGTGTGTGTGTGTATTTATATAGGGGTGTGGATTTGGGAACCCCTAGTCAAAATGCCTTTTACAATTAATATCTAATTGAAAAGAAGCAAACCTAACCTCTAAATGGTACAAAGTTAAACATGACACATTTCATATCACATTTTAAAGCAAGATTCATTTTTATTTTTTTTACTTTTTACAGTTTCAAAATTATAAAACAAGGAAAAAGGCCTTTTGCTAAAGTTTGGGAACCCTGTCAGCTAGTACTTTGTAACTCCTCCTCGGGCAACTATAACAGCTTGCAAACGCTTCCTGTAGCCAGCTAAGCCAGCTAGCCAGTCTTTCAATTCTTGTTTTGGGAATTTTTCCCCATTCTTCCTGGCAGAATACATCTAGCTCAGAAATATTCTTCGGCCTTCTTGCATGCACGGCATCACCTTCATCCGTCTTTCCTGGAGGTACTTCATGGTTGATTCTGAAGTATGCTTCAGGTCATTGTCTTGCTAGAATACCCAACCTCTCTTGAACTTCAATTTTTCGACTGACCTTCGAACATTAGCCTCTAGAATGTCTTGATATTTGGTGGAATCCATTCGTCCTTCCACCCGCACAATATTGCTTGTGCCAGCTGCTACGCAACCCCAAAGCATAATGGATCCACCTCAATGCTTAACAGTTGGCAAGGTGTTCTTCTCTACAAATGCTTCACCCTTTTTTCTCCAAACATACCTTCTTTGGTTGTGGCCCGAAAAATACGTTTTGGTTTTGTCAGTCCAAAGCACATTGTTCCAATAGGTTTCAGGTTTCTCAAGGTTTTCTTTTGCATACTTCAGACACTTAATTTTGTGTTGAGGTCATAGGAAAGGCTTCTTTCTGGCAACTCTGCCATGTAGGTCTTTGTTGTTTAAGGTAAGCTGTATTGTTGTCCTGTGAACAACTAGACCGGTGTCTGCTACTCTTTTTTGCAGCTCTTTTGCAGTGATGTGTGGGTTCTTCTGAGCATTTCTCACCAGATCTCGGGCCATTCTATCAGAAATCTTTCTTTGTCTTCCAGATCTTTCCTTGACTTCAATTGTTCCATTTATTTACCATTTTCTGATGATGTTTCTGACAGTGGAAATGGGTAGTTTGAAACGTTGCGAGAGTTTTTTGTAGCCTTCTCCTTGATGGTGATCTTGATTCTGACATCCTTGGACAACTGTTTAGAGGAATATCAGTCTGGCCAGTCAGTCTGGCTTTTAACACAACAGCCACCGCAGTCGGATACTTTAGAAGGCATGGAGTTACTTCAGAATATATAGTTGGAATTATATTCACCTGACTCATTGAAGCCCTAACGAGTAAATCACCTTGGTCTGGGCCTTAGTAATCATCTTCTCAAAAGGTAACAAAGAATAATCCAAAAGGGTTCCCAAACTTTTGCACATGGACCTTTTACTTTTTAAATAATAAAATAAAATAAATAAATAAATAAAAAAAGCTAATAAAAAGAAACCGTGCTTTAAAATGTGCAGAAAGGTGTCATGTTTAACTTTTTAGCATTTAGTGTTAAGGTTTGCTTTCAATCACTTGAAGATTAATTGTAACAGACATTTAAACCATGGGTGCCCAAATGTTTGCACGCCACTGTATATATATCTAGACACTAGGGTTGGACGGTTTCCCATTTTGTATAGCGTTAAACCGTTCCTGAATAAAAACCCAGTTTTCGGTTAAACCACAGGATTCAAAATGACATTTTTGAGGGGCTTTGACAGAGCCGCCAATCTCAAACAATGGAGCCCTTTCTGCAAACCTGAATACATTCATGTTGAACACCGTGAAAACACTGGAAGCACAGTCGCAACACAATTAGGCTACTTCATGGTTTCACAAAATATAAGTGGAAAGGCACACTTTAGTAGGCTACACCGTACATGAAAATACATGGAACACTTAACACACCTAGCTCCGCTCACCAAGGGTGCGAGGAAGATCTATGAAGAACGACATCTTGGAACAGCGTCTTAATTGAATGAGCTGCTCTCTCTCATTAGCTTGGTTCTCACGCAAAGTTTCAACTGCTGCTCAAGGTAGTTCCGTTTTTGAATACTGCTCAATAATCACTGACATATTTGACTTAGAACTATGCAGTGAACATACTTCAAGCTTTTCATAAAAACCACAAGCCTCTTTCTCATTAAATCAACATGACTCTGACTCATCTTGAACTGTCATCTATCAGCAAAGAAAACACTATCAAAATAAAAGTACCCATGGTAGAGCTGTCAAAATATAGAGTTTTCAAAGTAAATGTAGTAATACCCCGTGGATAAATACAGCATTACATTTACAGCCACTTAGTGATCGCATTTCCTTCTGAGAAGCTGTCACGTGACACGCGATTATGATTGCTTCTAAATAGTATTTTTTGACAGATTATTTATTTGACAAATGACATTGTTTACAAAAAGGTTTGTCATCACTTTCCAGTGTGTCCTCCAGGAATTTCCACATTAGTGGCGGTGAGGCGAATCCTTGCGCGCGTCGCGTGCACGCGCACTCAAAACAACAACGTAATTTCATCAAAAACTAGAGGGAGCGTGGCAAAAAAAATTTGCGGTTAAGCCATTAAAGCCGAGCGCTGAGGTTTTATATAGCAGGTGATCAAATACCAAGATATCCTGAGGCTACAGCTGCAGCAGAACATGGGGAACGCGCATACATACAGCACTGAACGTAGGTTACCGTATAATATATGTGACTGACAGATACGCCCAAGTCAAGACACTGACACTGACACAGACACACACACAGACACAGACACACACACACACACACACACACACACACAGTGAAAGATAATCAGCTCATCGAATATGAAGTACACAAGAGTACACACAGAACCAGGAGCACGCATACAGCACTGAACAACATCCGTAGAATATAAACTTGTGACTGACATACACATTTTAATCATTTATTTATGTCCACATAGAAACAAGTATACAGGGACACAAATACTGAAGGCACAGATGGGATGCATTCACAAACAGACATGGACAATGTCTTTCACATACAACAGGACAAGACTCACGGGTACAAGTAACACCGTCTCCGCCATATATGGCGGCTGCCAATAATCGCAGAGACAGAGCAATACTTGCTGAGCCTTTTTGCTTCTCCCTTGGACATTCCCAGTAGACGTAGTCCTCTGACAACCAATCTGTGCACACACACACACACACACACACACACACACACACACAAAGATCATCACATCAGCTCATCAATACGAAGTAGGCCTACATGAGAGCACAAAACCGGCTAACGTTACTGATTAACTGTTTACTGTAGTGCCGAGAGACGGGAGTCGTTGGCGGCGTATCAAATGACAAAGCTAAACATTTAATGTAGGATATGAATGATTGTCAACAACACACTCAAGCAGTAAATAGAACTGAATAAACAACTCGGGTACCACGCACTTATCTGTCCGTGCGGAACAATACTCCCAACCCAGTTGTAGTAGTTCCGTGGGTGAATTATGTCAACCCACCACATTACACAAGTAAAATCACAGTGTGACAGTCAGATGGAGCATTCGGTAAACAGCTGAGTATCAGCTGAGTTAAAGAAAACCAACTCTTACCTTTGATGACACCTACATGAGCCCTGTTTTCCCGTACCTCTCCCTTGTGTCTCTTATTGTCCAAATGTTCCCTGAATTTTAGCTACATGTTTTTTCAGCATGTAATTCCATTGTCAAAAAAAAATCGACTCCCCTTCTTTTCCCCTGCCAATACTGTCGTTGCTAAAGTGACGGCACATAATAATCGTTTTTTTACTTGCTAATGTCTGCTGATACACCACCACAGCTAGCCGATGCTGATGGCTCTCCTTCTGCCACCTGTTCTTCCGCTGTAGACAGAGTGAACCGTTTGAGGGATTTTTTTAGTGTGAAACTAAAAGACAGATTGAATATTATTTAAACGAAAACATATCTACAAATATTATACAGAACTGTACAAAATCATTGTTGTGATTGGACGTTAGCGGTCCGCTGCAGCAAGACTGCGAGCCTGCTATCAAACTGGCCGCGTGAGTGAGTTGATGTTTCTTTTCAAGGGACCGGCGGAGGAGAGGAATATCTTGAAATCCAAATTTCCCGCTAAACTCGGACCAATCACAAAACTGTTTTGCAAGCGCGTCGCTTCGCGCGTGTGGGGGCGATTAAGTCTGCAACATTGTAACTTACTGCTCCCTAAATCGGAACGAAATGTAGGTCTGAAAGCGGCCTAAATCTAGCTTCAATCTGGGTTTTTTCAGAATAAAGAAAAATAAATCGTCGACTTAGTGGACTGAATCAATTAGTGGCGGAGAAAATTCATTCGAATCAATGCATATAGAGGAAACACTGCTTTCATAGCAACCACACAGACAGTGGTGCTGGACGAACACTCTTAAGGCGTTTTTGAATACCGATCCGACCTTTAAACTGAAAAACCGCCCAACCCTAACACATACTGTACACAAACACACAGTCAGTGATTGTGGTGGTGTTTCAGGTCACACAGTCAGTGATTGTGGTGGTGTTTCAGGTCCTAAGCTGTTCAAGGAGCCCAGTTCAAAGTCCAACAAGCCCATCATCCATAACGCCATCGCCCACTGCTGCCTGGCAGGCAAGGTCAACGAGACCCAGAAGAACAACGTCCTAGAGGTCAGTCTGGCTGTGGGAGAAGCACACAAGCCCATGTTTATTTCAGTAGAAGCCATCCACTGATTTGACTACAGGCCCCAGATGAGTCTTTCCCCCATTTGACACTGTTAAGAACTTCACTTGATGTATTTATTTTGAGTTTCATGTCCACAACACACAGTCATCTGAATCTCTGGCCAGCAATATAGACAAAGACACCTCTACTGTAGCTTACATCATGATGAAGTAGCATTTTTGGAATGTGTTTCCATGGTGACTGACCTGTTGTCGTCCTCCCCCCCCTCCCGGTCACCCAGGAGCTGGAGAGGTGTGAGTCCAACCACCTGTTGATCCTGTTCAGGGACGGGGGTTGCCAGTTCCGCGGCATCTACTCCTTCCATCCCGATACGGAGGAGATCGTCAAGTTCATTGGCACGGGGCCGAGGAGCGTCAGCCGCAGCATGGTGGACAAGCTCTACAAGTACAGCTCCGACCGCAAGCAGTTCACACACATCCCCGCCAAGAACGTGTCAGTGACCGTAGACGCCCTGACCATCCACAACCACCTGTGGCAGATAAAGAGACCCAGCGGGAGGAAGAAGAAGTGAGGAGGAGCAGGAGGAGGAGGAGGAGGAGGAGGAGGAGGAGGAAGGCTCTTACAGGCTCATACTACTGTTGGGCAGGATCCAATAGTGTCAGATATGACTGACATGTGACCTGACTGGAGGTGTGGCCTGCTAATGACAGTGGAGGAGTCTGATGGAGTGTTGGCGTTAGTATACAGTAGCCTTGTTGATAGGTGGAGATGGCGGTGTCTCCATAGAGGTAGATACTGAGAATTTGAATGAATACCTTCCAACTGAATGCAATCTTTGAAATGATATTATTTCCTTGTAGATATATATTTTATTTTATTTTTTTTCCTTTTTTTTCTTTCTTCTTTTTTTCCCCTTCTTTTGTTTCAGTTTTCTGCATGTGGCACTTTTTATGTTTAGAAGTTTTTGGTTTATCCCGACAGAGAATTTTAGTTAAGCACTAAATACACAGTGGACTGCAGTGGACTCTGCCCTTATGTAGTGGGGTATTGAAGCTACTGAATACGACTGAAACTACAGACTAGTGGAACTACAGACTAGTGAAACTACAGACTAGGCTTGGGCGGTTTCCTATTTTGTATACCGTTAAACCGTCCCCAAGTAGAACCGTTATTTATGGTTTAACCGCGGTTTAGGGTATCATGACTGCATCATTATTATTATTGTTATTATTAACACCAACAATGTGCCTATAGCATCCACTAGCCTTATCAAATAATAACGAAATAACAAAAATGACAGTAACGAAAATGGGCATAAAAAATGTTCAAGCCTATTCTAGGTTTTTCGACAGAAGACACATTTTTTGTGCAAGCTTCAGCATAACATGTAATGGACTGGGCACATTGTCCCTCTCCTTTGCTTCAAGTTTGGTATAGTTCACCGGTTGTTAGGCCCTCAGGTGTAAAAAGTTGAATGAAAAAAACAATAGGACAAAATTGTAATGTCACTTGTAGATTGGCGAGAATTACAGTGTACACGACGTAGCTAGAACGTAAAGTTCGAAAAGTTTGTTGACAGTTCTAAACTCACGCAACACGATCTGAGCGGAAGTCATGTGTGAATGGTGGAGGAAGGAGGGAGGAAGTTCTGTCATCATTTCCAGAGCGTCTTCCACCACACTGACAGTGTTGCTGGATAAACACTCTTAAGGCGTTTATTATATATAGCAATTTATGATTTTTCTTTTACGGTATTGACAAAAACTGTTGCTATATTTTTGATCCGAGGTTTACGGTTTAACTGTAAAACCACCCAAGCCTACTACAGACTTGTGAAACTACAGACTACTTAACTACAGCCTACTAATCTACAGACTAGTGAAACTACAGACTACTTAACTACAGACTACTTAACTACAGACTAGTGGAACTACAGACTACTAAACTATAGACTAGTGGAACTACAGACTAGTGGAACTACAGACTACTAAACTATAGACTAGTGGAACTACAGACTAGTGGAACTACAGACGGTACAGACCTCTACTTATAAACTACAACCATTACTGAAATGGTTGGCTTTGGAGTGTTCCAGTCTGGCATTAAAAACACCCTGCTGCTGTGAGGCCTCTGATCAGAAGAGCTTCTATGTATTCACCTGTACTACGGCCTCTTGTTTCAGTGCTTTTACCAAGAGGGAGCTTTGAACAAACTTTCTCTATTTAAACATTTTTTTTTAGGTATGGAAGGGATGAAAAAGACTGGTACAGTCATGTCATGTCTTGTTTTATATGTATGAGTGTGTCTGTGCAGGTGTGTGTGTGTGTGTGTGTGTGTGTGTGTGTGTGTGTGTGTGTGTGTGTGTGTGTTTGTGTTCATGAGGGGCAGTGTGCCTGAGTGTCTCGCTCTGAATGTGCTTACTCAAGCACCACCACGGTTTGGTTCGTTTAGGAGCCGTGTGCTCATGTGTGGTGGAGAGGGTCAGTCAGTGTTGTTCTAGCCAGTGAGGAGGTGGAGACAGTATTTACTATTATTCCTATAAGCGCAGCGCTTCAAGTTCAGCGTATTACTTCACTGTATCTATGTATTCAGACTGTATCTATGTGTTCAGCTGAGAACTGGCCGAAGGCAGCAAGATCTATGTACTGTACTGAATGAACAGTAGGATGTATTCAGTAGGATGTACTCACTCACTACCAGAGAGACACACACACACACCAAGGTCCTGCTGCTGCTCTGAGTCCTCACCAAACACTGGCATCTGATCTGAGATCAGTCGTAATGTAGCTTTCATGACCTGCACCCGCTGCCTGGAAGCTCTTGGGACAGCTCTACTGTGACTGACTCAAGCTCATTCAAGTCATGGGAAACTACTCTGCACAATACTTGATATTATTTGCTGCATTTTGTACATTCTTGTGTAGTGTTTTTTGTACAAACTGTACATTTTATGTTTCCTAAAATCTGACGTTATTTCAGTTTATTCTGTTACAGGCTTTTAATGACTTATTTTAAAAATGTTCTTTAATATATTCGACCATATATTTATTTTGAAGAGAAACACTAAAATGTACAGTAATAAATACTCCTACTTCACTACGAGGGCTCCTTGTTTTTGTTGCACGACTTCCACGTACCTCTGTGGTCCATTTCACTGAAATGGTGTATGTTAAAACAATGGTCTCAGGGTACGGATGGGAGGGAGGTAATCACTTATATAGGAGCTGAACCAACCTGCCCCAAGCCAACATGCTGGTCAGGAGACACAACCTGCCCCAAGCCAACATGCTGGTCAGAAGACACCAACATGCTGGTCAGGAGACACCAACATGCTGGTCAGGAGACACCAACATGCTGGTCAGGAGACACCAACATGCTGGTCAGGAGACACCAGAGGAAGTTAATCAATGAACAAACATACGTGGCCATGGAAGTGAACCAGTTCCATATGGAGACGTGTGCATGATCAAAGAGGAGTGGTCAATGTTCTTGTGCAAGGTGTCATTACTGGGGGCCATACGAGGAGTGGTCACATGACGTTGTATAGAGACAGGTGTTGTATAGAGACAGGTGTGGTCACATGACGTTGTATAGAGACAGGAGTGGCCACATGACGTTGTATAGAGACAGGTGTGGTCACATGACGTTGTAGAGACAGGAGTGGTCACATGACGTTGTATAGAGACAGGTGTTGCTCTGCAGACCAGCTCGGCTTTTGTTGCTGCAATAAAGGTCTATGGGAAAACCAACAGCTCCGTTTTTTGTTATTTTATTTTTTAAAGTATTTTAGTAAAGTTTTCCAGGACAGTATTTAATTTGTTTATAAATGTTTCTTTTGATGCGTTTGAATATTCTGTTTTCTTATCAACCTTCATTTGAATATTCTGTTTTCTTATCAACCTTCATTTAATTATTCTGTTTTCTTATCAACCTTCATTTAATTATTCTGTTTTCTTATCAACCTCATTTGAATATTCAGTTTTATTATCAACCTTCATTTGAATATTCTGTTTTATTATCAGCCTTCATTATCAGGCCACTGTTTCGACACAGCAACAGACCCAATATTCACTGAATGTATTTACAATCATCGCTCAGAATCACCCTCACAGAACACAAGGAACATTCTTTTGTAAAGGTAGTTTCTCAGTGCAGTACATAGCACTTTGATGAACAGACTTCAAATACAGTATGAAACCATTCTAAACATGTTCAAAAAACAAAAGCCATTTACAGTTCAATGATGCTGAGAATTGTTTGTATGACAACAAGGACAACTGTTATCAATGTTTTAATATTAGTTTAATATTTGCTCATGTGTTTTTACGGTCACCCTGTGACTGAAATGTTCTATCCCTTTTTTCAGGAAACTGCTTAATGCAAAGTCTTCTCAATAAGTTCTTATCTGGAAGTGTTATTAAATACATGTTGTATTATTCATGAATCTTTATCTACTTTAATTTATGTATTGACATTTTCAACACTAAAAGAACATTGAAATAATCAGAAGAAGATAAGTTAACTGGACGTTTATACAAGCACAACAGAAATTGAAAACACACCTTGTAAATAAAACATCAATCCTATCCTACTGGAAATTCAATTTAGCTCTAATGCCAAACAGATCTTGGTTAAACTTTTATCATAAATTGAGATTCAAACCATGAGAAACATGTCAGCCTCTTAAAGGGAACCCTGGTTATTAAGACATGTAGGCCTTAATACACTCTAATTGCCATCTCCTACTAAAATATGTTGGTAGAAAGACATGAAATATGTTCATTATGTTAAAAATCCCAAAACCGCTAGTCCAGTATCAGAGAAGGTTAGTCCAGGTTAGTCCAGTATCAGAGCAGGTTAGTCCAGTATCAGAGCAGGTTAGTCCAGTATCAGAGCAGGCTAGTCCAGTATCAGAGCAGGTTAGTCCAGTATCAGAGCAGGCTAGTCCAGTATCAGAGAAGGGTAGTCCAGGTTAGTCCAGTATCAGAGCAGGCTAGTCCAGTATCAGAGCAGGTTAGTCCAGTATCAGAGCAGGTTAGTCCAGTATCAGAGAAGGTTAGTCCAGTATCAGAGCAGGTTAGTCCAGTATCAGCAGGCTAGTCCAGTATTAGAGCAGGCTAGTCCAGTATCAGAGAAGGTTAGTCCAGGTTAGTCCAGTATCAGAGCAGGTTAGTCCAGTATCAGCAGGCTAGTCCAGTATTAGAGCAGGCTAGTCCAGTATCAGAGCTGGGTGTCATCCCTGGACATGTTGCTCTTCTGCCCCGGAGGCTCCTCTGGAACGTGGGCGAGGGGGTCAGAGCGGATCAGGTACCTGCAGGAGAGAACAGGAAGTGAGATGTGGAGGAACCCAAGTTGGACTTTATCCCCCTGTGTTAGTTGACCTTATTAAGAGGAGGAACCTAAGTTGAACTTTATGGCCCTGTCATACTTTTTTATATTTGATTAAATATGCCGTTGTGGCTGAAGCCTACACTAGTTTCTGGGTCGTTCTCTAGCATATTTGTGTGCATATTTTTTCCCCGGTCGTGTGCCACAACACAAAAACACACTCACACACACACACAGACACACACACACAAGTCAGGAGCCTGTACCTACACAACATCATTTAGTTCCAGTCTAGTGTCAGGAGAAGGGTTGATGAGGACGTAGGAGAGTGAATTCTGATGGTCGTTCATTTCATCTGAAACAGAGGCAGAGGTGAACCACTGCCAGTGATCCGCATGGCAGGCTGATGTCAGAATATCAGAATATCAGAATATCATCAATATCAGCATTTACCTTGTAAATAACCCAGGTTTACTCTGTTCATCACATCACTGGCTGTCAAATTAGCCACATCCTCTACAGACAGACAGATAGGGCAAGAGCACAGACAGACAGGCAGGCAGACAGACAGACAGACAGACAGACAGACAGACAGATAGAGCAAGAGCACAGACAGACAGATAGGGCAAGAGCACAGACAGACAGACAGGCAGACAGATAGGGCAAGTGCACAGACAGACAGACAGACAGATAGGGCAAGAGCACAGAGACAGACAGACAGACAGACATATAGGGCAAGAGCACAGACAGACAGACATACAGACAGACAGGGCAAGAGCACAGACAGACAGACAGGGGAGGAGAGAAGAGACAGGGGAAGGTGAGTCAGTAGCAGCAACATCAGTCGACAGAGAAAATCAATGTTGATGATAAGCAGTGATTTTATTTTCTAGAATCCTTAGTGCATCCTTAGTGCAGAATCTTTAGTGCATTCATGGTGTTAGGGTTAGGGTTAGGGTCAGGCTTAGGGTTAGGGTTAGGTTATGTTAGGGTTAGGTTAGGTTAGGGTTAGGGTTAGGCTTAGGGTTAGGGTTAGGGTTAGGGTTTGGCCCTGACCGTAGCCGGAGGTGGGGAGTCCCAGGTGTCTCATCCTGTTCCTGACCAGCTCTGACAGCTCCTCCCTCTCTGAGCGGCGGTACAGGGTGAGGCGCTCCTGGGCCACGCGCTGCTCCTGGTCTCTGGAGGCGTCACGGACAGGAACCGGCCGCCTGGCGCTCTTCTTACTCAGACACCGCGCCCACTGCATGCTCTTCTTCCTTAGCAGCGGGCGCTCTGATGGGTCACCGCCTCTGGACTCCTCCCCCTTCTCCCTGGTGTCCTCACACTCGTCAGCGCTGACGGACACCTGAGACTGGATGGAGATGGTGCCCATGGCAACGGATAACTTATAAGCCCCAGAATGCAACAGGGTCAACATTATTATTATTATGACTTGCAATACCAGGTATGGTACTGTACCTCAGTTCCCATGGTAACAGGTAATAAGCCCCAGAATGCAGGGTTTCTGCACTCTAGTACTAATGACACGCCCCTATGAGTGACAACGCCTAACTTTCTGCCCGGTGACTCATGACTCACGTCCGAGGTGAAGATATGGGCTTCTGTTCTGTAGATCCCGATGGGAATCTCAGCGCTGGAAGAACACAGCTTCTGGAACAATCTACCGTAAGTCCTGATCCACAGATCCTCTTCTGTCACCTTCATCTGTCACATGTCATAGGATATTTAGACGGATTTGGTGGCTCCAGCTATAGGACATAAATTACTAGAGCTAATATTATTTATTTCTCTAGGGCACTATACCGTACACACGAGCATGCGTGTGCACACCCACACACACAGACACACACACACAGAAACCCACCGCGCAGAGGTAGCCCGAGCCAGGTGTGGTGTCCAGCCCCAGGAGTAGTCTGGCTATAATGATCATGTAGTCCTTCACAAAAGACTGACAGAGAAACAGGAACTGAATGGATTATGTAATAACAACCGTATGTTTTTTACTAAAAGCAGCTGTACTGTTTTGACGGTCAAATGATATCATTAAGAAATGAGTAAAGGTGAACAGTGGAGAGCACTGTTGCCATATCATTAGAATGGTGGAAGCCATTCCCTCAAGTTTCAACTTTCAAGGTTTATTGTTACGTCACATTACAAGTGTAAGAGAGTAAAATTCTTAGGCTTTGGTTCCTGACATTGCAGCACAAGCTCCAGAGGAGGCTTTGTCGGACAGTATTGGTTCAAACAGGCTGATCCCAGATCCCAGGCGAGATTGCCCAGTAGCAAGGAGGCCACTGACCTGGTAAAGCAGAGTATCCAGCATGCTGATACTGAACACTCTCCCAGCAGCAAAGGGCAGGCGGAACATGAAGGCCAGATTAGAACCCTTATCACGCTCCTTCTGAACAGAACAGAACCAACACAACACACACAGGCTCAGTTAAGAATGGAAACTTCTACAACAGCATATTTGGATACTGGATTCTGATTGGCTAGCAACAGTGGTAAATATCCCAACAACCTTCAGTTCAGACCGCATTTCCAGTATCAATGCGCCTCCCAATCAATCTGATTAAGAACACCTGTGCTGACCTACAATGGAATCGTTGATCTTGTTTATGGGACTATATTCTGTGGCAGAAGGATATATGTATTCTGAAACGATTAATGATTGTAAATAAATGAATTTAATGTTACAACTGTGTATTTATTTGTTATATTATGTGGTGGCTGTTGTAGAAAAGCAATTTACCATTCGAGGGCGGGGGTTGTGGACTCATTTACCACTGTACAGGGGTTTCCGGGTTTTCCACAACCCTGTACCAGTGGTAAATGAGTCCACAACCCCCTTCCTCTCATGGTAAATTGCTTCCATTCCAAATGATACCGATACTGATGTCACTAACCAATCCACAGAGTTGCATATGTCATATCCTGTATATATACACTGTGTGCTAGCTAGAGCACCATCCCCCTCCCACCATCTCCCCCTTTCTTTCCTCTTTTCCTCTTACCATCACCTCATCCCCTCTTCTTTCTCTTGCTGTTACGCTCACCTTCTCCAGTTTGGAGAGAGACAGCGAGTAGCAGTCCTTTGCTCTGAACTGCATGAACCTCATGTTGGATGGATGGGTGAGCTCAGTGATGATACTGAGACTAGGAAACAGTCTGGAGAGAGGGAGAGAGAGTGAGAGAGAGAGAGAGAGAGAGAGAGAGAGAGAGAGAGAGGGGGGGGGGCAGAGAGAGAGGGAGAGAGAAAGGTTGATAGAGGAGAGAAGGGAGGAAGACTCAGAGTTGTGTAAAGTGAAATCTATTACACTGCAAGAAGTCGTAGAAGTAGAAAAAAGCAATAAAATGGGGGAAATATGACTTAAAATAAGCAAAATGATCTGCCAACAGAACAGGAAGATTTCACTTGCCAATATTTCTTAAAACAAGTCAAGACAAGTCAGACAAAAGTCAGACAAAAAACATCAGCATATATTGCCTTGATTTAAGATATTTCATCTTACTTTAACTTTTTGCACTGTATTCCTAAACGAAACATCAAGTCACACACAAAGCTGATGGTGTTGTGGTTACCTGAACATGGTCTGCACGTTGACGATAGTTTTAGCATCGGCCATGTAGTCTTCCTTGGCGCTCATGGTGCTCTCTTTGTCCACTACCACCAAGTTATCGGCATAGATAATCCCACACTGCAACAGGCTATCCAGGCTGCCACACACACACGCGCACACACGCACACACGCACACATGCACACACACACACA
>NC_137689.1:45361056-45381056 GCF_963989245.1 Nansenia antarctica | reverse complement strand
TGGTTTTTGGTCGGTAGGTCCGGTAACAGACTGGGTTTACATGGGTTCTCCTGACATGATGGTCATAGTAGCAGCATTGGTAACAGACTGGGTTTACATGGGTTCTCCTGACGTGATGATGTCTGTAGCAGCATTGGTAACAGACTGGGTTTACATGGGTTCTCCTGACGTGATGATGACTGTAGCAGCACTGGTAACAGACTAGGTTTACATGGGTTCTCACTTCCAGCGTACGCATGCGCACTCATTCACACATTTCTGTGTGAATGGTGAATCCTTGCATGCTGGTGAATCCTAGCAAATTCTAAAAATAGCTTTCTTTAAAAAATAAATGAATCATAATAATCATAATACGCAAATTGAAGTTTTGAAGTACCCACTCGATAAAACAAACAACAGTTTTACGACCCCTAAACATGCTTTATTTGTCAGCAAAGTAGGCTTGTTTATCCATCTGCTAACAGTAGGGTGTGGGGGTGCAGGGCATGTTTTGTTTTCAAGAAACCAATCAAAGTGACGAAGGAGCGGGATAAACATAAATGTCACAACAATGCCCCACTCAGAAAAAATTACTTAAAAAAAAAAAAGAATTCTGATGAGGCACGAAACATCACATGCCCTCCACCAAAGTCCCACTAGACTAGATGCATTATGGACCAAAACGATAAATGCATACACACAGACACATTATTATTATAAATGTTACTATTCTATTACTGTATTGCTCAATTGTATCTTGCCTGGGGGAGTGGTTGGGGGTGGAGTTAACAAGCTATTGTTCCCACCCATTACCTGCCTGTGAAAGGTGTGAAGTGACAAAGAAAAACTTAATATGGGGATTATCTCTGCTTTGTTATTTCAGATGTACCAATATTCAAATACACATATGTTCTTCAACTTATTTCCGATTTCAATCTATGACATCATCTATGACATAATTTGAAAGATTACAATCTGTCCTTTCAGAACATGTAAATTAAAACTCTGGTTACTGGTTGCACTTTTCACCAGCATCTGTCACATTCATCAACAGTGCTTATATATATATATATATATATATATATATATATATATATATATATATATATATATATATATAAAATATTAAAGTGTTTAACGCCCATATATCTCAACGAAAACCAGACCATACAAAATGTGAAGGAAAGGAAGGAATTGGAGGGAACTATCACTTTCCACTCATCCTTCCACTCACTCAGTAAAAAAGAACCCTTTCTCGTCCTCTGAGAAGGTGGTGTCATCTTCTGATTGGTCACTGAGGAGGTCACATGGGAGGATGGAGGAGGAGTCTGCGATCTCCAGGACCGGGGCGATGCTGGGCCGGCGGCCTGCTCCGTTAACCGTGGGCGGGGCCAGGGTGGAACCAGAGCTGTCAGGTGGGCTGGAGTGCTGGAGATCCATGGCAACTGTACCTGCAGATTATCATACGTTTGGACACACCTTCTCATTCAATGGTTTTCTTTATTATTATTATTATTATTATTTTCTATATTGTAGATTAATACTGAAGACTGAATCAAAACTATGAAGGAACATAGTTCCTAGGAACAAGTGTTGAACAAACCAGAATATGTTTTATATTTTAGATTCTTCAAAGTAGCCACGTTTAGCTTTGATGACAGCTTTGTACACTCAAATAATAACAATAGCTTGGTTTTATATAGTGCCTTTCACAAACCCAAGGACACTTTACAGAATTTACAGACAGAAAGTCAGACAGACAGAACAGAAAAAAACAAAAAACACAGAGACAGCGACAGCAACAGCGACAAAACTAAACTAGGGGCCAAAGGTCTTGGTGAACAGATGAGTTTTGAGGGCTGATTTGAAAGTGTCCAGGGTAGGGGTATTGAGAATCACTGTGGGGAGAGAGTTCCAGAGGGTGGGTGCTGCCACACTGAAGGCTCTGTCCCCGAAAGTCCGTAGGTTGGTGCGGGGGGTGTAAAGCAGACCCATGTCTGAGGACTGTTCCGGGATGGGGTGTGTAACACAGGTAACAAAGCAACAGGCAACATATAGAGTGAAAAAACAGATCTACAGATCTACAATCTGACCAGCATGATGAGCATGTCAGTGTGGCCTTTTACAGCGTACAGAGAGAGCTGAGAGAAAGGCCGCTGTCTCAGGACCCTCTGCTGACTCACCCATACTGGCGATGATGCTGTGGACAGGGAGACGTGAGGGGGTGTCGTACAGCCCTCCGCTGGGCCCCTTCCTCTCCTCCTGGTTGAAGATGAAGGCGGAGTTCTCTTCCTTAGTGATGTTGATGTAGTAGCAGGTGTCAGCGACGGCCATGATGTGGCGTGGCCCGGGGTTCAGCAGGATGCTCTTGTTGTCCTCCCGCTTCACTCCGATCAGACACACACCGCACCTGGACACGCCCAAGCACACACACACGTCAATAACCACACGACCACCGGCAGTACGGTTTATGTGTTTGTGTTTCACTCGAGGTAGCTATGGTTGCAGTTGATGTGGAGGACTGTCATGGGCCTACTCACTTCTTGTGAGCGTGGAAGGCAGCGTAGGTGAAGCTCTTCCCGTCATACTTCCCAAAGAACTTGCTGTCACCCAGCCGGATGTGGTAGACCTCGTTGCCAGAGCAACAGCCGTACATCCTCTGCCAACGCTCCGGAGACTGTTGTCCCTCCCTGGAACGTCGCCACGGCAACACCGTCACACCCCTCATCAACACAACCACATGACCTCCAACCTCTGCCGTATTTTACATTTTTTATGTTCATTAATATGCATTGTCCCTTTACAAATGAAATAAACATAAACCTCACTATATACAACACCATAGCAAGCAACAGTATCTCGCCTTAAATATCACCATAGCAAGCAAAACCATCTCACACATGCTCCCTGTGAGTGACAGCTCCATCTATCAGTGATCCTGCCATTAGCCTACAGTCATTAGCCTACCTCCTATAATTACGCCCTCACAAAGGCCCCTGACTAAGAGGACTGGCCGACAGAACGCCCCTGCACACCCTCAGAGTGGCCAAACAGCTGAAGTGGCTAATTAGGTTACATAAGAAGATGAATTATGATGTATGATTACAGATGAATTATGGCTTTTGACGAAGCCTCACCGATTTCCTTCCAACATCATTCTAATCTTTATGGCAGCATCCATACTAGACGTAATGTATTTCATCTTTATGGCAGCATCCATACTAGATATAATGTATTTCATCTTTATGGCAGCATCCATACTAGATATAATGTATTTCATCTTTATGGCAGCATCCATACTAGATATAATGTATTTTCAACAAACCTTGTGTCGGCGTCAGTCCAATGGAAGAGTCAAGCAAAGCCTTTCCGTAGAAATACATCGCTCCCTGTCTAACGTTATATATCTAACTGTTTTAAGGCTGATCTGAGCATGATAGTGCTGTATTTTGACATACTTCTTATCGCATTTCCCCCCGTTGAGCTGTATAGCTTATTAACTTATTAAAGTGCTCTTATGACACTTAACTCCTCCTACTGTCCCGGCTCACTCCAGGTCTGTTGTGTATAATGGAGAAGCGTTTCTGAAAGTACGATACATATCCGTGCCGTACCGTGCCGTACCGGTCTGGTCAATGGAAAAGCGCCATAAGTAAGGAGGTACCAGTCTGTTTGACGGCTGCACTGTGTTTTCTGATGTTTCTATTTATGATGGTGGTTGCCTGCAGTGCCGAAATCCATTGATATGCTCCACAAGTGTTTTTCCTGTGTTTATTATCATAAGTCTCATGCTGTGAAATGCTGTTTCTATTGTAGGGCAGTCGTCGTAGAGAACACTTTCTTCTAAAATTCAAATTTCCATTGGGAGACCATGGCTGCACAACACACACTGGCTTCAACTGGACAGAACCTGTTTCCGTCCTGCTGTGAACGTGTGTGTGATCTGTCTTGGTTACACAATTACCAGTCAAATGTTTCCATTTATGGGGAAGTGTGTCCAAACGTTTGACTGCTACTGTAGCTCTGTATCAAAACAATGCTATTACGTCTCTTTGACTGTTCCGTCTGCATGATCCATAAATCTATCCCCTACCTCTAAACATGGAGGGACAGCGCGTAGCTTCAGTTCTGCACTTCAACAAGAGGACTCAGCGGATTCAACACTTACTGTCCACGGGAGGTGTGAACCAGGAGGGTGACCAGTGTCGAGGTGGCCGGACACACACAGTTCAGAGCCAGCATGGCGTACTTGAACTCCTCCTCACACACCACATGATCTAAAGGAGGAAACAAGACGGGGAGTTCAGAGCCAAAATGGCTGACTTTAACATGGACCAGGAGCGGCATGTGTGAGGCGGCATTTCAAATGGATTCTGAAGTTAAGAAGGCATCTTAGAGGACAGAGTTGGGAAGATCTCACCAGCGAATTTCACATGAAACTTGTTCTCAGGCTTGAGGATCTGGACGTAGAGGGGGCAGTTTGGGGCAAAGTCCTTCACTGCCCAGGCCCTTAGGATGGTCTGATGGTCCTGGACAGGAACAACCGATTATTATACTATATATCACTTATTATACTATATATCACTCGTTTTCACTAACATACTGTATCATTAGTCACTTCTTATCAATAACTGACTATCAGAGCCAGATCAATGGCAGAGCAAGACTTGAGTAATAATTATTGATCTGTTTTGTGCTTCTTACTGCAGCCGTGCGATCCACCTCATTCCGACTGCTCAGAATAAAACAAGCCTCCGCGTCGTCCATCCTGCAGGGATGCAAATGATCCAGTCAGACAGGAGCGACATGTCATTGGCTCCATCACAGTGCCTCAGACAGACAGACAGACAGACAGACAGATGAGGGTCTCAGAGCTAGACAGACAGACAGACAGACAGACAGACAGACAGACAGACAGAAAGATGAGGGTGTCAGAGACAGACAGACAGATGAGTGTCTCAGAGCTAGACAGACAGACAGACAGACAGACGTCCCACAGACATGCAGATATGGTCAGCTTGATTATGGAGCTCTTCCCGAATTTGCATAGAGCGAAAAGGTTGAGAGGAGAGGAGAGGAGAGGAGAGGAGAGGAGGGGAGAGGAGAGGAGAGGAGAGAAGATGAGAGAAGATGAGAGGAGGGGAGAGGAGAGGAGAGGAGAGGAGAGGAGAGGAGGGGAGAGTGTGTGGGAGGTTTGTCACTGAGCCAGAGGAGCGGTGATAAGTCCAATACACACCCACTCAAACAGTACTTTTCTATTCCCGGACAGAGCTGTTTTCAAAAGATATGAGCTTGCTTTACCAAAAGCCCAGGCAGCAATGCATTACAATGGTCTATCATCCTATATTCAATCTACATTACAATGGTCTATCATCCTATACCCAATCTACATTACAATGCTCTATCATCCTATACTCAATCAAACAGGTTATTTATCATCCCAGGACTTGGGCCCAATCCCGATTCCCTTTTCTACCCCTACGGCTCGTTTTCGAGAGCCACTCACTTTTGAGCCAAGGCCTCGGAACAGAGCCACAAGCCATAGTGGTTGAAATCTTTCCCTATGAAATGAGACAACCCTTCAAGACCCTGATACGTCATCAGTAGTATCATAGAGAAGCATTCACAACTTACGTTTTACGCTATCAATCGATCAAACAAGTCATCAAATAAAAAAGAACAATGCTTCATTATCAGACCATGACAGAATAACAGCGCTCTAACCTGTATGAAACCTGTGCTCCTATCCTGCCAGTCTGCCCTGATATAGGACAACAGTGCAACAACTTCGCGGCTGAACTTTAGTTAAATTTACGGCGTCATATGCCATCATAGGGAAACATGGAAAAATGCATGACTTACATGGAGCGCAGATTTATTTGTATTATTTATTATTTAAATTTTTATTTAAAAATCCCGCTCACTGCTCTCAATCAAAAATGGCACATCCATCAATAATATTACATAATAACAACTGCTCAGATAAGTTTGCGGGTTGTTTTGGTTTAATAAGTCCCGCTATACAACTATAGCGTCATATGCCATCAAGGGGGGGAAATGCGATAGAACTAGGTCAAAATGCATGCCTATCATGCACAAATCAGCCTAACGTTAGATAGATAACTTAACATTAAATATGTCTACCATCAGCCGCTGTAAAACGCCACAGGTAATAATTAATTTCTAAATAAACATGATTTTCCATCTCTGAAATGTGAATCGTGCACCGATGAATGTCAGCCATAACATAAGTCTAATGGAAGTGCCCAGGTACCAGTCCTCTACTGCTAAACCCGAGCACGCTGGACTGTGGAACTTTTTATCTTAAGCATAGGCACAGCACATCTGCATAACAGCGATTTATTAATGATTGTTGTAAAGAAAAGGTCTATAATGCATTGAAATTACATTAGTAGGTGTCATGACATGACTGTCATGCACAAATCAGCCTGTAACGTTAGACACAGCACCTCAGCTTAGCGGCAGTCTATTACCTCAGTCTACTACCTCAGTCTACTACCTCAGTCTACTACCTCAGTCTACTACCTCAGTCTATTACCTCAGTCTCCTACCTCAGTCTATTACCTCAGTCTACTACCTCAGTCTACTACCTCAGTCTACTACCTCAGTCTACTACCTCAGTCTACTACCTCAGTCTACTACCTCAGTCTACTACCTCAGTCTCCTACCTCAGTCTACTACCTCAGTCTACTACCTCAGTCTACTACCTCAGTCTACTACCTCAGTCTACTACCTCAGTCTACTACCTCAGTCTACTACCTCAGTCTACTACCTCAGTCTATTACCTCCTCCTACCTCAGTCTACTACCTCAATCTACCTCAGTCTACTACCTCAGTCTACTACCTCAATCTACCTCAGTCTACTACCTCAGTCTACTACCTCAGTCTACTACCTCAGTCTACTACCTCAGTCTCCTACCTCAGTCTACTACCTCAGTCTCCTACCTCAGTCTACTACCTCAGTCTACTACCTCAGTCTACTACCTCCTCCTACCTCAGTCTACTACCTCAGTCTACTACCTCAGTCTACTACCTCAGTCTACTACCTCAGTCTACTACCTCAGTCTACTACCTCAGTCTACTACCTCAGTCTACTACCTCAGTCTACTACCTCAGTCTACTACCTCCTCCTACCTCAGTCTACTACCTCAGTCTATTACCTCCTCCTACCTCAGTCTACTACCTCAGTCTACTACCTCAGTCTACTACCTCAGTCTACTACCTCAGTCTATTACCTCAGTCTACTACCTCAGTCTATTACCTCAGTCTACTACCTCAGTCTACTACCTCAGTCTACTACCTCAGTCTACTACCTCAGTCTACTACCTCAGTCTACTACCTCAGTCTACTACCTCAGTCTATTACCTCAGTCTACTACCTCAGTCTATTACCTCAGTCTACTACCTCAGTCTACTACCTCAGTCTATTACCTCAGTCTACTACCTCAGTCTACTACCTCAGTCTACTACCTCAGTCTACTACCTCAGTCTACTACCTCAGTCTCCTACCTCAGTCTACTACCTCAGTCTACTACCTCAGTCTACTACCTCCTCCTACCTCAGTCTCCTACCTCAGTCTACTACCTCAGTCTACTACCTCAGTCTACTACCTCAGTCTACTACCTCCTCCTACCTCAGTCTACTACCTCCTCCTACCTCAGTCTACTACCTCAGTCTACTACCTCAGTCTACTACCTCAGTCTCCTACCTCAGTCTACTACCTCAGTCTACTACCTCAGTCTACTACCTCAGTCTACTACCTCAGTCTACTACCTCAGTCTACTACCTCAGTCTACTACCTCAGTCTATTACCTCAGTCTCCTACCTCAGTCTACTACCTCAGTCTACTACCTCAGTCTACAACCTCAGTCTATTACCTCAGTCTACTACCTCAGTCTACTACCTCAGTCTACTACCTCAGTCTACTACCTCAGTCTACTACCTCAGTCTCCTACCTCAGTCTACTACCTCAGTCTACTACCTCAGTCTACTACCTCCTCCTACCTCAGTCTACTACCTCAGTCTATTACCTCAGTCTACTACCTCAGTCTACTACCTCAGTCTACTACCTCAGTCTACTACCTCAGTCTACTACCTCAGTCTACTACCTCAGTCTACTACCTCCTCCTACCTGAGTCTACTACCTCAGTCTACTATCTCAGTCTACTACCTCAGTCTATTACCTCAGTCTACTACCTCAGTCTACTACCTCAGTCTACTACCTCAGTCTACTACCTCAGTCTACTACCTCAGTCTACTACCTCAGTCTACTACCTCAGTCTACTACCTCAGTCTATTACCTCAGTCTACTACCTCAGTCTACTACCTCAGTCTACTACCTCAGTCTATTACCTCAGTCTACTACCTCAGTCTGACTACCTCAGTCTACTACCTCAATCTACTACCTCAGTCTACTACCTCCTACTACCTCAGTCTACTACCTCAGTCTACTACCTCAGTCTACTACCTCAGTCTACTACCTCAGTCTACTACCTCAGTCTCCTACCTCAGTCTACTACCTCAGTCTACTACCTCAGTCTACTACCTCAGTCTACTACCTCAGTCTACTACCTCAGTCTATCTCAGTCTACTACCTCAGTCTACTACCTCAGTCTCCTACCTCAGTCTATCTCAGTCTACTACCTCAGTCTACTACCTCAGTCTACTACCTCAGTCTACTACCTCAGTCTCCTACCTCAGTCTACTTGTTCTGAAGGCCCAGAGTAAGAATTAGAATTAGTTAAAATAGGAGTCAGTTATATTTATTATTAGTAGTAATAATAATAATTTAGCAGACACTTTTATCCAAAGCTAAGTGCCTTACCCAAGGGCACACTAGTAGTGGTGTGGCTTCAGGCGGGATTTGAACTCACAACCTTCCGATCCCAAGTCCAACTCGCTATCCACTAGACCACCACTACCCCAATGTAGTTCACCCCACTCCCACCCCTTCAGGTTCTCAAGTTTGTTATTTTCTAATTATGCCACTCGTTTGAGTGCTGTGTGTGTTCTGTTGTGAGACGTTGCCGTTTTTGTGTTGCTGGATAATTGTGCGAGTTTTGGTGAACGCACCCTAGAATGTTCACGCGACGAAATGTTTGGTTCTCCTAACGGTGCGAGTCAGTTGGTGGTTTTGTAACGGAGAGGAGGCTTGCCTTTCGGGACTCATGAGTGGCTAGGATAGAGACATTTATCACCTACTTATATATAAGCTAAATCATAAACCTCTAGTCAGGGTTCGAGTTATGTGGGAGCCAATGGGAGCTGAGCTCCCATAAGGAAGGTCTGAGCTCCCATGAAAGCAGTAAAATCATACATCTGTGGGGGTCGCTAATAATACATTACCACAACCATTATTTGATCAAAAATGTCAATGTAATGAGTATTATTTATATTTATTTATATGATAAATATTCTAAAATAAACACGTTTTCCAAAAGAACTACGCGCACCAGCATTAATCTCCTGTGAATGACAGTATGCCTTTGACTGCCTGCACTTTACCACCAAGACACTATGGGGCGCAGTAGAATATTGTGCAACAGCAGAATATGATCGTTGAGAGCTTGCGAACGTGATTATTGAGAAGAAAACATTCGGTAGCTAGCTATCATGCCGTCCCAAAAAAGGCCACTGCTGCCGACCGAGTCGACAAGCCTGGAAAGTTTCGGGTTTTCAACCAAGAAACCAAACTTGAATTCAGCTGCACCTGTTATGACACCCAACGTTGAAACTGTTGAAATAGCAGAGCTCAAACAAAAGCAAGTGCTTCCGAAGAAAGTAGCAGAACTCACCTCCAGTATGTATAAGGAGACAGCTAGTTCGTTCAGGGCAGCCTATACTGTCGCTAAAGAAAGGATGCAGATCATGCTATGCTATCTATAACTATACATTTGGATATAAAGCAAGGAGAAAAAATATGGAGATTAAACAATTCACTTCTCCAAGATAAGATCTTTGTTGAAAAAATCAATAAAGCCATAAAAGAATACGTAGAGATAAATGACAATGGAGATACTAATCCAACTATTATATGGGAGGGCCTTAAAGCGGTACTACGAGGACAGATAATATCATATTGTGCATGGAAGAAAAGACAAACACAACAAAAACAGAAAATGCTTGAACAACAAATACAACACTTGGAAGACAAATTAAAAAATACAAATGAAATAATAGTAAAAAATGAATTAAAAAAGAAGTATAAGGAGTTGGATAAAATTCGTACAGAGGAAGTGGAGAAATTAATGACATACACCAAACAGAAATATTACGATGGAGGACCTAAGTCTTTAAAACTCCTAGCATATCGACTTAAGACACAGACTAAAAAAGCACACATTTCGAAATTGAAGACTGTAGAAGGCTCTGGAACAATAACGGAAAAGGATAAAATAGCTGAAGAATTCGTAAAATATTATGAGAACCTTTATAAAAACACAGGAAATATTGACCTGGGACTAATGAAACATTTCTTACATAAGTTAAACTTAAAGCAGGTAACAAGATCAAAAAATGAACAGCTCATTAAGGACATCACAGTAAATGAAATACAACAACAAATAAATAATCTTAAAATGGGGAAAACACCAGGTGATGATGGATATACTAATGGATTTTATAAAACTTTTCAAAAACAATTGATACCACTACTTTTACAAGCATATAAGTTTGTATTACAAACGGGAAATTGGGCAACTACTTGGAACTCATCTATAATAACGGTTATACATAAAGAAGGTAAGGACGCTACTGAATGTTCGTCTTACAGGCCAATACGGACCATAAAATAGTAACAGCCATTATTGCCAATAGGTTAAAGGACATCGTGCCAGATATAATAGACAGCGACCAATGTGGTTTTATACCAGGTAGGCTGTTGTCAGATAATAAGGAGGACGTTAAATATAATGGACTACGCACAAAACAATGGTGCAAACCTTCTACTCTTAACACTGGATGCAGAAAAAGCATTTGACAGAGTGCTATGGCCATTCATGTTTGAAATTGTAAGAAGCTTTGGATTTCATGAGAATTTTAATAAATGGCTTCAAGGAATGTATAAAAATCCATTGTCAAGAGTAAAAGTAAATGGCACAATATCCAGAAGATTTCCAATCTATAAAGGTACAAGACAAGGAGACCCACTCTCAGCAGTTATATTTGCTATATGCATGGAAGGACTAGCAGAAAGTATAAGGAAAAATAATACCATCAAAGGCATAACGATAAAAGAGGAACAGCATAAACTGGCATTATATGCAGATGACGTGGTTGTTTATTTAACATCACCAGCCCAATCCTTACCAAGCCTAATGGAAGCAATTACAGAATATAGTAAACACTCTGGTTATAAACTAAATGAAAGTAAGTGTGAAGTATTAACAATTGGAGAACAGATAGATTCGGAAATTAAGGAAAAATACAAGTTGAAATGGGATGCAAAGAAAATCAAATATTTAGGAATCTACCTCACTGGAGATATAACAACATTATACACCGACAATTATCAAGCCCTTGAAAATAAAATACGAGAAGATCTTAATAGATGGAAGATAACACCTAAATCCTTAATGAGTAGAGTAGAAAGCGTCAAAATGATGATCCTCCCACAGTTTCTGTTTTTATTTCAAACATTACCAGTTCCCATTCCACATCGTAGCTTAAAAAAATGGAATACAATGCTCTCAAATTTCATTTGGAACTACAAAAGTAAACGGAAAAAACTTAGTATACTAACTCAAACCAGAGAAAAAGGAGGGTTTAATTTCCCTGATCTAAAGTCCTATTTCCATGCAACTCAAATAGATACAATAATGAAATGGATGAATAACTCGGTTCAAACCAAATGGAAAGACATAGAAAAACAAGTAATATCAATATCAATAGGAACACTACCTTTTCTGAGTCTAAAGGATATTCAAAAATATAGTGGAAATAACAGATGCATAGAAAATACCCTCAAAAATTGGAAAACTATTCGTAAAATGTATAAATGTGATGACAAATGTATTTATTTGAGAGAGATAGCCAGTGACCCAGACTTTTTACCTAATAAAACAGACAAAATATTAGAAGAATGGGCTAGGAAGGGACTACAGGTGTACTCACAGATGATTACAAATGACATGATAGACTCATTTGAAACCTTAGTTAATAAATGTAATATAAGTAATAGCCATTTCTTTAAGTACTTACAAATTAGAAGCTACCTTATAACACAGCAGAGGAGACAGGAACAAAGATCACATATACTAATGGAATATCTGAGCAAAAATAGAAACAGTGAAAATACAAAAATCTCAAAACTTTACAAAATCATGCAAGAAATCAAGATACAAGAAGATAACACTAAAGAAAAATGGGAAAATGAATTAGCAATAACAATTACGGATGACGATTGGAAAGAAGCATGCAAAAGAATATTTAAGACAACACAATCAAAATTCTGGAAAGAATTTGCTTGGAAAATAAATATGAAGATCTTCCTAACACCGAAAATGTTGTCAAAATATAGGCCAACAGGCAATGCAGAATGCTGGAGGAAATGTACGGAACGAGAAGCCAATCACACACACATTTTCTATACATGCCCTAAATTGAAAAGGTTTTGGGAGGCAGTTCAAGTAAAAATAAAAAATACATTTACCTTACAAAATCCTATACATCTAGTCAATATTATACTCGGTCTTATTCCATTAGATATATACAGAGAGGGAGATAAATATTTGTACACTATATTACGTATCGCGGCTTTAAAGCAAATCACACGTAAATGGTTGGACTTAAACCCACCATCTGTTAATAATTGGAAAAAAACTGTTGAAGAGATAAAAGAAATGGAAAGAATTACTTGTAAAGTGGGAGGCCGTGAAGAGCAATTCACTATGAACTGGAGTAAATGGACCGAATGAATGAGTAGGAAGGAAGCCCCCCCCCCCCCCTCCCCGATCCCACCCCTCCCACCCCCCTCCCCTTGTCTCTTACTTTTCTATTTCTATCCCTATAATTTCTCTCTTCTTTTTCTATATTTTCTCTCTAGTTTCTATTCTTTATTTTTTATTTCTTGTTCTCTTTATAAAAAATAAAAAAACAAACAAAAATGATGCAGGATGAACTTAAACAAGTGAAGAAAACTTGTAAAGTGTATGAAATGAACTTATGAAATGTAATGTACAGTCCTGCAATAAAGTATAAAAAAAGAAAAAAAAAAAGAAAGGATGCCTTATACAAAACTGAATCCAATTATGAAACTTAATGAGATGAATAGCACGACAGTTGGCCCCTGCTCACCGATCCGATCATTCATGTGCCCAGATTGTAGAGCACATTGCACAAGAGATGAAACAAATTCATTTCTAATGTCAAATCACTTGATTCCCGTAGTAGCATAACATTAGATGAAAGCACAATTCATGGACGAGCATACATGATTATTTATGTCAGGTGCGATGTCACTGGAAATGGAGATGTGGACAAAATTTCCACATTCCAAACAAAATTATTGGCCGAGATTCCCGTAACTATCGCGTATAGCTGTTGTTTCATGTGGTGGTGTTGATGTGGTGAAATGTGTAGCCTATGGCTAATTAAAACTTGTAAGTCCCATCGCTGTGTGGGCATGATTCGCGCGCGTGCATGAGAACATTCGCACTGTTATTTTGGAGACCCCCACAAAGCTCAGCTTATAACTCGAACCCTGCCTCTAGTAAACCGAAGTTAAAGGTTGCTGTTGTGTGGATATTTCTGAAGTGAACAAAGAACTAGGAGCGTGGGATGCGGCTAGCGAACAACGCTAGCCATCTCCACTCCAATTCATCGTGAGTCTGACGTGCCCGTCCAGTCCTGAGTCGGGATATTCAGAAGACGATCCATCTGTCTACTAGCTACCTCTACGGAGTTTCCACTGAACTTTCCACCTCTCCCTCCATCCATCACCATCACCACACGTGCTACAACCCGGGCTACTGGTACCATTAGATAGGCTAGATATATTTCAATGTTAAATGTCAATCCTTTCAATGTTATATGTATGTGCATTTGTGTATGTTATCTGTATATATTAAATGTTGTGATTGTTCCATATTTGATACCTGTCTCCCCCCCCTCAGTTATTTAGTCAGTGTACACCATTTAAATCCAATTTAGTATAGAGTGTTAGTGTTAAATTAGTGCCACTAAGGTTATAATAGTCCACGGGTGTGTATCCCCCCGATACACTACTACCTCAGTCCTACTACCTCAGTCTACTACCTCAGTCTACTACCTCAGTCCTACTGGTCTCAGATCACCAATGGGGTCATACAGAGCAGTGAGAGAGAATGGCAACATAACATAAGCCTAGCTTTGTCAGCTGGGGAAAACAGAGAGAGAGAGAGGGGATAATACAAAACACCAGACAAACAATTAAAAACTTGCCAAATTGTATGATGTGGAATGGATTATGTGTCCCTGATTAGAGTGTAAAGCTATTGGGATTGGCTCATGCGTCTGAGGTTCTGATTGGACATGTTTTTGGACACTCACTTGGCCCTCATCAGGTCCTGGTCCTTGAGAACAGATCCCTGCAGGTAGATCACCCTTTGGGACCACAGCGGGATCTGCAGGATCCTCCGCACCTGGAGATCCATCTCACTGGGACAGAGGATCACCACGTAGTAATCCTACCAGATCACATGACAGGACAGATCACTATGTCGTTAAGCCGAGAGGATCACATGACAGAACAGATCACTATGTTGTTAAGCCTAGAGGATCACATGACAGAACAGATCACTATGTCGTTAAGCCTAGAGGATCATAGCATTGCAGTTGGTTGGTTGTTGTGAACAATGTAGTCTGATTCCAGGTGAGGTGAAAGGAGGAAAATGTACCTGTGTGTTTTTATTGTGTCCACACTGTGTCAACAACAAGGATATGTGTGTTGACAACCTGTATTGTCCTTGTGTGTGTTTCTGTGCCTGTGTATTGTGTTTCACCTGCAGTCTGGGGTGGGCGTAGAACTCGTTGAGGAAGTCCATGAGCAGGTCTATCTTCAGCGTGCTCACACACAGCACCACATGCTTCTCTGTCTGGGCGCGGTGGCGGCTGTAGTTCCCGCCAGACTTCTGTCTCTCCATCCACAGGTAGATGAGCTCCTCAAACTGGGAGATACCATCTGATTTACTAGTCTGATTTACTACTGTCCATTGTTGTGGAGATAGATGCAAAAAGCATTTCACTTATGTACATGACTAATAACATTTGATTTGGTTACTGAGACTCCAATGGGTGAAATAGTCACATCTCAATCCTCTGAGCAGTGTAACTCAACTACTCTGCTGTAAAGGCTCAGGTCTACTGTTCTCTGTCTTAACCCTCTGCTTTAAAGGCTCAGGTCTACTGTTCTCTGTCTTAACCCTCTGCTGTAAAGGCTCAGGTCTACTGTTCTCTGTCTTAACCCTCTGCTTTAAAGGCTCAGCCACCTACTGTTCAGTCTTGGACTCATAGCCAGTAGACAGTGAAACAATGAAATTGTTTCTGAGCATGAGAACCTGCCAACCCAACATTAAGTAATGGCACAGTAATGGCACAACACATACTGCATGTTCAGTATGTGTTGTACTGGCCTCCTACCTGTAGGGGCAGCACCACCAGAGCCACACAGATCATGATGACCACCAGCAGCTGGGAGGGCCATATACGGGGTGTGACATCGCCAAAGCCCACGGTGGAGAAGGTGACGATGCAGAAATAGAAGGATTTGAAGAGGGAGAGGTTCTTCCCTGCTCGCTCCAAGTGTTGGATCCCACATGTCCTATCAGGAAGTAAAACAAACAAGAGTTTTAGTTCATCCTTATTGAGGCATGGCTGATTTTATTTGACTTTTATCTTTTTTAATCAGACTCCCCACAAGTTTTGCAGAGACAAAGGTGACCGCTGGGCTTACCCAGTGAAGACCAGGCAGAGCAAGGTGCAGATGAGGATGAGGACCTGGTTGAACATGGCTGAGTGTGTCCTCTGGATGGCTCTGTGGAGATCATTCTACGGAGATCAAAACAGGCTGCTGAGAAGTACAAGTACCCTAACACTAGCTGTGTCCGACTGGGTGAACGTCATCCTTTCTACTCACGATCATGCTCTCCAGGGCACACTTGGCCAGCCAGCAGTTCAGAAACACGGGGATGAAGATGTTCCTTATCGGTGGCCAGAAGATCTGAGGAGATCAGTCAAACAGTCACTAACGCTGTAACTGTGGGCAGGAATTAGGAAAGGATGCAGAGAAAAGATCTCACCATGTCTTTGAGACAAGTGTCTTACCGTGATGATGAAGGGAACAGTGTTGAGCATCTCCAGGAGAAACGACACCTGGAATATCTGCTCCCAAATATTTCCCTGAGATTAAACAAACACACTCTCTTTTATCAACGGCTGACAGATCATGTCTGCACACCAAACCACTCTTAAAGCAGGACTAACTAAATAGAAATCCATACAATCTGTCATTGTTGCAATTAAGCCTGTAGGAGCCATTTTAGTCCTACATGTTATTTATGTTAATCTTCTAATATTAATTTTGAATTATTGATTTATGATATTGATTGCTTTAATTTAATTATGACAATATTTGCTTCTAGTCTATATTCCCTATGTTATGTTATGTAGATGTTCCTTGTGGTCATTCCCCCCTGGTGGTTGAGATGAATGAATATTGGGGATATAAAGGAACAGGAAGGGGATTGTTAATTGGGAGCAAACAAGTTTCATCGACAGTTTTGTGGACAGCCATAGACTTTAGACTTTGCTGACAAGATCGTTAATGATGGACTATGCTGATGGAGATATATTTATTTTAAGTAAATAAAGGAACGTGTTTATTTTTATACACACGTCACTCTGCCTTTTTTGGAAACTGTTTGTTGGAACCTACGACTCACCCAATGTAGAGACTATTTGGATTGTTAAGAAGCCTCTACAAAGCCAATTAATCCTTCAACCTCATAATGACTTATGATGAAAGAAGGACTTGTGCTAATTATGCTAATTGTGTATTATTAATGTCTGTAAGACTGTGAGTGACATAAAAGTGACTTGCCACTGCTGTTGCAGTACCCCCGCAATACCGTCACTCAAACAAAGTACCTTTAAAACACCTAACCTACTTACCTAGGACCTTCCGACATACTGTTGTGCATGAATGTATTCATACTGAGTCTGAAGTGCTTTGTTGTATGTGAGCATTCACAGTCTTACCTTGTAGCTCAGATACATCAGTAGCATGGCCTCCAGGAAACTGATCATGGCCACAATCACCTGAAACACAGCAGACACTCATGACTTCACCTGAAACACAGCAGGAGCTTGTCTCCTGTGTTGTCCTGGACACACGTATGGTTAGACTACAGTCATGTGTAGCTTTGAAACTGTTCAATTGGTTGTTTTGTTATTACTCTATTCTCATTGTTCCTATGTGCATTAATGTGATGTTGTGCGCTATATAAAGGCTCTGTTAATACAGCATGACATCATCGTGACCAGGTTCTCCCATTTAATGTCTAATGTTCTTATCGATGCTATTTTTCAGGTTTTCTGCTCAAAATCACATGCCCACAGTGAATATAGGGCCTTCATAATGATCTTGGTATCAAATGAAAGCTAACACCTGTGGGTGTAAAATATATGTTACTGTGTCAGAGTAAATAGACCTAGAACATTGTGAAAAATCTCAAATTCACTCTCCGCCTAAAAAAACAACAGCTTTTAGAGTGAATATCGGCTTGGAAACCTGACCTTATAGCCCAAATCATCTAGGAATCAGTACTCCAGGGTCTGATGAGTACTTGTGCCAAATTAGATGCTAGTAATGTGAGCCAATGCAACTTTGTACCTGTTTTAGTACAGGTATGTTTAGGCGGACAACCAAATTGTGCCATTTGGAGATATTTTGGCACCATCAGTGTATCAGACTTTCTCATGTATCAAGACTGTAAAATGTATTATATTTCATTGACATATCACTATAGGTATAAATTGCATCCAAATCCAACTGTTTAGACTCTGTTTCCATCCAGCAGGGCCCTCCTGCGCGGTTTTCTGTGTGCTCCTATTGCGCAACGGCCTCGTTTTCACACCAGCTTTGTGACGCGACGGTTACGCAGTGAATTTTCTGCCGAACCCATTGGTCAAAATGTCATGATTGACCACTCATTTGAAGCGTCAGAGACAATAGAATCGAGCAGAGGCGGAAAAAATTACTTTCGAGGACCAATGATATGGAAATTCAGGGGGTTGAAACCAAGCATGCTTGGTTTTCCTATGTGACGTGGCTGTAAACAAGGGCTTGTGACTTGCACTGTGTTTACCGGGCGATGAAAAAAACGATATGGACGTTTAGAATGGAATCTAATGAATCGTTTGCGATTATTGATAAAGGTAAGCTCTTTATATCTGTTATAGTAAACATAGACCCGAGTATAGCCCCCTCGTTGGGGCTGTGGATAAGAACGTGTGAACAACCAGTCAGCTTCAGATACTGGCCTGAGTGTAAACTCCTCGCAATCCAATTTGTCCTAACTTGAGGGCATGGTAAAAATGACATTTTGGGCATTCTTAATTGAATTTAGGATCCAATATGATCGATCCGTCTGTCACGATCTGTCTATGATCGATCGATCTGTCTGTCTGTCATCTGTCTGTCACACAGGGATGAGCAAAACATTATCAGTCATTACAAGAGGGGCCAGAGCCTATCTATCTATCTATCTATATATCTAGTACCTAGAATCTATCTATCTATCTATTGACCAATCGATCGATCTATCTATCTAGCTTAGCTATCTAACTTATACCTAGTATCTATCTATCTATCTATCTATCTATCTATCTATCTATCTATCTATCTGTCTATCTATCTATCTGTCTATCTGTCTATAGACCGATCGATCTATCCATCTACATAATTAATCATATCAATATATTTTGGAGTCAGATATAAAGCCAATAAAGAACAAGAATGGATCTGGCATTGTGCAAAATCCTGTTCTCCAAGACAGACTGCTAGTTATTGTACAGTGTGTGTACAGTGCGCGGCAGGCATCTCCCTCTGCACTCACCTGGATGGCCCACACTGGCACCTTCCTGTCCACCCAGAAGATCAAATCCCTGTGAGTCAGAACAAACAGCAAGTTTGTCAATCACACACACACACGCACACGCACACGCACATGCACACACACACACACACACACACACACACACACACACACACACTCAAAGATAGACACACATACACACACACGCACACACACACACACACACACACACACACTCAAAGATAGACACACACACACACACAAAGACAGACAGACAGACACCCAGTGTGGGACATTGACAGAGTCATTCTAGGTCAGTGATGAAGGTTCTGAGAGGAAGTGGTAAGTAATCAAATAAAGGCCACATCAACAACAATCACTCCCATGGACCAGATCAATGACCCTCCCTCCATGTCCTTCTACACGGGCAGACAGTCCATCCCTCTCACCAGTTGATCTCACTAGGCTGGGATGAACCGTTCCCATGGCACTCCACACTGCAGGGGGCAAAGACGGGGGGAGGAGAGGAGGGAGGAGGTCAATATATCACTGACAAGCAAATGTGACACGCTCTAATGCTTTGGTCCGCATGTCGGCAACCAATCAAAATGTTCGGACTTTTCTTTTGAAACACAGAACTACGTTTCAACGTTGTTCGTTCGTTCAACACAAACTCGCTAGTTGAGCCAAAATACTGCAACGCAATGGATTGGGTGAGTAATCCCCCACTGCTACCTAGTTAACTAGAACACTACTTTACGTTGTTAGCAGACTGTTAGCGATGTGTCATTTCAACAACGTGGAAATGTATTCACACATGTCTTTTCGAAAGAAAAGTCTGATCATTACATCGGATCCCGATATGCGGACCAAAGCATTAGAACATGACACATAATCCCATCACACACACACGCACAAGGAAAAGAGAGAG
>NC_137689.1:45255047-45355047 GCF_963989245.1 Nansenia antarctica | reverse complement strand
AGTCTCCACTGCTGCAGGTGAATACCAGAGGCTGTAGAATGAATATCATCCTGTTAGCGAAATATGCCTTTACATTACATTGATTCATTGTGTATTAACAGAGTTAATGGTAGAGGAAGCAGCTCTGCAGGGGAAATCGATTCTTCCTGCTCTTCAGGATTTCTGCTTTTTAAACATTAATCCGCAACATCCTTCTTTGTTTAAAATACTAGTATTTACTTTTTTGGGGGAAATAAAACAAAAACATGTGTGGTGTTGGAATAAAGAAATGCATGAGAAACTGGTTAGAGGAATCAGAGTTTTTTTTTGCAGACTTAGAAATGCAGACTTAAGTAGCAGACAACCATATAAAGTAACGTTGGCTAAAAAGAGAGTGTAAACAGCAGGAGTAGGCCTATTTAAGATGTTACAGTGAGTAGTAGGCCTATTTAAGATGTTACAGTGAGTAGGCCTATTTAAGATGTTACAGTGAGTAGTAGGCCTATTTAAGATGCTACAGTGAGTAGGCCTATTTAAGATGTTACAGTGAGTAGTAGGCCTATTTAAGATGCTACAGTGAGTAGGCCTATTTAAGATGCTACAGTGAGTAGGCCTATTTAAGATGCTACAGTGAGTAGGCCTATTTAAGATGTTACAGTGAGTAGTAGGCCTATTTAAGATGCTAATGTTAAGATGCTATGTAAACATCATAAGTGGTCAGGAATGTAACCAACGACTATCGTCATTATTACAATCCAGTATACAAATCAGTATGTCTTGAAACCCCTCTACAGGTGTGTGCCACACATGTCAGTAAAACGTATGATTTATGGTAATATTAACTTATGGTAATATGATTAATTTGTTCCAAATGCGCATTAACATTGGCAGCCCTAATTATAATAATATAATAATAATAATAATAATAATAATACATTAGCGCTTAATAATAATAATAATAATAATAATCAATCAGCGCTTTTCTAGACACCCAAAGACGCTTTACAAACTGAAAAGATTGGGTAGTAATAATAAAAAGAAACAAAAAATAAATAAAAGAAAGTATAGGGGTCTAATACATTTTTAGAGTACTAAATCTAAATCTAAGTGTCTTTGTAGGACAATCTACTCTGTATACTGCAGTTACACCTAGAGTTCGGGCGGAGAAGCGGCGAGCAAGCAACGCCAGCGTCCTAATAAATACAGTGATAATGCCAGGACCTGTACAGTTTATCTACTGTAAATAAATTTAATTAATTTAAAAATACATCTCTTCCTTTCTATAGCATTATGTCTACCAATGGCCCCTGGCCCTAGCATAGATTACTTTTTCTTGTGTTGACTGATGGATAGATGATTCACTTAATTAGACAAATGTATTTATTGTAAGTCGCTCGGATAAAGGCATCTGCTAAATGCCAAAAATGTAAGTGTAAAGCAATATCTCTCACTGAGATATACTGTAAGTACAGGGTTGCACTTCTAATACAAAACAATGCGTATTACTTCACACAGAAAGATCTACTACTTCTAAAAACGTGCCCACTGAGAGAGAAGACAGTTATAATATACTCCATCTCTAATGCTAAGACTTATGCTCTAATGATAAGATTTAGAAACAAAGTTAGACAGATCTACTGGTTCAACTTGCGAACCTTCTAGAAGCGGTTTGCTTTTCCACAGGCTAGAGAGGCAGGTCATTACTATGTCTCCGCCTTCCCAGCGATGTCTAAGCAGTTCTTTGTTCTAGACCAGCCACGTGTTAGTGCCACACCGGAACCACTTTTCCTGGCCGAGAGCTGGTTCTTTTGGTGTCGAAAAGCGAATAACTGGTTGGATTAGGCACCAGCTCCGAACCTGCCCTCAAACTGCCTTGGTGGGAAGGGGAGAGTGCTGAAAAGCCCAGTTTCAGAACCATGGTCAGCACCACGCAGCTATCACTAACCTAGCAGAGCTCAGAGACAGCATTCATGGTTTCACTGGCCTTACAGCCCACAACAACATAACTACAAAGATAACCAAGCTAATAAATCAATCAATCAATCAATCACTCTCTCTCTCTCTCTCTCTCTCTCTCTCTCTCTCTCTCTCTCTCTCTCTCTCTCTCTCTCTCTCTCTCTCTCTCTCTCTCTCTCTCTCTTCTACCTGTCGTCATTCTGGAAGGTCTGGTCCCACAGCAGCAGGTCTCTGAAGCGGAAGCGAGGTGCCAGTGGCTGCACTTCTGTCTCCACCTCCTCCATCTTAAGGGTGGAGACGTCCAAGATGACCCCACTGCTGCTGCTGCTGCTGGTCAGGGGAGGCTCCAAAGAGGAACTGGGGGAGGGGGGGAATAGAAAGAGAAAGAGAGGTAGAGGGAGAGGCAGAGGGAGAAGAGGGGGAGAAGGAGAGAGAGAAGGGTAGGGAGAAGGAGAGGGAGAAGGAGAGAGAGAAAGAGAGGGAGAGGGAGAAGGAGAGAGAGAAGGAGAGGGAGAAGGAGAGGGAGAGGGAGAGGGAGAGGTTATGGTCGGTTATATGATCTGTGTTACATAACATCACAAAGATACTTCAACAATTAATGCTCACTGGTGCGATAGAAACGTATTAACACAGCTGAGTACTGGCTAGCAAACAAGGTACTCAGGAAGTCAATCAACATCAGGTTAGTAAAAAGGTGAGGCATGCCTGTAAAGTCAACACCCCAGTGTAGATGCAGGTTCACAATGCAGTTATGCTTATCATCTTTGTGTATTTACATTACATTGTGTAGAAAGTGTAATAAAACGCATGCTTGGAGGACGTACACATGCTTTTCAGAGGAAACGTCATGTTGCCATTCTATGATAAAATATCAGTTGATACAGTACTGTTACTGTTCAGATGCCAGACCAAACCATCCTCACATGAGATGAGCTCATCATGTATATTATGACGTATATGTATACGGGATATGCTGATGGTGTCGTTTGAAAACAGAACTGATTCACTGAGTCCTGAGTTTCCGTCAGGATCATTTCACATGTAGAAAGGCTCTTCACCACATGCCAATGCCTGGCTGGAGGTAGAAACAGCCCCTATCCACAGATCTACAGTATATACGCCCCCCCAATCCTAAAAGAAGTTACCCTATAGCAGTTGATAGGGGCAACTTCTACCTGAACCTCTATACTGGCCGATGTGGAACCACACCCCACATCCACGCCTAATCCAGTCATGTGTGGAGAAGTCCTTGACATTCCGCATGCGGAGAGAGAGCTGGTGGGAGGTTACCTGGCTTCATGGGAGCGGAGGGCGTGAGGTGTTGGGCCCGTGTCTGCCTCTTGGGAGGTTTGGGAGGAATCAGAAACCCCCAGGAGTAAATTAAGGGATAGGCTTGTAAACCAATCCTGTAACAACATCTACATTGACACAGTCTGGAATAAGACGTTCAATGGCAACAACAATCAGTTAGGTTAAGACAATATCGGTCATTTTAAACAAAGCTACTACGTTTATTGTTCTGTATATTTTTCTTTCTTATATTATCTTTCTTATTCAACCCTTTAACACATATTACATTTCCTTATATGGGACTTGGCACCTCCTTTCATTAGAATGTAGCATAACTATTCACAGGTCACATCATTAATGAGCTAATTCATATTATTCAACGCACGGCTGTCCCTTATCACCTCCTCATAAATGGCCGTGCTTATGAATTTCAAAACAGAGTTAATGTTGATGTCTAGCCTTATCTCCATTGAGGTGTTGATGAGAATGTCACACTGACTGCCTAAAGAGTATGTCCGTCACTATCTGTCAGCTGGCCCTCGAACAGTTCCTCATATGGACATACATTTATTCGGTGTGAAGTCTCTTTCATCCCGATGGCTGTTTTCAGTTTGGCTCAGATGAGTCAGTGTGCGTCTCTGCTTGTTGATTGCTTTTACTGGCAGCTCTTGACCAAGCACTGTCCTTGCTCATGAATAGATGCCTCAGTCCTTAGCATTGGGTGGGAGAGAGAGAGTAAAACAAAGAGAACCATGGGGGCTGTTTGTGTGTGTGTGTGTGTGTGTGTGTATGTGTGTGTGTGTGTTTGTGTGTTTGTGTGTGTGTACATACTGTACAGGAGGCTATTTTAAATGTTACTTGTGCTTCTGTTGATATCACTAAATAATGCATGATGATTCATTGCATTCATTGCAATGCATTGTGATTCCTGTGGAATAGAAAACAAGAATACTGCCAAGGAGGAGCAATAAATACAACAATGCACCACGCTCCCAGGAGATAAAAAGGTCATCCTAAACAGTCTCATCGGAGGCTAACGTCCAAGACTAGGAAGGGTTAGGTGCCCACTCTGTTAGGGGGAGTTTCTGTAGAGGTGCAGACATTATTCCTAATCCTTAGTAATTCATAAAATAAGTAAGTAGCCTTGAGAACCGATGATTCTCGAGCCTAATGGTCCATAGGGTGGGAGCCTATCTCCTGTTTCCTTAGCGTGAGGCAGCTTGGTGTACATGACGCTGATATGTCACAGGGTCTTACCCCCAATCCGACCCATGCTGAGTGCCAAGCAGGGAGGCATCGGGTAACATTTTTATAGTCTTTGGTATGACTCGGTCGGGGATTGAACTCACAACCTCCCAATCTCAGAACAGACACTCTAACCACAAGGCCACTGAGCTGGTCTCATAATTCATAACCTACACGATTTCCTATGAGTCTGGTTCCTCTCAAGGGTTCTTTCTC
This sequence comes from Nansenia antarctica, assembly GCF_963989245.1. Lineage (NCBI taxonomy): Eukaryota > Metazoa > Chordata > Actinopteri > Argentiniformes > Microstomatidae > Nansenia > Nansenia antarctica. Next base: position 45,350,361 of record NC_137689.1, on the reverse strand, counting down.
CCAGGAGGTTGTTCCTTGACTGGGCCCCATGTTTTTCTCTCCTCTGGAGATTTTCTTTGGCTTACTTTTTTATGGTTCGATGTTATTTAATATTGTATTTATTGTTTATATTTTTTATATTGATCTTGTTGTAAAAAGCCCTATACAAATACAGTTGATAGATTGATTTTTATTTGATTTTTATTTGTTTTATGCGTGTACTATGAGTATAAATCAGTGGATACAAAAAAAGAATCGACATGATTAGACATGTTGTGTGTTTTTGTTCACCTACTGTGTAGTGTGGGCAGATATCAATCAGATGGTGAATATTAAATAGGTTGTATATATTAATTTTGACTATACCTGGATGTGTGATCGTGCGCGGTCCCATCATCATAAACAAACGTTTGGTTAGTGTAACATTCGCTGCACATTTTGGCTGGAGCTCCGACGGAGCCGTCGGACAGGAGAGCTGTCCATTTAAAGTTGCCCTCCAGAGAGTCGTCTTCCCGGGTAAATTGCATCGGAGGCTGGGCTGAGCTGGAGGCGAACCCTGGAGAAGATTTCTGTTTCAAAAGTCCCCGATTAATTTCCTTTGCGCATCTACAGGTATCTGCTCCTGACAGATTCAACCCTCTTTAATGAGCGCACGGGTCAACCGCGACAGACTTAAATAGACTTAAATAATCAGTACTCCAAGTATTAGAAGATCATGATGCGTATTTATTTTCCTGATAGTGTTGCAGTTTGATATAAAATGTGCTAAATGTTTCTGTTTTATAGGCTACTACAGCAAATCAGAGAGCACCACCAATCCCGGACAAGATTAGGTTGTCTGACTGACACAGTCCCTGTGCTTGAGGTATCGATGATGAGGTATCATTATGACAGAGATGATGAATAATAATCAAGCGCTTCATTGCATAGGAGCATTAGCGCCATCTGCCGGAAGGATTTTGTACAGGCCGACTGAAGTCAAACAGAAAAGACAAGCAGGAAACCAGACATTCTAAGATTTAAACAAGACATTCTAAGTTTTAAACCAGACATTCTAAGGTTTAAACCAGACATTCTAAGATTCAAACCAGACATTCTAAGGTTTAAACCAGACATTCTAAGATTTAAACCAGACATTCTAAGGTTTAAACCAGACATTCTAAGGTTTAAACCAGACATTCTAAGAATCAAACCAGACATTCTAAGGTTTAAACCAGACATTCTAAGATTCAAACCAGACATTCTAAGGTTCAAACCAGACATTCTAAGGTTTAAACCAGACATTCTAAGATTCAAACCAGACATTCTAAGGTTTAAACCAGACATTCTAAGGTTTAAACCAGACATTCTAAGATTCAAACCAGACATTCTAAGGTTTAAACCAGACATTCTAAGATTCAAACCAGACATTATAAGGTTCAAACCAGACATTCTAAGGTTCAAACCAGACATTCTAAGGTTTAAACCAGACATTCTAAGATTTAAACCAGACATTCTAAGATTCAAACCAGACATTCTAAGATTTAAACCAGACATTCTAATGTTCAAACCAGACATTCTAAGGTTCAAACCAGACATTCTAAGGTTTAAACCAGACATTCTAAGGTTTAAACCAGACATTCTAAGATTCAAACCAGACATTCTAAGGTTTAAACCAGACATTCTAAGATTCAAACCAGACATTCTAAGGTTTAAACCAGACATTCTAAGATTTAAACCAGACATTCTAAGGTTTAAACCAGACATTCTAATGTTCAAACCAGACATTCTAAGGTTTAAACCAGACATTCTAAGATTTAAACCAGACATTCTAAGATTCAAACCAGACATTCTAAGATTTAAACCAGACATTCTAAGATTCAAACCAGACATTCTAAGATTTAAACCAGACATTCTAATGTTCAAACCAGACATTCTAAGGTTCAAACCAGACATTCTAAGGTTTAAACCAGACATTCTAAGGTTTAAACCAGACATTCTAAGGTTTAAACCAGACATTCTAAGATTCAAACCAGACATTCTAAGGTTTAAACCAGACATTCTAACATTTAAACCAGACATTCTAAGGTTTAAACCAGACATTCTAAGGTTTAAACCAGACATTCTAAGATTCAAACCAGACATTCTAAGGTTTAAACCAGACATTCTAAGATTCAAACCAGACATTCTAAGGTTCAAACCAGACATTCTAAGGTTTAAACCAGACATTCTAAGATTTAAACCAGACATTCTAAGGTTTAAACCAGACATTCTAAGGTTTAAACCAGACATTCTAAGATTCAAACCAGACATTCTAAGGTTTAAACCAGACATTCTAAGATTCAAACCAGACATTCTAAGGTTCAAACCAGACATTCTAAGGTTCAAACCAGACATTCTAAGGTTTAAGCCAGACATTCTAAGATTTAAACCAGACATTCTAAGATTCAAACCAGACATTCTAAGATTTAAACCAGACATTCTAAGGTTTAAACCAGACATTCGAAGATTCAAACCAGACATTCTAAGGTTCAAACCAGACATTCTAAGGTTTAAACCAGACATTCTAAGATTTAAACCAGACATTCTAAGGTTTAAACCAGACATTCTAAGGTTTAAACCAGACATTCTAAGATTCAAACCAGACATTCTAAGGTTTAAACCAGACATTCTAAGATTCAAACCAGACATTCTAAGGTTTAAACCAGACATTCTAAGATTTAAACCAGACATTCTAAGGTTTAAACCAGACATTCTAAGGTTTAAACCAGACATTCTAAGATTTAAACCAGACATTCTAAGGTTTAAACCAGACATTCTAAGGTTTAAACCAGACATTCTAAGGTTCAAACCAGACATTCTAAGGTTTTAACGAGACATTCTAAGGTTTAAACCAGACATTCTAAGATTTAAACCAGACATTCTAAGATTCAAACCAGACATTCTAAGATTTAAACCAGACATTCTAAGATTTAAACCAGACATTCTAATGTTCAAACCAGACATTCTAAGGTTCAAACCAGACATTCTAAGGTTTAAACTAGACATTCTAAGATTTAAACCAGACATTCTAAGGTTTAAACCAGACATTCTAAGGTTTAAACCAGACATTCTAAGGTTTAAACCAGACATTCTAAGATTCAAACCAGACATTCTAAGATTCAAACCAGACATTCTAAGGTTTAAATCAGACATTCTAAGATTTAAACCAGACATTCTAAGGTTTAAACTAGACATTCTAAGATTCAAACCAGACATTCTAAGGTTTAAACCAGACATTCTAAGATTCAAACCAGACATTCTAAGGTTCAAACCAGACATTCTAAGGTTTAAACCAGACATTCTAAGATTTAAACCAGACATTCTAAGGTTTAAACCAGACATTCTAAGGTTTAAACCAGACATTCTAAGATTCAAACCAGACATTCTAAGGTTTAAACCAGACATTTTAAGATTCAAACCAGACATTCTAAGGTTTAAACCAGACATTCTAAGATTTAAACCAGACATTCTAAGGTTTAAACCAGACATTCTAAGGTTCAAACCAGACATTCTAAGGTTTAAACCAGACATTCTAAGATTTAAACCAGACATTCTAAGATTCAAACCAGACATTCTAAGATTTAAACCAGACATTCTAAGATTCAAACTAGACATTCTAAGGTTTAAACCAGACATTCTAAGATTCAAACCAGACATTCTAAGATTTAAACCAGACATTCTAAGATTCAAACTAGACATTCTAAGGTTTAAACCAGACATTCTAAGATTTAAACCAGACATTCTAATGTTCAAACCAGACATTCTAAGGTTCAAACCAGACATTCTAAGGTTTAAACCAGACATTCTAAGGTTTAAACCAGACATTCTAAGATTTAAACCAGACATTCTAAGGTTTAAACCAGACATTCTAATGTTCAAATCAGACATTCTAAGGTTTAAACCAGACATTCTAAGATTCAAACCAGACATTCTAAGGTTCAAACCAGACATTCTAAGGTTTAAACCAGACATTCTAAGATTTAAACCAGACATTCTAAGGTTTAAACCAGACATTCTAAGGTTTAAACCAGACATTCTAAGATTCAAACCAGACATTCAAAGGTTTAAACCAGACATTCTAAGATTCAAACCAGACATTCTAAGGTTTAAACCAGACATTCTAAGATGTAAACCAGACATTCTACGGTTTAAACCAGACATTCTAAGATTTAAACCAGACATTCTAATGTTCAAACCAGACATTCTAAGGTTCAAACCAGACATTCTAAGGTTTAAACCAGACATTCTAAGGTTTAAACCAGACATTCTAATGTTCAAACCAGACATTCTAAGGTTCAAACCAGACATTCTAAGGTTTAAACCAGACATTCTAAGGTTTAAACCAGACATTCTAAGGTTTAAACCAGACATTCTAAGATTTAAACCAGACATTCTAAGGTTTAAACCAGACATTCTAAGGTTTAAACCAGACATTCTAAGATTCAAACCAGACATTCTAAGATTCAAACCAGACATTCTAAGGTTCAAACCAGACATTCTAAGATTTAAACCAGACATTCTAAGGTTTAAACCAGACATTCTAAGGTTTAAACCAGACATTCTCAGATTCAAACCAGACATTCTAAGGTTTAAACCAGACATTCTAAGATTCAAACCAGACATTCTAAGGTTCAAACCAGACATTCTAAGGTTTAAACCAGACATTCTAAGATTTAAACCAGACATTCTAAGGTTTAAACCAGACATTCTAAGGTTAAAACCAGACATTCTAAGATTCAAACCAGACATGCTAAGGTTTAAACCAGACATTCTAAGATTCAAACCAGACATTCTAAGGTTCAAACCAGACATTCTAAGGTTCAAACCAGACATTCTAAGGTTTAAACCAGACATTCTAAGATTTAAACCAGACATTCTAAGATTCAAACCAGACATTCTAAGATTTAAACCAGACATTCTAAGGTTTAAACCAGACATTCTAAGATTCAAACCAGACGTTCTAAGGTTCAAACCAGACATTCTAAGGTTCAAACCAGACATTCTAAGGTTTAAACCAGACATTCTAAGATTTAAACCAGACATTCTAAGGTTTAAACCAGACATTCTAAGGTTCAAACCAGACATTCTAAGGTTTAAACCAGACATTCTAAGATTCAAACCAGACATTCTAAGGTTCAAACCAGACATTCTAAGGTTTAAACCAGACATTCTAAGATTTAAACCAGACATTCTAAGGTTTAAACCAGACATTCTAAGGTTTAAACCAGACATTCTAAGATTCAAACCAGACATTCTAAAGTTTAAACCAGACATTCTAAGATTCAAACCAGACATTCTAAGGTTTAAACCAGACATTCTAAGGTTCAAACCAGACATTCTAAGGTTTAAACCAGACATTCTAAGATTCAAACCAGACATTCTAAGGTTCAAACCAGACATTCTAAGGTTTAAACCAGACATTCTAAGACTTAAACCAGACATTCTAAGGTTTAAACCAGACATTCTAAGGTTTAAACCAGACATTCTAAGATTCAAACCAGACATTCTAAGGTTCAAACCAGACATTCTAAGGTTTAAACCAGACATTCTAAGATTTAAACCAGACATTCTAAGGTTTAAACCAGACATTCTAAGGTTTAAACCAGACATTCTAAGATTCAAACCAGACATTCAAAGGTTTAAACCAGACATTCTAAGATTCAAACCAGACATTCTAAGGTTTAAACCAGACATTCTAAGATGTAAACCAGACATTCTACGGTTTAAACCAGACATTCTAAGATTTAAACCAGACATTCTAATGTTCAAACCAGACATTCTAAGGTTCAAACCAGACATTCTAAGGTTTAAACCAGACATTCTAAGGTTTAAACCAGACATTCTAATGTTCAAACCAGACATTCTAAGGTTCAAACCAGACATTCTAAGGTTTAAACCAGACATTCTAAGGTTTAAACCAGACATTCTAAGGTTTAAACCAGACATTCTAAGATTTAAACCAGACATTCTAAGGTTTAAACCAGACATTCTAAGGTTTAAACCAGACATTCTAAGATTCAAACCAGACATTCTAAGATTCAAACCAGACATTCTAAGGTTCAAACCAGACATTCTAAGATTTAAACCAGACATTCTAAGGTTTAAACCAGACATTCTAAGGTTTAAACCAGACATTCTCAGATTCAAACCAGACATTCTAAGGTTTAAACCAGACATTCTAAGATTCAAACCAGACATTCTAAGGTTCAAACCAGACATTCTAAGGTTTAAACCAGACATTCTAAGATTTAAACCAGACATTCTAAGGTTTAAACCAGACATTCTAAGGTTAAAACCAGACATTCTAAGATTCAAACCAGACATGCTAAGGTTTAAACCAGACATTCTAAGATTCAAACCAGACATTCTAAGGTTCAAACCAGACATTCTAAGGTTCAAACCAGACATTCTAAGGTTTAAACCAGACATTCTAAGATTTAAACCAGACATTCTAAGATTCAAACCAGACATTCTAAGATTTAAACCAGACATTCTAAGGTTTAAACCAGACATTCTAAGATTCAAACCAGACGTTCTAAGGTTCAAACCAGACATTCTAAGGTTCAAACCAGACATTCTAAGGTTTAAACCAGACATTCTAAGATTTAAACCAGACATTCTAAGGTTTAAACCAGACATTCTAAGGTTCAAACCAGACATTCTAAGGTTTAAACCAGACATTCTAAGATTCAAACCAGACATTCTAAGGTTCAAACCAGACATTCTAAGGTTTAAACCAGACATTCTAAGATTTAAACCAGACATTCTAAGGTTTAAACCAGACATTCTAAGGTTTAAACCAGACATTCTAAGATTCAAACCAGACATTCTAAAGTTTAAACCAGACATTCTAAGATTCAAACCAGACATTCTAAGGTTTAAACCAGACATTCTAAGGTTCAAACCAGACATTCTAAGGTTTAAACCAGACATTCTAAGATTCAAACCAGACATTCTAAGGTTCAAACCAGACATTCTAAGGTTTAAACCAGACATTCTAAGACTTAAACCAGACATTCTAAGGTTTAAACCAGACATTCTAAGGTTTAAACCAGACATTCTAAGATTCAAACCAGACATTCTAAGGTTTAAACCAGACATTCTAAGATTCAAACCAGACATTCTAAGGTTTAAACCAGACATTCTAAGGTTTAAACCAGACATTCTAAGATTCAAACCAGACATTCAAAGGTTTAAACCAGACATTCTAAGATTCAAACCAGACATTCTAAGGTTTAAACCAGACATTCTAAGATGTAAACCAGACATTCTACGGTTTAAACCAGACATTCTAAGATTTAAACCAGACATTCTAATGTTCAAACCAGACATTCTAAGGTTCAAACCAGACATTCTAAGGTTTAAACCAGACATTCTAAGGTTTAAACCAGACATTCTAATGTTCAAACCAGACATTCTAAGGTTCAAACCAGACATTCTAAGGTTTAAACCAGACATTCTAAGGTTTAAACCAGACATTCTAAGGTTTAAACCAGACATTCTAAGATTTAAACCAGACATTCTAAGGTTTAAACCAGACATTCTAAGGTTTAAACCAGACATTCTAAGATTCAAACCAGACATTCTAAGATTCAAACCAGACATTCTAAGGTTCAAACCAGACATTCTAAGATTTAAACCAGACATTCTAAGGTTTAAACCAGACATTCTAAGGTTTAAACCAGACATTCTCAGATTCAAACCAGACATTCTAAGGTTTAAACCAGACATTCTAAGATTCAAACCAGACATTCTAAGGTTCAAACCAGACATTCTAAGGTTTAAACCAGACATTCTAAGATTTAAACCAGACATTCTAAGGTTTAAACCAGACATTCTAAGGTTAAAACCAGACATTCTAAGATTCAAACCAGACATGCTAAGGTTTAAACCAGACATTCTAAGATTCAAACCAGACATTCTAAGGTTCAAACCAGACATTCTAAGGTTCAAACCAGACATTCTAAGGTTTAAACCAGACATTCTAAGATTTAAACCAGACATTCTAAGATTCAAACCAGACATTCTAAGATTTAAACCAGACATTCTAAGGTTTAAACCAGACATTCTAAGATTCAAACCAGACGTTCTAAGGTTCAAACCAGACATTCTAAGGTTCAAACCAGACATTCTAAGGTTTAAACCAGACATTCTAAGATTTAAACCAGACATTCTAAGGTTTAAACCAGACATTCTAAGGTTCAAACCAGACATTCTAAGGTTTAAACCAGACATTCTAAGATTCAAACCAGACATTCTAAGGTTCAAACCAGACATTCTAAGGTTTAAACCAGACATTCTAAGACTTAAACCAGACATTCTAAGGTTTAAACCAGACATTCTAAGGTTTAAACCAGACATTCTAAGATTCAAACCAGACATTCTAAGGTTTAAACCAGACATTCTAAGATTCAAACCAGACATTCTAAGGTTTAAACCAGACATTCTAAGGTTTAAACCAGACATTCTAAGATTCAAACCAGACATTCAAAGGTTTAAACCAGACATTCTAAGATTCAAACCAGACATTCTAAGGTTTAAACCAGACATTCTAAGATGTAAACCAGACATTCTACGGTTTAAACCAGACATTCTAAGATTTAAACCAGACATTCTAATGTTCAAACCAGACATTCTAAGGTTCAAACCAGACATTCTAAGGTTTAAACCAGACATTCTAAGGTTTAAACCAGACATTCTAATGTTCAAACCAGACATTCTAAGGTTCAAACCAGACATTCTAAGGTTTAAACCAGACATTCTAAGGTTTAAACCAGACATTCTAAGGTTTAAACCAGACATTCTAAGATTTAAACCAGACATTCTAAGGTTTAAACCAGACATTCTAAGGTTTAAACCAGACATTCTAAGATTCAAACCAGACATTCTAAGATTCAAACCAGACATTCTAAGGTTCAAACCAGACATTCTAAGATTTAAACCAGACATTCTAAGGTTTAAACCAGACATTCTAAGGTTTAAACCAGACATTCTCAGATTCAAACCAGACATTCTAAGGTTTAAACCAGACATTCTAAGATTCAAACCAGACATTCTAAGGTTCAAACCAGACATTCTAAGGTTTAAACCAGACATTCTAAGATTTAAACCAGACATTCTAAGGTTTAAACCAGACATTCTAAGGTTAAAACCAGACATTCTAAGATTCAAACCAGACATGCTAAGGTTTAAACCAGACATTCTAAGATTCAAACCAGACATTCTAAGGTTCAAACCAGACATTCTAAGGTTCAAACCAGACATTCTAAGGTTTAAACCAGACATTCTAAGATTTAAACCAGACATTCTAAGATTCAAACCAGACATTCTAAGATTTAAACCAGACATTCTAAGGTTTAAACCAGACATTCTAAGATTCAAACCAGACGTTCTAAGGTTCAAACCAGACATTCTAAGGTTCAAACCAGACATTCTAAGGTTTAAACCAGACATTCTAAGATTTAAACCAGACATTCTAAGGTTTAAACCAGACATTCTAAGGTTCAAACCAGACATTCTAAGGTTTAAACCAGACATTCTAAGATTCAAACCAGACATTCTAAGGTTCAAACCAGACATTCTAAGGTTTAAACCAGACATTCTAAGATTTAAACCAGACATTCTAAGGTTTAAACCAGACATTCTAAGGTTTAAACCAGACATTCTAAGATTCAAACCAGACATTCTAAAGTTTAAACCAGACATTCTAAGATTCAAACCAGACATTCTAAGGTTTAAACCAGACATTCTAAGATTCAAACCAGACATTCTAAGGTTTAAACCAGACATTCTAAGATGTAAACCAGACATTCTACGGTTTAAACCAGACATTCTAAGATTTAAACCAGACATTCTAATGTTCAAACCAGACATTCTAAGGTTCAAACCAGACATTCTAAGGTTTAAACCAGACATTCTAAGGTTTAAACCAGACATTCTAATGTTCAAACCAGACATTCTAAGGTTCAAACCAGACATTCTAAGGTTTAAACCAGACATTCTAAGGTTTAAACCAGACATTCTAAGGTTTAAACCAGACATTCTAAGATTTAAACCAGACATTCTAAGGTTTAAACCAGACATTCTAAGGTTTAAACCAGACATTCTAAGATTCAAACCAGACATTCTAAGATTCAAACCAGACATTCTAAGGTTCAAACCAGACATTCTAAGATTTAAACCAGACATTCTAAGGTTTAAACCAGACATTCTAAGGTTTAAACCAGACATTCTCAGATTCAAACCAGACATTCTAAGGTTTAAACCAGACATTCTAAGATTCAAACCAGACATTCTAAGGTTCAAACCAGACATTCTAAGGTTTAAACCAGACATTCTAAGATTTAAACCAGACATTCTAAGGTTTAAACCAGACATTCTAAGGTTAAAACCAGACATTCTAAGATTCAAACCAGACATGCTAAGGTTTAAACCAGACATTCTAAGATTCAAACCAGACATTCTAAGGTTCAAACCAGACATTCTAAGGTTCAAACCAGACATTCTAAGGTTTAAACCAGACATTCTAAGATTTAAACCAGACATTCTAAGATTCAAACCAGACATTCTAAGATTTAAACCAGACATTCTAAGATTCAAACCAGACATTCTAAGATTTAAACCAGACATTCTAAGGTTTAAACCAGACATTCTAAGGTTCAAACCAGACATTCTAAGGTTTAAACCAGACATTCTAAGATTCAAACCAGACATTCTAAGGTTCAAACCAGACATTCTAAGGTTTAAACCAGACATTCTAAGACTTAAACCAGACATTCTAAGGTTTAAACCAGACATTCTAAGGTTTAAACCAGACATTCTAAGATTCAAACCAGACATTCTAAGGTTTAAACCAGACATTCTAAGATTCAAACCAGACATTCTAAGGTTTAAACCAGACATTCTAAGGTTTAAACCAGACATTCTAAGATTCAAACCAGACATTCAAAGGTTTAAACCAGACATTCTAAGATTCAAACCAGACATTCTAAGGTTTAAACCAGACATTCTAAGATGTAAACCAGACATTCTACGGTTTAAACCAGACATTCTAAGATTTAAACCAGACATTCTAATGTTCAAACCAGACATTCTAAGGTTCAAACCAGACATTCTAAGGTTTAAACCAGACATTCTAAGGTTTAAACCAGACATTCTAATGTTCAAACCAGACATTCTAAGGTTCAAACCAGACATTCTAAGGTTTAAACCAGACATTCTAAGGTTTAAACCAGACATTCTAAGGTTTAAACCAGACATTCTAAGATTTAAACCAGACATTCTAAGGTTTAAACCAGACATTCTAAGGTTTAAACCAGACATTCTAAGATTCAAACCAGACATTCTAAGATTCAAACCAGACATTCTAAGGTTCAAACCAGACATTCTAAGATTTAAACCAGACATTCTAAGGTTTAAACCAGACATTCTAAGGTTTAAACCAGACATTCTCAGATTCAAACCAGACATTCTAAGGTTTAAACCAGACATTCTAAGATTCAAACCAGACATTCTAAGGTTCAAACCAGACATTCTAAGGTTTAAACCAGACATTCTAAGATTTAAACCAGACATTCTAAGGTTTAAACCAGACATTCTAAGGTTAAAACCAGACATTCTAAGATTCAAACCAGACATGCTAAGGTTTAAACCAGACATTCTAAGATTCAAACCAGACATTCTAAGGTTCAAACCAGACATTCTAAGGTTCAAACCAGACATTCTAAGGTTTAAACCAGACATTCTAAGATTTAAACCAGACATTCTAAGATTCAAACCAGACATTCTAAGATTTAAACCAGACATTCTAAGGTTTAAACCAGACATTCTAAGATTCAAACCAGACGTTCTAAGGTTCAAACCAGACATTCTAAGGTTCAAACCAGACATTCTAAGGTTTAAACCAGACATTCTAAGATTTAAACCAGACATTCTAAGGTTTAAACCAGACATTCTAAGGTTCAAACCAGACATTCTAAGGTTTAAACCAGACATTCTAAGATTCAAACCAGACATTCTAAGGTTCAAACCAGACATTCTAAGGTTTAAACCAGACATTCTAAGATTTAAACCAGACATTCTAAGGTTTAAACCAGACATTCTAAGGTTTAAACCAGACATTCTAAGATTCAAACCAGACATTCTAAAGTTTAAACCAGACATTCTAAGATTCAAACCAGACATTCTAAGGTTTAAACCAGACATTCTAAGGTTCAAACCAGACATTCTAAGGTTTAAACCAGACATTCTAAGATTCAAACCAGACATTCTAAGGTTCAAACCAGACATTCTAAGGTTTAAACCAGACATTCTAAGACTTAAACCAGACATTCTAAGGTTTAAACCAGACATTCTAAGGTTTAAACCAGACATTCTAAGATTCAAACCAGACATTCTAAGGTTTAAACCAGACATTCTAAGATTCAAACCAGACATTCTAAGGTTCAAACCAGACATTCTAAGGTTCAAACCAGACATTCTAAGGTTTAAACCAGACATTCTAAGATTTAAACCAGACATTCTAAGGTTTAAACCAGACATTCTAAGATTCAAACCAGACATTCTAAGGTTCAAACCAGACATTCTAAGGTTTAAACCAGACATTCTAAGATTCAAACCAGACATTCTAAGGTTTAAACCAGACATTCTAAGGTTCAAACCAGATATTCTAAGGTTTAAACCAGACATTCTAAGATTCAAACCAGACATTCTAAGGTTCAAACCAGACATTCTAAGGTTTAAACCAGACATTCTAAGATTTAAACCAGACATTCTAAGGTTTAAACCAGACATTCTAAGGTTTAAACCAGACATTCTAAGATTCAAACCAGACATTCTAAGGTTTAAACCAGACATTCTAAGATTCAAACCAGACATTCTAAGGTTTAAACCAGACATTCTAAGATTTAAACCAGACATTCTAATGTTCAAACCAGACATTCTAAGGTTCAAACCAGACATTCTAAGGTTTAAACCAGACATTCTAAGATTCAAACCAGACATTCTAAGGTTTAAACCAGACATTCTAAGGTTTAAACCAGACATTCTAAGATTCAAACCAGACATTCAAAGGTTTAAACCAGACATTCTAAGATTCAAACCAGACATTCTAAGGTTTAAACCAGACATTCTAAGATGTAAACCAGACATTCTACGGTTTAAACCAGACATTCTAAGATTTAAACCAGACATTCTAATGTTCAAACCAGACATTCTAAGGTTCAAACCAGACATTCTAAGGTTTAAACCAGACATTCTAAGGTTTAAACCAGACATTCTAATGTTCAAACCAGACATTCTAAGGTTCAAACCAGACATTCTAAGGTTTAAACCAGACATTCTAAGGTTTAAACCAGACATTCTAAGGTTTAAACCAGACATTCTAAGATTTAAACCAGACATTCTAAGGTTTAAACCAGACATTCTAAGGTTTAAACCAGACATTCTAAGATTCAAACCAGACATTCTAAGATTCAAACCAGACATTCTAAGGTTCAAACCAGACATTCTAAGATTTAAACCAGACATTCTAAGGTTTAAACCAGACATTCTAAGGTTTAAACCAGACATTCTCAGATTCAAACCAGACATTCTAAGGTTTAAACCAGACATTCTAAGATTCAAACCAGACATTCTAAGGTTCAAACCAGACATTCTAAGGTTTAAACCAGACATTCTAAGATTTAAACCAGACATTCTAAGGTTTAAACCAGACATTCTAAGGTTAAAACCAGACATTCTAAGATTCAAACCAGACATGCTAAGGTTTAAACCAGACATTCTAAGATTCAAACCAGACATTCTAAGGTTCAAACCAGACATTCTAAGGTTCAAACCAGACATTCTAAGGTTTAAACCAGACATTCTAAGATTTAAACCAGACATTCTAAGATTCAAACCAGACATTCTAAGATTTAAACCAGACATTCTAAGGTTTAAACCAGACATTCTAAGATTCAAACCAGACGTTCTAAGGTTCAAACCAGACATTCTAAGGTTCAAACCAGACATTCTAAGGTTTAAACCAGACATTCTAAGATTTAAACCAGACATTCTAAGGTTTAAACCAGACATTCTAAGGTTCAAACCAGACATTCTAAGGTTTAAACCAGACATTCTAAGATTCAAACCAGACATTCTAAGGTTCAAACCAGACATTCTAAGGTTTAAACCAGACATTCTAAGATTTAAACCAGACATTCTAAGGTTTAAACCAGACATTCTAAGGTTTAAACCAGACATTCTAAGATTCAAACCAGACATTCTAAAGTTTAAACCAGACATTCTAAGATTCAAACCAGACATTCTAAGGTTTAAACCAGACATTCTAAGGTCCAAACCAGACATTCTAAGGTTTAAACCAGACATTCTAAGATTCAAACCAGACATTCTAAGGTTCAAACCAGACATTCTAAGGTTTAAACCAGACATTCTAAGACTTAAACCAGACATTCTAAGGTTTAAACCAGACATTCTAAGGTTTAAACCAGACATTCTAAGATTCAAACCAGACATTCTAAGGTTTAAACCAGACATTCTAAGATTCAAACCAGACATTCTAAGGTTCAAACCAGACATTCTAAGGTTCAAACCAGACATTCTAAGGTTTAAACCAGACATTCTAAGATTTAAACCAGACATTCTAAGGTTTAAACCAGACATTCTAAGATTCAAACCAGACATTCTAAGGTTCAAACCAGACATTCTAAGGTTTAAACCAGACATTCTAAGATTCAAACCAGACATTCTAAGGTTTAAACCAGACATTCTAAGGTTCAAACCAGATATTCTAAGGTTTAAACCAGACATTCTAAGATTCAAACCAGACATTCTAAGGTTCAAACCAGACATTCTAAGGTTTAAACCAGACATTCTAAGATTTAAACCAGACATTCTAAGGTTTAAACCAGACATTCTAAGGTTTAAACCAGACATTCTAAGATTCAAACCAGACATTCTAAGGTTTAAACCAGACATTCTAAGATTCAAACCAGACATTCTAAGGTTTAAACCAGACATTCTAAGATTTAAACCAGACATTCTAATGTTCAAACCAGACATTCTAAGGTTCAAACCAGACATTCTAAGGTTTAAACCAGACATTCTAAGGTTTAAACCAGACATTCTAAGATTTAAACCAGACATTCTAAGGTTTAAACCAGACATTCTAATGTTCAAATCAGACATTCTAAGGTTTAAACCAGACATTCTAAGATTCAAATCAGACATTCTAAGGTTCAAACCAGACATTCTAAGGTTTAAACCAGACATTCTAAGATTTAAACCAGACATTCTAAGGTTTAAACCAGACATTCTAAGGTTTAAACCAGACATTCTAAGATTCAAACCAGACATTCAAAGGTTTAAACCAGACATTCTAAGATTCAAACCAGACATTCTAAGGTTTAAACCAGACATTCTAATGTTCAAATCAGACATTCTAAGGTTTAAACCAGACATTCTAAGATTCAAACCAGACATTCTAAGGTTCAAACCAGACATTCTAAGGTTTAAACCAGACATTCTAAGATTTAAACCAGACATTCTAAGGTTTAAACCAGACATTCTAAGGTTTAAACCAGACATTCTAAGATTCAAACCAGACATTCAAAGGTTTAAACCAGACATTCTAAGATTCAAACCAGACATTCAAAGGTTTAAACCAGACATTCTAAGATTCAAACCAGACATTCTAAGGTTTAAACCAGACATTCTAAGGTTCAAACCAGATATTCTAAGGTTTAAACCAGACATTCTAAGATTCAAACCAGACATTCTAAGGTTCAAACCAGACATTCTAAGGTTTAAACCAGACATTCTAAGATTTAAACCAGACATTCTAAGGTTTAAACCAGACATTCTAAGGTTTAAACCAGACATTCTAAGATGTAAACCAGACATTCTACGGTTTAAACCAGACATTCTAAGATTTAAACCAGACATTCTAATGTTCAAACCAGACATTCTAAGGTTCAAACCAGACATTCTAAGGTTTAAACCAGACATTCTAAGGTTTAAACCAGACATTCTAATGTTCAAACCAGACATTCTAAGGTTCAAACCAGACATTCTAAGGTTTAAACCAGACATTCTAAGGTTTAAACCAGACATTCTAAGGTTTAAACCAGACATTCTAAGATTTAAACCAGACATTCTAAGGTTTAAACCAGACATTCTAAGGTTTAAACCAGACATTCTAAGATTCAAACCAGACATTCTAAGATTCAAACCAGACATTCTAAGGTTCAAACCAGACATTCTAAGATTTAAACCAGACATTCTAAGGTTTAAACCAGACATTCTAAGGTTTAAACCAGACATTCTCAGATTCAAACCAGACATTCTAAGGTTTAAACCAGACATTCTAAGATTCAAACCAGACATTCTAAGGTTCAAACCAGACTTTCTAAGGTTTAAACCAGACATTCTAAGATTTAAACCAGACATTCTAAGGTTTAAACCAGACATTCTAAGGTTAAAACCAGACATTCTAAGATTCAAACCAGACATGCTAAGGTTTAAACCAGACATTCTAAGATTCAAACCAGACATTCTAAGGTTCAAACCAGACATTCTAAGGTTCAAACCAGACATTCTAAGGTTTAAACCAGACATTCTAAGATTTAAACCAGACATTCTAAGATTCAAACCAGACATTCTAAGATTTAAACCAGACATTCTAAGGTTTAAACCAGACATTCTAAGATTCAAACCAGACGTTCTAAGGTTCAAACCAGACATTCTAAGGTTCAAACCAGACATTCTAAGGTTTAAACCAGACATTCTAAGATTTAAACCAGACATTCTAAGGTTTAAACCAGACATTCTAAGGTTCAAACCAGACATTCTAAGGTTTAAACCAGACATTCTAAGATTCAAACCAGACATTCTAAGGTTCAAACCAGACATTCTAAGGTTTAAACCAGACATTCTAAGATTTAAACCAGACATTCTAAGGTTTAAACCAGACATTCTAAGGTTTAAACCAGACATTCTAAGATTCAAACCAGACATTCTAAAGTTTAAACCAGACATTCTAAGATTCAAACCAGACATTCTAAGGTTCAAACCAGACATTCTAAGGTTCAAACCAGACATTCTAAGGTTTAAACCAGACATTCTAAGGTTCAAACCAGACATTCTAAGGTTTAAACCAGACATTCTAAGATTCAAACCAGACATTCTAAGGTTCAAACCAGACATTCTAAGGTTTAAACCAGACATTCTAAGATTTAAACCAGACATTCTAAGGTTTAAACCAGACATTCTAAGATTTAAACCAGACATTCTAAGGTTTAAACCAGACATTCTAAGATTTAAACCAGACATTCTAAGATTCAAACCAGACATTCTAAGATTTAAACCAGACATTCTAATGTTCAAACCAGACATTCTAAGGTTCAAACCAGACATGCTAAGGTTTAAACCAGACATTCTAAGGTTTAAACCAGACATTCTAAGATTTAAACCAGACATTCTAAGGTTTAAACCAGACATTCTAAGGTTCAAACCAGACATTCTAAGGTTTAAACCAGACATTCTAAGATTCAAACCAGACATTCTAAGATTTAAACCAGACATTCTAAGGTTTAAACCAGACATTCTAAGATTTAAACCAGACATTCTAAGGTTTAAACCAGACATTCTAAGATTTAAACCAGACATTCTAAGGTTTAAACCAGACATTCTAAGGTTCAAACCAGACATTCTAAGGTTTAAACCAGACATTCTAAGATTCAAACCAGACATTCTAAGGTTCAAACCAGACATTCTAAGATTTAAACCAGACATTCTAAGGTTTAAACCAGACATTCTAAGGTTTAAACCAGACATTCTAAGATTCAAACCAGACATTCTAAAGTTTAAACCAGACATTCTAAGATTCAAACCAGACATTCTAAGGTTCAAACCAGACATGCTAAGGTTTAATCCAGACATTCTAAGATTTAAACCAGACATTCTAAGGTTTAAACCAGACATTCTAAGGTTCAAACCAGACATTCTGAGGTTTAAACCAGACATTCTAAGATTCAAACCAGACATTCTAAGGTTCAAACCAGACATTCTAAGATTTAAACCAGACATTCTAAGGTTTAAACCAGACATTCTAAGGTTCAAACCAGACATTCTAAGGTTTAAACCAGACATTCTAAGGTTGTAACCAGACATTCTAAGATTCAAACCAGACATTCTAAGGTTTAAACCAGACATTCTAAGATTCAAACCAGACATTCTAAGATTCAAACCAGACATACATTCTAAGATTTAAACCAGACATTCTAAGATTCAAACCAGACATTCTAAGATTTAAACCAGACATTCTAAGGTTTAAACCAGACATTCTAATGTTCAAACCAGACATTCTAAGGTTCAAACCAGACATGCTAAGGTTTAAACCAGACATTCTAAGGTTTAAACCAGACATTCTAAGATTTAAACCAGACATTCTAAGGTTTAAACCAGACATTCTAAGGTTCAAACCAGACATTCTAAGGTTTAAACCAGACATTCTAAGATTCAAACCAGACATTCTAAGATTTAAACCAGACATTCTAAGGTTTAAACCAGACATTCTAAGATTTAAACCAGACATTCTAAGGTTTAAACCAGACATTCTAAGATTTAAACCAGACATTCTAAGGTTTAAACCAGACATTCTAAGATTTAAACCAGACATTCTAAGATTCAAACCAGACATTCTAAGATTTAAACCAGACATTCTAATGTTCAAACCAGACATTCTAAGGTTCAAACCAGACATGCTAAGGTTTAAACCAGACATTCTAAGGTTTAAACCAGACATTCTAAGATTTAAACCAGACATTCTAAGGTTTAAACCAGACATTCTAAGATTTAAACCAGACATTCTAAGGTTTAAACCAGACATTCTAAGATTTAAACCAGACATTCTAAGGTTTAAACCAGACATTCTAAGGTTCAAACCAGACATTCTAAGGTTTAAACCAGACATTCTAAGATTCAAACCAGACATTCTAAGGTTCAAACCAGACATTCTAAGATTTAAACCAGACATTCTAAGGTTTAAACCAGACATTCTAAGGTTTAAGCCAGACATTCTAAGATTCAAACCAGACATTCTAAAGTTTAAACCAGACATTCTAAGATTCAAACCAGACATTCTAAGGTTCAAACCAGACATGCTAAGGTTTAAACCAGACATTCTAAGATTTAAACCAGACATTCTAAGGTTTAAACCAGACATTCTAAGGTTCAAACCAGACATTCTAAGGTTTAAACCAGACATTCTAAGATTCAAACCAGACATTCTAAGGTTCAAACCAGACATTCTAAGATTTAAACCAGACATTCTAAGGTTTAAACCAGACATTCTAAGGTTCAAACCAGACATTCTAAGGTTTAAACCAGACATTCTAAGGTTTAAACCAGACATTCTAAGATTCAAACCAGACATTCTAAAGTTTAAACCAGACATTCTAAGATTCAAACCAGACATTCTAAGGTTCAAACCAGACATGCTAAGGTTTAAACCAGACATTCTAAGATTTAAACCAGACATTCTAAGGTTTAAACCAGACATTCTAAGGTTCAAACCAGACATTCTAAGGTTTAAACCAGACATTCTAAGATTCAAACCAGACATTCTAAGGTTCAAACCAGACATTCTAAGGTTGTAACCAGACATTCTAAGATTCAAACCAGACATTCTAAGGTTTAAACCAGACATTCTAAGATTCAAACCAGACATTCTAAGATTCAAACCAGACATACATTCTAAGATTTAAACCAGACATTCTAAGATTCAAACCAGACATTCTAAGATTTAAACCAGACATTCTAAGGTTTAAACCAGACATTCTAATGTTCAAACCAGACATTCTAAGGTTCAAACCAGACATGCTAAGGTTTAAACCAGACATTCTAAGGTTTAAACCAGACATTCTAAGATTTAAACCAGACATTCTAAGGTTTAAACCAGACATTCTAAGGTTCAAACCAGACATTCTAAGGTTTAAACCAGACATTCTAAGATTCAAACCAGACATTCTAAGATTTAAACCAGACATTCTAAGGTTTAAACCAGACATTCTAAGATTTAAACCAGACATTCTAAGGTTTAAACCAGACATTCTAAGATTTAAACCAGACATTCTAAGGTTTAAACCAGACATTCTAAGATTTAAACCAGACATTCTAAGATTCAAACCAGACATTCTAAGATTTAAACCAGACATTCTAATGTTCAAACCAGACATTCTAAGGTTCAAACCAGACATGCTAAGGTTTAAACCAGACATTCTAAGGTTTAAACCAGACATTCTAAGATTTAAACCAGACATTCTAAGGTTTAAACCAGACATTCTAAGATTTAAACCAGACATTCTAAGGTTTAAACCAGACATTCTAAGATTTAAACCAGACATTCTAAGGTTTAAACCAGACATTCTAAGGTTCAAACCAGACATTCTAAGGTTTAAACCAGACATTCTAAGATTCAAACCAGACATTCTAAGGTTCAAACCAGACATTCTAAGATTTAAACCAGACATTCTAAGGTTTAAACCAGACATTCTAAGGTTTAAACCAGACATTCTAAGATTCAAACCAGACATTCTAAAGTTTAAACCAGACATTCTAAGATTCAAACCAGACATTCTAAGGTTCAAACCAGACATGCTAAGGTTTAAACCAGACATTCTAAGATTTAAACCAGACATTCTAAGGTTTAAACCAGACATTCTAAGGTTCAAACCAGACATTCTAAGGTTTAAACCAGACATTCTAAGATTCAAACCAGACATTCTAAGGTTCAAACCAGACATTCTAAGATTTAAACCAGACATTCTAAGGTTTAAACCAGACATTCTAAGGTTCAAACCAGACATTCTAAGGTTTAAACCAGACATTCTAAGGTTGTAACCAGACATTCTAAGATTCAAACCAGACATTCTAAGGTTTAAACCAGACATTCTAAGATTCAAACCAGACATTCTAAGATTCAAACCAGACATACATTCTAAGATTTAAACCAGACATTCTAAGATTCAAACCAGACATTCTAAGATTTAAACCAGACATTCTAAGGTTTAAACCAGACATTCTAAGATTCAAACCAGACATTCTAAAGTTTAAACCAGACATTCTAAGATTCAAACCAGACATTCTAAGGTTCAAACCAGACATGCTAAGGTTTAAACCAGACATTCTAAAATTTAAACCAGACATTCTAAGGTTTAAACCAGACATTCTAAGGTTCAAACCAGACATTCTAAGGTTTAAACCAGACATTCTAAGATTCAAACCAGACATTCTAAGGTTCAAACCAGACATTCTAAGATTTAAACCAGACATTCTAAGGTTTAAACCAGACATTCTAAGGTTCAAACCAGACATTCTAAGGTTTAAATCAGACATTCTAAGGTTGTAACCAGACATTCTAAGATTCAAACCAGACATTCTAAGGTTTAAACCAGACATTCTAAGATTCAAACCAGACATTCTAAGATTCAAACCAGACATACATTCTAAGATTTAAACCAGACATTCTAAGATTCAAACCAGACATTCTAAGATTTAAACCAGACATTCTAAGGTTTAAACCAGACATTCTAATGTTCAAACCAGACATTCTAAGGTTCAAACCAGACATGCTAAGGTTTAAACCAGACATTCTAAGGTTTAAACCAGACATTCTAAGATTTAAACCAGACATTCTAAGGTTTAAACCAGACATTCTAAGGTTCAAACCAGACATTCTAAGGTTTAAACCAGACATTCTAAGATTCAAACCAGACATTCTAAGATTTAAACCAGACATTCTAAGGTTTAAACCAGACATTCTAAGATTTAAACCAGACATTCTAAGGTTTAAACCAGACATTCTAAGATTTAAACCAGACATTCTAAGGTTTAAACCAGACATTCTAAGATTTAAACCAGACATTCTAAGATTCAAACCAGACATTCTAAGATTTAAACCAGACATTCTAATGTTCAAACCAGACATTCTAAGGTTCAAACCAGACATGCTAAGGTTTAAACCAGACATTCTAAGGTTTAATCCAGACATTCTAAGATTTAAACCAGACATTCTAAGGTTTAAACCAGACATTCTAAGGTTCAAACCAGACATTCTGAGGTTTAAACCAGACATTCTAAGATTCAAACCAGACATTCTAAGGTTCAAACCAGACATTCTAAGATTTAAACCAGACATTCTAAGGTTTAAACCAGACATTCTAAGGTTCAAACCAGACATTCTAAGGTTTAAACCAGACATTCTAAGGTTGTAACCAGACATTCTAAGATTCAAACCAGACATTCTAAGGTTTAAACCAGACATTCTAAGATTCAAACCAGACATTCTAAGATTCAAACCAGACATACATTCTAAGATTTAAACCAGACATTCTAAGATTCAAACCAGACATTCTAAGATTTAAACCAGACATTCTAAGGTTTAAACCAGACATTCTAATGTTCAAACCAGACATTCTAAGGTTCAAACCAGACATGCTAAGGTTTAAACCAGACATTCTAAGGTTTAAACCAGACATTCTAAGATTTAAACCAGACATTCTAAGGTTTAAACCAGACATTCTAAGGTTCAAACCAGACATTCTAAGGTTTAAACCAGACATTCTAAGATTCAAACCAGACATTCTAAGATTTAAACCAGACATTCTAAGGTTTAAACCAGACATTCTAAGATTTAAACCAGACATTCTAAGGTTTAAACCAGACATTCTAAGATTTAAACCAGACATTCTAAGGTTTAAACCAGACATTCTAAGATTTAAACCAGACATTCTAAGATTCAAACCAGACATTCTAAGATTTAAACCAGACATTCTAATGTTCAAACCAGACATTCTAAGGTTCAAACCAGACATGCTAAGGTTTAAACCAGACATTCTAAGGTTTAAACCAGACATTCTAAGATTTAAACCAGACATTCTAAGGTTTAAACCAGACATTCTAAGATTTAAACCAGACATTCTAAGGTTTAAACCAGACATTCTAAGATTTAAACCAGACATTCTAAGGTTTAAACCAGACATTCTAAGGTTCAAACCAGACATTCTAAGGTTTAAACCAGACATTCTAAGATTCAAACCAGACATTCTAAGGTTCAAACCAGACATTCTAAGATTTAAACCAGACATTCTAAGGTTTAAACCAGACATTCTAAGGTTTAAGCCAGACATTCTAAGATTCAAACCAGACATTCTAAAGTTTAAACCAGACATTCTAAGATTCAAACCAGACATTCTAAGGTTCAAACCAGACATGCTAAGGTTTAAACCAGACATTCTAAGATTTAAACCAGACATTCTAAGGTTTAAACCAGACATTCTAAGGTTCAAACCAGACATTCTAAGGTTTAAACCAGACATTCTAAGATTCAAACCAGACATTCTAAGGTTCAAACCAGACATTCTAAGATTTAAACCAGACATTCTAAGGTTTAAACCAGACATTCTAAGGTTCAAACCAGACATTCTAAGGTTTAAACCAGACATTCTAAGGTTTAAACCAGACATTCTAAAGTTTAAACCAGACATTCTAAGATTCAAACCAGACATTCTAAGGTTCAAACCAGACATGCTAAGGTTTAAACCAGACATTCTAAGATTTAAACCAGACATTCTAAGGTTTAAACCAGACATTCTAAGGTTCAAACCAGACATTCTAAGGTTTAAACCAGACATTCTAAGATTCAAACCAGACATTCTAAGGTTCAAACCAGACATTCTAAGGTTGTAACCAGACATTCTAAGATTCAAACCAGACATTCTAAGGTTTAAACCAGACATTCTAAGATTCAAACCAGACATTCTAAGATTCAAACCAGACATACATTCTAAGATTTAAACCAGACATTCTAAGATTCAAACCAGACATTCTAAGATTTAAACCAGACATTCTAAGGTTTAAACCAGACATTCTAATGTTCAAACCAGACATTCTAAGGTTCAAACCAGACATGCTAAGGTTTAAACCAGACATTCTAAGGTTTAAACCAGACATTCTAAGATTTAAACCAGACATTCTAAGGTTTAAACCAGACATTCTAAGGTTCAAACCAGACATTCTAAGGTTTAAACCAGACATTCTAAGATTCAAACCAGACATTCTAAGATTTAAACCAGACATTCTAAGGTTTAAACCAGACATTCTAAGATTTAAACCAGACATTCTAAGGTTTAAACCAGACATTCTAAGATTTAAACCAGACATTCTAAGGTTTAAACCAGACATTCTAAGATTTAAACCAGACATTCTAAGATTCAAACCAGACATTCTAAGATTTAAACCAGACATTCTAATGTTCAAACCAGACATTCTAAGGTTCAAACCAGACATGCTAAGGTTTAAACCAGACATTCTAAGGTTTAAACCAGACATTCTAAGATTTAAACCAGACATTCTAAGGTTTAAACCAGACATTCTAAGATTTAAACCAGACATTCTAAGGTTTAAACCAGACATTCTAAGATTTAAACCAGACATTCTAAGGTTTAAACCAGACATTCTAAGGTTCAAACCAGACATTCTAAGGTTTAAACCAGACATTCTAAGATTCAAACCAGACATTCTAAGGTTCAAACCAGACATTCTAAGATTTAAACCAGACATTCTAAGGTTTAAACCAGACATTCTAAGGTTTAAACCAGACATTCTAAGATTCAAACCAGACATTCTAAAGTTTAAACCAGACATTCTAAGATTCAAACCAGACATTCTAAGGTTCAAACCAGACATGCTAAGGTTTAAACCAGACATTCTAAGATTTAAACCAGACATTCTAAGGTTTAAACCAGACATTCTAAGGTTCAAACCAGACATTCTAAGGTTTAAACCAGACATTCTAAGATTCAAACCAGACATTCTAAGGTTCAAACCAGACATTCTAAGATTTAAACCAGACATTCTAAGGTTTAAACCAGACATTCTAAGGTTCAAACCAGACATTCTAAGGTTTAAACCAGACATTCTAAGGTTGTAACCAGACATTCTAAGATTCAAACCAGACATTCTAAGGTTTAAACCAGACATTCTAAGATTCAAACCAGACATTCTAAGATTCAAACCAGACATACATTCTAAGATTTAAACCAGACATTCTAAGATTCAAACCAGACATTCTAAGATTTAAACCAGACATTCTAAGGTTTAAACCAGACATTCTAAGATTCAAACCAGACATTCTAAAGTTTAAACCAGACATTCTAAGATTCAAACCAGACATTCTAAGGTTCAAACCAGACATGCTAAGGTTTAAACCAGACATTCTAAAATTTAAACCAGACATTCTAAGGTTTAAACCAGACATTCTAAGGTTCAAACCAGACATTCTAAGGTTTAAACCAGACATTCTAAGATTCAAACCAGACATTCTAAGGTTCAAACCAGACATTCTAAGATTTAAACCAGACATTCTAAGGTTTAAACCAGACATTCTAAGGTTCAAACCAGACATTCTAAGGTTTAAATCAGACATTCTAAGGTTGTAACCAGACATTCTAAGATTCAAACCAGACATTCTAAGGTTTAAACCAGACATTCTAAGATTCAAACCAGACATTCTAAGATTCAAACCAGACATACATTCTAAGATTTAAACCAGACATTCTAAGATTCAAACCAGACATTCTAAGATTTAAACCAGACATTCTAAGGTTTAAACCAGACATTCTAATGTTCAAACCAGACATTCTAAGGTTCAAACCAGACATGCTAAGGTTTAAACCAGACATTCTAAGGTTTAAACCAGACATTCTAAGATTTAAACCAGACATTCTAAGGTTTAAACCAGACATTCTAAGGTTCAAACCAGACATTCTAAGGTTTAAACCAGACATTCTAAGATTCAAACCAGACATTCTAAGATTTAAACCAGACATTCTAAGGTTTAAACCAGACATTCTAAGATTTAAACCAGACATTCTAAGGTTTAAACCAGACATTCTAAGATTTAAACCAGACATTCTAAGGTTTAAACCAGACATTCTAAGATTTAAACCAGACATTCTAAGATTCAAACCAGACATTCTAAGATTTAAACCAGACATTCTAATGTTCAAACCAGACATTCTAAGGTTCAAACCAGACATGCTAAGGTTTAAACCAGACATTCTAAGGTTTAAACCAGACATTCTAAGATTTAAACCAGACATTCTAAGGTTTAAACCAGACATTCTAAGGTTCAAACCAGACATTCTAAGGTTTAAACCAGACATTCTAAGATTCAAACCAGACATTCTAAGATTTAAACCAGACATTCTAAGGTTTAAACCAGACATTCTAAGATTTAAACCAGACATTCTAAGGTTTAAACCAGACATTCTAAGATTTAAACCAGACATTCTAAGGTTTAAACCAGACATTCTAAGGTTCAAACCAGACATTCTAAGGTTTAAACCAGACATTCTAAGATTCAAACCAGACATTCTAAGGTTCAAACCAGACATTCTAAGATTTAAACCAGACATTCTAAGGTTTAAACCAGACATTCTAAGGTTTAAACCAGACATTCTAAGATTCAAACCAGACATTCTAAAGTTTAAACCAGACATTCTAAGATTCAAACCAGACATTCTAAGGTTCAAACCAGACATGCTAAGGTTTAAACCAGACATTCTAAGATTTAAACCAGACATTCTAAGGTTTAAACCAGACATTCTAAGGTTCAAACCAGACATTCTAAGGTTTAAACCAGACATTCTAAGGTTGTAACCAGACATTCTAAGATTCAAACCAGACATTCTAAGGTTTAAACCAGACATTCTAAGATTCAAACCAGACATTCTAAGATTCAAACCAGACATACATTCTAAGATTTAAACCAGACATTCTAAGATTCAAACCAGACATTCTAAGATTTAAACCAGACATTCTAAGGTTTAAACCAGACATTCTAATGTTCAAACCAGACATTCTAAGGTTCAAACCAGACATGCTAAGGTTTAAACCAGACATTCTAAGGTTTAAACCAGACATTCTAAGATTTAAACCAGACATTCTAAGGTTTAAACCAGACATTCTAAGGTTCAAACCAGACATTCTAAGGTTTAAACCAGACATTCTAAGATTCAAACCAGACATTCTAAGATTTAAACCAGACATTCTAAGGTTTAAACCAGACATTCTAAGATTTAAACCAGACATTCTAAGGTTTAAACCAGACATTCTAAGATTTAAACCAGACATTCTAAGGTTTAAACCAGACATTCTAAGGTTCAAACCAGACATTCTAAGGTTTAAACCAGACATTCTAAGATTCAAACCAGACATTCTAAGGTTCAAACCAGACATTCTAAGATTTAAACCAGACATTCTAAGGTTTAAACCAGACATTCTAAGGTTTAAACCAGACATTCTAAGATTCAAACCAGACATTCTAAAGTTTAAACCAGACATTCTAAGATTCAAACCAGACATTCTAAGGTTCAAACCAGACATGCTAAGGTTTAAACCAGACATTCTAAGATTTAAACCAGACATTCTAAGGTTTAAACCAGACATTCTAAGGTTCAAACCAGACATTCTAAGGTTTAAACCAGACATTCTAAGATTCAAACCAGACATTCTAAGGTTCAAACCAGACATTCTAAGATTTAAACCAGACATTCTAAGGTTTAAACCAGACATTCTAAGGTTCAAACCAGACATTCTAAGGTTCAAACCAGACATTCTAAGGTTTAAACCAGACATTCTAAGATTTAAACCAGACATTCTAAGATTCAAACCAGACATTCTAAGATTTAAACCAGACATTCTAAGATTCAAACCAGACATTCTAAGATTTAAACCAGACATTCTAATGTTCAAACCAGACATTCTAAGGTTCAAACCAGACATTCTAAGGTTTAAACCAGACATTCTAAGGTTTAAACCAGACATTCTAAGATTTAAACCAGACATTCTAAGGTTTAAACCAGACATTCTAAGATTCAAACCAGACATTCTAAGGTTTAAACCAGACATTCTAAGATTCAAACCAGACATTCTAAGATTTAAACCAGACATTCTAAGATTCAAACCAGACATTCTAAGATTTAAACCAGACATTCTAAGGTTTAAACCAGACATTCTAAGGTTTAAACCAGACATTCTAAGGTTTAAACCAGACATTCTAAGATTCAAACCAGACATTCTAAGATTCAAACCAGACATTCTAAGATTTAAACCAGACATTCTAATGTTCAAACCAGACATTCTAAGGTTCAAACCAGACATTCTAAGGTTTAAACCAGACATTCTATGATTTAAACCAGACATTCTAAGGTTTAAACCAGACATTCTAAGGTTCAAACCAGACATTCTAAGGTTGTAACCAGACATTCTAAGATTCAAACCAGACATTCTAAGGTTCAAACCAGACATTCTAAGATTTAAACCAGACATTCTAAGGTTTAAACCAGACATTCTAAGGTTGTAACCAGACATTCTAAGATTCAAACCAGACATTCTAAGGTTTAAACCAGACATTCTAAGATTCAAACCAGACATTCTAAGATTCAAACCAGACATTCTAAGGTTTAAACCAGACATTCTAAGATTTAAACCAGACATTCTAAGGTTTAAACCAGACATTCTAAGGTTCAAACCAGACATTCTAAGGTTTAAACCAGACATTCTAAGGTTCAAACCAGACATTCTAAGGTTTAAACCAGACATTCTAAGATTCAAACCAGACATTCTAAGATTTAAACCAGACATTCTAAGGTTTAAACCAGACATTCTAAGATTTAAACCAGACATTCTAAGGTTTAAACCAGACATTCTAAGATTTAAACCAGACATTCTAAGGTTTAAACCAGACATTCTAAGGTTCAAACCAGACATTCTAAGGTTTAAACCAGACATTCTAAGATTCAAACCAGACATTCTAAGGTTCAAACCAGACATTCTAAGATTTAAACCAGACATTCTAAGGTTTAAACCAGACATTCTAAGGTTTAAACCAGACATTCTAAGATTCAAACCAGACATTCTAAAGTTTAAACCAGACATTCTAAGATTCAAACCAGACATTCTAAGGTTCAAACCAGACATGCTAAGGTTTAAACCAGACATTCTAAGATTTAAACCAGACATTCTAAGGTTTAAACCAGACATTCTAAGGTTCAAACCAGACATTCTAAGGTTTAAACCAGACATTCTAAGATTCAAACCAGACATTCTAAGATTCAAACCAGACATTCTAAGATTTAAACCAGACATTCTAAGGTTTAAACCAGACATTCTAAGGTTCAAACCAGACATTATAAGGTTCAAACCAGATATTCTAAGGTTTAAACCAGACATTCTAAGATTTAAACCAGACATTCTAAGATTCAAACCAGACATTCTAAGATTTAAACCAGACATTCTAAGATTCAAACCAGACATTCTAAGATTTAAACCAGACATTCTAATGTTCAAACCAGACATTCTAAGGTTCAAACCAGACATTCTAAGGTTTAAACCAGACATTCTAAGGTTTAAACCAGACATTCTAAGATTTAAACCAGACATTCTAAGGTTTAAACCAGACATTCTAAGATTCAAACCAGACATTCTAAGGTTTAAACCAGACATTCTAAGATTCAAACCAGACATTCTAAGATTTAAACCAGACATTCTAAGATTCAAACCAGACATTCTAAGATTTAAACCAGACATTCTAAGGTTTAAACCAGACATTCTAAGGTTGTAACCAGACATTCTAAGATTCAAACCAGACATTCTAAGGTTCAAACCAGACATTCTAAGATTTAAACCAGACATTCTAAGGTTTAAACCAGACATTCTAAGGTTGTAACCAGACATTCTAAGATTCAAACCAGACATTCTAAGGTTTAAACCAGACATTCTAAGATTCAAACCAGACATTCTAAGATTCAAACCAGACATTCTAAGATTTAAACCAGACATTCTAAGATTCAAACCAGACATTCTAAGATTTAAACCAGACATTCTAATGTTCAAACCAGACATTCTAAGGTTCAAACCAGACATTCTAAGGTTTAAACCAGACATTCTAAGATTTAAACCAGACATTCTAAGGTTTAAACCAGACATTCTAAGGTTCAAACCAGACATTCTAAGGTTTAAACCAGACATTCTAAGATTCAAACCAGACATTCTAAGGTTCAAACCAGACATTCTAAGGTTTAAACCAGACATACTAAGATTTAAACCAGACATTCTAAGGTTTAAACCAGACATTATAATGTTCAAATCAGACATTCTAAGGTTTAAACCAGACATTCTAAGATTCAAACCAGACATTCTAAGGTTCAAACCAGACATTCTAAGGTTTAAACCAGACATTCTAAGATTTAAACCAGACATTCTAAGGTTTAAACCAGACATTCTAAGGTTTAAACCAGACATTCTAAGATTTAAACCAGACATTCTAAGGTTTAAACCAGACATTCTAAGATTCAAACCAGACATTCTAAGGTTTAAACCAGACATTCTAAGATTCAAACCAGACATTCTAAGATTTAAACCAGACATTCTAAGATTCAAACCAGACATTCTAAGATTTAAACCAGACATTCTAAGGTTTAAACCAGACATTCTAAGGTTTAAACCAGACATTCTAAGGTTTAAACCAGACATTCTAAGATTCAAACCAGACATTCTAAGATTCAAACCAGACATTCTAAGATTTAAACCAGACATTCTAATGTTCAAACCAGACATTCTAAGGTTCAAACCAGACATTCTAAGGTTTAAACCAGACATTCTAAGATTTAAACCAGACATTCTAAGGTTTAAACCAGACATTCTAAGGTTCAAACCAGACATTCTAAGGTTGTAACCAGACATTCTAAGATTCAAACCAGACATTCTAAGGTTCAAACCAGACATTCTAAGATTTAAACCAGACATTCTAAGGTTTAAACCAGACATTCTAAGGTTGTAACCAGACATTCTAAGATTCAAACCAGACATTCTAAGGTTTAAACCAGACATTCTAAGATTCAAACCAGACATTCTAAGATTCAAACCAGACATTCTAAGATTTAAACCAGACATTCTAAGATTCAAACCAGACATTCTAAGATTTAAACCAGACATTCTAATGTTCAAACCAGACATTCTAAGGTTCAAACCAGACATTCTAAGGTTTAAACCAGACATTCTAAGATTTAAACCAGACATTCTAAGGTTTAAACCAGACATTCTAAGGTTCAAACCAGACATTCTAAGGTTTAAACCAGACATTCTAAGGTTCAAACCAGACATTCTAAGGTTTAAACCAGACATTCTAAGATTCAAACCAGACATTCTAAGATTTAAACCAGACATTCTAAGGTTTAAACCAGACATTCTAAGGTTTAAACCAGACATTCTAAGGTTTAAACCAGACATTCTAAGATTCAAACCAGACATTCTAAGATTCAAACCAGACATTCTAAGATTTAAACCAGACATTCTAATGTTCAAACCAGACATTCTAAGGTTCAAACCAGACATTCTAAGGTTTAAACCAGACATTCTAAGATTTAAACCAGACATTCTAAGGTTTAAACCAGACATTCTAAGGTTCAAACGAGACATTCTAAGGTTGTAACCAGACATTCTAAGATTCAAACCAGACATTCTAAGGTTCAAACCAGACATTCTAAGATTTAAACCAGACATTCTAAGGTTTAAACCAGACATTCTAAGGTTGTAACCAGACATTCTAAGATTCAAACCAGACATTCTAAGGTTTAAACCAGACATTCTAAGATTCAAACCAGACATTCTAAGATTCAAACCAGACATTCTAAGATTTAAACCAGACATTCTAAGATTCAAACCAGACATTCTAAGATTTAAACCAGACATTCTAATGTTCAAACCAGACATTCTAAGGTTCAAACCAGACATTCTAAGGTTTAAACCAGACATTCTAAGATTTAAACCAGACATTCTAAGGTTTAAACCAGACATTCTAAGGTTCAAACCAGACATTCTAAGGTTTAAACCAGACATTCTAAGATTCAAACCAGACATTCTAAGGTTCAAACCAGACATTCTAAGGTTTAAACCAGACATTCTAAGATTTAAACCAGACATTCTAAGGTTTAAACCAGACATTCTAAGGTTTAAACCAGACATTCTAAGATTCAAACCAGACATTCTAAGGTTTAAACCAGACATTCTAAGATTCAAACCAGACATTCTAAGGTTTAAACCAGACATTCTAAGATTTAAACCAGACATTCTAATGTTCAAACCAGACATGCTCAGGTTCAAACCAGACATTCTAAGGTTTAAACCAGACATTCTAAGGTTTAAACCAGACATTCTAAGATTTAAACCAGACATTCTAAGGTTTAAACCAGACATTATAATGTTCAAATCAGACATTCTAAGGTTTAAACCAGACATTCTAAGATTCAAACCAGACATTCTAAGGTTCAAACCAGACATTCTAAGGTTTAAACCAGACATTCTAAGATTTAAACCAGACATTCTAAGGTTTAAACCAGACATTCTAAGGTTTAAACCAGACATTCTAAGATTTAAACCAGACATTCTAAGATTCAAACCAGACATTCTAAGATTTAAACCAGACATTCTAAGGTTTAAACCAGACATTCTAAGGTTTAAACCAGACATTCTAAGATTCAAACCAGACATTCTAAGGTTTAAACCAGACATTCTAAGATTCAAACCAGACATTCTAAGGTTCAAACCAGACATTCTAAGGTTCAAACCAGACATTCTAAGGTTTAAACCAGACATTCTAAGATTTAAACCAGACATTCTAAGATTCAAACCAGACAGTCTAAGATTTAAACCAGACATTCTAAGATTCAAACCAGACATTCTAAGATTTAAACCAGACATTCTAATGTTCAAACCAGACATTCTAAGGTTCAAACCAGACATTCTAAGGTTTAAACCAGACATTCTAAGATTTAAACCAGACATTCTAAGGTTTAAACCAGACATTCTAAGGTTCAAACCAGACATTCTAAGGTTTAAACCAGACATTCTAAGATTCAAACCAGACATTCTAAGGTTCAAACCAGACATTCTAAGGTTTAAACCAGACATTCTAAGATTTAAACCAGACATTCTAAGGTTTAAACCAGACATTCTAAGGTTTAAACCAGACATTCTAAGATTCAAACCAGACATTCTAAGGTTTAAACCAGACATTCTAAGGTTTAAACCAGACATTCTAAGATTCAAACCAGACATTCTAAGGTTTAAACCAGACATTCTAAGATTCAAACCAGACATTCTAAGGTTCAAACCAGACATTCTAAGGTTTAAACCAGACATTCTAAGGTTTAAACCAGACATTCTAATGTTCAAACCAGACATCCTAAGGTTCAAACCAGACATTCTAAGGTTTAAACCAGACATTCTAAGGTTTAAACCAGACATTCTAAGATTTAAACCAGACATTCTAAGGTTTAAACCAGGCATTCTAAGATTTAAACCAGACATTCTAAGGTTTAAACCAGACATTCTAAGGTTTAAACCAGACATTCTAAGGTTTGAACCAGACATTCTAAGGTTTAAACCAGACATTCTAAGGTTTGAACCAGACATTCTAAGATTTAAACCAGACATTCTAAGGTTTAAACCAGACATTCTAAGATTCAAACCAGACATTCTAAGATTCAAACCAGACATTCTAAGGTTTAAACCAGACATTCTAAGATTTAAACCAGACATTCTAAGGTTTAAACCAGACATTCTAAGGTTTAAACCAGACATTCTAAGATTCAAACCAGACATTCTAAGGTTTAAACCTGACATTCTAAGATTCAAACCAGACATTCTAAGGTTCAAACCAGACATTCTAAGGTTTAAACCAGACATTCTAAGGTTTAAACCAGACATTCTAAGGTTTAAACCAGACATTCTAAGATTCAAACCAGACATTCTAAGGTTTAAACCAGACATTCTAAGATTCAAACCAGACATTCTAAGGTTCAAACCAGACATTCTAAGGTTCAAACCAGACATTCTAAAGTTTAAACCAGACATTCTAAGATTTAAACCAGACATTCTAAGATTCAAACCAGACATTCTAAGATTTAAACCAGACATTCTAAGATTCAAACCAGACATTCTAAGATTTAAACCAGACATTCTAATGTTCAAACCAGACATTCTAAGGTTCAAACCAGACATGCTAAGGTTTAAACCAGACATTATAAGGTTTAAAC
Source organism: Nansenia antarctica (assembly GCF_963989245.1). Lineage (NCBI taxonomy): Eukaryota > Metazoa > Chordata > Actinopteri > Argentiniformes > Microstomatidae > Nansenia > Nansenia antarctica. The sequence continues at coordinate 45,316,204 of NC_137689.1, read as the reverse complement.
CAGACATTCTAAGGTTTAAACCAGACATTCTAAGATTTAAACCAGACATTCTTAGGTTTAAACCAGACATTCTAAGGTTCAAACCAGACATTCTAAGGTTGTAACCAGACATTCTAAGATTCAAACCAGACATTCTAAGGTTCAAACCAGACATTCTAAGGTTCAAACCAGACATTCTAAGGTTGTAACCAGACATTCTAAGATTCAAACCAGACATTCTAAGGTTCAAACCAGACATTCTAAGATTTAAACCAGACATTCTAAGGTTTAAACCAGACATTCTAAGGTTTAAACCAGACATTCTAAGATTCAAACCAGACATTCTAAGGTTTAAACCAGACATTCTATGGTTTAAACCAGACATTCCAAGGTTTAAACCAGACATTCTAAGATTTAAACCAGACATTCTAAGATTCAAACCAGACATTCTAAGATTTAAACCAGACATTCTAAGGTTTAAACCAGACATTCTAAGATTCAAACCAGACATTCTAAGATTCAAACCAGACATTCTAAGATTTAAACCAGACATTCTAAGATTCAAACCAGACATTCTTAGATTTAAACCAGACATTCTAATGTTCAAACCAGACATTCTAAGGTTCAAACCAGACATTCTAAGGTTTAAACCAGACATTCTAAGATTTAAACCAGACATTCTAAAGTTTAAACCAGACATTCTAAGGTTCAAACCAGACATTCTAAGGTTTAAACCAGACATTATAAGATTCAAACCAGACATTCTAAGGTTCAAACCAGACATTCTAAGGTTTAAACCAGACATTCTAAGATTTAAACCAGACATTCTAAGGTTTAAACCAGACATTCTAAGATTCAAACCAGACATTCTAAGGTTTAAACCAGACATTCTAAGGTTTAAACCAGACATTCTAAGATTCAAACCAGACATTCTAAGGTTTAAACCAGACATTCTAAGATTCAAACCAGACATTCTAAGGTTCAAACCAGACATTCTAAGGTTCAAACCAGACATTCTAAGGTTTAAACCAGACATTCTAAGATTTAAACCAGACATTCTAAGATTCAAACCAGACATTCTAAGATTTAAACCAGACATTCTAAGGTTTAAACCAGACATTCTAAGATTCAAACCAGACATTCTAAGGTTCAAACCAGACATTCTAAGGTTCAAACCAGACATTCTAAGGTTTAAACCAGACATTCTAAGATTTAAACCAGACATTCTAAGATTCAAACCAGACATTCTAATATTTAAACCAGACATTCTAAGATTCAAACCAGACATTCTAAGGTTTAAACCAGACATTCTAAGATTTAAACCAGACATTCTAAGGTTTAAACCAGACATTCTAAGGTTCAAACCAGACATTCTAAGGTTTAAACCAGACATTCTAAGATTCAAACCAGACATTCTAAGGTTCAAACCAGACATTCTAAGGTTTAAACCAGACATTCTAAGATTTAAACCAGACATTCTAAGGTTTAAACCAGACATTCTAAGGTTTAAACCAGACATTCTAAGATTCAAACCAGACATTCTAAGGTTTAAACCAGACATTCTAAGATTCAAACCAGACATTCTAAGGTTCAAACCAGACATTCTAAGGTTCAAACCAGACATTCTAAGGTTTAAACCAGACATTCTAAGATTTAAACCAGACATTCTAAGGTTTAAACCAGACATTCTAAGATTTAAACCAGACATTCTAAGATTCAAACCAGACATTCTAAGATTTAAACCAGACATTCTAATGTTCAAACCAGACATTCTAAGGTTCAAACCAGACATTCTAAGGTTCAAACCAGACATTCTAAGGTTCAAACCAGACATTCTAAGGTTTAAACCAGACATTCTAAGATTTAAACCAGACATTCTAAGATTCAAACCAGACATTCTAATATTTAAACCAGACATTCTAAGATTCAAACCAGACATTCTAAGGTTTAAACCAGACATTCTAAGATTTAAACCAGACATTCTAAGGTTTAAACCAGACATTCTAAGGTTCAAACCAGACATTCTAAGGTTTAAACCAGACATTCTAAGATTCAAACCAGACATTCTAAGGTTCAAACCAGACATTCTAAGGTTTAAACCAGACATTCTAAGATTTAAACCAGACATTCTAAGGTTTAAACCAGACATTCTAAGGTTTAAACCAGACATTCTAAGATTCAAACCAGACATTCTAAGGTTTAAACCAGACATTCTAAGGTTTATACCAGACATTCTAAGATTTAAACCAGACATTCTAAGGTTTAAACCAGACATTCTAAGATTTAAACCAGACATTCTAAGATTCAAACCAGACATTCTAAGATTTAAACCAGACATTCTAATGTTCAAACCAGACATTCTAAGGTTCAAACCAGACATTCTAAGGTTTAAACCAGACATTCTAAGGTTCAAACCAGACATTCTAAGGTTTAAACCAGACATTCTAAGATTTAAACCAGACATTCTAAGATTCAAACCAGACATTCTAATATTTAAACCAGACATTCTAAGATTCAAACCAGACATTCTAAGGTTTAAACCAGACATTCTAAGATTTAAACCAGACATTCTAAGGTTTAAACCAGACATTCTAAGGTTCAAACCAGACATTCTAAGGTTTAAACCAGACATTCTAAGATTCAAACCAGACATTCTAAGGTTCAAACCAGACATTCTAAGGTTTAAACCAGACATTCTAAGATTTAAACCAGACATTCTAAGGTTTAAACCAGACATTCTAAGGTTTAAACCAGACATTCTAAGATTCAAACCAGACATTCTAAGGTTTAAACCAGACATTCTAAGATTCAAACCAGACATTCTAAGGTTCAAACCAGACATTCTAAGGTTCAAACCAGACATTCTAAGGTTTAAACCAGACATTCTAAGATTTAAACCAGACATTCTAAGGTTTAAACCAGACATTCTAAGATTTAAACCAGACATTCTAAGATTCAAACCAGACATTCTAAGATTTAAACCAGACATTCTAATGTTCAAACCAGACATTCTAAGGTTCAAACCAGACATTCTAAGGTTTAAACCAGACATTCTAAGGTTTAAACCAGACATTCTAAGATTTAAACCAGACATTCTAAGGTTTAAACCAGACATTCTAAGGTTCAAACCAGACATTCTAAGGTTTAAACCAGACATTCTAAGGTTTAAACCAGACATTCTAAGATTTAAACCAGACATTCTAAGGTTTAAACCAGACATTCTAAGGTTCAAACCAGACATTCTAAGGTTTAAACCAGACATTCTAAGATTCAAACCAGACATTCTAAGGTTCAAACCAGACATTCTAAGGTTTAAACCAGACATTCTAAGATTTAAACCAGACATTCTAAGGTTTAAACCAGACATTCTAAGGTTTAAACCAGACATTCTAAGATTCAAACCAGACATTCTAAGGTTTAAACCAGACATTCTAAGATTCAAACCAGACATTCTAAGGTTTAAACCAGACATTCTAAGATTTAAACCAGACATTCTAATGTTCAAACCAGACATTCTAAGGTTCAAACCAGACATTCTAAGGTTTAAACCAGACATTCTAAGGTTTAAACCAGACATTCTAAGATTTAAACCAGACATTCTAAGGTTTAAACCAGACATTCTAATGTACAAATCAGACATTCTAAGGTTTAAACCAGACATTCTAAGATTCAAACCAGACATTCTAAGGTTCAAACCAGACATTCTAAGGTTTAAACCAGACATTCTAAGATTTAAACCAGACATTCTAAGGTTTAAACCAGACATTCTAAGGTTCAAACCAGACATTCTAAGGTTTAAACCAGACATTCTAAGATTCAAACCAGACATTCTAAGGTTCAAACCAGACATTCTAAGGTTTAAACCAGACATTCTAAGATTTAAACCAGACATTCTAAGGTTTAAACCAGACATTCTAAGGTTTAAACCAGACATTCTAAGATTCAAACCAGACATTCTAAGGTTTAAACCAGACATTCTAAGGTTTAAACCAGACATTCTAAGATTCAAACCAGACATTCTAAGGTTTAAACCAGACATTCTAAGATTCAAACCAGACATTCTAAGGTTCAAACCAGACATTCTAAGGTTTAAACCAGACATTCTAAGGTTTAAACCAGACATTCTAATGTTCAAACCAGACATCCTAAGGTTCAAACCAGACATTCTAAGGTTTAAACCAGACATTCTAAGGTTTAAACCAGACATTCTAAGATTTAAACCAGACATTCTAAGGTTTAAACCAGGCATTCTAAGATTTAAACCAGACATTCTAAGGTTTAAACCAGACATTCTAAGGTTTAAACCAGACATTCTAAGGTTTGAACCAGACATTCTAAGGTTTAAACCAGACATTCTAAGGTTTGAACCAGACATTCTAAGATTTAAACCAGACATTCTAAGGTTTAAACCAGACATTCTAAGATTCAAACCAGACATTCTAAGATTCAAACCAGACATTCTAAGGTTTAAACCAGACATTCTAAGATTTAAACCAGACATTCTAAGGTTTAAACCAGACATTCTAAGGTTTAAACCAGACATTCTAAGATTCAAACCAGACATTCTAAGGTTTAAACCTGACATTCTAAGATTCAAACCAGACATTCTAAGGTTCAAACCAGACATTCTAAGGTTTAAACCAGACATTCTAAGGTTTAAACCAGACATTCTAAGGTTTAAACCAGACATTCTAAGATTCAAACCAGACATTCTAAGGTTTAAACCAGACATTCTAAGATTCAAACCAGACATTCTAAGGTTCAAACCAGACATTCTAAGGTTCAAACCAGACATTCTAAAGTTTAAACCAGACATTCTAAGATTTAAACCAGACATTCTAAGATTCAAACCAGACATTCTAAGATTTAAACCAGACATTCTAAGATTCAAACCAGACATTCTAAGATTTAAACCAGACATTCTAATGTTCAAACCAGACATTCTAAGGTTCAAACCAGACATGCTAAGGTTTAAACCAGACATTATAAGGTTTAAACCAGACATTCTAAGGTTTAAACCAGACATTCTAAGATTTAAACCAGACATTCTTAGGTTTAAACCAGACATTCTAAGGTTCAAACCAGACATTCTAAGGTTGTAACCAGACATTCTAAGATTCAAACCAGACATTCTAAGGTTCAAACCAGACATTCTAAGGTTCAAACCAGACATTCTAAGGTTGTAACCAGACATTCTAAGATTCAAACCAGACATTCTAAGGTTCAAACCAGACATTCTAAGATTTAAACCAGACATTCTAAGGTTTAAACCAGACATTCTAAGGTTTAAACCAGACATTCTAAGATTCAAACCAGACATTCTAAGGTTTAAACCAGACATTCTATGGTTTAAACCAGACATTCCAAGGTTTAAACCAGACATTCTAAGATTTAAACCAGACATTCTAAGATTCAAACCAGACATTCTAAGATTTAAACCAGACATTCTAAGGTTTAAACCAGACATTCTAAGATTCAAACCAGACATTCTAAGATTCAAACCAGACATTCTAAGATTTAAACCAGACATTCTAAGATTCAAACCAGACATTCTTAGATTTAAACCAGACATTCTAATGTTCAAACCAGACATTCTAAGGTTCAAACCAGACATTCTAAGGTTTAAACCAGACATTCTAAGATTTAAACCAGACATTCTAAAGTTTAAACCAGACATTCTAAGGTTCAAACCAGACATTCTAAGGTTTAAACCAGACATTATAAGATTCAAACCAGACATTCTAAGGTTCAAACCAGACATTCTAAGGTTTAAACCAGACATTCTAAGATTTAAACCAGACATTCTAAGGTTTAAACCAGACATTCTAAGATTCAAACCAGACATTCTAAGGTTTAAACCAGACATTCTAAGGTTTAAACCAGACATTCTAAGATTCAAACCAGACATTCTAAGGTTTAAACCAGACATTCTAAGATTCAAACCAGACATTCTAAGGTTCAAACCAGACATTCTAAGGTTCAAACCAGACATTCTAAGGTTTAAACCAGACATTCTAAGATTTAAACCAGACATTCTAAGATTCAAACCAGACATTCTAAGATTTAAACCAGACATTCTAAGGTTTAAACCAGACATTCTAAGATTCAAACCAGACATTCTAAGGTTCAAACCAGACATTCTAAGGTTCAAACCAGACATTCTAAGGTTTAAACCAGACATTCTAAGATTTAAACCAGACATTCTAAGATTCAAACCAGACATTCTAATATTTAAACCAGACATTCTAAGATTCAAACCAGACATTCTAAGGTTTAAACCAGACATTCTAAGATTTAAACCAGACATTCTAAGGTTTAAACCAGACATTCTAAGGTTCAAACCAGACATTCTAAGGTTTAAACCAGACATTCTAAGATTCAAACCAGACATTCTAAGGTTCAAACCAGACATTCTAAGGTTTAAACCAGACATTCTAAGATTTAAACCAGACATTCTAAGGTTTAAACCAGACATTCTAAGGTTTAAACCAGACATTCTAAGATTCAAACCAGACATTCTAAGGTTTAAACCAGACATTCTAAGATTCAAACCAGACATTCTAAGGTTCAAACCAGACATTCTAAGGTTCAAACCAGACATTCTAAGGTTTAAACCAGACATTCTAAGATTTAAACCAGACATTCTAAGGTTTAAACCAGACATTCTAAGATTTAAACCAGACATTCTAAGATTCAAACCAGACATTCTAAGATTTAAACCAGACATTCTAATGTTCAAACCAGACATTCTAAGGTTCAAACCAGACATTCTAAGGTTCAAACCAGACATTCTAAGGTTCAAACCAGACATTCTAAGGTTTAAACCAGACATTCTAAGATTTAAACCAGACATTCTAAGATTCAAACCAGACATTCTAATATTTAAACCAGACATTCTAAGATTCAAACCAGACATTCTAAGGTTTAAACCAGACATTCTAAGATTTAAACCAGACATTCTAAGGTTTAAACCAGACATTCTAAGGTTCAAACCAGACATTCTAAGGTTTAAACCAGACATTCTAAGATTCAAACCAGACATTCTAAGGTTCAAACCAGACATTCTAAGGTTTAAACCAGACATTCTAAGATTTAAACCAGACATTCTAAGGTTTAAACCAGACATTCTAAGGTTTAAACCAGACATTCTAAGATTCAAACCAGACATTCTAAGGTTTAAACCAGACATTCTAAGGTTTATACCAGACATTCTAAGATTTAAACCAGACATTCTAAGGTTTAAACCAGACATTCTAAGATTTAAACCAGACATTCTAAGATTCAAACCAGACATTCTAAGATTTAAACCAGACATTCTAATGTTCAAACCAGACATTCTAAGGTTCAAACCAGACATTCTAAGGTTTAAACCAGACATTCTAAGGTTTAACCAGACATTCTAAGGTTTAAACCAGACATTCTAAGATTTAAACCAGACATTCTAAGATTCAAACCAGACATTCTAATATTTAAACCAGACATTCTAAGATTCAAACCAGACATTCTAAGGTTTAAACCAGACATTCTAAGATTTAAACCAGACATTCTAAGGTTTAAACCAGACATTCTAAGGTTCAAACCAGACATTCTAAGGTTTAAACCAGACATTCTAAGATTCAAACCAGACATTCTAAGGTTCAAACCAGACATTCTAAGGTTTAAACCAGACATTCTAAGATTTAAACCAGACATTCTAAGGTTTAAACCAGACATTCTAAGGTTTAAACCAGACATTCTAAGATTCAAACCAGACATTCTAAGGTTTAAACCAGACATTCTAAGATTCAAACCAGACATTCTAAGGTTCAAACCAGACATTCTAAGGTTCAAACCAGACATTCTAAGGTTTAAACCAGACATTCTAAGATTTAAACCAGACATTCTAAGGTTTAAACCAGACATTCTAAGATTTAAACCAGACATTCTAAGATTCAAACCAGACATTCTAAGATTTAAACCAGACATTCTAATGTTCAAACCAGACATTCTAAGGTTCAAACCAGACATTCTAAGGTTTAAACCAGACATTCTAAGGTTTAAACCAGACATTCTAAGATTTAAACCAGACATTCTAAGGTTTAAACCAGACATTCTAAGGTTCAAACCAGACATTCTAAGGTTTAAACCAGACATTCTAAGGTTTAAACCAGACATTCTAAGATTTAAACCAGACATTCTAAGGTTTAAACCAGACATTCTAAGGTTCAAACCAGACATTCTAAGGTTTAAACCAGACATTCTAAGATTCAAACCAGACATTCTAAGGTTCAAACCAGACATTCTAAGGTTTAAACCAGACATTCTAAGATTTAAACCAGACATTCTAAGGTTTAAACCAGACATTCTAAGGTTTAAACCAGACATTCTAAGATTCAAACCAGACATTCTAAGGTTTAAACCAGACATTCTAAGATTCAAACCAGACATTCTAAGGTTTAAACCAGACATTCTAAGATTTAAACCAGACATTCTAATGTTCAAACCAGACATTCTAAGGTTCAAACCAGACATTCTAAGGTTTAAACCAGACATTCTAAGGTTTAAACCAGACATTCTAAGATTTAAACCAGACATTCTAAGGTTTAAACCAGACATTCTAATGTACAAATCAGACATTCTAAGGTTTAAACCAGACATTCTAAGATTCAAACCAGACATTCTAAGGTTCAAACCAGACATTCTAAGGTTTAAACCAGACATTCTAAGATTTAAACCAGACATTCTAAGGTTTAAACCAGACATTCTAAGGTTTAAACCAGACATTCTAAGATTCAAACCAGACATTCAAAGGTTTAAACCAGACATTCTAAGATTCAAACCAGACATTCTAAGGTTTAAACCAGACATTCTAAGATTTAAACCAGACATTCTAAGGTTTAAACCAGACATTCTAAGATTTAAACCAGACATTCTACGGTTTAAACCAGACATTCTAAGATTTAAACCAGACATTCTAATGTTCAAACCAGACATTCTAAGGTTCAAACCAGACATTCTAAGGTTTAAACCAGACATTCTAAGGTTTAAACCAGACATTCTAATGTTCAAACCAGACATTCTAAGGTTCAAACCAGACATTCTAAGGTTTAAACCAGACATTCTAAGGTTTAAACCAGACATTCTAGGTTTAAACCAGACATTCTAAGATTTAAACCAGACATTCTAAGGTTTAAACCAGACATTCTAAGGTTTAAACCAGACATTCTAAGGTTTAAACCAGACATGCTAAGATTTAAACCAGACATTCTAAGGTTTAAACCAGACATTCTAATGTTCAAACCAGACATTCTAAGGTTTAAACCAGACATTCTAAGATTCAAACCAGCCATTCTAAGGTCCAAACCAGACATTCTAAGGTTTAAACCAGACATTCTAAGATTTAAACCAGACATTCTAAGGTTTAAACCAGACATTCTAAGATTCAAACCAGACATTCTAAGGTTTAAACCAGACATTCTAATGTTCAAACCAGACATTCTAAGGTTTAAACCAGACATTCTAAGATTCAAACCAGACATTCTAAGGTTCAAACAAGACATTCTAAGGTTTAAACCAGACATTCTAAGGTTTAAACCAGACATTCTAATGTTCAAACCAGACATTCTAAGGTTTAAACCAGACATTCTCAGATTTAAACCAGACATTCTAAGGTTTAAACCAGACATTCTAAGATTTAAACCAGACATTCTAATGTTCAAACCTGAAATTCTAAGGTTCAAACCAGACATTCTAAGGTTTAAACCAGACATTCTAAGGTTTAAACCAGACATTCTAAGATTTAAACCAGACATTCTAAGGTTTAAACCAGACATTCTAAGATTCAAACCAGACATTCTAAGGTTTAAACCAGACATTCTAAGATTCAAACCAGACATTCTAAGGTTTAAACCAGACATTCTAAGATTTAAACCAGACATTCTAATGTTCAAACCAGACATTCTAAGGTTCAAACCAGACATTCTAAGGTTTAAACCAGACATTCTAAGGTTTAAACCAGACATTCTAAGATTTAAACCAGACATTCTAAGGTTTAAACCAGACATTCTAATGTTCAAATCAGACATTCTAAGGTTTAAACCAGACATTCTAAGATTCAAACCAGACATTCTAAGGTTCAAACCAGACATTCTAAGGTTTAAACCAGACATTCTAAGATTTAAACCAGACATTCTAAGGTTTAAACCAGACATTCTAAGGTTTAAACCAGACATTCTAAGATTCAAACCAGACATTCTAAGGTTTAAACCAGACATTCTAAGATTCAAACCAGACATTCTAAGGTTTAAACCAGACATTCTAAGATTTAAACCAGACATTCTAAGGTTTAAACCAGACATTCTAAGATTTAAACCAGACATTCTAAGGTTTAAACCAGACATTCTAAGATTTAAACCAGACATTCTAATGTTCAAACCAGACATTCTAAGGTTCAAACCAGACATTCTAAGGTTTAAACCAGACATTCTAAGGTTTAAACCAGACATTCTAATGTTCAAACCAGACATTCTAAGGTTCAAACCAGACATTCTAAGGTTTAAACCAGACATTCTAAGGTTTAAACCAGACATTCTAAGGTTTAAAACAGACATTCTAAGGTTTAAACCAGACATTCTAATGTTCAAACCAGACATTCTAAGGTTCAAACCAGACATTCTAAGGTTTAAACCAGACATTCTAAGGTTTAAACCAGACATTCTAAGGTTTAAAACAGACATTCTAAGATTTAAACCAGACATTCTAAGGTTTAAACCAGACATTCTAAGATTTAAACCAGACATTCTAAGGTTCAAACCAGACATTCTAAGGTTTAAACCAGACATTCTAAGATTTAAACCAGACATTCTAAGGTTTAAACCAGACATTCTAAGGTTTAAACCAGACATTCTAAGATTCAAACCAGACATTCTAAGGTTTAAACCAGACATTCTAAGATTCAAACCAGACATTCTAAGGTTTAAACCAGACATTCTAAGATTTAAACCAGACATTCTAATGTTCAAACCAGACATTCTAAGGTTCAAACCAGACATTCTAAGGTTTAAACCAGACATTCTAAGGTTTAAACCAGACATTCTAAGATTTAAACCAGACATTCTAAGGTTTAAACCAGACATTCTAATGTACAAATCAGACATTCTAAGGTTTAAACCAGACATTCTAAGATTCAAACCAGACATTCTAAGGTTCAAACCAGACATTCTAAGGTTTAAACCAGACATTCTAAGATTTAAACCAGACATTCTAAGGTTTAAACCAGACATTCTAAGGTTTAAACCAGACATTCTAAGATTCAAACCAGACATTCAAAGGTTTAAACCAGACATTCTAAGATTCAAACCAGACATTCTAAGGTTTAAACCAGACATTCTAAGATTTAAACCAGACATTCTAAGGTTTAAACCAGACATTCTAAGATTTAAACCAGACATTCTACGGTTTAAACCAGACATTCTAAGATTTAAACCAGACATTCTAATGTTCAAACCAGACATTCTAAGGTTCAAACCAGACATTCTAAGGTTTAAACCAGACATTCTAAGGTTTAAACCAGACATTCTAATGTTCAAACCAGACATTCTAAGGTTCAAACCAGACATTCTAAGGTTTAAACCAGACATTCTAAGGTTTAAACCAGACATTCTAGGTTTAAACCAGACATTCTAAGATTTAAACCAGACATTCTAAGGTTTAAACCAGACATTCTAAGGTTTAAACCAGACATTCTATGATTCAAACCAGACATTCTAAGATTCAAACCAGACATTCTAAGGTTCAAACCAGACATTCTAAGATTTAAACCAGACATTCTAAGGTTTAAACCAGACATTCTAAGGTTTAAACCAGACATGCTCAGATTCAAACCAGACATTCTAAGGTTTAAACCAGACATTCTAAGATTTAAACCAGACATTCTAATGTTCAAACCAGACATTCTAAGGTTCAAACCAGACATTCTAAGGTTTAAACCAGACATTCTAAGGTTTAAACCAGACATTCTAAGATTTAAACCAGACATTCTAAGGTTTAAACCAGACATTCTAATGTTCAAATCAGACATTCTAAGGTTTAAACCAGACATTCTAAGATTCAAACCAGACATTCTAAGGTTCAAACCAGACATTCTAAGGTTTAAACCAGACATTCTAAGATTTAAACCAGACATTCTAAGGTTCAAACCAGACATTCTAAGGTTCAAACCAGACATTCTAAGGTTTAAACCAGACATTCTAAGATTTAAACCAGACATTCTAAGGTTTAAACCAGACATTCTAAGATTCAAACCAGACATTCTAAGGTTTAAACCAGACATTCTAAGATTCAAACCAGACATTCTAAGGTTTAAACCAGACATTCTAAGATTTAAACCAGACATTCTAAGGTTTAAACCAGACATTCTAAGATTTAAACCAGACATTCTAAGGTTTAAACCAGACATTCTAAGATTTAAACCAGACATTCTAATGTTCAAACCAGACATTCTAAGGTTCAAACCAGACATTCTAAGGTTTAAACCAGACATTCTAAGGTTTAAACCAGACATTCTAATGTTCAAACCAGACATTCTAAGGTTCAAACCAGACATTCTAAGGTTTAAACCAGACATTCTAAGGTTTAAACCAGACATTCTAAGGTTTAAAACAGACATTCTAAGGTTTAAACCAGACATTCTAATGTTCAAACCAGACATTCTAAGGTTCAAACCAGACATTCTAAGGTTTAAACCAGACATTCTAAGGTTTAAACCAGACATTCTAAGGTTTAAAACAGACATTCTAAGATTTAAACCAGACATTCTAAGGTTTAAACCAGACATTCTAAGATTTAAACCAGACATTCTAAGGTTCAAACCAGACATTCTAAGGTTTAAACCAGACATTCTAAGATTTAAACCAGACATTCTAAGGTTTAAACCAGACATTCTAAGGTTTAAACCAGACATTCTAAGATTCAAACCAGACATTCTAAGGTTTAAACCAGACATTCTAAGATTCAAACCAGACATTCTAAGGTTTAAACCAGACATTCTAAGATTTAAACCAGACATTCTAATGTTCAAACCAGACATTCTAAGGTTCAAACCAGACATTCTAAGGTTTAAACCAGACATTCTAAGGTTTAAACCAGACATTCTAAGATTTAAACCAGACATTCTAAGGTTTAAACCAGACATTCTAATGTACAAATCAGACATTCTAAGGTTTAAACCAGACATTCTAAGATTCAAACCAGACATTCTAAGGTTCAAACCAGACATTCTAAGGTTTAAACCAGACATTCTAAGATTTAAACCAGACATTCTAAGGTTTAAACCAGACATTCTAAGGTTTAAACCAGACATTCTAAGATTCAAACCAGACATTCAAAGGTTTAAACCAGACATTCTAAGATTCAAACCAGACATTCTAAGGTTTAAACCAGACATTCTAAGATTTAAACCAGACATTCTAAGGTTTAAACCAGACATTCTAAGATTTAAACCAGACATTCTACGGTTTAAACCAGACATTCTAAGATTTAAACCAGACATTCTAATGTTCAAACCAGACATTCTAAGGTTCAAACCAGACATTCTAAGGTTTAAACCAGACATTCTAAGGTTTAAACCAGACATTCTAATGTTCAAACCAGACATTCTAAGGTTCAAACCAGACATTCTAAGGTTTAAACCAGACATTCTAAGGTTTAAACCAGACATTCTAGGTTTAAACCAGACATTCTAAGATTTAAACCAGACATTCTAAGGTTTAAACCAGACATTCTAAGGTTTAAACCAGACATTCTAAGATTCAAACCAGACATTCTAAGATTCAAACCAGACATTCTAAGGTTCAAACCAGACATTCTAAGATTTAAACCAGACATTCTAAGGTTTAAACCAGACATTCTAAGGTTTAAACCAGACATGCTCAGATTCAAACCAGACATTCTAAGGTTTAAACCAGACATTCTAAGATTCAAACCAGACATTCTAAGGTTCAAACCAGACATTCTAAGGTTTAAACCAGACATTCTAAGATTTAAACCAGACATTCTAAGGTTTAAACCAGACATTCTAAGGTTAAAACCAGACATTCTAAGATTCAAACCAGACATGCTAAGGTTTAAACCAGACATTCTAAGATTCAAACCAGACATTCTAAGGTTTAAACCAGACATTCTAAGGTTCAAACCAGACATTCTAAGGTTTAAACCAGACATTCTAAGATTTAAACCAGACATTCTAAGATTCAAACCAGACATTCTAAGATTTAAACCAGACATTCTAAGGTTTAAACCAGACATTCTAAGATTCAAACCAGACGTTCTAAGGTTCAAACCAGACATTCTAAGGTTCAAACCAGACATTCTAAGGTTTAAACCAGACATTCTAAGATTTAAACCAGACATTCTAAGGTTTAAACCAGATATTCTAAGGTTCAAACCAGACATTCTAAGGTTTAAACCAGACATTCTAAGATTCAAACCAGACATTCTAAGGTTCAAACCAGACATTCTAAGGTTTAAACCAGACATTCTAAGATTTAAACCAGACATTCTAAGGTTTAAACCAGACATTCTAAGGTTTAAACCAGACATTCTAAGATTCAAACCAGACATTCTAAAGTTTAAACCAGACATTCTAAGATTCAAACCAGACATTCTAAGGTTCAAACCAGACATTCTAAGGTTCAAACCAGACATTCTAAGGTTTAAACCAGACATTCTAAGATTCAAACCAGACATTCAAAGGTTTAAACCAGACATTCTAAGATTCAAACCAGACATTCTAAGGTTTAAACCAGACATTCTAAGATTTAAACCAGACATTCTAAGGTTCAAACCAGACATTCTAAGGTTTAAACCAGACATTCTAAGGTTTAAACCAGACATTCTAATGTTCAAACCAGACATTCTAAGGTTCAAACCAGACATTCTAAGGTTTAAACCAGACATTCTAAGGTTTAAACCAGACATTCTAAGGTTTAAACCAGACATTCTAAGGTTTAAAACAGACATTCTAAGATTTAAACCAGACATTCTAAGGTTTAAACCAGACATTCTAAGGTTTAAACCAGACATTCTAAGGTTTAAACCAGACATTCTAAGATTTAAACCAGACATTCTAATGTTCAAACCAGACATTCTAAGGTTCAAACCAGACATTCTAAGGTTTAAACCAGACATTCTAAGGTTTAAACCAGACATTCTAATGTTCAAACTAGACATTCTAAGGTTCAAACCAGACATTCTAAGGTTTAAACCAGACATTCTAAGGTTTAAACCAGACATTCTAAGGTTTAAACCAGACATTCTAAGGTTTAAAACAGACATTCTAAGATTTAAACCAGACATTCTAAGGTTTAAACCAGACATTCTAAGGTTTAAACCAGACATTCTAAGGTTTAAACCAGACATTCTAAGATTTAAACCAGACATTCTAAGGTTTAAACCAGACATTCTAAGATTTAAACCAGACATTCTAAGGTTTAAACCTGACATTCTAAGGTTCAAACCAGACATTCTAAGGTTTAAACCAGACATTCTAAGGTTTAAACCAGACATGCTAAGATTTAAACCAGACATTCTAAGGTTTAAACCAGACATTCTAATGTTCAAACCAGACATTCTAAGGTTTAAACCAGACATTCTAAGATTCAAACCAGCCATTCTAAGGTCCAAACCAGACATTCTAAGGTTTAAACCAGACATTCTAAGATTTAAACCAGACATTCTAAGGTTTAAACCAGACATTCTAAGGTTTAAACCAGACATTCTAAGATTCAAACCAGACATTCTAAGGTTTAAACCAGACATTCTAATGTTCAAACCAGACATTCTAAGGTTTAAACCAGACATTCTAAGATTCAAACCAGACATTCTAAGGTTCAAACAAGACATTCTAAGGTTTAAACCAGACATTCTAAGGTTTAAACCAGACATTCTAATGTTCAAACCAGACATTCTAAGATTTAAACCAGACATTCTAATGTTCAAACCTGAAATTCTAAGGTTCAAACCAGACATTCTAAGGTTTAAACCAGACATTCTAAGGTTTAAACCAGACATTCTAAGATTTAAACCAGACATTCTAAGGTTTAAACCAGACATTCTAAGATTCAAACCAGACATTCTAAGGTTTAAACCAGACATTCTAAGATTCAAACCAGACATTCTAAGGTTTAAACCAGACATTCTAAGATTTAAACCAGACATTCTAATGTTCAAACCAGACATTCTAAGGTTCAAACCAGACATTCTAAGGTTTAAACCAGACATTCTAAGGTTTAAACCAGACATTCTAAGATTTAAACCAGACATTCTAAGGTTTAAACCAGACATTCTAATGTTCAAATCAGACATTCTAAGGTTTAAACCAGACATTCTAAGATTCAAACCAGACATTCTAAGGTTCAAACCAGACATTCTAAGGTTTAAACCAGACATTCTAAGATTTAAACCAGACATTCTAAGGTTTAAACCAGACATTCTAAGGTTTAAACCAGACATTCTAAGATTCAAACCAGACATTCTAAGGTTTAAACCAGACATTCTAAGATTTAAACCAGACATTCTAAGGTTTAAACCAGACATTCTAAGGTTTAAACCAGACATTCTAAGGTTTAAACCAGACATTCTAAGATTTAAACCAGACATTCTAATGTTCAAACCAGACATTCTAAGGTTCAAACCAGACATTCTAAGGTTTAAACCAGACATTCTAAGGTTTAAACCAGACATTCTAATGTTCAAACTAGACATTCTAAGGTTCAAACCAGACATTCTAAGGTTTAAACCAGACATTCTAAGGTTTAAACCAGACATTCTAAGATTTAAACCAGACATTCTAAGGTTTAAACCAGACATTCTAATGTTCAAATCAGACATTCTAAGGTTTAAACCAGACATTCTAAGATTCAAACCAGACATTCTAAGGTTCAAACCAGACATTCTAAGGTTTAAACCAGACATTCTAAGATTTAAACCAGACATTCTAAGGTTTAAACCAGACATTCTAAGGTTTAAACCAGACATTCTAAGATTCAAACCAGACATTCTAAGGTTTAAAACAGACATTCTAAGATTTAAACCAGACATTCTAAGGTTTAAACCAGACATTCTAAGGTTTAAACCAGACATTCTAAGGTTTAAACCAGACATTCTAAGATTTAAACCAGACATTCTAATGTTCAAACCAGACATTCTAAGGTTCAAACCAGACATTCTAAGGTTTAAACCAGACATTCTAAGGTTTAAACCAGACATTCTAATGTTCAAACTAGACATTCTAAGGTTCAAACCAGACATTCTAAGGTTTAAACCAGACATTCTAAGGTTTAAACCAGACATTCTAAGGTTTAAACCAGACATTCTAAGGTTTAAAACAGACATTCTAAGATTTAAACCAGACATTCTAAGGTTTAAACCAGACATTCTAAGGTTTAAACCAGACATTCTAAGGTTTAAACCAGACATTCTAAGATTTAAACCAGACATTCTAAGGTTTAAACCAGACATTCTAAGATTTAAACCAGACATTCTAAGGTTTAAACCTGACATTCTAAGGTTCAAACCAGACATTCTAAGGTTTAAACCAGACATTCTAAGGTTTAAACCAGACATGCTAAGATTTAAACCAGACATTCTAAGGTTTAAACCAGACATTCTAATGTTCAAACCAGACATTCTAAGGTTTAAACCAGACATTCTAAGATTCAAACCAGCCATTCTAAGGTCCAAACCAGACATTCTAAGGTTTAAACCAGACATTCTAAGATTTAAACCAGACATTCTAAGGTTTAAACCAGACATTCTAAGGTTTAAACCAGACATTCTAAGATTCAAACCAGACATTCTAAGGTTTAAACCAGACATTCTAATGTTCAAACCAGACATTCTAAGGTTTAAACCAGACATTCTAAGATTCAAACCAGACATTCTAAGGTTCAAACAAGACATTCTAAGGTTTAAACCAGACATTCTAAGGTTTAAACCAGACATTCTAATGTTCAAACCAGACATTCTAAGATTTAAACCAGACATTCTAATGTTCAAACCTGAAATTCTAAGGTTCAAACCAGACATTCTAAGGTTTAAACCAGACATTCTAAGGTTTAAACCAGACATTCTAAGATTTAAACCAGACATTCTAAGGTTTAAACCAGACATTCTAAGATTCAAACCAGACATTCTAAGGTTTAAACCAGACATTCTAAGATTCAAACCAGACATTCTAAGGTTTAAACCAGACATTCTAAGATTTAAACCAGACATTCTAATGTTCAAACCAGACATTCTAAGGTTCAAACCAGACATTCTAAGGTTTAAACCAGACATTCTAAGGTTTAAACCAGACATTCTAAGATTTAAACCAGACATTCTAAGGTTTAAACCAGACATTCTAATGTTCAAATCAGACATTCTAAGGTTTAAACCAGACATTCTAAGATTCAAACCAGACATTCTAAGGTTCAAACCAGACATTCTAAGGTTTAAACCAGACATTCTAAGATTTAAACCAGACATTCTAAGGTTTAAACCAGACATTCTAAGGTTTAAACCAGACATTCTAAGATTCAAACCAGACATTCTAAGGTTTAAACCAGACATTCTAAGATTCAAACCAGACATTCTAAGGTTTAAACCAGACATTCTAAGATTTAAACCAGACATTCTAAGGTTTAAACCAGACATTCTAAGATTTAAACCAGACATTCTAAGGTTTAAACCAGACATTCTAAGATTTAAACCAGACATTCTAATGTTCAAACCAGACATTCTAAGGTTCAAACCAGACATTCTAAGGTTTAAACCAGACATTCTAAGGTTTAAACCAGACATTCTAATGTTCAAACCAGACATTCTAAGGTTCAAACCAGACATTCTAAGGTTTAAACCAGACATTCTAAGGTTTAAACCAGACATTCTAAGGTTTAAAACAGACATTCTAAGGTTTAAACCAGACATTCTAATGTTCAAACCAGACATTCTAAGGTTCAAACCAGACATTCTAAGGTTTAAACCAGACATTCTAAGGTTTAAACCAGACATTCTAAGGTTTAAAACAGACATTCTAAGATTTAAACCAGACATTCTAAGGTTTAAACCAGACATTCTAAGATTTAAACCAGACATTCTAAGGTTTAAACCAGACATTCTAAGGTTTAAACCAGACATTATAAGGTTTAAACCAGACATTCTAAGATTTAAACCAGACATTCTAAGGTTTAAACCAGACATTCTAAGATTTAAACCAGACATTCTAAGGTTTAAACCATACATTCTAAGGTTTAAACCAGACATTCTAAGATTCAAAACAGACATTCTAAGATTCAAACCAGACATTCTAAGGTTCAAACCAGACATTCTAAGATTTAAACCAGACATTCTAAGGTTTAAACCAGACATTCTAAGGTTTAAACCAGACATTCTCAGATTCAAACCAGACATTCTAAGGTTTAAACCAGACATTCTAAGATTCAAACCAGACATTCTAAGGTTCAAACCAGACATTCTAAGGTTTAAACCAGACATTCTAAGATTTAAACCAGACATTCTAAGGTTTAAACCAGACATTCTAAGGTTTAAATCAGACATTCTAAGGTTTAAACCAGACATTCTAAGGTTTAAACCAGACATTCTAAGATTTAAACCAGACATTCTAAGGTTTAAACCAGACATTCTAATGTTCAAATCAGACATTCTAAGGTTTAAACCAGACATTCTAAGATTCAAACCAGACATTCTAAGGTTCAAACCAGACATTCTAAGGTTTAAACCAGACATTCTAAGATTTAAACCAGACATTCTAAGGTTTAAACCAGACATTCTAAGGTTTAAACCAGACATTCTAAGATTCAAACCAGACATTCTAAGGTTTAAACCAGACATTCTAAGATTTAAACCAGACATTCTAAGGTTTAAACCAGACATTCTAAGGTTTAAACCAGACATTCTAAGGTTTAAACCAGACATTCTAAGATTTAAACCAGACATTCTAATGTTCAAACCAGACATTCTAAGGTTCAAACCAGACATTCTAAGGTTTAAACCAGACATTCTAAGGTTTAAACCAGACATTCTAATGTTCAAACTAGACATTCTAAGGTTCAAACCAGACATTCTAAGGTTTAAACCAGACATTCTAAGGTTTAAACCAGACATTCTAAGATTTAAACCAGACATTCTAAGGTTTAAACCAGACATTCTAATGTTCAAATCAGACATTCTAAGGTTTAAACCAGACATTCTAAGATTCAAACCAGACATTCTAAGGTTCAAACCAGACATTCTAAGGTTTAAACCAGACATTCTAAGATTTAAACCAGACATTCTAAGGTTTAAACCAGACATTCTAAGGTTTAAACCAGACATTCTAAGATTCAAACCAGACATTCTAAGGTTTAAAACAGACATTCTAAGATTTAAACCAGACATTCTAAGGTTTAAACCAGACATTCTAAGGTTTAAACCAGACATTCTAAGGTTTAAACCAGACATTCTAAGATTTAAACCAGACATTCTAATGTTCAAACCAGACATTCTAAGGTTCAAACCAGACATTCTAAGGTTTAAACCAGACATTCTAAGGTTTAAACCAGACATTCTAATGTTCAAACTAGACATTCTAAGGTTCAAACCAGACATTCTAAGGTTTAAACCAGACATTCTAAGGTTTAAACCAGACATTCTAAGGTTTAAACCAGACATTCTAAGGTTTAAAACAGACATTCTAAGATTTAAACCAGACATTCTAAGGTTTAAACCAGACATTCTAAGGTTTAAACCAGACATTCTAAGGTTTAAACCAGACATTCTAAGATTTAAACCAGACATTCTAAGGTTTAAACCAGACATTCTAAGATTTAAACCAGACATTCTAAGGTTTAAACCTGACATTCTAAGGTTCAAACCAGACATTCTAAGGTTTAAACCAGACATTCTAAGGTTTAAACCAGACATGCTAAGATTTAAACCAGACATTCTAAGGTTTAAACCAGACATTCTAATGTTCAAACCAGACATTCTAAGGTTTAAACCAGACATTCTAAGATTCAAACCAGCCATTCTAAGGTCCAAACCAGACATTCTAAGGTTTAAACCAGACATTCTAAGATTTAAACCAGACATTCTAAGGTTTAAACCAGACATTCTAAGGTTTAAACCAGACATTCTAAGATTCAAACCAGACATTCTAAGGTTTAAACCAGACATTCTAATGTTCAAACCAGACATTCTAAGGTTTAAACCAGACATTCTAAGATTCAAACCAGACATTCTAAGGTTCAAACAAGACATTCTAAGGTTTAAACCAGACATTCTAAGGTTTAAACCAGACATTCTAATGTTCAAACCAGACATTCTAAGATTTAAACCAGACATTCTAATGTTCAAACCTGAAATTCTAAGGTTCAAACCAGACATTCTAAGGTTTAAACCAGACATTCTAAGGTTTAAACCAGACATTCTAAGATTTAAACCAGACATTCTAAGGTTTAAACCAGACATTCTAAGATTCAAACCAGACATTCTAAGGTTTAAACCAGACATTCTAAGATTCAAACCAGACATTCTAAGGTTTAAACCAGACATTCTAAGATTTAAACCAGACATTCTAATGTTCAAACCAGACATTCTAAGGTTCAAACCAGACATTCTAAGGTTTAAACCAGACATTCTAAGGTTTAAACCAGACATTCTAAGATTTAAACCAGACATTCTAAGGTTTAAACCAGACATTCTAATGTTCAAATCAGACATTCTAAGGTTTAAACCAGACATTCTAAGATTCAAACCAGACATTCTAAGGTTCAAACCAGACATTCTAAGGTTTAAACCAGACATTCTAAGATTTAAACCAGACATTCTAATGTTCAAACCAGACATTCTAAGGTTCAAACCAGACATTCTAAGGTTTAAACCAGACATTCTAAGGTTTAAACCAGACATTCTAAGATTTAAACCAGACATTCTAAGGTTTAAACCAGACATTCTAATGTTCAAATCAGACATTCTAAGGTTTAAACCAGACATTCTAAGATTCAAACCAGACATTCTAAGGTTCAAACCAGACATTCTAAGGTTTAAACCAGACATTCTAAGATTTAAACCAGACATTCTAAGGTTTAAACCAGACATTCTAAGGTTTAAACCAGACATTCTAAGATTCAAACCAGACATTCTAAGGTTTAAACCAGACATTCTAAGATTCAAACCAGACATTCTAAGGTTTAAACCAGACATTCTAAGATTTAAACCAGACATTCTAAGGTTTAAACCAGACATTCTAAGATTTAAACCAGACATTCTAAGGTTTAAACCAGACATTCTAAGATTTAAACCAGACATTCTAATGTTCAAACCAGACATTCTAAGGTTCAAACCAGACATTCTAAGGTTTAAACCAGACATTCTAAGGTTTAAACCAGACATTCTAATGTTCAAACCAGACATTCTAAGGTTCAAACCAGACATTCTAAGGTTTAAACCAGACATTCTAAGGTTTAAACCAGACATTCTAAGGTTTAAAACAGACATTCTAAGGTTTAAACCAGACATTCTAATGTTCAAACCAGACATTCTAAGGTTCAAACCAGACATTCTAAGGTTTAAACCAGACATTCTAAGGTTTAAACCAGACATTCTAAGGTTTAAAACAGACATTCTAAGATTTAAACCAGACATTCTAAGGTTTAAACCAGACATTCTAAGATTTAAACCAGACATTCTAAGGTTTAAACCAGACATTCTAAGGTTTAAACCAGACATTATAAGGTTTAAACCAGACATTCTAAGATTTAAACCAGACATTCTAAGGTTTAAACCAGACATTCTAAGATTTAAACCAGACATTCTAAGGTTTAAACCATACATTCTAAGGTTTAAACCAGACATTCTAAGATTCAAAACAGACATTCTAAGATTCAAACCAGACATTCTAAGGTTCAAACCAGACATTCTAAGATTTAAACCAGACATTCTAAGGTTTAAACCAGACATTCTAAGGTTTAAACCAGACATTCTCAGATTCAAACCAGACATTCTAAGGTTTAAACCAGACATTCTAAGATTCAAACCAGACATTCTAAGGTTCAAACCAGACATTCTAAGGTTTAAACCAGACATTCTAAGATTTAAACCAGACATTCTAAGGTTTAAACCAGACATTCTAAGGTTTAAATCAGACATTCTAAGGTTTAAACCAGACATTCTAAGGTTTAAACCAGACATTCTAAGATTTAAACCAGACATTCTAAGGTTTAAACCAGACATTCTAATGTTCAAATCAGACATTCTAAGGTTTAAACCAGACATTCTAAGATTCAAACCAGACATTCTAAGGTTCAAACCAGACATTCTAAGGTTTAAACCAGACATTCTAAGATTTAAACCAGACATTCTAAGGTTTAAACCAGACATTCTAAGGTTTAAACCAGACATTCTAAGATTCAAACCAGACATTCTAAGGTTTAAACCAGACATTCTAAGATTTAAACCAGACATTCTAAGGTTTAAACCAGACATTCTAAGGTTTAAACCAGACATTCTAAGGTTTAAACCAGACATTCTAAGATTTAAACCAGACATTCTAATGTTCAAACCAGACATTCTAAGGTTCAAACCAGACATTCTAAGGTTTAAACCAGACATTCTAAGGTTTAAACCAGACATTCTAATGTTCAAACTAGACATTCTAAGGTTCAAACCAGACATTCTAAGGTTTAAACCAGACATTCTAAGGTTTAAACCAGACATTCTAAGATTTAAACCAGACATTCTAAGGTTTAAACCAGACATTCTAATGTTCAAATCAGACATTCTAAGGTTTAAACCAGACATTCTAAGATTCAAACCAGACATTCTAAGGTTCAAACCAGACATTCTAAGGTTTAAACCAGACATTCTAAGATTTAAACCAGACATTCTAAGGTTTAAACCAGACATTCTAAGGTTTAAACCAGACATTCTAAGATTCAAACCAGACATTCTAAGGTTTAAAACAGACATTCTAAGATTTAAACCAGACATTCTAAGGTTTAAACCAGACATTCTAAGGTTTAAACCAGACATTCTAAGGTTTAAACCAGACATTCTAAGATTTAAACCAGACATTCTAATGTTCAAACCAGACATTCTAAGGTTCAAACCAGACATTCTAAGGTTTAAACCAGACATTCTAAGGTTTAAACCAGACATTCTAATGTTCAAACTAGACATTCTAAGGTTCAAACCAGACATTCTAAGGTTTAAACCAGACATTCTAAGGTTTAAACCAGACATTCTAAGGTTTAAACCAGACATTCTAAGGTTTAAAACAGACATTCTAAGATTTAAACCAGACATTCTAAGGTTTAAACCAGACATTCTAAGGTTTAAACCAGACATTCTAAGGTTTAAACCAGACATTCTAAGATTTAAACCAGACATTCTAAGGTTTAAACCAGACATTCTAAGATTTAAACCAGACATTCTAAGGTTTAAACCTGACATTCTAAGGTTCAAACCAGACATTCTAAGGTTTAAACCAGACATTCTAAGGTTTAAACCAGACATGCTAAGATTTAAACCAGACATTCTAAGGTTTAAACCAGACATTCTAATGTTCAAACCAGACATTCTAAGGTTTAAACCAGACATTCTAAGATTCAAACCAGCCATTCTAAGGTCCAAACCAGACATTCTAAGGTTTAAACCAGACATTCTAAGATTTAAACCAGACATTCTAAGGTTTAAACCAGACATTCTAAGGTTTAAACCAGACATTCTAAGATTCAAACCAGACATTCTAAGGTTTAAACCAGACATTCTAATGTTCAAACCAGACATTCTAAGGTTTAAACCAGACATTCTAAGATTCAAACCAGACATTCTAAGGTTCAAACAAGACATTCTAAGGTTTAAACCAGACATTCTAAGGTTTAAACCAGACATTCTAATGTTCAAACCAGACATTCTAAGATTTAAACCAGACATTCTAATGTTCAAACCTGAAATTCTAAGGTTCAAACCAGACATTCTAAGGTTTAAACCAGACATTCTAAGGTTTAAACCAGACATTCTAAGATTTAAACCAGACATTCTAAGGTTTAAACCAGACATTCTAAGATTCAAACCAGACATTCTAAGGTTTAAACCAGACATTCTAAGATTCAAACCAGACATTCTAAGGTTTAAACCAGACATTCTAAGATTTAAACCAGACATTCTAATGTTCAAACCAGACATTCTAAGGTTCAAACCAGACATTCTAAGGTTTAAACCAGACATTCTAAGGTTTAAACCAGACATTCTAAGATTTAAACCAGACATTCTAAGGTTTAAACCAGACATTCTAATGTTCAAATCAGACATTCTAAGGTTTAAACCAGACATTCTAAGATTCAAACCAGACATTCTAAGGTTCAAACCAGACATTCTAAGGTTTAAACCAGACATTCTAAGATTTAAACCAGACATTCTAAGGTTTAAACCAGACATTCTAAGGTTTAAACCAGACATTCTAAGATTCAAACCAGACATTCTAAGGTTTAAACCAGACATTCTAAGATTCAAACCAGACATTCTAAGGTTTAAACCAGACATTCTAAGATTTAAACCAGACATTCTAAGGTTTAAACCAGACATTCTAAGATTTAAACCAGACATTCTAAGGTTTAAACCAGACATTCTAAGATTTAAACCAGACATTCTAATGTTCAAACCAGACATTCTAAGGTTCAAACCAGACATTCTAAGGTTTAAACCAGACATTCTAAGGTTTAAACCAGACATTCTAATGTTCAAACCAGACATTCTAAGGTTCAAACCAGACATTCTAAGGTTTAAACCAGACATTCTAAGGTTTAAACCAGACATTCTAAGGTTTAAAACAGACATTCTAAGGTTTAAACCAGACATTCTAATGTTCAAACCAGACATTCTAAGGTTCAAACCAGACATTCTAAGGTTTAAACCAGACATTCTAAGGTTTAAACCAGACATTCTAAGGTTTAAAACAGACATTCTAAGATTTAAACCAGACATTCTAAGGTTTAAACCAGACATTCTAAGATTTAAACCAGACATTCTAAGGTTTAAACCAGACATTCTAAGGTTTAAACCAGACATTATAAGGTTTAAACCAGACATTCTAAGATTTAAACCAGACATTCTAAGGTTTAAACCAGACATTCTAAGATTTAAACCAGACATTCTAAGGTTTAAACCATACATTCTAAGGTTTAAACCAGACATTCTAAGATTCAAAACAGACATTCTAAGATTCAAACCAGACATTCTAAGGTTCAAACCAGACATTCTAAGATTTAAACCAGACATTCTAAGGTTTAAACCAGACATTCTAAGGTTTAAACCAGACATTCTCAGATTCAAACCAGACATTCTAAGGTTTAAACCAGACATTCTAAGATTCAAACCAGACATTCTAAGGTTCAAACCAGACATTCTAAGGTTTAAACCAGACATTCTAAGATTTAAACCAGACATTCTAAGGTTTAAACCAGACATTCTAAGGTTTAAATCAGACATTCTAAGGTTTAAACCAGACATTCTAAGATTCAAACCAGACATTCAAAGGTTTAAACCAGACATTCTAAGATTCAAACCAGACATTCTAAGGTTTAAACCAGACATTCTAAGATTTAAACCAGACATTCTAAGGTTTAAACCAGACATTCTAAGATTTAAACCAGACATTCTACGGTTTAAACCAGACATTCTAAGATTTAAACCAGACATTCTAATGTTCAAACCAGACATTCTAAGGTTCAAACCAGACATTCTAAGGTTTAAACCATACATTCTAAGGTTTAAACCAGACATTCTAAGATTCAAAACAGACATTCTAAGATTCAAACCAGACATTCTAAGGTTCAAACCAGACATTCTAAGATTTAAACCAGACATTCTAAGGTTTAAACCAGACATTCTAAGGTTTAAACCAGACATTCTCAGATTCAAACCAGACATTCTAAGGTTTAAACCAGACATTCTAAGATTCAAACCAGACATTCTAAGGTTCAAACCAGACATTCTAAGGTTTAAACCAGACATTCTAAGATTTACACCAGACATTCTAAGGTTTAAACCAGACATTCTAAGGTTTAAATCAGACATTCTAAGGTTTAAACCAGACATTCTAAGATTCAAACCAGACATTCAAAGGTTTAAACCAGACATTCTAAGATTCAAACCAGACATTCTAAGGTTTAAACCAGACATTCTAAGATTTAAACCAGACATTCTAAGGTTTAAACCAGACATTCTAAGATTTAAACCAGACATTCTACGGTTTAAACCAGACATTCTAAGATTTAAACCAGACATTCTAATGTTCAAAGCAGACATTCTAAGGTTCAAACCAGACATTCTAAGGTTTAAACCAGACATTCTAAGGTTTAAACCAGACATTCTAATGTTCAAACCAGACATTCTAAGGTTTAAACCAGACATTCTAAGGTTTAAACCAGACATTCTAAGGTTTAAACCAGACATTCTAAGATTTAAACCAGACATTCTAAGGTTTAAACCAGACATTCTAAGGTTTAAACCAGACATTCTAAGATTCAAACCAGACATTCTAAGATTCAAACCAGACATTCTAAGGTTCAAACCAGACATTCTAAGATTTAAACCAGACATTCTAAGGTTTAAACCAGACATTCTAAGGTTTAAACCAGACATTCTCAGATTCAAACCAGACATTCTAAGGTTTAAACCAGACATTCTAAGATTCAAACCAGACATTCTAAGGTTCAAAACAGACATTCTAAGGTTTAAACCAGACATTCTAAGGTTTAAACCAGACATTCTAAGGTTAAAACCAGACATTCTAAGATTCAAACCAGACATGCTAAGGTTTAAACCAGACATTCTAAGATTCAAACCAGACATTCTAAGGTTCAAACCAGACATTCTAAGGTTCAAACCAGACATTCTAAGGTTTAAACCAGACATTCTAAGATTTAAACCAGACATTCTAAGATTCAAACCAGACATTCTAAGATTTAAACCAGACATTCTAAGGTTTAAACCAGACATTCTAAGATTCAAACCAGACGTTCTAAGGTTCAAACCAGACATTCTAAGGTTCAAACCAGACATTCTAAGGTTTAAACCAGACATTCTAAGATTTAAACCAGACATTCTAAGGTTTAAACCAGACATTCTAAGGTTCAAACCAGACATTCTAAGGTTTAAACCAGACATTCTAAGATTCAAACCAGACATTCTAAGGTTCAAACCAGACATTCTAAGGTTTAAACCAGACATTCTAAGATTTAAACCAGACATTCTAAGGTTTAAACCAGACATTCTAAGGTTTAAACCAGACATTCTAAGATTCAAACCAGACATTCTAAAGTTTAAACCAGACATTCTAAGATTCAAACCAGACATTCTAAGGTTCAAACCAGACATTCTAAGGTTCAAACCAGACATTCTAAGGTTTAAACCAGACATTCTAAGATTTAAACCAGACATTCTAAGGTTTAAACCAGACATTCTAAGATTTAAACCAGACATTCTAAGATTCAAACCAGACATTCTAAGATTTAAACCAGACATTCTAATGTTCAAACCAGACATTCTAAGGTTCAAACCAGACATGCTAAGGTTTAAACCAGACATTCTAAGGTTTAAACCAGACATTCTAAGATTTAAACCAGACATTCTAAGGTTTAAACCAGACATTCTAAGGTTCAAACCAGACATTCTAAGGTTTAAACCAGACATTCTAAGATTCAAACCAGACATTCTAAGGTTCCAACCAGACATTCTAAGGTTTAAACCAGACATTCTAAGATTTAAACCAGACATTCTAAGGTTTAAACCAGACATTCTAAGATTCAAACCAGACATTCTAAGGTTCAAACCAGACATTCTAAGGTTTAAACCAGACATTCTAAGGTTTAAACCAGACATTCTAAGATTTAAACCAGACATTCTAAGGTTTAAACCAGACATTCTAAGATTTAAACCAGACATTCTAAGGTTTAAACCAGACATTCTAAGATTCAAACCAGACGTTCTAAGGTTCAAACCAGACATTCTAAGGTTCAAACCAGACATTCTAAGGTTTAAACCAGACATTCTAAGATTTAAACCAGACATTCTAAGATTCAAACCAGACATTCTAAGATTTAAACCAGACATTCTAAGATTCAAACCAGACATTCTAAGGTTTAAACCAGACATTCTAAGATTTAAACCAGACATTCTAAGGTTTAATCCAGACATTCTAAGGTTCAAACCAGACATTCTAAGGTTTAAACCAGACATTCTAAGATTCAAACCAGACATTCTAAGGTTCAAACCAGACATTCTAAGATTTAAACCAGACATTCTAAGGTTTAAACCAGACATTCTAAGGTTTAAACCAGACATTCTAAGATTCAAACCAGACATTCTAAAGTTTAAACCAGACATTCTAAGATTCAAACCAGACATTCTAAGGTTCAAACCAGACATGCTAAGGTTTAAACCAGACATTCTAAGGTTTAAACCAGACATTCTAAGATTTAAACCAGACATTCTAAGGTTTAAAACAGACATTCTAAGGTTCAAACCAGACATTCTAAGGTTTAAACCAGACATTCTAAGATTCAAACCAGACATTCTAAGGTTCAGACCAGACATTCTAAGGTTTAAACCAGACATTCTAAGATTTAAACCAGACATTCTAAGGTTTAAATCAGACATTCTAAGGTTTAAACCAGACATTCTAAGATTCAAACCAGACATTCTAAGGTTTAAACCAGACATTCTAATGTTCAAACCAGACATTCTAAGGTTTAAACCAGACATTCTAAGATTTAAACCAGACATTCTAAGATTCAAACCAGACATTCTAAGATTCAAACCAGACATTCTAAGGTTCAAACCAGACATTCTAAGGTTTAAACCAGACATTCTAAGATTTAAACCAGACATTCTAAGGTTTAAACCAGACATTCTAAGGTTTAAACCAGACATTCTAAGATTCAAACCAGACATTCAAAGGTTTAAACCAGACATTCTAAGATTCAAACCAGACATTCTAAGGTTTAAACCAGACATTCTAAGATTTAAACCAGACATTCTAAGGTTTAAACCAGACATTCTAAGATTTAAACCAGACATTCTAAGATTCAAACCAGACATTCTAAGGTTCAAACCAGACATTCTAAGGTTTAAACCAGACATTCTAAGATTTAAACCAGACATTCTAAGGTTTAAACCAGACATTCTAAGGTTTAAACCAGACATTCTAAGATTCAAACCAGACATTCAAAGGTTTAAACCAGACATTCTAAGATTCAAACCAGACATTCTAAGGTTTAAACCAGACATTCTAAGATTTAAACCAGACATTCTAAGGTTTAAACCAGACATTCTAAGATTTAAACCAGACATTCTAAGGTTTAAACCAGACATTCTAAGATTTAAACCAGACATTCTAATGTTCAAACCAGACATTCTAAGGTTCAAACCAGACATTCTAAGGTTTAAACCAGACATTCTAAGGTTTAAACCAGACATTCTAATGTTCAAACCAGACATTCTAAGGTTCAAACCAGACATTCTAAGGTTTAAACCAGACATTCTAAGGTTTAAACCAGACATTCTAAGGTTTAAACCAGACATTCTAAGGTTTAAAACAGACATTCTACGATTTAAACCAGACATTCTAAGGTTTAAACCAGACATTCTAAGATTTAAACCAGACATTCTAAGGTTTAAACCAGACATTCTAAGGTTTAAACCAGACATTCTAAGGTTTAAACCAGACATTCTAAGATTTAAACCAGACATTCTAAGGTTTAAACCAGACATTCTAAGATTTAAACCAGACATTCTAAGGTTTAAACCTGACATTCTAAGGTTCAAACCAGACATTCTAAGGTTTAAACCAGACATTCTAAGGTTTAAACCAGACATGCTAAGATTTAAACCAGACATTCTAAGGTTTAAACCAGACATTCTAATGTTCAAACCAGACATTCTAAGGTTTAAACCAGACATTCTAAGATTCAAACCAGACATTCTAAGGTTTAAACCAGACATTCTAAGGTTTAAACCAGACATTCTAAGATTCAAACCAGACATTCTAAGGTTTAAACCAGACATTCTAATGTTCAAACCAGACATTCTATGGTTTAAACCA
This sequence comes from Nansenia antarctica, assembly GCF_963989245.1. NCBI lineage: Eukaryota > Metazoa > Chordata > Actinopteri > Argentiniformes > Microstomatidae > Nansenia > Nansenia antarctica. The sequence continues at coordinate 45,285,105 of NC_137689.1, read as the reverse complement.
GACATTCTAAGATTCAAACCAGACATTCTAAGGTTCAAACCAGACATTCTAAGGTTTAAACCAGACATTCTAAGGTTTAAACCAGACATTCTAATGTTCAAACCAGACATTCTAAGGTTTAAACCAGACATTCTCAGATTTAAACCAGACATTCTAAGGTTTAAACCAGACATTCTAAGATTTAAACCAGACATTCTAATGTTCAAACCTGACATTCTAAGGTTCAAACCAGACATTCTAAGGTTTAAACCAGACATTCTAAGGTTTAAACCAGACATTCTAAGATTTAAACCAGACATTCTAAGGTTTAAACCAGACATTCTAAGATTCAAACCAGACATTCTAAGGTTTAAACCAGACATTCTAAGATTCAAACCAGACATTCTAAGGTTTAAACCAGACATTCTAAGATTTAAACCAGACATTCTAATGTTCAAACCAGACATTCTAAGGTTCAAACCAGACATTCTAAGGTTTAAACCAGACATTCTAAGGTTTAAACCAGACATTCTAAGATTTAAACCAGACATTCTAAGGTTTAAACCAGACATTCTAATGTTCAAATCAGACATTCTAAGGTTTAAACCAGACATTCTAAGATTCAAACCAGACATTCTAAGGTTCAAACCAGACATTCTAAGGTTTAAACCAGACATTCTAAGATTTAAACCAGACATTCTAAGGTTTAAACCAGACATTCTAAGATTTAAACCAGACATTCTAATGTTCAAACCAGACATTCTAAGGTTCAAACCAGACATTCTAAGGTTTAAACCAGACATTCTAAGGTTTAAACCAGACATTCTAAGATTTAAACCAGACATTCTAAGGTTTAAACCAGACATTCTAATGTACAAATCAGACATTCTAAGGTTTAAACCAGACATTCTAAGATTCAAACCAGACATTCTAAGGTTCAAACCAGACATTCTAAGGTTTAAACCAGACATTCTAAGATTTAAACCAGACATTCTAATGTTCAAACCTGACATTCTAAGGTTCAAACCAGACATTCTAAGGTTTAAACCAGACATTCTAAGGTTTAAACCAGACATTCTAAGATTTAAACCAGACATTCTAAGGTTTAAACCAGACATTCTAAGATTCAAACCAGACATTCTAAGGTTTAAACCAGACATTCTAAGATTCAAACCAGACATTCTAAGGTTTAAACCAGACATTCTAAGATTTAAACCAGACATTCTAATGTTCAAACCAGACATTCTAAGGTTCAAACCAGACATTCTAAGGTTTAAACCAGACATTCTAAGGTTTAAACCAGACATTCTAAGATTTAAACCAGACATTCTAAGGTTTAAACCAGACATTCTAATGTTCAAATCAGACATTCTAAGGTTTAAACCAGACATTCTAAGATTCAAACCAGACATTCTAAGGTTCAAACCAGACATTCTAAGGTTTAAACCAGACATTCTAAGATTTAAACCAGACATTCTAAGGTTTAAACCAGACATTCTAAGATTTAAACCAGACATTCTAATGTTCAAACCAGACATTCTAAGGTTCAAACCAGACATTCTAAGGTTTAAACCAGACATTCTAAGGTTTAAACCAGACATTCTAAGATTTAAACCAGACATTCTAAGGTTTAAACCAGACATTCTAATGTACAAATCAGACATTCTAAGGTTTAAACCAGACATTCTAAGATTCAAACCAGACATTCTAAGGTTCAAACCAGACATTCTAAGGTTTAAACCAGACATTCTAAGATTTAAACCAGACATTCTAAGATTCAAACCAGACATTCAAAGGTTTAAACCAGACATTCTAAGATTCAAACCAGACATTCTAAGGTTTAAACCAGACATTCTAAGATTTAAACCAGACATTCTAAGGTTTAAACCAGACATTCTAAGATTTAAACCAGACATTCTACGGTTTAAACCAGACATTCTAAGATTTAAACCAGACATTCTAATGTTCAAACCAGACATTCTAAGGTTCAAACCAGACATTCTAAGGTTTAAACCAGACATTCTAAGGTTTAAACCAGACATTCTAGGTTTAAACCAGACATTCTAAGATTTAAACCAGACATTCTAAGGTTTAAACCAGACATTCTAAGGTTTAAACCAGACATTCTAAGGTTTAAAACAGACATTCTAAGGTTCAAACCAGACATTCTAAGGTTTAAACCAGACATTCTAAGATTCAAACCAGACATTCTAAGGTTCAGACCAGACATTCTAAGGTTTAAACCAGACATTCTAAGATTTAAACCAGACATTCTAAGGTTTAAACCAGACATTCTAAGGTTTAAACCAGACATTCTAAGATTCAAACCAGACATTCTAAGGTTTAAACCAGACATTCTAATGTTCAAACCAGACATTCTAAGGTTTAAACCAGACATTCTAAGATTTAAACCAGACATTCTAAGATTCAAACCAGACATTCTAAGATTCAAACCAGACATTCTAAGGTTCAAACCAGACATTCTAAGGTTTAAACCAGACATTCTAAGATTTAAACCAGACATTCTAAGGTTTAAACCAGACATTCTAAGGTTTAAACCAGACATTCTAAGATTCAAACCAGACATTCAAAGGTTTAAACCAGACATTCTAAGATTCAAACCAGACATTCTAAGGTTTAAACCAGACATTCTAAGATTTAAACCAGACATTCTAAGGTTTAAACCAGACATTCTAAGATTTAAACCAGACATTCTAAGGTTTAAACCAGACATTCTAAGATTTAAACCAGACATTCTAATGTTCAAACCAGACATTCTAAGGTTCAAACCAGACATTCTAAGGTTTAAACCAGACATTCTAAGGTTTAAACCAGACATTCTAATGTTCAAACCAGACATTCTAAGGTTCAAACCAGACATTCTAAGGTTTAAAACAGACATTCTACGATTTAAACCAGACATTCTAAGGTTTAAACCAAACATTCTAAGATTTAAACCAGACATTCTAAGGTTTAAACCAGACATTCTAAGGTTTAAACCAGACATTCTAAGGTTTAAACCAGACATTCTAAGATTTAAACCAGACATTCTAAGGTTTAAACCAGACATTCTAAGATTTAAACCAGACATTCTAAGGTTTAAACCTGACATTCTAAGGTTCAAACCAGACATTCTAAGGTTTAAACCAGACATTCTAAGGTTTAAACCAGACATGCTAAGATTTAAACCAGACATTCTAAGGTTTAAACCAGACATTCTAATGTTCAAACCAGACATTCTAAGGTTTAAACCAGACATTCTAAGATTCAAACCAGACATTCTAAGGTTTAAACCAGACATTCTAAGGTTTAAACCAGACATTCTAAGATTCAAACCAGACATTCTAAGGTTTAAACCAGACATTCTAATGTTCAAACCAGACATTCTATGGTTTAAACCAGACATTCTAAGATTCAAACCAGACATTCTAAGGTTCAAACCAGACATTCTAAGGTTTAAACCAGACATTCTAAGGTTTAAACCAGACATTCTAATGTTCAAACCAGACATTCTAAGGTTTAAACCAGACATTCTCAGATTTAAACCAGACATTCTAAGGTTTAAACCAGACATTCTAAGATTTAAACCAGACATTCTAATGTTCAAACCTGACATTCTAAGGTTCAAACCAGACATTCTAAGGTTTAAACCAGACATTCTAAGGTTTAAACCAGACATTCTAAGATTTAAACCAGACATTCTAAGGTTTAAACCAGACATTCTAAGATTCAAACCAGACATTCTAAGGTTTAAACCAGACATTCTAAGATTCAAACCAGACATTCTAAGGTTTAAACCAGACATTCTAAGATTTAAACCAGACATTCTAATGTTCAAACCAGACATTCTAAGGTTCAAACCAGACATTCTAAGGTTTAAACCAGACATTCTAAGGTTTAAACCAGACATTCTAAGATTTAAACCAGACATTCTAAGGTTTAAACCAGACATTCTAATGTTCAAATCAGACATTCTAAGGTTTAAACCAGACATTCTAAGATTCAAACCAGACATTCTAAGGTTCAAACCAGACATTCTAAGGTTTAAACCAGACATTCTAAGATTTAAACCAGACATTCTAAGGTTTAAACCAGACATTCTAAGATTTAAACCAGACATTCTAATGTTCAAACCAGACATTCTAAGGTTCAAACCAGACATTCTAAGGTTTAAACCAGACATTCTAAGGTTTAAACCAGACATTCTAAGATTTAAACCAGACATTCTAAGGTTTAAACCAGACATTCTAATGTACAAATCAGACATTCTAAGGTTTAAACCAGACATTCTAAGATTCAAACCAGACATTCTAAGGTTCAAACCAGACATTCTAAGGTTTAAACCAGACATTCTAAGATTTAAACCAGACATTCTAAGATTCAAACCAGACATTCAAAGGTTTAAACCAGACATTCTAAGATTCAAACCAGACATTCTAAGGTTTAAACCAGACATTCTAAGATTTAAACCAGACATTCTAAGGTTTAAACCAGACATTCTAAGATTTAAACCAGACATTCTACGGTTTAAACCAGACATTCTAAGATTTAAACCAGACATTCTAATGTTCAAACCAGACATTCTAAGGTTGAAACCAGACATTCTAAGGTTTAAACCAGACATTCTAAGGTTTAAACCAGACATTCTAATGTTCAAACCAGACATTCTAAGGTTCAAACCAGACATTCTAAGGTTTAAACCAGACATTCTAAGGTTTAAACCAGACATTCTAGGTTTAAACCAGACATTCTAAGATTTAAACCAGACATTCTAAGGTTTAAACCAGACATTCTAAGGTTTAAACCAGACATTCTAAGATTCAAACCAGACATTCTAAGATTCAAACCAGACATTCTAAGGTTCAAACCAGACATTCTAAGATTTAAACCAGACATTCTAAGGTTTAAACCAGACATTCTAAGGTTTAAACCAGACATCCTCAGATTCAAACCAGACATTCTAAGGTTTAAACCAGACATTCTAAGATTCAAACCAGACATTCTAAGGTTCAAACCAGACATTCTAAGGTTTAAACCAGACATTCTAAGATTTAAACCAGACATTCTAAGGTTTAAACCAGACATTCTAAGGTTAAAACCAGACATTCTAAGATTCAAACCAGACATGCTAAGGTTTAAACCAGACATTCTAAGATTCAAACCAGACATTCTAAGGTTTAAACCAGACATTCTAAGGTTCAAACCAGACATTCTAAAGTTTAAACCAGACATTCTAAGATTTAAACCAGACATTCTAAGATTCAAACCAGACATTCTAAGATTTAAACCAGACATTCTAAGGTTTAAACCAGACATTCTAAGATTCAAATCAGACGTTCTAAGGTTCAAACCAGACATTCTAAGGTTCAAACCAGACATTCTAAGGTTTAAACCAGACATTCTAAGATTTAAACCAGACATTCTAAGGTTTAAACCAGACATTCTAAGGTTCAAACCAGACATTCTAAGGTTTAAACCAGACATTCTAAGATTCAAACCAGACATTCTAAGGTTCAAACCAGACATTCTAAGGTTTAAACCAGACATTCTAAGATTTAAACCAGACATTCTAAGGTTTAAACCAGACATTCTAAGGTTTAAACCAGACATTCTAAGATTCAAACCAGACATTCTAAAGTTTAAACCAGACATTCTAAGATTCAAACCAGACATTCTAAGGTTCAAACCAGACATTCTAAGGTTCAAACCAGACATTCTAAGGTTTAAACCAGACATTCTAAGATTTAAACCAGACATTCTAAGGTTTAAACCAGACATTCTAAGATTTAAACCAGACATTCTAAGGTTTAAACCAGACATTCTAAGATTTAAACCAGACATTCTAATGTTCAAACCAGACATTCTAAGGTTCAAACCAGACATTCTAAGGTTTAAACCAGACATTCTAAGGTTTAAACCAGACATTCTAATGTTCAAACCAGACATTCTAAGGTTCAAACCAGACATTCTAAGGTTTAAACCAGACATTCTAAGGTTTAAACCAGACATTCTAAGGTTTAAAACAGACATTCTACGATTTAAACCAGACATTCTAAGGTTTAAACCAGACATTCTAAGATTTAAACCAGACATTCTAAGGTTTAAACCAGACATTCTAAGGTTTAAACCAGACATTCTAAGGTTTAAACCAGACATTCTAAGATTTAAACCAGACATTCTAAGGTTTAAACCAGACATTCTAAGATTTAAACCAGACATTCTAAGGTTTAAACCTGACATTCTAAGGTTCAAACCAGACATTCTAAGGTTTAAACCAGACATTCTAAGGTTTAAACCAGACATGCTAAGATTTAAACCAGACATTCTAAGGTTTAAACCAGACATTCTAATGTTCAAACCAGACATTCTAAGGTTTAAACCAGACATTCTAAGATTCAAACCAGCCATTCTAAGGTCCAAACCAGACATTCTAAGGTTTAAACCAGACATTCTAAGATTTAAACCAGACATTCTAAGGTTTAAACCAGACATTCTAAGGTTTAAACCAGACATTCTAAGATTCAAACCAGACATTCTAAGGTTTAAACCAGACATTCTAAGGTTTAAACCAGACATTCTAAGATTCAAACCAGACATTCTAAGGTTTAAACCAGACATTCTAAGGTTCAAACAAGACATTCTAAGGTTTAAACCAGACATTCTAAGGTTTAAACCAGACATTCTAATGTTCAAACCAGACATTCTAAGGTTTAAACCAGACATTCTCAGATTTAAACCAGACATTCTAAGGTTTAAACCAGACATTCTAAGATTTAAACCAGACATTCTAATGTTCAAACCTGAAATTCTAAGGTTCAAACCAGACATTCTAAGGTTTAAACCAGACATTCTAAGGTTTAAAACAGACATTCTACGATTTAAACCAGACATTCTAAGGTTTAAACCAGACATTCTAAGATTTAAACCAGACATTCTAAGGTTTAAACCAGACATTCTAAGGTTTAAACCAGACATTCTAAGGTTTAAACCAGACATTCTAAGATTTAAACCAGACATTCTAAGGTTTAAACCAGACATTCTAAGATTTAAACCAGACATTCTAAGGTTTAAACCTGACATTCTAAGGTTCAAACCAGACATTCTAAGGTTTAAACCAGACATTCTAAGGTTTAAACCAGACATGCTAAGATTTAAACCAGACATTCTAAGGTTTAAACCAGACATTCTAATGTTCAAACCAGACATTCTAAGGTTTAAACCAGACATTCTAAGATTCAAACCAGACATTCTAAGGTTTAAACCAGACATTCTAAGGTTTAAACCAGACATTCTAAGATTCAAACCAGACATTCTAAGGTTTAAACCAGACATTCTAATGTTCAAACCAGACATTCTATGGTTTAAACCAGACATTCTAAGATTCAAACCAGACATTCTAAGGTTCAAACCAGACATTCTAAGGTTTAAACCAGACATTCTAAGGTTTAAACCAGACATTCTAATGTTCAAACCAGACATTCTAAGGTTTAAACCAGACATTCTCAGATTTAAACCAGACATTCTAAGGTTTAAACCAGACATTCTAAGATTTAAACCAGACATTCTAATGTTCAAACCTGACATTCTATGGTTAAAACCAGACATTCTAAGGTTTAAACCAGACATTCTAAGGTTTAAACCAGACATTCTAAGATTTAAACCAGACATTCTAAGGTTTAAACCAGACATTCTAAGATTCAAACCAGACATTCTAAGGTTTAAACCAGACATTCTAAGATTCAAACCAGACATTCTAAGGTTTAAACCAGACATTCTAAGATTTAAACCAGACATTCTAATGTTCAAACCAGACATTCTAAGGTTCAAACCAGACATTCTAAGGTTTAAACCAGACATTCTAAGGTTTAAACCAGACATTCTAAGATTTAAACCAGACATTCTAAGGTTTAAACCAGACATTCTAATGTTCAAATCAGACATTCTAAGGTTTAAACCAGACATTCTAAGATTCAAACCAGACATTCTAAGGTTCAAACCAGACATTCTAAGGTTTAAACCAGACATTCTAAGATTTAAACCAGACATTCTAAGTTAAACCAGACATTCTAAGATTTAAACCAGACATTCTAATGTTCAAACCAGACATTCTAAGGTTCAAACCAGACATTCTAAGGTTTAAACCAGACATTCTAAGGTTTAAACCAGACATTCTAAGATTTAAACCAGACATTCTAAGGTTTAAACCAGACATTCTAATGTACAAATCAGACATTCTAAGGTTTAAACCAGACATTCTAAGATTCAAACCAGACATTCTAAGGTTCAAACCAGACATTCTAAGGTTTAAACCAGACATTCTAAGATTTAAACCAGACATTCTAAGATTCAAACCAGACATTCAAAGGTTTAAACCAGACATTCTAAGATTCAAACCAGACATTCTAAGGTTTAAACCAGACATTCTAAGATTTAAACCAGACATTCTAAGGTTTAAACCAGACATTCTAAGATTTAAACCAGACATTCTACGGTTTAAACCAGACATTCTAAGATTTAAACCAGACATTCTAATGTTCAAACCAGACATTCTAAGGTTCAAACCAGACATTCTAAGGTTTAAACCAGACATTCTAAGGTTTAAACCAGACATTCTAATGTTCAAACCAGACATTCTAAGGTTCAAACCAGACATTCTAAGGTTTAAACCAGACATTCTAAGGTTTAAACCAGACATTCTAGGTTTAAACCAGACATTCTAAGATTTAAACCAGACATTCTAAGGTTTAAACCAGACATTCTAAGGTTTAAACCAGACATTCTAAGATTCAAACCAGACATTCTAAGATTCAAACCAGACATTCTAAGGTTCAAACCAGACATTCTAAGATTTAAACCAGACATTCTAAGGTTTAAACCAGACATTCTAAGGTTTAAACCAGACATGCTCAGATTCAAACCAGACATTCTAAGGTTTAAACCAGACATTCTAAGATTCAAACCAGACATTCTAAGGTTCAAACCAGACATTCTAAGGTTTAAACCAGACATTCTAAGATTTAAACCAGACATTCTAAGATTCAAACCAGACATTCTAAGATTTAAACCAGACATTCTAAGGTTTAAACCAGACATTCTAAGATTCAAACCAGACGTTCTAAGGTTCAAACCAGACATTCTAAGGTTCAAACCAGACATTCTAAGGTTTAAACCAGACATTCTAAGATTTAAACCAGACATTCTAAGGTTTAAACCAGACATTCTAAGGTTCAAACCAGACATTCTAAGGTTTAAACCAGACATTCTAAGATTCAAACCAGACATTCTAAGGTTCAAACCAGACATTCTAAGGTTTAAACCAGACATTCTAAGATTTAAACCAGACATTCTAAGGTTTAAACCAGACATTCTAAGGTTTAAACCAGACATTCTAAGATTCAAACCAGACATTCTAAAGTTTAAACCAGACATTCTAAGATTCAAACCAGACATTCTAAGGTTCAAACCAGACATTCTAAGGTTCAAACCAGACATTCTAAGGTTTAAACCAGACATTCTAAGATTCAAACCAGACATTCAAAGGTTTAAACCAGACATTCTAAGATTCAAACCAGACATTCTAAGGTTTAAACCAGACATTCTAATATTTAAACCAGACATTCTAAGGTTTAAACCAGACATTCTAAGATTTAAACCAGACATTCTAAGGTTTAAACCAGACATTCTAAGATTTAAACCAGACATTCTAATGTTCAAACCAGACATTCTAAGGTTCAAACCAGACATTCTAAGGTTTAAACCAGACATTCTAAGGTTGAAACCAGACATTCTAATGTTCAAACCAGACATTCTAAGGTTCAAACCAGACATTCTAAGGTTTAAACCAGACATTCTAAGGTTTAAACCAGACATTCTAAGGTTTAAACCAGACATTCTAAGGTTTAAAACAGACATTCTACGATTTAAACCAGACATTCTAAGGTTTAAACCAGACATTCTAAGATTTAAACCAGACATTCTAAGGTTTAAACCAGACATTCTAAGGTTTAAACCAGACATTCTAAGGTTTAAACCAGACATTCTAAGATTTAAACCAGACATTCTAAGGTTTAAACCAGACATTCTAAGGTTTAAACCAGACATTCTAAGGTTTAAAACAGACATTCTACGATTTAAACCAGACATTCTAAGGTTTAAACCAGACATTCTAAGATTTAAACCAGACATTCTAAGGTTTAAACCAGACATTCTAAGGTTTAAACCAGACATTCTAAGGTTTAAACCAGACATTCTAAGATTTAAACCAGACATTCTAAGGTTTAAACCAGACATTCTAATGTTCAAACCAGACATTCTAAGGTTTAAACCAGACATTCTAAGATTCAAACCAGCCATTCTAAGGTCCAAACCAGACATTCTAAGGTTTAAACCAGACATTCTAAGATTTAAACCAGACATTCTAAGGTTTAAACCAGACATTCTAAGGTTTAAACCAGACATTCTAAGATTCAAACCAGACATTCTAAGGTTTAAACCAGACATTCTAATGTTCAAACCAGACATTCTAAGGTTTAAACCAGACATTCTAAGATTCAAACCAGACATTCTAAGGTTCAAACAAGACATTCTAAGGTTTAAACCAGACATTCTAAGGTTTAAACCAGACATTCTAATGTTCAAACCAGACATTCTAAGGTTTAAACCAGACATTCTCAGATTTAAACCAGACATTCTAAGGTTTAAACCAGACATTCTAAGATTTAAACCAGACATTCTAATGTTCAAACCTGAAATTCTAAGGTTCAAACCAGACATTCTAAGGTTTAAACCAGACATTCTAAGGTTTAAACCAGACATTCTAAGATTTAAACCAGACATTCTAAGGTTTAAACCAGACATTCTAAGATTCAAACCAGACATTCTAAGGTTTAAACCAGACATTCTAAGATTCAAACCAGACATTCTAAGGTTTAAACCAGACATTCTAAGATTTAAACCAGACATTCTAATGTTCAAACCAGACATTCTAAGGTTCAAACCAGACATTCTAAGGTTTAAACCAGACATTCTAAGGTTTAAACCAGACATTCTAAGATTTAAACCAGACATTCTAAGGTTTAAACCAGACATTCTAATGTTCAAATCAGACATTCTAAGGTTTAAACCAGACATTCTAAGATTCAAACCAGACATTCTAAGGTTCAAACCAGACATTCTAAGGTTTAAACCAGACATTCTAAGATTTAAACCAGACATTCTAAGGTTTAAACCAGACATTCTAAGGTTTAAACCAGACATTCTAAGATTCAAACCAGACATTCTAAGGTTTAAACCAGACATTCTAAGATTCAAACCAGACATTCTAAGGTTTAAACCAGACATTCTAAGATTTAAACCAGACATTCTAAGGTTTAAACCAGACATTCTAAGATGTAAACCAGACATTCTAAGGTTTAAACCAGACATTCTAAGATTTAAACCAGACATTCTAATGTTCAAACCAGACATTCTAAGGTTCAAACCAGACATTCTAAGGTTTAAACCAGACATTCTAAGGTTTAAACCAGACATTCTAATGTTCAAACCAGACATTCTAAGGTTCAAACCAGACATTCTAAGGTTTAAACCAGACATTCTAAGGTTTAAACCAGACATTCTAAGGTTTAAAACAGACATTCTAAGGTTTAAACCAGACATTCTAATGTTCAAACCAGACATTCTAAGGTTCAAACCAGACATTCTAAGGTTTAAACCAGACATTCTAAGGTTTAAACCAGACATTCTAAGGTTTAAAACAGACATTCTAAGATTTAAACCAGACATTCTAAGGTTTAAACCAGACATTCTAAGATTTAAACCAGACATTCTAAGGTTCAAACCAGACATTCTAAGGTTTAAACCAGACATTCTAAGATTTAAACCAGACATTCTAAGGTTTAAACCAGACATTCTAAGGTTTAAACCAGACATTCTAAGATTCAAACCAGACATTCTAAGGTTTAAACCAGACATTCTAAGATTCAAACCAGACATTCTAAGGTTTAAACCAGACATTCTAAGATTTAAACCAGACATTCTAATGTTCAAACCAGACATTCTAAGGTTCAAACCAGACATTCTAAGGTTTAAACCAGACATTCTAAGGTTTAAACCAGACATTCTAAGATTTAAACCAGACATTCTAAGGTTTAAACCAGACATTCTAATGTACAAATCAGACATTCTAAGGTTTAAACCAGACATTCTAAGATTCAAACCAGACATTCTAAGGTTCAAACCAGACATTCTAAGGTTTAAACCAGACATTCTAAGATTTAAACCAGACATTCTAAGGTTTAAACCAGACATTCTAAGGTTTAAACCAGACATTCTAAGATTCAAACCAGACATTCAAAGGTTTAAACCAGACATTCTAAGATTCAAACCAGACATTCTAAGGTTTAAACCAGACATTCTAAGATTTAAACCAGACATTCTAAGGTTTAAACCAGACATTCTAAGATTTAAACCAGACATTCTACGGTTTAAACCAGACATTCTAAGATTTAAACCAGACATTCTAATGTTCAAACCAGACATTCTAAGGTTCAAACCAGACATTCTAAGGTTTAAACCAGACATTCTAAGGTTTAAACCAGACATTCTAATGTTCAAACCAGACATTCTAAGGTTCAAACCAGACATTCTAAGGTTTAAACCAGACATTCTAAGGTTTAAACCAGACATTCTAGGTTTAAACCAGACATTCTAAGATTTAAACCAGACATTCTAAGGTTTAAACCAGACATTCTAAGATTTAAACCAGACATTCTAAGGTTTAAACCAGACATTCTAAGGTTTAAACCAGACATTCTAAGATTTAAACCAGACATTCTAATGTTCAAACCAGACATTCTAAGGTTCAAACCAGACATTCTAAGGTTTAAACCAGACATTCTAAGGTTTAAACCAGACATTCTAAGATTTAAACCAGACATTCTAAGGTTTAAACCAGACATTCTAATGTACAAATCAGACATTCTAAGGTTTAAACCAGACATTCTAAGATTCAAACCAGACATTCTAAGGTTCAAACCAGACATTCTAAGGTTTAAACCAGACATTCTAAGATTTAAACCAGACATTCTAAGGTTTAAACCAGACATTCTAAGGTTTAAACCAGACATTCTAAGATTCAAACCAGACATTCAAAGGTTTAAACCAGACATTCTAAGATTCAAACCAGACATTCTAAGGTTTAAACCAGACATTCTAAGATTTAAACCAGACATTCTAAGGTTTAAACCAGACATTCTAAGATTTAAACCAGACATTCTACGGTTTAAACCAGACATTCTAAGATTTAAACCAGACATTCTAATGTTCAAACCAGACATTCTAAGGTTCAAACCAGACATTCTAAGGTTTAAACCAGACATTCTAAGGTTTAAACCAGACATTCTAATGTTCAAACCAGACATTCTAAGGTTCAAACCAGACATTCTAAGGTTTAAACCAGACATTCTAAGGTTTAAACCAGACATTCTAGGTTTAAACCAGACATTCTAAGATTTAAACCAGACATTCTAAGGTTTAAACCAGACATTCTAAGGTTTAAACCAGACATTCTAAGATTCAAACCAGACATTCTAAGATTCAAACCAGACATTCTAAGGTTCAAACCAGACATTCTAAGATTTAAACCAGACATTCTAAGGTTTAAACCAGACATTCTAAGGTTTAAACCAGACATGCTCAGATTCAAACCAGACATTCTAAGGTTTAAACCAGACATTCTAAGATTCAAACCAGACATTCTAAGGTTCAAACCAGACATTCTAAGGTTTAAACCAGACATTCTAAAGGGCTCTGCACACAGCGTGCGATTTCTGTTGCGCGTCAACGTTCCATTTTGAAGTTTGAATGGAAGTCTATGAGAACATCGCATTTACCCACACACGGCCCCGATTTTAATCGCACGGCGAACATTCGATTCCATTCATTTTGAATGGGACAAAGCACACGGCGTGCGAGTTTTGTCGCACTGTCAAATGAATGGAATCGAATGTTCGCCGTGCGATTAAAATCGGGGCCGTGTGTGGGTAAATGCGATGTTCTCATAGACTTCCATTCAAACTTCAAAATGGAACTTTGACGCGCAACAGAAATCGCACGCTGTGTGCAGAGCCCTTAAGATTTAAACCAGACATTCTAAGGTTTAAACCAGACATTCTAAGGTTAAAACCAGACATTCTAAGATTCAAACCAGACATGCTAAGGTTTAAACCAGACATTCTAAGATTCAAACCAGACATTCTAAGGTTAAAACCAGACATTCTAAGGTTCAAACCAGACATTCTAAGTTTTAAACCAGACATTCTAAGATTTAAACCAGACATTCTAAGGTTTAAACCAGACATTCTAAGGTTCAAACCAGACATTCTAAGGTTTAAACCAGACATTCTAAGATTCAAACCAGACATTCTAAGGTTCAAACCAGACATTCTAAGATTTAAACCAGACATTCTAAGGTTTAAACCAGACATTCTAAGGTTTAAACCAGACATTCTAAGATTCAAACCAGACATTCTAAGGTTTAAACCAGACATTCTAAGATTCAAACCAGACATTCTAAGGTTTAAACCAGACATTCTAAGATTTAAACCAGACATTCTAATGTTCAAACCAGACATTCTAAGGTTCAAACCAGACATTCTAAGGTTTAAACCAGACATTCTAAGGTTTAAACCAGACATTCTAAGATTTAAACCAGACATTCTAAGGTTTAAACCAGACATTCTAATGTACAAATCAGACATTCTAAGGTTTAAACCAGACATTCTAAGATTCAAACCAGACATTCTAAGGTTCAAACCAGACATTCTAAGGTTTAAACCAGACATTCTAAGATTTAAACCAGACATTCTAAGGTTTAAACCAGACATTCTAAGGTTTAAACCAGACATTCTAAGATTCAAACCAGACATTCTAAGGTTTAAACCAGACATTCTAAGATTCAAACCAGACATTCTAAGGTTTAAACCAGACATTCTAAGATTTAAACCAGACATTCTAAGGTTTAAACCAGACATTCTAAGATTTAAACCAGACATTCTACGGTTTAAACCAGACATTCTAAGATTTAAACCAGACATTCTAATGTTCAAACCAGACATTCTAAGGTTCAAACCAGACATTCTAAGGTTTAAACCAGACATTCTAAGGTTTAAACCAGACATTCTAATGTTCAAACCAGACATTCTAAGGTTCAAACCAGACATTCTAAGGTTTAAACCAGACATTCTAAGGTTTAAACCAGACATTCTAGGTTTAAACCAGACATTCTAAGATTTAAACCAGACATTCTAAGGTTTAAACCAGACATTCTAAGGTTTAAACCAGACATTCTAAGATTCAAACCAGACATTCTAAGATTCAAACCAGACATTCTAAGGTTCAAACCAGACATTCTAAGATTTAAACCAGACATTCTAAGGTTTAAACCAGACATTCTAAGGTTTAAACCAGACATGCTCAGATTCAAACCAGACATTCTAAGGTTTAAACCAGACATTCTAAGATTCAAACCAGACATTCTAAGGTTCAAACCAGACATTCTAAGGTTTAAACCAGACATTCTAAGATTTAAACCAGACATTCTAAGGTTTAAACCAGACATTCTAAGGTTAAAACCAGACATTCTAAGATTCAAACCAGACATGCTAAGGTTTAAACCAGACATTCTAAGATTCAAACCAGACATTCTAAGGTTTAAACCAGACATTCTAAGGTTCAAACCAGACATTCTAAGGTTTAAACCAGACATTCTAAGATTTAAACCAGACATTCTAAGATTCAAACCAGACATTCTAAGATTTAAACCAGACATTCTAAGGTTTAAACCAGACATTCTAAGATTCAAACCAGACGTTCTAAGGTTCAAACCAGACATTCTAAGGTTCAAACCAGACATTCTAAGGTTTAAACCAGACATTCTAAGATTTAAACCAGACATTCTAAGGTTTAAACCAGACATTCTAAGGTTCAAACCAGACATTCTAAGGTTTAAACCAGACATTCTAAGATTCAAACCAGACATTCTAAGGTTCAAACCAGACATTCTAAGGTTTAAACCAGACATTCTAAGATTTAAACCAGACATTCTAAGGTTTAAACCAGACATTCTAAGGTTTAAACCAGACATTCTAAGATTCAAACCAGACATTCTAAAGTTTAAACCAGACATTCTAAGATTAAACCAGACATTCTAAGGTTCAAACCAGACATTCTAAGGTTCAAACCAGACATTCTAAGGTTTAAACCAGACATTCTAAGATTCAAACCAGACATTCAAAGGTTTAAACCAGACATTCTAAGATTCAAACCAGACATTCTAAGGTTTAAACCAGACATTCTAAGATTTAAACCAGACATTCTAAGGTTTAAACCAGACATTCTAAGATTTAAACCAGACATTCTAAGGTTTAAACCAGACATTCTAAGATTTAAACCAGACATTCTAATGTTCAAACCAGACATTCTAAGGTTCAAACCAGACATTCTAAGGTTTAAACCAGACATTCTAAGGTTTAAACCAGACATTCTAATGTTCAAACCAGACATTCTAAGGTTCAAACCAGACATTCTAAGGTTTAAACCAGACATTCTAAGGTTTAAACCAGACATTCTAAGGTTTAAACCAGACATTCTAAGGTTTAAAACAGACATTCTACGATTTAAACCAGACATTCTAAGGTTTAAACCAGACATTCTAAGATTTAAACCAGACATTCTAAGGTTTAAACCAGACATTCTAAGGTTTAAACCAGACATTCTAAGGTTTAAACCAGACATTCTAAGATTTAAACCAGACATTCTAAGGTTTAAACCAGACATTCTAAGATTTAAACCAGACATTCTAAGGTTTAAACCTGACATTCTAAGGTTCAAACCAGACATTCTAAGGTTTAAACCAGACATTCTAAGGTTTAAACCAGACATGCTAAGATTTAAACCAGACATTCTAAGGTTTAAACCAGACATTCTAATGTTCAAACCAGACATTCTAAGGTTTAAACCAGACATTCTAAGATTCAAACCAGCCATTCTAAGGTCCAAACCAGACATTCTAAGGTTTAAACCAGACATTCTAAGATTTAAACCAGACATTCTAAGGTTTAAACCAGACATTCTAAGGTTTAAACCAGACATTCTAAGATTCAAACCAGACATTCTAAGGTTTAAACCAGACATTCTAATGTTCAAACCAGACATTCTAAGGTTTAAACCAGACATTCTAAGATTCAAACCAGACATTCTAAGGTTCAAACAAGACATTCTAAGGTTTAAACCAGACATTCTAAGGTTTAAACCAGACATTCTAATGTTCAAACCAGACATTTTTTTCTTCTTCTTCTTCTTCTTCTTCTTCTTCTTCTTCTTCTTCTTCTTCTTCTTCTCCCACCTGACTTACCTTGAAACACGGATATGGGCTCAGCTAGACGCAGAGCCTGCCAAAAATAGCTTGAACTCGTAAGTGTTCCTCTCCACGGAAGTCTTTAGTAAAAGGCGAAAGGCTTGTGCGTTTTTTTGAAGAGAAACCAGAGTTTGTTCTTAGCCAAAATGCCGAGAAGCAATAACTCATAAATTGAACCGTGCCCACCACCGCCGCCATTCAGGTCAAAGTGTGAAAGCTGTGTTGACCTTCTTCTTCTTCTTCTTCTTCTTCTTCTTCTTCTTCTTCTTGTATCCGTGTTTCAAGGTAAGTCAGGTGGGGGTCGAAGAAGAAGAAGAAGAAGAAGAAGAAGAAGAAGACATTGAAGACATCTTAGACATTCTAAGATTCAAACCAGACATTCTAAGATTTAAACCAGACATTCTAAGATTCAAACCAGACATTCTAAGGTTTAAACCAGACATTCTAAGATTTAAACCAGACATTCTAAGGTTTAAACCAGACATTCTAAGGTTCAAACCAGACATTCTAAGGTTTAAACCAGACATTCTAAGATTCAAACCAGACATTCTAAGGTTCAAACCAGACATTCTAAGGTTTAAACCAGACATTCTAAGGTTTAAACCAGACATTCTAAGATTTAAACCAGACATTCTAATGTTCAAACCTGACATTCTAAGGTTCAAACCAGACATTCTAAGGTTTAAACCAGACATTCTAAGGTTTAAACCAGACATTCTAAGATTTAAACCAGACATTCTAAGGTTTAAACCAGACATTCTAAGATTTAAACCAGACATTCTAAGGTTTAAACCAGACATTCTAAGGTTTAAACCAGACATTCTAAGATTTAAACCAGACATTCTAAGGTTTAAACCAGACATTCTAAGGTTCAAACCAGACATTCTAAGGTTTAAACCAGACATTCTAAGATTCAAACCAGACATTCTAAGGTTCAAACCAGACATTCTAAGGTTTAAACCAGACATGCTAATGTTCAAACCAGACATTCTAAGGTTTAAACCAGACATTCTAAGATTCAAACCAGACATTCTAAGGTTCAAACCAGACATTCTAAGGTTTAAACCAGACATTCTAAGATTTAAACCAGACATTCTAAGGTTTAAACCAGACATTCTAAGGTTTAAACCAGACATTCTAAGATTCAAACCAGACATTCAAAGGTTTAAACCAGACATTCTAAGATTCAAACCAGACATTCTAAGATTTAAACCAGACATTTTTTTCTTCTTCTTCTTCTTCTTCTTCTTCTTCTTCTTCTTCCCCCACCTGACTTACCTTGAAACACGGATATGGGCTCAGCTAGACGCAGAGCCTGCCAAAAATAGCTTGAACTCGTAAGTGTTCCTCTCCACGGAAGTCTTTAGTAAAAGGCGAAAGGCTTGTGCGTTTTTTTGAAGAGAAACCAGAGTTTGTTCTTAGCCAAAAGGCCGAGAAGCAATAACTCATAAATTGAACCGTGCCCACCACCGCCGCCATTCAGGTCAAAGTGTGAAAGCTGTGTTGACCTTCTTCTTCTTCTTCTTCTTCTTCTTCTTCTTGTATCCGTGTTTCAAGGTAAGTCAGGTGGGGGTCGAAGAAGAAGAAGAAGAAGAAGAAGAAGAAGAAGACATTGAAGACATCTTAGACATTCTAAGATTCAAACCAGACATTCTAAGATTTAAACCAGACATTCTAAGATTCAAACCAGACATTCTAAGGTTTAAACCAGACATTCTAAGATTTAAACCAGACATTCTAAGGTTTAAACCAGACATTCTAAGGTTCAAACCAGACATTCTAAGGTTTAAACCAGACATTCTAAGATTCAAACCAGACATTCTAAGGTTCAAACCAGACATTCTAAGGTTTAAACCAGACATTCTAAGGTTTAAACCAGACATTCTAAGATTTAAACCAGACATTCTAATGTTCAAACCTGACATTCTAAGGTTCAAACCAGACATTCTAAGGTTTAAACCAGACATTCTAAGATTTAAACCAGACATTCTAAGGTTTAAACCAGACATTCTAAGATTTAAACCAGACATTCTAAGGTTTAAACCAGACATTCTAAGGTTTAAACCAGACATTCTAAGGTTTAAACCAGACATTCTAAGATTCAAACCAGACATTCTAAGGTTCAAACCAGACATTCTAAGGTTTAAACCAGACATTCTAAGATTTAAACCAGACATTCTAAGGTTTAAACCAGACATGCTAATGTTCAAACCAGACATTCTAAGGTTTAAACCAGACATTCTAAGATTCAAACCAGACATTCTAAGGTTCAAACCAGACATTCTAAGGTTTAAACCAGACATTCTAAGATTTAAACCAGACATTCTAAGGTTTAAACCAGACATTCTAAGGTTTAAACCAGACATTCTAAGATTCAAACCAGACATTCAAAGGTTTTAACCAGACATTCTAAGATTCAAACCAGACATTCTTAGATTTAAACCAGACATTTTCTTCTTCTTCTTCTTCTTCTTCTTCCCCCACCTGACTTACCTTGAAACACGGATATGGGCTCAGCTAGACGCAGAGCCTGCCAAAAATAGCTTGAACTCGTAAGTGTTCCTCTCCACGGAAGTCTTTAGTAAAAGGCGAAAGGCTTGTGCGTTTTTTTGAAGAGAAACCAGAGTTTGTTCTTAGCCAAAAGGCCGAGAAGCAATAACTCATAAATTGAACCGTGCCCACCACCGCCGCCATTCAGGTCAAAGTGTGAAAGCTGTGTTGACCTTCTTCTTCTTCTTCTTCTTCTTCTTCTTGTATCCGTGTTTCAAGGTAAGTCAGGTGGGGGTCGAAGAAGAAGAAGAAGAAGAAGAAGAAGAAGAAGAAGAAGAAGAAGAAGAAGACATTGAAGACATCTTAGACATTCTAAGATTCAAACCAGACATTCTAAGATTTAAACCAGACATTCTAAGATTCAAACCAGACATTCTAAGGTTTAAACCAGACATTCTAAGATTTAAACCAGACATTCTAAGGTTTAAACCAGACATTCTAAGGTTCAAACCAGACATTCTAAGGTTTAAACCAGACATTCTAAGATTCAAACCAGACATTCTAAGGTTCAAACCAGACATTCTAAGGTTTAAACCAGACATTCTAAGGTTTAAACCAGACATTCTAAGATTTAAACCAGACATTCTAATGTTCAAACCTGACATTCTAAGGTTCAAACCAGACATTCTAAGGTTTAAACCAGACATTCTAAGGTTTAAACCAGACATTCTAAGATTTAAACCAGACATTCTAAGGTTTAAACCAGACATTCTAAGGTTCAAACCAGACATTCTAAGGTTTAAACCAGACATTCTAAGATTCAAACCAGACATTCTAAGGTTCAAACCAGACATTCTAAGGTTTAAACCAGACATGCTAATGTTCAAACCAGACATTCTAAGGTTTAAACCAGACATTCTAAGATTCAAACCAGACATTCTAAGGTTCAAACCAGACATTCTAAGTGTTATGAAGGCCCACAATTTAGAGCCAGTTAGTTTCCCCAAATCAGCCCTATTTTGCCCCTGTTATTTCCTTAATTATTTTCCATACTATTCATGTACGTTTTCATGAAGGTGTATGTATTGTTATTGTAATTGTATAAGTTCTGTCTTAGATTTGTTCAGTATTGTGCAAGCGCCAGATTAGTGGGCGTGGTTTTGATTGGCGTACGTGACTTGATGTATGTTCGGTTGGTATATATAGCTACGGAGGTGGTCTGTGCGTTAGAGTGAAGATGAATGAGAAGTTACTCCTGTCGGTCACGGAGTCGACCAAGCATAGCTGAATTCAGCCTCGTCAGGGTGAACTCATTGCGGTGTGCTGTGTGATGCTGTCTAGGAGACCTGCCTTTAACATCGACTGTTAATAGTAAATCACTAGCTACCCGCATCACCGCGGGAATTCGGAGTTTAGTGAGTTAACAGCGCTAGCCCAGTTTAGCTGTGTCACCGTTAGCCAGCCTTGCTAGCCGCCGGCTGCTAACGTTGGCGCATAGCGAGACCAAAGCCAAACAAAGCCGTCGCCTCCGAGGTGGATTGCGACCGACCGCTAACACCACCGGAGCTGACCGTGGACCACCGGACCTGAACCATTCACACCTCGTCGTTTGCTACGAAGACGCCCCTTTCCCTTCAAATTGCAACGTCACTCCCCCCCCTTATCTGCTGCCTTCCTCGAATCACATACGAGCTCCAACCAGGCCTCAACGCGCTCATTCTCAGTCCGGGACTCTAAGCCTTTTCAGGCCAGGTACTGTGTGTGAGTGAGTGAGTGAGTGTGTGTGTGGCCGGCGGGGAGGGAGTATATTGGGATGTATATATAATTTGTATAAATAAATGTGTTTGTTTATATTTGATACATTGCTGTGTGTTTAGTTGTCTGTATTGTTTAGTTTAACAGCAAATCTAGTATTGGGTTTAAGTATTGTCTTATAGTGTGATTAACTGAGTTATAGCTTGTATTATAATATATGATATATATATAACTGTGATATGCTAGTCTAAAGGGTTGCTGGCGCCCCCTGCCTCTATCCTCCTACACTGCCGATTTAGCTCAGAGTTAGTTAGATAACCAGCCCTTCTACAAATTCTACAGTCCTTTAGCTACTCCCTGGTTACAATTGGTCCTTCGAGCCGGATAGGTTGTGTAGTGATAGCATGGCTGAGCGCAGCCAACCAGACAAGACAGTTACCCCCCCTTCTCCGCCCCCTGAGCCAGAGCCACGACCACAGAGAGTCCCGCGGTTGCCTCAGAGGTTACAAGAGTATGAGCTTGAGCTCGAAAGCTCACTGAGTGGTAGTGAGGAGCGCACTCCACGGGATACAGTGGTCGGAGAGGCCGAGGTGTCCGCCGGCGCGCGGGTGGCTAGCACCGAGACAGCCATCAAAGAGCACCAGCCTGAGGATGAGATGGCAGAACAGCAGGGTTTTGCCGTAGAAACGGAAGAGCAGGAAGGAGAGGCCCGGTCTGACAGCGCCTGCGGGCGGAAGAGGGAGGGCCTCAGCCTTAACGATCTGCCTCCCAGTACGGCGCGCTCGAGACCTAGCTCCTGCCGTTCAGTGGCTTCCTCCCGGTCCAGGGTTTCCGTGGGCAGTTCTGCCTCTGGGGCGGATAGCATGCACTCCAGAGGGAGTAGTGCCGCGCTGTCAGAATGTATGCGCCAACAGGCCGAGATGGCGTTAGAGCGGGAACGCCTCCAGTTCGAGCGTGAACGCCTCCAGATGGAAGGAGCGGAACGTGCGGCGGAGAGACAGCGCCAGGAGGCGTTAGAGAGGGAACGCATCCAGTTCGAGCGCGAGCGCCTCCAGATGGAGGGGGCGGAACGCGCGGCGGAGAGGCAGCGCCAGGAGGCGCTAGAACGTGAACGCCTCCAGATGGAGCGCGACCGCCTCCAGATGGAGAGAGAGCAACTGCACGCGGAGAAGATGGAGGAAGTGATGCAGACCATGCGCGACGTGTGCATCAGCAGAGCTCCGTCGGCCCGTAGCTCCAGAGCATCATCCGCACGGCCCTCTCGAGTGCCATCTCCTGAACCCCCCGCCGATGGCTCCATGACCCCCGCCATGACTGTCCAACTACAGGCCCAGCTGACCACCTTGAAGGAAGAGGACCAGGGACCCGACCGCTACGCGGCCCAGAGGGAGCCAGCGTCGCTGCCCGGGAGGGGAGCCATTCCCCAAGAGCGTAGCACACCCCTAGGTCCTCCAGTGAACCAAAAGGCATGCAGGCCGGACACCCAGACCGTCACTCCAGCCCCGATCATCCACTACAGGATGTTTCCCCAGGTGGAGGGACCCAAGTTCCCCTTCTTCAAGGACGAGGACAGGAGCCAGTATGTGGAACTACGCATCTGCCTAGACACGCTCTTGGACGACTCCTGCTCAGAGTCCTACAAATATGCGATTCTCCTTCAGCATGTGAGGAACCCCAGAGCCCACAACATGGTTCTGGCCCATGCCTCCGCACCGACACCTTACACCAGAGCGCTCGCCGACTTGGATGCCCGCTACGGTCGTCCCTGGAACCACGCCCTTGCTGAACTGCAAGCCCTCGAACAGCAGGCCCCCATCAAGGATGAACGGGCGCTGGATGACTTCGCGCTCCGCGTGCACACCTTGGTTGGAATGCTGAAGACGCAGGGCCCAGCTGGCGCCAGCGAGATCAACAGCACCTCCAACGTAGAGCGGCTGCTCCGCAAGATCCCACGCTTCCGGCAGGAGAGGTTCCGGCGACAGCAGCGCGTTCGTAACCCCGGGAAGTTGGGTCTGAGCATGGCTGCCTTCGCGGAGTTCCTACTGGAGGAAGTGCATGACACCCTCATGGGTTACGCTGAGCCGAAGAAGGAGAGGGAGAAGGGAGACCGCTGGGACAGGCCGAGCTCGAACAGAGGACGCCCAGTAGGAGTGCTGCACACGGAGGAGGAGCCTCGGAGAGAGAGGAAAGCCCGACCTGAGGGAAAGGATTCCTCTCAACCCCCTCAAAAGGGACGGAGAGGTCCACCGCCATGTCCGTACTGCACCAGCGAGCACTGGTTCAATGAGTGCAGTGACTTCAACAACCTGAGTACCGAGGCCAAGCAGAGGTGGCTCGAGGAGAACAAGAGGTGCTGGAACTGTGGGCGCGACCATCTGGCTAAGAACTGCACCTTGAGGAGAAAGTGCAACCGCTGTGAGGAGGTCCACCTCAACATCCTACACGAGGTCTCCCTCGCCAGGTCCACGGAGGGCACCAGAAGCCCTAGGTCCGGTAGCGCACCGGAAGAGGAAACACCTGTCTACTATCTAGACCCAACCCAGAGCAGCGGCTCCAAGGTCCTACTGAAGGTGGTGAAGGTCCGACTTCACCACAACAACGCTGTGTACGACACGTACGCCGTTCTAGACGACGGGTCGGAACGGACCATCCTTCTCCAGGAGGCAGTGCGCCAGTTGGGGCTCCAAGGGACTGAGGAGAAGCTGACTCTGCGCACGATACGTCGCGACCTTAAAGAGGTCACCGGGGCGAGAATCAACTTCTCTATCTCCCCGGCGGGGCGGCCGTCGGACAGATATCGGCTTCAGAATGTCTTCACCGCAGACCAGCTAGCGCTCTCCCGCTACGACTACCCCCTGGAGAGATTACGCGCAAGATATTCCCACCTACGGCGAGTAGACCTACATCCGATAGAAGGAGCGGAGCCAACCCTTCTCATCGGCTCGGACAACGCTGCACTGATCGTGTCGCTCCGTCCTCCGCTGAGAGGACCACGAGGCTGCCCGATGGCTGTTAAGACTGCGCTTGGGTGGGCCCTCCAAGGCGCTACCGAGTGGAGAGATAGAGACGGGAGAGCTACGTCATCCCTCCATGTCCGAACCGAAGAAGTGCAGACCATCAACTGCCTTCACACCAGTGTGGACTCCATGAATGCGGCGCTACTAGACAACGTCCAGAAGCTGTGGACGCTAGACGTTGCGCCCTACAAGAATGAGAAGCTCTACGTACGGTCAAAGGAGGACGTCTACGCCATAGACCTCCTTAAAGCAAAGACAGTGCGTATCGAAGTCCAGGGCGTGAAGAGATACGTCACACCACTACTCCGAAGAGAACCCATGCCAGAGTTTCGAGTATCCCCTCGAACCGTCCTACAGTGTCTGACCAGCACTGAGAAGCGTATGAGGAAGGACGAGGTCCTTGCTGCTTCTTACAGAACGGAGATGAAGAAACTGACGGAGTCCGGTCTGGTGAAGAAGCTTGAGCCAGCCGAGGCGAACCAGAGTGCCGAGTCTTGGTACCTCCCGCACCACAATGTTCACCACAACGGGAAGAACCGAGTGGTCTTCAACTGTAGCTACCAGGTGGGGAAGCTCAACCTCAACCACTATCTTCTCCCTGGTCCAACCTTGACCCCAGCCCTCTTGGGAGTTCTGGTGCGATTCCGTCAGCAGCCGATCGCAGTCAGTGGTGACATTAAGCGAATGTTTCACCAGGTCAGGATGTTGGAGGAAGACAAGCCACTCATGAGGTTTCTCTGGAGAGAGGACCCGAGCGACCCCGACCCCTCTATCTACCAGTGGGAGGTGCTACCCTTCGGGACAACCTGCAGCCCCTGTTGCGCCACCTATGCGCTACAGACTCACGCCGCGCAGGAGACGGCACCTCCTGGAGTGTTTGACGCCGTCCATAAGAGCTTTTACGTGGACAACTGCCTCCACAGTTCGAAGACAGCCACGGAAGCCCGCCAGCTAGTCCAGGACCTGCGTGCTCATCTCCAGGAGGGTGGATTTGAGATCTGCCAGTGGGCCAGCAACGACCCGCAAGTCATCAGAGACCTCCCGGAGGAGGCCACCTCGACCAGCAGCGAGGCTTGGGTCTCTCACTCACCAGATGATGCTCAGGAGATGACGCTCGGACTTATCTGGCAGTTCCAGACCGACACTCTACGCTATCGCAATAAGCCTGCCAAGCCCCAACGCGTCACGATGAGAACGATATACAGCACTCTAGCGAGCCAGTACGACCCACTGGGATATATCGCTCCCTTCACGACGATGGCCAAGGTGCTTGTCCGGGAGCTGTGGGCCCAAGAACGAGGATGGGACGATCCTCTGCCTCGTCACCTAGAAGAGAAGTGGAAGGCCTGGGAGCAGGAACTTCCCACTCTCCAGCACATCAAGCTGCAGTGGAGCTACTTCCCTCCCTCCACGGACCTAGAGAGGAGTGTCATCACGCTACATGTATTCTGCGACGCCTCGGAGATGGCGTACGGGTCCGTGGCATACGTCAGAGCGGCAGAGCTTGGAGGTGAAGTCCACGTCTCGTTTGTCCTGGCACGTTCCCGAGTGGCGCCGAAAAAGCAACAGTCCATCCCAAGACTGGAGCTGTGTGCTGCCCTGAACGGCGCGCAACTGGGAAGGTTCCTGCTCGACGAGCTCCAGCTACCTCTGATGAGCGTCACCATGTGGTCAGACTCAACTACCGTCCTCCAGTGGTTGAAGTCCAGCTCATGTCGGTATAAGGTGTTCGTGGGCACCCGAGTCGCAGAGATTCTGGAGTTGACTGAGGTGAACTGCTGGCGTTATGTAGACACCAAGAGGAACCCTGCTGACGTCATCACGAGAGGGGCAACTCTCCAGGATCTGGCTGAGCCCCACCTGTATCACACGGGACCAGACTTCCTACAGGAGCGGGAGTCAGAGTGGCCAGCCACGCCGGCGTTAGCAGAAGACAGAGAGGACAAAGAGCTGCGTAAGACGTTGTTCAGCGGAGCCACCCAGGTCGTAGACCCTGAGACTACTCCGGGAGAGGAGTGTGAGACGCTCGAAGAGCTGCAGAAGAGGATGTTCTGCTCCAAGGCCGGTCTACCCCTAGATACTACGCTCAGCGCCGAAGATTACACCGCGGCGGAGCTCCTGGTGCTGCAGAGTGCCCAACAGGATGCCTTCTCCCGAGAGCTGGAGTGTCTCGAGAAAGGGAAGCCGATCCCCTCGGACAGTAGACTCCGCGGCTTAGCTCCAGAGCTCGACGGTGTTCTCATTCGCGTGGGTGGCAGACTGCGCCGCGCTCAAGATCTAGACCTAGACACGAAGCATCCCATCGTGCTTCCCACTAAGCATCAGGTCACCAGATTGGTCATCAAGCACCATGATGACAAAGTGCAGCACGCGGGTGGAGAGCGTGTCTTCGCGGAGGTACGACGGAGATTCTGGATACTCCATGGACGGGAGGCGGTACGGAGATATCAAAGGTCCTGCTCGGACTGCCAGAGGTGGCGAGCCACGCCGCCGCAGCCCATGATGTCCGATCTGCCCGAGGACCGGCTGCGACTGAGACAGGCTCCGTTCCACTCTACTGGGGTCGACTGTTTCGGGCCACTCCTAGTCCGAAACCGGCGAGCCTCCGAAAAGCGGTGGGGCATCATCTACACGTGCCTGACGACGAGAGCAATGCACCTTGAAGTTCTGCACCAGCTCACAAGCGACAGCTTCCTCATGTCCTTCAAGAGGTTCACCTCCAGGCGAGGGACCCCTAAGACCCTCCGGTCGGACAGAGGCACCAACTTCGTCGGTGGTGAGGCCGAGCTGAGGGCGAGCTACGCTGCGATGACTGAGGAGGCCCGTGACAGACTCGCCTCCCAGCAAGTGAAGTTTGAGTTCAACCCCCCAAATGCTCCACACTTCGGGGGAGCCTGGGAGCGGGAGATTCGCTCAGTAAAGAACGTCCTACGTACCATTCTCGGACAGAAGGTGCCTACCGATGAGGTGCTCGAGACTGTACTAGCAGAGATTGAGGGCATCTTGAACTCCCGGCCCCTAGGCTATACCTCCAGTGATGTAGCAGATCTGGATCCCATTACGCCCAACTTCTTGCTGATGGGGCGGCGAGACTCTGCACTGCCTCAGGTAGTCTACGACCCTGCAGAGCTCACCGGAAGAAGATGGTGGAGGCACAGCCAGGTGCTCGCGGACCAGTTTTGGAGGCAGTTCATACTGCACTACCTGCCGACCCTGCAAGTCAGGCAGAAGTGGACGAGGGAGAGAGACAACTTGTCCGAAGGTGCCGTGGTACTGGTGATCGACCAGTCCCTTCCACGCGCCGCCTGGCAGACAGGCAGAGTGACCAAGGTCCTGCCGGGTCCGGATGGAAGGGTGCGGACGGCCATCGTGGACGTTGGTGGTCGCACTTACACCCGACCTGTGGCACGCCTGATTGAGCTCCCTCAAATTACAAAGGACACTATCACCTCATACCTCACGCTGCTAGAGCAGCCTAGCCAGTGTGCCTTCCATAGTTAAATGAAACCGAGGGTTTCATGGGGCGGCTGTTATGAAGGCCCACAATTTAGAGCCAGTTAGTTTCCCCAAATCAGCCCTATTTTGCCCCTGTTATTTCCTTAATTATTTTCCATACTATTCATGTACGTTTTCATGAAGGTGTATGTATTGTTATTGTAATTGTATAAGTTCTGTCTTAGATTTGTTCAGTATTGTGCAAGCGCCAGATTAGTGGGCGTGGTTTTGATTGGCGTACGTGACTTGATGTATGTTCGGTTGGTATATATAGCTACGGAGGTGGTCTGTGCGTTAGAGTGAAGATGAATGAGAAGTTACTCCTGTCGGTCACGGAGTCGACCAAGCATAGCTGAATTCAGCCTCGTCAGGGTGCACTCATTGCGGTGTGCTGTGTGATGCTGTCTAGGAGACCTGCCTTTAACATCGACTGTTAATAGTAAATCACTAGCTACCCGCATCACCGCGGGAGTTCGGAGTTTAGTGAGTTAACAGCGCTAGCCCAGTTTAGCTGTGTCACCGTTAGCCAGCCTTGCTAGCCGCCGGCTGCTAACGTTGGCGCATAGCGAGACCAAAGCCAAACAAAGCCGTCGCCTCCGAGGTGGATTGCGACCGACCGCTAACACCACCGGAGCTGACCGTGGACCACCGGACCTGAACCATTCACACCTCGTCGTTTGCTACGAAGACGCCCCTTTCCCTTCAAATTGCAACGTCACTCCCCCCCCTTATCTGCTGCCTTCCTCGAATCACATACGAGCTCCAACCAGGCCTCAACGCGCTCATTCTCAGTCCGGGACTCTAAGCCTTTTCAGGCCAGGTACTGTGTGTGAGTGAGTGAGTGAGTGTGTGTGTGGCCGGCGGGGAGGGAGTATATTGGGATGTATATATAATTTGTATAAATAAATGTGTTTGTTTATATTTGATACATTGCTGTGTGTTTAGTTGTCTGTATTGTTTAGTTTAACAGCAAATCTAGTATTGGGTTTAAGTATTGTCTTATAGTGTGATTAACTGAGTTATAGCTTGTATTATAATATATGATATATATATAACTGTGATATGCTAGTCTAAAGGGTTGCTGGCGCCCCCTGCCTCTATCCTCCTACACTGCCGATTTAGCTCAGAGTTAGTTAGATAACCAGCCCTTCCTAAAATTCTACAGTCCTTTAGCTACTCCCTGGTTACACTAAGGTTTAAACCAGACATTCTAAGATTTAAACCAGACATTCTAAGGTTTAAACCAGACATTCTAAGGTTTAAACCAGACATTCTAAGATTCAAACCAGACATTCAAAGGTTTAAACCAGACATTCTAAGATTCAAACCAGACATTCTAAGATTTAAACCAGACATTTTTTTCTTCTTCTTCTTCTTCTTCTTCTTCTTCTTCTTCTTCTTCTTCTTCTTCTTCTTCTTCTTCTTCTTCTTCTTCTTCTTCTTCTTCTTCTTCTTCTTCTTCTTCTTCTTCTTCTTCTTCTTCTTCTTCTTCTTCTTCTTCTTCTTCTTCTTCTTCTTCTTCTTCTTCTTCTTCTTCTTCTTCTTCTTCTTCTTCTTCTTCTTCTTCTTCTTCTTCTTCTTCTTCTTCTTCTTCTTCTTCTTCTTCTTCTTCTTCTTCTTCTTCTTCTTCTTCTTCTTCTTCTTCTTCTTCTTCTTCTTCTTCTTCCCCCACCTGACTTACCTTGAAACACGGATATGGGCTCAGCTAGACGCAGAGCCTGCCAAAAATAGCTTGAACTCGTAAGTGTTCCTCTCCACGGAAGTCTTTAGTAAAAGGCGAAAGGCTTGTGCGTTTTTTTGAAGAGAAACCAGAGTTTGTTCTTAGCCAAAAGGCCGAGAAGCAATAACTCATAAATTGAACCGTGCCCACCACCGCCGCCATTCAGGTCAAAGTGTGAAAGCTGTGTTG
>NC_137689.1:45237547-45252547 GCF_963989245.1 Nansenia antarctica | reverse complement strand
GAAGAGAAACCAGAGTTTGTTCTTAGCCAAAAGGCCGAGAAGCAATAACTCATAAATTGAACCGTGCCCACCACCGCCGCCATTCAGGTCAAAGTGTGAAAGCTGTGTTGACCTTCTTCTTCTTCTTCTTCTTCTTCTTCTTCTTCTTGTATCCGTGTTTCAAGGTAAGTCAGGTGGGGGTCGAAGAAGAAGAAGAAGAAGAAGAAGAAGAAGAAGAAGAAGAAGAAGAAGACATTGAAGACATCTTAGACATTCTAAGGTTTAAACCAGACATTCTAAGGTTTAAACCAGACATTCTAAGGTTTAAACCAGACATTCTAAGGTTTAAACCAGACATTCTAAGATTTAAACCAGACATTCTAAGGTTTAAACCAGACATTCTAAGGTTCAAACCAGACATTCTAAGGTTTAAACCAGACATTCTAAGATTCAAACCAGACATTCTAAGGTTCAAACCAGACATTCTAAGGTTTAAACCAGACATGCTAATGTTCAAACCAGACATTCTAAGGTTTAAACCAGACATTCTAAGATTCAAACCAGACATTCTAAGGTTCAAACCAGACATTCTAAGGTTTAAACCAGACATTCTAAGATTTAAACCAGACATTCTAAGGTTTAAACCAGACATTCTAAGGTTTAAACCAGACATTCTAAGATTCAAACCAGACATTCAAAGGTTTAAACCAGACATTCTAAGATTCAAACCAGACATTCTAAGATTTAAACCAGACATTTTTTTCTTCTTCTTCTTCTTCTTCTTCTTCCCCCACCTGACTTACCTTGAAACACGGATATGGGCTCAGCTAGACGCAGAGCCTGCCAAAAATAGCTTGAACTCGTAAGTGTTCCTCTCCACGGAAGTCTTTAGTAAAAGGCGAAAGGCTTGTGCGTTTTTTTGAAGAGAAACCAGAGTTTGTTCTTAGCCAAAAGGCCGAGAAGCAATAACTCATAAATTGAACCGTGCCCACCACCGCCGCCATTCAGGTCAAAGTGTGAAAGCTGTGTTGACCTTCTTCTTCTTCTTCTTCTTCTTCTTCTTCTTCTTCTTCTTCTTGTATCCGTGTTTCAAGGTAAGTCAGGTGGGGGTCGAAGAAGAAGAAGAAGAAGAAGAAGAAGAAGAAGAAGAAGAAGAAGACATTGAAGACATCTTAGACATTCTAAGGTTTAAACCAGACATTCTAAGGTTTAAACCAGACATTCTAAGGTTTAAACCAGACATTCTAAGGTTTAAACCAGACATTCTAAGATTTAAACCAGACATTCTAAGGTTTAAACCAGACATTCTAAGGTTCAAACCAGACATTCTAAGGTTTAAACCAGACATTCTAAGATTTAAACCAGACATGCTAATGTTCAAACCAGACATTCTAAGGTTTAAACCAGACATGCTAAGATTCAAACCAGACATTCTAAGGTTCAAACCAGACATTCTAAGGTTTAAACCAGACATTCTAAGATTTAAACCAGACATTCTAAGGTTTAAACCAGACATGCTAATGTTCAAACCAGACATTCTAAGGTTTAAACCAGACATTCTAAGATTCAAACCAGACATTCTAAGGTTCAAACCAGACATTCTAAGGTTTAAACCAGACATTCTAAGATTTAAACCAGACATTCTAAGGTTTAAACCAGACATTCTAAGGTTTAAACCAGACATTCTAAGATTCAAACCAGACATTCAAAGGTTTTAACCAGACATTCTAAGATTCAAACCAGACATTCTTAGATTTAAACCAGACATTTTCTTCTTCTTCTTCTTCTTCTTCTTCTTCTTCTTCTTCTTCTTCTTCTTCTTCTTCCCCCACCTGACTTACCTTGAAACACGGATATGGGCTCAGCTAGACGCAGAGCCTGCCAAAAATAGCTTGAACTCGTAAGTGTTCCTCTCCACGGAAGTCTTTAGTAAAAGGCGAAAGGCTTGTGCGTTTTTTTGAAGAGAAACCAGAGTTTGTTCTTAGCCAAAAGGCCGAGAAGCAATAACTCATAAATTGAACCGTGCCCACCACCGCCGCCATTCAGGTCAAAGTGTGAAAGCTGTGTTGACCTTCTTCTTCTTCTTCTTCTTCTTCTTGTATCCGTGTTTCAAGGTAAGTCAGGTGGGGGTCGAAGAAGAAGAAGAAGAAGAAGAAGAAGAAGACATTGAAGACATCTTAGACATTCTAAGATTCAAACCAGACATTCTAAGATTTAAACCAGACATTCTAAGATTCAAACCAGACATTCTAAGGTTTAAACCAGACATTCTAAGATTTAAACCAGACATTCTAAGGTTTAAACCAGACATTCTAAGGTTCAAACCAGACATTCTAAGGTTTAAACCAGACATTCTAAGATTCAAACCAGACATTCTAAGGTTCAAACCAGACATTCTAAGGTTTAAACCAGACATTCTAAGGTTTAAACCAGACATTCTAAGATTTAAACCAGACATTCTAATGTTCAAACCTGACATTCTAAGGTTCAAACCAGACATTCTAAGGTTTAAACCAGACATTCTAAGGTTTAAACCAGACATTCTAAGATTTAAACCAGACATTCTAAGGTTTAAACCAGACATTCTAAGATTTAAACCAGACATTCTAAGGTTTAAACCAGACATTCTAAGGTTTAAACCAGACATTCTAAGATTTAAACCAGACATTCTAAGGTTTAAACCAGACATTCTAAGGTTCAAACCAGACATTCTAAGGTTTAAACCAGACATTCTAAGATTCAAACCAGACATTCTAAGGTTCAAACCAGACATTCTAAGGTTTAAACCAGACATGCTAATGTTCAAACCAGACATTCTAAGGTTTAAACCAGACATTCTAAGATTCAAACCAGACATTCTAAGGTTCAAACCAGACATTCTAAGGTTTAAACCAGACATTCTAAGATTTAAACCAGACATTCTAAGATTCAAACCAGACATTCAAAGGTTTAAACCAGACATTCTAAGATTTAAACCAGACATTTTTTTCTTCTTCTTCTTCTTCTTCTTCTTCTTCCCCCACCTGACTTACCTTGAAACACGGATATGGGCTCAGCTAGACGCAGAGCCTGCCAAAAATAGCTTGAACTCGTAAGTGTTCCTCTCCACGGAAGTCTTTAGTAAAAGGCGAAAGGCTTGTGCGTTTTTTTGAAGAGAAACCAGAGTTTGTTCTTAGCCAAAAGGCCGAGAAGCAATAACTCATAAATTGAACCGTGCCCACCACCGCCGCCATTCAGGTCAAAGTGTGAAAGCTGTGTTGACCTTCTTCTTCTTCTTCTTCTTCTTCTTCTTCTTGTATCCGTGTTTCAAGGTAAGTCAGGTGGGGGTCGAAGAAGAAGAAGAAGAAGAAGAAGAAGAAGAAGACATTGAAGACATCTTAGACATTCTAAGGTTTAAACCAGACATTCTAAGGTTTAAACCAGACATTCTAAGATTTAAACCAGACATTCTAAGGTTTAAACCAGACATTCTAAGGTTCAAACCAGACATTCTAAGGTTTAAACCAGACATTCTAAGATTCAAACCAGACATTCTAAGGTTCAAACCAGACATTCTAAGGTTTAAACCAGACATGCTAATGTTCAAACCAGACATTCTAAGGTTTAAACCAGACATTCTAAGATTCAAACCAGACATTCTAAGGTTCAAACCAGACATTCTAAGGTTTAAACCAGACATTCTAAGATTTAAACCAGACATTCTAAGGTTTAAACCAGACATTCTAAGGTTTAAACCAGACATTCTAAGGTTCAAACCAGACATTCTAAGGTTTAAACCAGACATTCTAAGATTCAAACCAGACATTCAAAGGTTTAAACCA
Source organism: Nansenia antarctica (assembly GCF_963989245.1). NCBI lineage: Eukaryota > Metazoa > Chordata > Actinopteri > Argentiniformes > Microstomatidae > Nansenia > Nansenia antarctica. Next base: position 45,248,747 of record NC_137689.1, on the reverse strand, counting down.
GACATTCTAAGATTCAAACCAGACATTCTAAGATTTAAACCAGACATTTTTTTCTTCTTCTTCTTCTTCTTCTTCTTCTTCTTCTTCTTCTTCTTCCCCCACCTGACTTACCTTGAAACACGGATATGGGCTCAGCTAGACGCAGAGCCTGCCAAAAATAGCTTGAACTCGTAAGTGTTCCTCTCCACGGAAGTCTTTAGTAAAAGGCGAAAGGCTTGTGCGTTTTTTTGAAGAGAAACCAGAGTTTGTTCTTAGCCAAAAGGCCGAGAAGCAATAACTCATAAATTGAACCGTGCCCACCACCGCCGCCATTCAGGTCAAAGTGTGAAAGCTGTGTTGACCTTCTTCTTCTTCTTCTTCTTCTTCTTCTTCTTCTTGTATCCGTGTTTCAAGGTAAGTCAGGTGGGGGTCGAAGAAGAAGAAGAAGAAGAAGAAGAAGACATTGAAGACATCTTAGACATTCTAAGGTTTAAACCAGACATTCTAAGGTTTAAACCAGACATTCTAAGGTTTAAACCAGACATTCTAAGATTTAAACCAGACATTCTAAGGTTTAAACCAGACATTCTAAGGTTCAAACCAGACATTCTAAGGTTTAAACCAGACATTCTAAGATTCAAACCAGACATTCTAAGGTTCAAACCAGACATTCTAAGGTTTAAACCAGACATGCTAATGTTCAAACCAGACATTCTAAGGTTTAAACCAGACATTCTAAGATTCAAACCAGACATTCTAAGGTTCAAACCAGACATTCTAAGGTTTAAACCAGACATTCTAAGATTTAAACCAGACATTCTAAGATTTAAACCAGACATTCTAAGGTTTAAACCAGACATTCTAAGGTTTAAACCAGACATTCTAAGATTCAAACCAGACATTCAAAGGTTTAAACCAGACATTCTAAGATTCAAACCAGACATTCTAAGATTTAAACCAGACATTTTTTTCTTCTTCTTCTTCTTCTTCTTCTTCTTCTTCTTCTTCTTCTTCTTCTTCTTCTCCCACCTGACTTACCTTGAAACACGGATATGGGCTCAGCTAGACGCAGAGCCTGCCAAAAATAGCTTGAACTCGTAAGTGTTCCTCTCCACGGAAGTCTTTAGTAAAAGGCGAAAGGCTTGTGCGTTTTTTTGAAGAGAAACCAGAGTTTGTTCTTAGCCAAAAGGCCGAGAAGCAATAACTCATAAATTGAACCGTGCCCACCACCGCCGCCATTCAGGTCAAAGTGTGAAAGCTGTGTTGACCTTCTTCTTCTTCTTCTTCTTCTTCTTGTATCCGTGTTTCAAGGTAAGTCAGGTGGGGGTCGAAGAAGAAGAAGAAGAAGAAGAAGAAGAAGAAGAAGACATTGAAGACATCTTAGACATTCTAAGGTTTAAACCAGACATTCTAAGGTTTAAACCAGACATTCTAAGGTTTAAACCAGACATTCTAAGATTTAAACCAGACATTCTAAGGTTTAAACCAGACATTCTAAGGTTCAAACCAGACATTCTAAGGTTTAAACCAGACATTCTAAGATTCAAACCAGACATTCTAAGGTTCAAACCAGACATTCTAAGGTTTAAACCAGACATGCTAATGTTCAAACCAGACATTCTAAGGTTTAAACCAGACATTCTAAGATTCAAACCAGACATTCTAAGGTTCAAACCAGACATTCTAAGGTTTAAACCAGACATTCTAAGATTTAAACCAGACATTCTAAGATTCAAACCAGACATTCAAAGGTTTAAACCAGACATTCTAAGATTCAAACCAGACATTCTAAGATTTAAACCAGACATTTTTTTCTTCTTCTTCTTCTTCTTCTTCTTCTTCTTCTTCTTCCCCCACCTGACTTACCTTGAAACACGGATATGGGCTCAGCTAGACGCAGAGCCTGCCAAAAATAGCTTGAACTCGTAAGTGTTCCTCTCCACGGAAGTCTTTAGTAAAAGGCGAAAGGCTTGTGCGTTTTTTTGAAGAGAAACCAGAGTTTGTTCTTAGCCAAAAGGCCGAGAAGCAATAACTCATAAATTGAACCGTGCCCACCACCGCCGCCATTCAGGTCAAAGTGTGAAAGCTGTGTTGACCTTCTTCTTCTTCTTCTTCTTCTTCTTCTTGTATCCGTGTTTCAAGGTAAGTCAGGTGGGGGTCGAAGAAGAAGAAGAAGAAGAAGAAGAAGAAGAAGACATTGAAGACATCTTAGACATTCTAAGGTTTAAACCAGACATTCTAAGGTTTAAACCAGACATTCTAAGGTTTAAACCAGACATTCTAAGATTTAAACCAGACATTCTAAGGTTTAAACCAGACATTCTAAGGTTCAAACCAGACATTCTAAGGTTTAAACCAGACATTCTAAGATTCAAACCAGACATTCTAAGGTTCAAACCAGACATTCTAAGGTTTAAACCAGACATGCTAATGTTCAAACCAGACATTCTAAGGTTTAAACCAGACATTCTAAGATTCAAACCAGACATTCTAAGGTTCAAACCAGACATTCTAAGGTTTAAACCAGACATTCTAAGATTTAAACCAGACATTCTAAGATTCAAACCAGACATTCAAAGGTTTAAACCAGACATTCTAAGATTCAAACCAGACATTCTAAGATTTAAACCAGACATTTTTTTCTTCTTCTTCTTCTTCTTCTTCTTCTTCTTCTTCTTCTTCTTCTTCCCCCACCTGACTTACCTTGAAACACGGATATGGGCTCAGCTAGACGCAGAGCCTGCCAAAAATAGCTTGAACTCGTAAGTGTTCCTCTCCACGGAAGTCTTTAGTAAAAGGCGAAAGGCTTGTGCGTTTTTTTGAAGAGAAACCAGAGTTTGTTCTTAGCCAAAAGGCCGAGAAGCAATAACTCATAAATTGAACCGTGCCCACCACCGCCGCCATTCAGGTCAAAGTGTGAAAGCTGTGTTGACCTTCTTCTTCTTCTTCTTCTTCTTCTTGTATCCGTGTTTCAAGGTAAGTCAGGTGGGGGTCGAAGAAGAAGAAGAAGAAGAAGAAGAAGAAGAAGACATTGAAGACATCTTAGACATTCTAAGGTTTAAACCAGACATTCTAAGGTTTAAACCAGACATTCTAAGATTTAAACCAGACATTCTAAGGTTTAAACCAGACATTCTAAGGTTCAAACCAGACATTCTAAGGTTTAAACCAGACATTCTAAGATTCAAACCAGACATTCTAAGGTTCAAACCAGACATTCTAAGGTTTAAACCAGACATGCTAATGTTCAAACCAGACATTCTAAGGTTTAAACCAGACATTCTAAGATTCAAACCAGACATTCTAAGGTTCAAACCAGACATTCTAAGGTTTAAACCAGACATTCTAAGATTTAAACCAGACATTCTAAGGTTTAAACCAGACATTCTAAGGTTTAAACCAGACATTCTAAGGTTCAAACCAGACATTCTAAGGTTTAAACCAGACATTCTAAGATTCAAACCAGACATTCTAAGATTTAAACCAGACATTTTTTTCTTCTTCTTCTTCTTCTTCTTCTTCTTCTTCTTCTTCTTCTTCTTCTCCTTCTTCTTCTTCTTCTTCTTCCCCCACCTGACTTACCTTGAAACACGGATATGGGCTCAGCTAGACGCAGAGCCTGCCAAAAATAGCTTGAACTCGTAAGTGTTCCTCTCCACGGAAGTCTTTAGTAAAAGGCGAAAGGCTTGTGCGTTTTTTTGAAGAGAAACCAGAGTTTGTTCTTAGGCAAAAGGCCGAGAAGCAATAACTCATAAATTGAACCGTGCCCACCACCGCCGCCATTCAGGTCAAAGTGTGAAAGCTGTGTTGACCTTCTTCTTCTTCTTCTTCTTCTTGTATCCGTGTTTCAAGGTAAGTCAGGTGGGGGTCGAAGAAGAAGAAGAAGAAGAAGACATTGAAGACATCTTAGACATTCTAAGGTTTAAACCAGACATTCTAAGGTTTAAACCAGACATTCTAAGATTTAAACCAGACATTCTAAGGTTTAAACCAGACATTCTAAGGTTCAAACCAGACATTCTAAGGTTTAAACCAGACATTCTAAGATTCAAACCAGACATTCTAAGGTTCAAACCAGACATTCTAAGGTTTAAACCAGACATGCTAATGTTCAAACCAGACATTCTAAGGTTTAAACCAGACATTCTAAGATTCAAACCAGACATTCTAAGGTTCAAACCAGACATTCTAAGGTTTAAACCAGACATTCTAAGATTTAAACCAGACATTCTAAGGTTTAAACCAGACATTCTAAGGTTTAAACCAGACATTCTAAGGTTCAAACCAGACATTCTAAGGTTTAAACCAGACATTCTAAGATTCAAACCAGACATTCTAAGATTTAAACCAGACATTTTTTTTTTCTTCTTCTTCTTCTTCTTCTTCTTCCCCCACCTGACTTACCTTGAAACACGGATATGGGCTCAGCTAGACGCAGAGCCTGCCAAAAATAGCTTGAACTCGTAAGTGTTCCTCTCCACGGAAGTCTTTAGTAAAAGGCGAAAGGCTTGTGCGTTTTTTTGAAGAGAAACCAGAGTTTGTTCTTAGCCAAAAGGCCGAGAAGCAATAACTCATAAATTGAACCGTGCCCACCACCGCCGCCATTCAGGTCAAAGTGTGAAAGCTGTGTTGACCTTCTTCTTCTTCTTCTTCTTCTTCTTGTATCCGTGTTTCAAGGTAAGTCAGGTGGGGGTCGAAGAAGAAGAAGAAGAAGAAGACATTGAAGACATCTTAGACATTCTAAGGTTTAAACCAGACATTCTAAGGTTTAAACCAGACATTCTAAGGTTTAAACCAGACATTCTAAGATTTAAACCAGACATTCTAAGGTTTAAACCAGACATTCTAAGGTTCAAACCAGACATTCTAAGGTTTAAACCAGACATTCTAAGATTCAAACCAGACATTCTAAGGTTCAAACCAGACATTCTAAGGTTTAAACCAGACATGCTAATGTTCAAACCAGACATTCTAAGGTTTAAACCAGACATTCTAAGATTCAAACCAGACATTCTAAGGTTCAAACCAGACATTCTAAGGTTTAAACCAGACATTCTAAGATTTAAACCAGACATTCTAAGGTTTAAACCAGACATGCTAATGTTCAAACCAGACATTCTAAGGTTTAAACCAGACATTCTAAGATTCAAACCAGACATTCTAAGGTTCAAACCAGACATTCTAAGGTTTAAACCAGACATTCTAAGATTTAAACCAGACATTCTAAGGTTTAAACCAGACATTCTAAGGTTTAAACCAGACATTCTAAGATTCAAACCAGACATTCAAAGGTTTTAACCAGACATTCTAAGATTCAAACCAGACATTCTTAGATTTAAACCAGACATTTTCTTCTTCTTCTTCTTCTTCTTCTTCTTCTTCTTGTATCCGTGTTTCAAGGTAAGTCAGGTGGGGGTCGAAGAAGAAGAAGAAGAAGAAGAAGAAGAAGTCTTTAGTAAAAGGCGAAAGGCTTGTGCGTTTTTTTGAAGAGAAACCAGAGTTTGTTCTTAGCCAAAAGGCCGAGAAGCAATAACTCATAAATTGAACCGTGCCCACCACCGCCGCCATTCAGGTCAAAGTGTGAAAGCTGTGTTGACCTTCTTCTTCTTCTTCTTCTTCTTGTATCCGTGTTTCAAGGTAAGTCAGGTGGGGGTCGAAGAAGAAGAAGAAGAAGAAGAAGAAGAAGAAGACATTGAAGACATCTTAGACATTCTAAGGTTTAAACCAGACATTCTAAGGTTTAAACCAGACATTCTAAGGTTTAAACCAGACATTCTAAGATTCAAACCAGACATTCAAAGGTTTAAACCAGACATTCTAAGATTCAAACCAGACATTCTAAGATTTAAACCAGACATTTTTTTCTTCTTCTTCTTCTTCTTCTTCTTCTTCTTCTTCTTCTTCCCCCACCTGACTTACCTTGAAACACGGATATGGGCTCAGCTAGACGCAGAGCCTGCCAAAAATAGCTTGAACTCGTAAGTGTTCCTCTCCACGGAAGTCTTTAGTAAAAGGTGTTTTTTATTGGTTTTTATAAAAACACAACACCGTATATACAATCAATTAATCAAACAATCAGACATTTAAGACATTACATTCAACAACAACCAACATTAAACTAACTAAAGTGCTCAGTGTTCAGTGTATTGTCCAGTGTAGTGTAATGTTCAGTGTTCAGTGTTCAGTGTCCAGGTTCCAGTGTCGGTAGGAGGCAGGGGTAAAAAACCTGTTCGCTGTGCATCCGGGAAAAAAATTCCCCTGCAGCCCTCTAGTTGTAGAGCGACTACTATCCAGTTTGCCCACCAGTGCAAAGCCGTGGCTCCCCCACCTCCCTCCCCCGAGGGACCCCACACACCCGACTCACCCGACCCGCCCCACCACCGGCGCATCCGGCCCAGCCCACCAGGCTCAGACTCCTGTAGCCCTTCACGAGGCTAGCCGGACCAGGCGCCCCAGCGGCGGAGCAGATCGAGCACGCAGGCCGACCGGAGGCCCCTGAGGAGAGGCCCAGAGAGCTCGGCGCATGGCAGGCAAGCAGAGGCGAAAAACCTGTACACAGCTTATCCAGGGAAAAAGCTCCCTGGCTCTTCTCAGCTTGTTCCGGGCTGGGGGTTGGGGGTTGGCGGGTAGGGGACTGGGCCTGTAGCTGGGGGCCTGGAGTTGGGGGGGGGGGGCCCGGAACAGGGGGTTTGGGGTCGCTGAGTTGGAACCTGGGGTTGGTGCTGGGGTGACGTGGTGGTTCCCGCCGGTCTCTGCTCCTGGGTCTGGAAGCCTGGGTAGGTGTCAGAGCTGGATATGACATGTGCCTGAAAAGATACAGGAGTGAGAGAAGGGAGGTGTGCATGGTTTGTGTAGTGTGCATTTTGGTGTCAGGCGGGTGATCAGTACTTCCCTGTGACCCAGTGGTGTTGGTCATCCTGGTGCTGGTGGTGCTGGCAGAGACGGCTGGTTCGGCTGTGGGTTGTGTGTGGTGATATTCTGGTGAGGGTAGAAAGTGGGTCAGTGCTGTGTACATGTGTAGGTGGTGGAAGGTGCAGTAAACTTCCCTGTTGGTGTTGTGCGCTGCTCCTCTCCTGGTCCTTGTGATGGTGATACTGCTGACCAGGGCTTGTGCTGGAACGGTGGTGAAGGTGATAGTGCAGGAACTGGTGGTGTAGTGAGGTAGGCCCGGGGTGGGGGGGGGTTGGGCGATGCGGCGCGGCATGGGGGGGGGATTTAGAGGATGACGTCCTTCCATCTCTCCACCCCCCACACCGCTCTTGCTTGATCCGGGTTATTTTTAAAGTCAACAATAGCATGGTCCCTGAGGCAGAGGGTGATTCTCCTCCTCAGGGTTGTCAGGTGGACGCTCTGTTTCTGATAGACCCTGATGTTCCTCGTCTCCCAGAGTACCTGCTTGACGGCGCTGATGATCCTCCACTGTTGTTGTAGTTGGGGGGTTGTGCACCCCCCGGGAGGACCATACAGGATGTTCTCGCTCGTCAAGCGGGGCAGGGTCAGCAGGCTGTTTAGGGAGACAGAGGGAACAAACAGGGCCCAGACCCGCCTGGCCACGGAGCACTCACAGAACAGGTGGTTAATGTGTTCTGTGTCCGTGCATCCGTGGGGGCATTTATCAGTCGTTGCGATGTGCCGCCTATGCAAGAATTCCCTAGTGGGGAGACAACCATGAGCAGCCATCCAGGCAATGTCTTTTTGTTTATTGTTAGTACATTTATGATTAATGTTTTTCCATACCTGTTTGGAGTCCACGGCTGTGCTGGCCTTGGGGTGAGTAATGGTTTCCTTCGACCTTATGAAGGTCATAATGTCTTTGTATTTCCATGAGGCCAGCCCAGCCGCGGACAATCCTGTCTTGAAGGCAAAGTCCCTCCATATCTTGTAGACTGGAGGGGGGTCCCAGCTGTAGGGCACAGTGTGATTTATTGATGCGGTCACCCTGAGTGTCCGGAGGATGGGTGTGGCATAGTATATTTCAAAGAACCTGGCTTTCCTATCTTTGTTGTTGATGTTGTTGATGAGGTTGGAGAGTCCCTGTGCCCTAATGATGTTTAGGATGTCTGGGACCCCTTTCCCCCCATTCTCCACTGTTTTGTACAGGGTGGTGCGTTTTAGTTTTTCCATCTGGCTCCCCCAGACAAAGGTAAACATGATCCTTTCGATGGTTTTGGATACTGCTCTGTCTGGGGGAAACACCCTGCCCAGGTAAAGGAGAATGGGAAGAACAATAGCCTTCAGGACCAGGATCTTGCCTGTCATTGTGAGAGGCCGTGCACTCCACTCACAGATCTTCTTTTGGACCTGGCGGATGGTCTCCTTCCAGCTGCCGGAGGCTCCTCCATCTTTCTGGTAGGTGATCCCCAGCAGCTTAATGTTTTCCGTCTTTACAGGGAAGGAGGTTGCCAGGTTCTCCTGCCAGTGCTGCGACAGAAACAGCTCACACTTACCCCTATTGATCAGGGCGCCAGTGGCTGCACAGTAGTCCTCCACCACTTTCGTTGCTGTGGAAATGGAGCGACTATCTGTGCCGACGATGGTAATGTCGTCCATGTACGCCACCACCTTGAGCCTCTCCCCCCGGGCCCCTGGTAGAGGGTAGCCCATGATGTTGGGGGAGCTCCTGATCTTCCGTAGGAACGGCTCCAGGTAGATGACGTACAGTAGAGGGGCCAAGGGGCATCCCTGCCGTACTCCAGCTTTGATGGGGAAGGGGTCTGTCAACTGGTTGTTGATCCGAACTCTGCTCGTGATGTTGTTGTAGCAGAGTTCGGTCCAGTTGAGCAGGTGCTGGGGGAAGTTCATGCCCCTCAGCACCCTCTGCAGGAAACCATGGCTAACCCTGTCAAAGGCCTTCTCCTGATCCAGGCTGAGAAGGCCTAAAGGGGACCTCCGCTCCTGGGAGTGCAGGATGAGGTCTCTCACCAGGAGCAGGTTGTCGTTGATGGACCTACCGGGGACGCTACAGGTTTGGTCAGGGGCTATAACTGAGGGGAGGAGGGTTTGAAACCGTTGGGTGAGGGCTTTTGTCATAATTTTATAGTCCACTGGGAGGAGATTGATGGGGCGCCAGTTCCGGAGGTCCTTGAGGTCCCCTTTCTTGGGGATCAGTGTGACCGTACTCTGTCTCATTGACTCTCCAAGCCTCCCTTCCCTGTAGACGGCTTTGAAGACCTCCGCCAAGTCCTCCTTGAGGAGATCCCAGAGAGTCTTGTAGAACTCTGCTGGGATCCCATCCGGTCCAGGGGCCTTGTGTGTATTCAAGGAGTGCACGGCCCGGGTGAGCTCCTCCGTGGTCAGCTCTGGGTTCTCACTCTCACCCCCCTCGGGGACCCGGTCCAGACCATCCAGGAAGGTGGCCATGAGAGTCTCGTCGGTTGTCTTGATGTTGTAGAGACTCTCGTAGAACTCTCTTGCCACCCCCGGGATGTTGCCTCTGTCTGACACGGTGTCCCCATTGGTGTCGTATAGGGACAGGATAGGCTTGTGTTTTGACCGTGCCTTGCGGAAGAAGTGGCGTGTGCATTTCTCCTCCTCCTCCAGGCCCTGGAGTTTTTCCCTGAACTGTTTCTTTTGTTGTTGCTCCCGGTAGAGGGTGGCAAGGTGTTGTTTGGTCTCAGCCAGTTCTCGGGCCACATCCAGACCACCCAGTTGTAGGAGACTTAGGCGTTGGAGGGCCGCGTTGTGGTGTTGAAACCTGGCCCTCTGTTCTGCCGCTTTCCTCCTTCCGACTGACCCGAAGTAGCCCTTTGTCCTGGCCTTAACCATCTCCCACCACTCTATCGGGGAGTCGAACAGTTCTTTTAGGGTCCTCCACTCCAGGTAGCGCCTGGAGAAGGAATGCACCACTGTTGGGTCCTGAAGGATCGATGTATTCATCCTCCAGGTACCCCTACCCGCTCTTGTTTGGCCATCCCATTCCAGGGACACTGTCAACATCCTGTGGTCCGAGAAGTGGGCCGCCTGGCTGGTCAGGGTTCCCATCCTCAGACCTGGCGAGAGCAAGAACATGTCTATCCTGGAGGAAGAATTCCCGGAGGAACTCACCCTTGTGTGTGTCGGCGGGGAGGTGCCACCGGCGTCTACCAGTTGGAAGTCGTCTATGATGGACTGAAGTTCTGTAGTGGATCGGTCTCTCCTGGGCCTGCTGCGGTCCTCATCCCGGAGGGCACAGTTGAAATCTCCCCCCACTAGGACTGGTGTGGGGATGAGGAGGAGAGACCGAAGTTTCTTGAAAAGGGAGACTCTCTTGGCCACGTTGGTTGGGCCGTACACATTGATGACCCTCAGCGGCGAACCCTGGATCTCTAGGTCCAGAACCAGGATTCGCCCGCTCTCTACAACCTCCCCCTTTTTGGTCTGCAGAAAAGGGTTGGCCACCAAAATGCCGACCCCATCAGCTCTATCAATGTTTGAGCCTGACCAGAGAGAGTCCCCCCGTGTCCATTCCTCCTCCAGGGTGGCGTCCATCTCCTTGAATGGGATGGCGCACTCCTGGAGGATATACATGTCTGACTGATGTTGGGTGATGTACTGGTAGACGACCTCCCGTTTGTCTGGTTGCCGGAGGCTTCTGGTGTTGAGAGATGAGATTGTTATCCTCATGGTTCTTGGATTTGGTTTGTTCCAATTTTTGCTAAACTATTGCACATGAGGTTGAGGCCCTCCAATGGGTCGTTGGGGGCCAGATAGTGTGGTACCTCCCCTTGGCTGCTCATGGTGTGGGGGTTGTCTCCCCTCTGACTGCCTGGTGGCCCCCTCATCTGTGTTGTTGATGAGGTGATTTTCGGTGGCCCGTACGGTCCGGTGAGCATGGACTGGGGGTGGCTGGTGGGCTGTGCAGGGTGAGGAGCATGTGATGACTGGAGAGAGGAAGAGGGTGGGGAGGAGGGTTTGGGGGGGGGAGCCGGCTTACCTGTATGGCGTTGGGGTTTGGGTTCTGGAGTAGTCTTTTTGTCTGGTTTTTTCCGGATTGCCTTTTTTTGTGGTCTTTTGCGTTTTGGTTGAGCCAAGCTCCAGTCATTTTCACTGTCTGATTGGGAGGGGAGGTGGATCTGCGGTGTGCTGCTGGTGGCTATCTCAATAGAGGCCGGCTCCCCCTTCATGGTGTTTTTGCAGGGGGTGGAGGTGGCCATGGGGTTTAGGAGGGGGTGGGTGTTGAGGTTGTCTGTAGGGGGTGCTGGGACGGTTGGTTCCTCTCCTTCTCCTTCTCCGTCGCTCGAGC
>NC_137689.1:45227547-45232547 GCF_963989245.1 Nansenia antarctica | reverse complement strand
AAAATTCCCCTGCAGCCCTCTAGTTGTAGAGCGACTACTATCCAGTTTGCCCACCAGTGCAAAGCCGTGGCTCCCCCACCTCCCTCCCCCGAGGGACCCCACACACCCGACTCACCCGACCCGCCCCACCACCGGCGCATCCGGCCCAGCCCACCAGGCTCAGACTCCTGTAGCCCTTCACGAGGCTAGCCGGACCAGGCGCCCCAGCGGCGGAGCAGATCGAGCACGCAGGCCGACCGGAGGCCCCCGAGGAGAGGCCCAGAGAGCTCGGCGCATGGCAGGCAAGCAGAGGCGAAAAACCTGTACACAGCTTATCCAGGGAAAAAGCTCCCTGGCTCTTCTCAGCTTGTTCCGGGCTGGGGGTTGGGGGTTGGCGGGTAGGGGACTGGGCCTGTAGCTGGGGGCCTGGAGTTGGGGGGGGGGGGCCCGGAACAGGGGGTTTGGGGTCGCTGAGTTGGAACCTGGGGTTGGTGCTGGGGTGACGTGGTGGTTCCCGCCGGTCTCTGCTCCTGGGTCTGGAAGCCTGGGTAGGTGTCAGAGCTGGATATGACATGTGCCTGAAAAGATACAGGAGTGAGAGAAGGGAGGTGTGCATGGTTTGTGTAGTGTGCATTTTGGTGTCAGGCGGGTGATCAGTACTTCCCTGTGACCCAGTGGTGTTGGTCATCCTGGTGCTGGTGGTGCTGGCAGAGACGGCTGGTTCGGCTGTGGGTTGTGTGTGGTGATATTCTGGTGAGGGTAGGAAGTGGGTCAGTGCTGTGTACATGTGTAGGTGGTGGAAGGTGCAGTAACTTCCCTGTTGGTGTTGTGCGCTGCTCCTCTCCTGGTCCTTGTGATGGTGATACTGCTGACCAGGGCTTGTGCTGGAACGGTGGTGAAGGTGATAGTGCAGGAACTGGTGGTGTAGTGAGGTAGGCCCGGGGTGGGGGGGGGTTGGGCGATGCGGCGCGGCATGGGGGGGGGGTTTAGAGGATGACGTCCTTCCATCTCTCCACCCCCCACACCGCTCTTGCTTGATCCGGGTTATTTTTAAAGTCAACAATAGCATGGTCCCTGAGGCAGAGGGTGATTCTCCTCCTCAGGGTTGTCAGGTGGACGCTCTGTTTCTGATAGACCCTGATGTTCCTCGTCTCCCAGAGTACCTGCTTGACGGCGCTGATGATCCTCCACTGTTGTTGTAGTTGGGGGGTTGTGCACCCCCCGGGAGGACCATACAGGATGTTCTCGCTCGTCAAGCGGGGCAGGGTCAGCAGGCTGTTTAGGGAGACAGAGGGAACAAACAGGGCCCAGACCCGCCTGGCCACGGAGCACTCACAGAACAGGTGGTTAATGTGTTCTGTGTCCGTGCATCCGTGGGGGCATTTGTCAGTCGTTGCGATGTGCCGCCTATGCAAGAATTCCCTAGTGGGGAGACAACCATGAGCAGCCATCCAGGCAATGTCTTTTTGTTTATTGTTAGTACATTTATGATTAATGTTTTTCCATACCTGTTTGGAGTCCACGGCTGTGCTGGCCTTGGGGTGAGTAATGGTTTCCTTCGACCTTATGAAGGTCATAATGTCTTTGTATTTCCATGAGGCCAGCCCAGCCGCGGACAATCCTGTCTTGAAGGCAAAGTCCCTCCATATCTTGTAGACTGGAGGGGGGTCCCAGCTGTAGGGCACCGTGTGATTTATTGATGCGGTCACCCTGAGTGTCCGGAGGATGGGTGTGGCATAGTATATTTCAAAGAACCTGGCTTTCCTATCTTTGTTGTTGATGTTGTTGATGAGGTTGGAGAGTCCCTGTGCCCTAATGATGTTTAGGATGTCTGGGACCCCTTTCCCCCCATTCTCCACTGTTTTGTACAGGGTGGTGCGTTTTAGTTTTTCCATCTGGCTCCCCCAGACAAAGGTAAACATGATCCTTTCGATGGTTTTGGATACTGCTCTGTCTGGGGGAAACACCCTGCCCAGGTAAAGGAGAATGGGAAGAACAATAGCCTTCAGGACCAGGATCTTGCCTGTCATTGTGAGAGGCCGTGCACTCCACTCACAGATCTTCTTTTGGACCTGGCGGATGGTCTCCTTCCAGCTGCCGGAGGCTCCTCCATCTTTCTGGTAGGTGATCCCCAGCAGCTTAATGTTTTCCGTCTTTACAGGGAAGGAGGTTGCCAGGTTCTCCTGCCAGTGCTGCGACAGAAACAGCTCACACTTACCCCTATTGATCAGGGCGCCAGTGGCTGCACAGTAGTCCTCCACCACTTTCGTTGCTGTGGAAATGGAGCGACTATCTGTGCCGACGATGGTAATGTCGTCCATGTACGCCACCACCTTGAGCCTCTCCCCCCGGGCCCCTGGTAGAGGGTAGCCCATGATGTTGGGGGAGCTCCTGATCTTCCGTAGGAACGGCTCCAGGTAGATGACGTACAGTAGAGGGGCCAAGGGGCATCCCTGCCGTACTCCCGCTTTGATGGGGAAGGGGTCTGTCAACTGGTTGTTGATCCGAACTCTGCTCGTGATGTTGTTGTAGCAGAGTTCGGTCCAGTTGAGCAGGTGCTGGGGGAAGTTCATGCCCCTCAGCACCCTCTGCAGGAAACCATGGCTAACCCTGTCAAAGGCCTTCTCCTGATCCAGGCTGAGAAGGCCTAAAGGGGACCTCCGCTCCTGGGAGTGCAGGATGAGGTCTCTCACCAGGAGCAGGTTGTCGTTGATGGACCTACCGGGGACGCTACAGGTTTGGTCAGGGGCTATAACTGAGGGGAGGAGGGTTTGAAACCGTTGGGTGAGGGCTTTTGTCATAATTTTATAGTCCACTGGGAGGAGATTGATGGGGCGCCAGTTCCGGAGGTCCTTGAGGTCCCCTTTCTTGGGGATCAGTGTGACCGTACTCTGTCTCATTGACTCTCCAAGCCTCCCTTCCCTGTAGACGGCTTTGAAGACCTCCGCCAAGTCCTCCTTGAGGAGATCCCAGAGAGTCTTGTAGAACTCTGCTGGGATCCCATCCGGTCCAGGGGCCTTGTGTGTATTCAAGGAGTGCACGGCCCGGGTGAGCTCCTCCGTGGTCAGCTCTGGGTTCTCACTCTCACCACCCTCGGGGACCCGGTCCAGACCATCCAGGAAGGTGGCCATGAGAGTCTCGTCGGTTGTCTTGATGTTGTAGAGACTCTCGTAGAACTCTCTTGCCACCCCCGGGATGTTGCCTCTGTCTGACACGGTGTCCCCATTGGTGTCGTATAGGGACAGGATAGGCTTGTGTTTTGACCGTGCCTTGCGGAAGAAGTGGCGTGTGCATTTCTCCTCCTCCTCCAGGCCCTGGAGTTTTTCCCTGAACTGTTTCTTTTGTTGTTGCTCCCGGTAGAGGGTGGCAAGGTGTTGTTTGGTCTCAGCCAGTTCTCGGGCCACATCCAGACCACCCAGTTGTAGGAGACTTAGGCGTTGGAGGGCCGCGTTGTGGTGTTGAAACCTGGCCCTCTGTTCTGCCGCTTTCCTCCTTCCGACTGACCCGAAGTAGCCCTTTGTCCTGGCCTTAACCATCTCCCACCACTCTATCGGGGAGTCGAACAGTTCTTTTAGGGTCCTCCACTCCAGGTAGCGCCTGGAGAAGGAATGCACCACTGTTGGGTCCTGAAGGATCGATGTATTCATCCTCCAGGTACCCCTACCCGCTCTTGTTTGGCCATCCCATTCCAGGGACACTGTCAACATCCTGTGGTCCGAGAAGTGGGCCGCCTGGCTGGTCAGGGTTCCCATCCTCAGACCTGGCGAGAGCAAGAACAAATTTCTATCCTGGAGGAAGAATTCCCGGAGGAACTCACCCTTGTGTGTGTCGGCGGGGAGGTGCCACCGGCGTCTACCAGTTGGAAGTCGTCTATGATGGACTGAAGTTCTGTAGTGGATCGGTCTCTCCTGGGCCTGCTGCGGTCCTCATCCCGGAGGGCACAGTTGAAATCTCCCCCCACTAGGACTGGTGTGGGGATGAGGAGGAGAGACCGAAGTTTCTTGAAAAGGGAGACTCTCTTGGCCACGTTGGTTGGGCCGTACACATTGATGACCCTCAGCGGCGAACCCTGGATCTCTAGGTCCAGAACCAGGATTCGCCCGCTCTCTACAACCTCTTTAGTAAAAGGCGAAAGGCTTGTGCGTTTTTTTGAAGAGAAACCAGAGTTTGTTCTTAGCCAAAAGGCCGAGAAGCAATAACTCATAAATTGAACCGTGCCCACCACCGCCGCCATTCAGGTCAAAGTGTGAAAGCTGTGTTGACCTTCTTCTTCTTCTTCTTCTTCTTCTTCTTGTATCCGTGTTTCAAGGTAAGTCAGGTGGGGGTCGAAGAAGAAGAAGAAGAAGAAGAAGAAGAAGAAGAAGACATTGAAGACATCTTAGACATTCTAAGGTTTAAACCAGACATTCTAAGGTTTAAACCAGACATTCTAAGGTTTAAACCAGACATTCTAAGATTTAAACCAGACATTCTAAGGTTTAAACCAGACATTCTAAGATTTAAACCAGACATTCTAAGGTTTAAACCAGACATGCTAATGTTCAAACCAGACATTCTAAGGTTTAAACCAGACATTCTAAGATTCAAACCAGACATTCTAAGGTTCAAACCAGACATTCTAAGGTTTAAACCAGACATTCTAAGATTTAAACCAGACATTCTAAGGTTTAAACCAGACATTCTAAGGTTTAAACCAGACATTCTAAGATTCAAACCAGACATTCAAAGGTTTTAACCAGACATTCTAAGATTCAAACCAGACATTCTTAGATTTAAACCAGACATTTTCTTCTTCTTCTTCTTCTTCTTCTTCTTCTTCTTCTTGTATCCGTGTTTCAAGGTAAGTCAGGTGGGGGTCGAAGAAGAAGAAGAAGAAGAAGAAGAAGAAGAAGAAGAAGAAGAAGAAGAAGACATTGAAGACATCTTAGACATTCTAAGGTTTAAACCAGACATTCTAAGGTTTAAACCAGACATTCTAAGGTTTAAACCAGACATTCTAAGATTTAAACCAGACATTCTAA